>NC_138578.1:66761803-67395303 GCF_964289735.1 Phaethon aethereus | reverse complement strand
GTCTCCAAGGACAGAGACCACCTCTCTGGACAACCTGCTCCAGGGTTCAACTTTGCCCATTGGGAGATGTTTTTTTCCTCATAGAATTGTCCTTCCTGTGACTTGTGTCTGTTGCTTTACATCCTTCCACTGTGCCTTTCCAAGGAGAGTTTGGCGCTGTCTTCCCTATGATCACGCATGAGGTAGAGAGCAGTAAAGTTCCCCCTCAGTCCCCTCTTCTCCAAGCTGAAGAAACCCACCTTCAGCTTCTCCATGTATGCCATGTGCCTCAGTCCCTGCCCATCTTGACAGCCCTCCACATCTTGCAAAAAGCGCTGTTTCTGTGTTATACCACTGAACAACGTACTGTATAGCACATTGTTCCGGTTTTGGCTGGGATAGAGTTAATTTTCTTCATAGCAGCTAGTAGGGGGCTATGTTTTGGGTCTGTGCTGAAAACAGTGTTGATAATACAGGGATTTTTTAGTTATTGCTGAGCAGTGCTTACACACAGTCAAGGCCTTTTCTGCTTCTCAACCTGCCACACCAGCAAGTAGGCTGAGGGTGCACAAGAATTTCGGAGGGGACACAGCTGGGACAGCTGACCCAAACTGGCCAAAGGGATATTCCATACCATATGACATCATGCTTAATATACAAAGTTGGGGTGAAGAAGAAGGAAGGGGTGGGAGGACATTCAGAGTGATGGCACTTGTCTTCTCAAGTAACCACTATGCGTGATGGAGCCCTGCTTTCCTGGAGATGGCTGAACACCTGCCTGCCCATGGGGAGTGGTGAATGAATTCCTTGTTTTGCTTTGCTTGTGTGTGTGGCTTTTGCTTTACCTCTTAAACTGTGTTTATCTCAAACCATGAATTTTCTCACTTTTACCCTTCCGATTCTCTCCCCCATCCCACTGGGGTTTGGGAGTGAGAGAGCAGCTGCGTGGTGCTTAGTTGCTGGCTGGGGTTAAACCACAACACACATATTTAATGAATCCTTACAGTACATTGAATTTTGGCAGCCTGGTGGAAAGAATACAGGACAATGGCATCGAAGGTCAGATGATCTGCACTTTTCACATTTCTCTTCCATGTGCAGATGACAGGCAGTATCTGTACTAAGCAGTATATGATCCAGTGAGGATCTCCCCAACTACACCTAATAGAAACTGTCTTTTGGGGGATTAATTTTTTGTGAGCTCACTTACAATCCAAGGATTTGTCAAATATAAAATGTACAAATTTAAACACAGTTTTTTTAGGATGTATCTTACAATTCTGTATGACAATTTATTAATGTGTTAATATTTGTAGTCTAGTACCTGAGAAAGCTTTAGTAAAACCAAAATATATAAAAAGCCAGCATATCAGGATTCATGCTTCCTTGTGGGTATAGCCCGTATATTTAATGGAAGATTCTTTAGCTTTCTTATATTTTTAAATTTTATTCCTTCATATGACTGTGAATATCATTAACTACTTAGAAGTTATGATGGCATTTTGTCTTCACATATTCTTGTTTGAGCAGTATTACTTGTAGGTGCTACTTGTAGGATCAGTGCTACTTTTTATATCTGCTTTGGGGAAAAAACCCCACAAGACCTAATAATTTCCATTTTGTGAACTTTTTTCTGCAGAACTGTGATTCAAGAGTATTAGGTCAGGAACTCCATAACCCCATGAATTTACTTTAGCCAATTTGTGTTCAAAGGAGAACTGTAGAGGGATTCCTGCTTACCTGGTCATTTTGTGAAGCTAGAAATTGAAAATTATTTTCTGTTGATTTATCTGCCTCTAGGAGCATCCTCCTCTTACTTAACTTATGCTGTGTCATTGTTTAGCCCCAGCCGGCAACTAAGCCCCACGCAGCTGCTTGCTCACTCCCCCACGGTGGGACGGGGGAAAGAATCGGAAGAGTAAAAGTGAGGAAACTCATGGTTTGAGATAAAGACAGATTAATAAATAAAGCAAAAGCCGCGCACGCAAGCAAAGCAGAACAAGGAATCCATTCACCACTCCCCATGGGCAGGCGGGTGTTCAGCCATCTCCAGGGAAGCAGGGCTCCATCACACGTAACGGTTTCTTGGGAAGACAGACGCCATCATCTGAACGTCCCTCCACCCCTTCCTTCTTCATCCCAGCTTTGTATACTGAGCATGATGTTATATGGTATGCAATATCTCTTTGGCCAGCCTGAGTCAGCTGTCCTGGCTGTGTCCCCTCACAGCTTCCCGTGCACCCCCAGCCTTCTTGCTAGTAGGCCAGCACGAGAAGCTGGACTGTCCTTGACTACTTAGCAACAACTCAAAACGTCAGTATGTTATCAACATTTTCTCATCCCAAATCCAAAACATAGCCTCACACTAGCTTCTATGAAGAAATTAACTCTACCTTGGCTGAAACCAGGACACACTGCAAGCTGCCCACCCGACCCCATACCAGTAGTTGCCATCAATGAAAACAGATGATTGGCACCGTGATTCTTTTAAATGAAAAACACGCATATGTATCCTAGATGTGGTTTCCTGTTTTCCTAGACCAAAAGGCCCGTCTATTAGTCCCCCAGCTTTTGCTATATTCCTAGTATGGCATCTTCATTTATTCCTGCTTCCTCTAAAAATGTCACACATTTTTTCTACTACTGTCTGCAATTTTCTTACATCCTCCCTTTCTTTGTGTGTATACATAGGTTGTTGTGTGAGTGAGAGCCATATAGGAATAAAGGAAACATACTAAAACTTGCCCTGATGACCTGGCAGTGACTGGATGCCAGGGGAAAGCAAAGCCATTTCAGAGGCAAAACAAAGGTGTAAGGTCAAATGCTTCACTACCTGGCCTGACAACTCTCCTAATGCTCTTTGCTTTTGTTCACTTTGACAAAAGTCTGTACTGGCCATTTTTGTTAGTACACAAAACTGGCAGCCTGAAACACTAATGGATATGTAAAGAACATTTATGAATCCTCAGACCAATCCCTTAGACCTCAGGGGCTGGAATTTGCTGATGTTAATTCCTGATTATCCTCAGGAAATCTTTTCCAGGGTGCCATGAGTTAAGTAGATATAAGTTCTCTGATAAACACAATGGTTAATGAACATTGTAATAAAATTCCCAGTACTGCTAACAAGCATAACTACATTGATTCCCAGGTGTAAGAAATCAGGAAAGGAAGGTAAGAGACCTGCATATCTGAGCTGAGACCTGCTGGTCAAACTAAAGGGCAAGAAGGAAATGCACAGGCAGTGGAAGCAGGGACAGGTATCCTGAGAAGAGTACAGAGATGCTGCCTGGTTGTGTAGGGATGGGGTCAGGAAGGCCAAGGTGTGGCTGGAGCTGAACTTGGCAAGGGATGCAAAGAATGATAAGAAGGGCTTCTACAGATATGACAGCCAGAAAAAGAAGGTCAAAGAAAGCGTACCCCCACAATGATCAAGGCTGGCAAACTGGTAACAACAAGATGAGAAGGCCGAGGTACTCAACAACTTCTTTGCCTTAGTCTTCACTGGCAGTCTCTCTTCTCACACCTCTCGAGGGGTTGGACCGCAAGATGGGGATAGGAGGAGCAAAGTCCTTCCCACTGTAAGAGAAGATCAGGTTTGAGACCACCTGAGAAACCTGGACATGCATAAGTCTATGGGACCTGATGAGATGCATCCCGGAGTCCTGAGGCTAATGTAGTTGCCAAGCTACTCTCCATGATATTTGAAAAGTCATAGCAGTCAGATGAAGTCTCTGGAGACTTGAAAAAGGGAAACATTGCACCCATTTTTAAAAAGGGTAGGAAAGGAGGACCCTGGGAACTACCAACCCGTCAGCCTCACATCTGTGCCTAGGAAGATCATGGAACAGATCCTCTTACAAGCTATTCTAAGGAGTGCGGGGAGGTGATTCAAGACAGTCAGCGTGGCTTCACCAAGGGCAAGCCCTGCCTGACCAACCTAGTGGTCTTCTGTGACAGAGTGACTACCTCAGTGGACAAGGGGAAGAGCTACTGATGTCATCTATCTGGACTTCTGTAAGGCCTTTGACACGGTCCTCCACAACATTCGTCTCTCTATATTGGAGAGAGAGGGATTTGATGGGTGGACTGTTAGGTGGATGAGGAACTGCTTGGATGGTCGCATCCAGAGGGTAGTGGTTAATGTCTCAATGTCCAGATGGAGATTTGTGACAAGTGGTGTACCTCAGGGGTCCATACTGTGACCAGTACTCTTTAATAGCTTCATCAATGACATAGTGGGAGTGAGTGCACCCTCAGCAAATTTGCAGATGACACCAAGCTGAGCGGTGCAGTTGACATGCCTGAGGGACAGGATGCCATGCAGAGGCACCTGGACAAATTCGAGAAGTGAGCCTGTGTGAACGTCATGAGATTCAACAAGGCCAAATGCAGGGTCCTGCACCTGGGTTGGGGCAACCCCCAGTATCAGTACAGGCTGGGGATGAAGAGATCGAGAGCAGTGCCACCGAGAAGGACTTGTGGGTGCTGGTGGATGAAAAGCTGGACATGAGCTGGCAATGTGCACTTACAGCCCAGAAGGCCAACCATATCCTGGGCTGCATCCAAAGCAGCGTGGCCAGCAGGTCAAGCCCCTCTACTCCACTCTGATGAGACCCCACCTGCAGTGCTGTGTCCAGCTCTGGAGCCCTCAGCACAGGAAAGACATGGACCTGTTGGAGCAGGTCCAGTGGAGGCCAGAAAAATGATCAGAGGGGTGTAACACCTCTTGTATGAAGAAGGGCTGAGAGAGTAGGGGATGTTCAGTGTGGAGAAGAGAAGGCTCTGGTGAGACCTTACTGCAGCCTTTCAGTACTTCAAGGGGACTTATAAGACAGTTGGAGAAAGACTTTTTAGCAGGGCATGTAGTGATAGGACAAGGGGCAATGGCTTTAAAATGAAGAGGAGTAGATTTAGACTAGATATAAGGAAGAAATGCTGCACTATGAGGGTGGTAGGGCACTGGAACAGGTTGCCCAGAGAATTTGTGGATGCCCCATCCCTGGAAACATTCAAGGCCGGGTTGGATGGGGCTTTGAGCAACCTGCTCTAGTTGAAGATGTCCCTGCCCATGGCAGAAAGGTTGGAACTAGATGATCTTGAAGGTCCCTTCCAACCCAAACCATTCTATGATTCTATGATTCTATGATTCTATGATTCTATGATTCTATGATCCTTCCAGTCTCCAATTCCCTTTTTTTAACTTTTTTTGGATACTTCCACCAGTGATGGCCTACAAAATGTCAGTACTGTTAGGTGTCTATGAAGTCAGTGAGCTCTCTGACTGAAAAAAGTTTTTCTCTTAACAAAGAAAATGGATATAATTCTAGGACCTGGGGGATTGCAAGTTCCAAAAGAGAGAGGGAGAAGGATTCCCTATTCCTGCCTTGGAGTTCTTCAAGTGTTAGATGAGTACCATTTTAAGCCCTTGTACATCTTAGAGTATCTTGCTCTAGACAAATTACCAGTCAGTGAAAGCAGCTTCAGGTCCTGAAGTATCAGCTGAACAGCGCAAAAGTGCTGCATCAAAGCCAGAGATAGGACCCGTTGTTCTTGGCATTGTGTCCTAATTTATTCAGTGATTAATCCCTACATCCTACCAGAAATCAAACCACTACAGCAGAGCATGACCACTAGTTAAGTTATTAGGGGTCATGGTCTAGATCTGATATGTCAGTATAATGCACTGCCTTAGACTGCAATGGATACCTCATCTGTTTCCCCATGAGACTTGTGCTGTGGAGCAGACAAGCTGCGGGGTTCTCAGGGCAGACCAAATTATCCCCAGCACTCATTTGACATCTGAATACTGTTGTGGTTTAGCCCCAGCAGGCAACTAAGCACCACACAGCAGCTTGTTCACTCCCCCCTCCCCCAGTGGGACAAGGGAGAGAATTGGGAAAAAACTGGTGGGTTGAAATAAAAACAGTTTAATAGGAGAGCAAGAGAGAAGGAAACAACGATAACAACAATAATAAGGACAAAGGAATGTACAAGAACAAGTGATGCCCAATACAGCAATTGCTCACCACCCGGTGATTGATAGCTCATCCCCGAGCAGCGATTCCCACCCCCCTGGCTAACACCAGTTTCTGTACTGGGCATGATGTTATATGGTAGGGAATATCCCTTTGGCCAGCCTGGGTCAGCTGTCCTGGCTGTGTCCCCTCCCAGCTTCCTGTGCACCCCCAGCCTTCTTGCTAGCAGGCCAGCACAAGAAGCTGGACTGTTAGCAACAACTCAAAACATCAGCATGTTATCAACATTTTCTCATCCCAAATCCAAAACATAGACTCACACTAGCTTCTGTGAAGAAAACCAGCTCTATCCTGGCTGAAACCAGGACAAATACTCACATCCATGGCGTCAGAACTAACAAATTCATCTGAAGTAGCCCTTGTAGGGCTACCACTAGTTTGTCAGCAAGCTTTGGAAAGAGCATTCCCGAAGGTCCTCACGGTCCAATGTACCACTCTCTCAGTTCAGGCATCTAGAGACAGGTCTGCACTTAACACTAACTCTGGTGGGCCCCTTCCATAGAGGTAAATATGCTGCAGAGGGCAGAGTGGAAATCTTTTAGGACCTCATGAAAGAGAGAGCTTGTTACAGCAATTGCCTTAAAATATTCCCAGAGGGGAACATTTTCAGAGCTGCAACATGCACCTGGTAGGACTTGAAGCTAGAAGTAGGGAAACCTTTCTTTTCATTAGTAGGCGAGGACTGTGTGACCGCAAGTTCTCCCAGTGTGCAGGAGTGAAAGACAAGAATGATCAAGAATAAAGGACCTGTGAAAAATGACCAAACTCTTAACAAAGGTACAACTGCTGTTATTTTTGAGTGTATGCAATGTGTTGCATTCTCGAGAGTTTGCACAGAGCTTGAAACAGTCATTCTTTGATGCAGACTCTTCTGATCATCTGAAAATGTGTTACCTCAAAAGTCAATCGATGTTTTATTTGCAATTTAGATTTATTAAGTTGTTTATTGGAATTGAATGTACACTTGTTCGTGTGGTTTAGCTTTCAGATGTTGCTGTGGTTGAGGTTTTGAGATGGAGGACTCTGACTCATACCAGAGAAATAATCCTCTTGTAATATATTTTCACTATATAATTTTTGCTTCAAAATGAAGCAAAGTCAGCAGATATTTATTTTAACCAAAAAAAAAAAGAAAACATAACAAAAAGGTGTGTGTTATTTAAGAACTTTGTTGTGGAAAAATGGATCAGAGTCTTGGTAAATTGCAACCACGCTTGGGGAATTTCAGTCTCCAGTGCCACAAAGGTAGGTTTTTGTTCAGTTATGACTATACTTTTGTTAAAGAGACGTACATATTGGAAACATTTCTAATTCTTTATTTTGATTACTACTCCACTTAATTTTAGAACATTTACTTTTAATGGGGTTTTTTCAAGCTTTCTAGCCTCATTGGTCTGAAAAGAGGTTACCAGGGTGTAGCCCATGATCTGTGAGAACATCCATGCACAGGTTCTGTTCTACACGGAATTTGATTTTAACTTTGCTACTTCATCTTAATAAACTGATTTTACTACTCTTCTGGCTTAAGATAATTCATTTTGTTACCCCATAGTTGGCCATCCATTGTTCAAGTGTGGTGCATTGACCTTGGCTAGATGCCAAGTGCTCACCAAAATGGGTCTACCACTCCCTGTTCTCAGCTGGACAGGAGAGAGAAATACAACAGGCTTGTGGGTTGAGGAATGGACAGGGAGAGATCACTCACCAATTACCATCATGGACAAAAGAGACTTGACTCATTAACTACCAATCAAATGAGAGTAGGATAATGAGAAATAAAACCAAATCTTAAAAAACCGCCTTCCCCCCACCCTTCCCTTCTTCCTGGGCTCAACTTCACTCCTGATTTCTTTCTACTTCCTCCCACCCCCGAGCAGCGCAGGGGGACGGGGAATGGCGGTTGTGGTCAGTTCATCACACATTGTCTCTGCCGCTCCTTCCTCCTCAGGGGAGGACTCCTCACCCTCTGCCCTGCTCCAGCCTGGGGTCCCTCCCACGGGAGACCGTCCTCCATGGACTTCTCCAGTATGAGTCCTTCCCACGGGCTGCAGTTCTTCATGAACTGCTCCAGCCTGGGTCCCCCCACGGGTGCCGTCCTTCAGGAAAAGGCTGCTCGAGCCTGGGCCCCCCCACGGGTGCCGTCCTTCAGGAACAGGCTGCTCCAGCCTGGCCCCTCGCGGGGTCCCAGGTCCTGCCAGCAAACCTGCTCCAGCCGGGGCTCCTCTCTCTCCCCACGGGGCCACAGGCCCTGCCAGGAGCTGGCCCCAGTGCAGGCTGCCCACGGGGTCACGGCCTCCTTCGGGCATCCCCCTGCTCTGGCGTGGGGCCCTCCCCGGGTGCGGGTGGAGATCTGCTCCCCCGTGGAGCTCCATGGCTGCAGGGGCACAGCCGGCCTCCCTGTCGGCTTCCCCAGGGGCTGCCGGGGAACTTCTGCCCCGGCGCCTGGAGCCCTCCTGCTCCTCCTGCTGCTCTGACCTGGGGGGCTGCAGGGCTGTTGCTGTCACATGTTCTCACTCCTCTCTCTTGGTTGCTGTTGCATAGCAGGATTTTTCCCCTTCTTTAAGTATGTTATCGTGGAGGTGCTACCACCATTGCAGATTGCCCCAGCTTTGGCACGTGGCAGGTCTGTCTTGGAGCTGGCTGGCACTGGCTCTGTCGGACATGGGAACAGCTTCTGGCAGCTTCTCACAGCAGCCACCCCTGTAGTGCCCCCTCCCCCCACCCCAAAAAAACTTTTCATGCAAACCCAATACATGGGGGAAGAATGAATGATATGGGAATGTTTAGCGTATTGAAAGGAAGACTATGGAGTGATGTGGTAACAATCTTCTGTATGTAAAGGCTGCTGCAGAGAAGAAGAGGTTTGTATGTACTCTGTCTCCATGGTGGCTGAAACAAGATGAGTCCCAACCAAGGGAGGTTCAGATTGAATGTTAGAAAGGATTTGCCAAGACCCTTGAAATACTAGAATGGGTTGTCCAGTGAGTAAGAGCAGGCTGGACAAACTGGTCAGGTATGATACATAATTGATTCTGGCTGGGCACTTTCTAGACGTCTGAGATTTCTTTCAACCCTACGATTAGATGTTTCTACCATAAGTGATGCCGTAGCATTCCTTTCTTTGGGACTTCATACATGCAGGCAAAATTTGCCTTAAGAGCCAAAAGAACAAGGATAACTAAAGAATATTTGTGGCTTTGGTGTCTTCTCTTGTTTATGTATTTTTTTTCAGATCACAACAGATACTGAAAGTATCAATTTATTCCAGTTAACATTTAAAACTAGAACTTACTTAATAGGTGTTATATGCCCAATAATTAACCTTACTGGCTTTGGTGAAAATAAAACGGGAACATTTCTAAAAGAGAAATTAATATTAATAGAATATTAGGTACAGAATCTAAGTTGAATCACAAGCACTGTTTGGCCTACTAATTAATTTGACTACCTTACAGTAGGATAATTTTTTCTCAAGACTCTTCCATCTATGCTGATTGTTACGATAAATTCTGACAATTGTAATCATAGGATAATTTACATTTCACTTAAGAAAATAATTTAAGTGGGATCAGTATGAGTATAGGCAATTCAGAAGTTCAAGTAATTACTTAAGATGCTAGTATGTTAAATAAGCATTTGTCTTGATTTGGACAGTATGTCAATTAAAACTTAGCCCAAGTGCTACGTAGTAAAAGTTACAGCCCTGGTTTTAATGCTGCTGTCAGACATGCTAAATAAAGGGAGTAAGTTCACCTCTATTTTAAGCTTTCATAAACCTGAATGACTCAGGAGTGGGGAGACCATGAATGTATGATCATGCACTTCCTGGACAAAATATAAAGGTGCCATCCCCTGCCATCACTGAGGGAAGGGGTGGCAGTGGAAATGCAATCTGTCATCGCAAGGTGATTTATTTCTCAGTGGAGCAGGAGACCTTCCTGGCCCACCGAACTGCCGTTTAATTTGCACCTCACTGAGCCAGCAAGGATGAAGCCAGCCAAAAATCACTAAAGTATGTTTGCATAGCAAGAAAGAACTAAAAAGTGCTTCCAATGCTTGAGTGAAAGCCTAAAACTACCACTAATAAACAGTGTTTGTCTATTGCCATGGCAATAAAATGACATTCCTGCCTCTGTGCTGTGATATTCCATTATGGTAGCTAGAATGTCACAAACGTATTTTGCAGGCAAAACAGAAAGAGGAAAAGGAGTGAAACATAAAGCAGTACTGTTCACATGCTTAGGTGCTAAAGGGATGTGCAGAAAATATGCATTGCATCATAATTTTGGCTTAACTTTGTCAATAGACTCTGAAGCCATTCTCTATGTACAAAAAAAATTTTAATAGATGGAAAAATAGAAATGTTAGCGAGGAACGAGACATCTTGCTCACTCCACCCAAAAAAAAGAATCTAAGAAAATACTCAGCTTCCTCTTGGCTCCTGTGGCCTATTTGAAGTGCTGGTTACCTTGGAAATTCTCAAAAGCACAGATGCTAGAGGTGGAAAAGACTTATGAGGTCACCTAAAGCATTACCTTGCCAGCACAAAAAAGTTTTGTGTTGTCAAGATTTTTTTCAAGAGAAAATCATGTTCACTGTTAGCTTTCTTCCTCAGGTTAGACCTATAGTTGATCTCTGGAAGGGTGTTTATTTCCTTGAAGGTGCTACAGGGGACACTATCTCTCCAAAGCTAAGGTTTACTCTAGATACTTATTATAAAGATTATTTTCTACTTTTAATAACTATACTGGAACAAAACTTCATCTTTAGAACAAGTAGATTTTTGGGGAGAATTATTCTCTTTTATAGAGAAACGATATATAAAGAAACTTGTATAACTCATTATCACTTTAGCTTTTGTAGACAACAGCTGAATTCACTCATGTAAATTCATGCAAATTCACTAAACCCAGTGGATCTATTAGCACCCATTGGAGATCTAGTCCTTCATCTTTGTCCTGAGTAGAGGAAGGTGTACACTTTTGTCCATCTGCAACACTGAAATATGCTGTAAACTGCCTGTTTGCTAAAAACATTCAATGACTGGGGTTTTTTTTGTGGGCTCCAGCTTTCAAGTTGCTAGCCTAGCAGAGTATGTATTAGATGATAGCTAAGGAGGTAACGTTTCTTCTCCTATTCTCATCCTTAGAGAGTATCTCATTCCTGAATGTTTTTGTTTCTTGTGTGTAAAATGTAGATAATGGTAATCCTTTGCAAAGAGCTTTGCAATCTGTATTTGAAACATGCTGCTTATAGCAATAGCCTGCAGGCTATTACTACTTTCAAATGGACTGCCACCCTGATTTGGCAGAGGGAGGTGGCGTTAATCCTGAAGCCTCTTGGACTGTAGGACAAGGTTTCAGACTTGGCTCCCACACTCACCAATCTTTCAGGCATGTGCAAAGCTCGTCTCTTTTTTTCCTTTGAGGAGGCATGGTCTGACATACTGCGCAGTGAGAGAGCCAGTCTGATTCTCAGTTTGGTGGTGCTAATAATAAATATTGATTCTTTTAGAAATAGTTGTACTGACCTTTAAGAGGGCTGCCAGAATCTGGGCTGAGCACTGCCAGAATTTGCTTTTTCAATGAATGTATTCAATGAATGACATTACAAAAAGGTTGCATTTCCTCCCCACCAACAGCTTGAATATAAACTGATTATACTGATATATTAAAGACAAAATAATGTAAGTCTCATTTGTCATCAACGAAATCATAGAATTACATTGTGTACTTGAAATAAATTTGCACACTTTTGCTGTAATTGTCAAGAATATTCTGGCTCTTGTCTCTAGAAATCATTGTTTTTTCTTATCTTGCTAATGTTTCTGAGGGAGGAATGCAGGGGGTCCTTAAGGCTGAGAAAGATATTGATGTTATTCCATAAGCCTTTCTGAATGAACAGAAGAGATTCTTTGCTCCATGAGTGTTTACAGTTTTATTTGATTATTTTTTTCAGTGGGAAAATTATTTAATCTGTCTCTAAGTTGAACACGTGAGATTCCAGACTCTTTATGGTCCATTTGGATATCAGAAAAGCAGGAGGAAGAATTAAACATTCACTTGGGTGCCCCTTTTCCTTTGCCTCTGTTGCTCCCTGAGGACCTCGTACCACACTGGCTGCCTGTGAACTGCCATTTCAGAAGGTGTTGTGGATTGGAACAGAACTACCTAGCCTTCAACAGGCTGTCTGTTTTTGATGGTGGGATATTAGGAAGAGATTGCTATGGAAATTGCTGTTTGAATCTTTTCTGCCATTGATATTCCTTCCCTGCAATGGAGGACTGACTGTGCACCAATGCTGTAAAAGGAGGAAGGATGATGCCCAGGAGGTCTAAGGTGCATTCAGAAGTATACATGAGAGCTTGAAATAAATTCTTCTTCCTCATGGCTCCCCTCCATTCTCTGTTTTAATTGTGTTCCTTAAATGACTGGAGAACTGGTTACAGATGGAGAGGGCTCTCCCACATACACTGCGGCAGGCAGTATTAAGGCATACTCAAAGGAGATGGTGCTGCCTTTTGGCTTTTCTGTGTTCTCCCTGGGAGCCAGTGGTCCAGGCAAACCTAATGTAATGGCAGAAAGGTGGCAGAATAGCCTGAAGTTCTAGGGAGCAGGGCTTGATTCTTATCCTGCAATTTTGGAAAAAGCCTAAAAAACATCCTCTGATGAAGCCATGCTGTAAGCAGAACTGTAAGCTAGCAGAGTACTTTGTTTCTGAGGTCTAGACTCATGCTTTGTGACAGTTGAACACTTTTGATTATGCACTGCAATTATTGGGCTTAAAATCTGGTGGAGAACAGAAAAGCTTGCTATAATATCGCTGTGTCACTTTCCATGTGCTGAGATATATTGATAAAATGCATCCCAGTCTATTTTTTTTTCCTTTGTTTTTTTTTCTGAGAGTCCTGTGAGTGCTATTCACTTTGTTCTTGGTTGTTGGTTTTTTTTTTTTCTCGTTTCTACCTCTGGCCTGCAGGTTTAGGAAAAGTAGCAGTGATGCCTATTGAATTTCATACCACAGCACTTTTCACTAGTGATTTATCTGAGACCAGTTTTTCAATATGTGGTCGATACAGGATGTAAGAAAATGATGTGTAAAATGTTTAGATAAAACCCACAAATCCAAATCCAAAATGTAGCAGAAATGTAAAATAATTGTCTCCTGAACTTTCCAGGGAAAGAAACAAGCTACATGCTATCTCATGCTGAACCTTCTTTGAAATACAGCCTTCCTTTACTGGTGGAGGGAAAGGAGAAGTAATGTTTCTTGGTTTTAATGCAAAAGCATTTTTTGCTTGAAGATCCATTTTTGGATTTAAGCATATGGAATATCAACATCTTTCATATTTCTATACAAAAATGTCAGGCAAAAGTTGTTAGAACAAACCAACAGATTTTGGGACTGAGAAGTTTTCCTTCTACCTCCTGATGCTGTATTTGTTTTCTGTGACAGTGCATGGAAAGAAAAATTCTTTCATGCACACAACTTTAATTTTCATCATAGTATACTCACTGGTAGTGCAGACTTTCAGCTGTAATGTAATCCTGACCTTTTCTCTGAAACCTGAAAGTTCGTAAAGTTTCGAAAGGCAAAATCTGTGTAAGGGTGCTGTAGATGTAAAGTAAAGGGACTGAAAGAAGGAAAAGCATGTTTTTTCACCTAGCCAAAATTGTCATTCTGAACTCATTCACCCTTTTGTTAAATCAGCCAGCCATTTATTGAGTCAGACATCCTTACTGTTCTAAATTGAGCCCCACGGAGACCTTGTTCAGTTTAGCTTATGCTCTCAGTGGAGAGCCAGCAATATTTATTATGAGGTCTGAACAGCAGGATAATCATTTACACTGTTTGGGAGATTCTGATGTAACCTTTTTACATCTTGTGATAGAAATTTCCAGTCTTAAGCAACATGTCAACACAGAAACAAAAGATCACTCTTTCTGTGAACCTAAAAATTTTGTAACAAAATAAGTTACATAGGAGTGGTTACAAAGAAATTGAAAAGTGCATAATTATCATTGATTTTACTGGGCTTCATCTCAGACATTAGTGTTTCATGTTTGGACTGAGTTTCTGTACATGCATCTATGTGTGCACATATATGCAAAACATTACAAAGTGTTTCTCATCTTTTTAGTGTTTCCTATATTCTATAGAATTTGTAATGCTTTTCAAAAGCAGAATGAAGCATGACAATATTTGCAGAACTGAGGAAATCACTCCCAATTCTCACACATGATACCTGATGTAACATGACAGTTAACAGCAGAGATGTTCTTTCATATTAAGTAAAATACCATGTAATGTCAATTAAATAATTGACCGGGTGCTTCTAACAAACAGGTATACATCAGGGGAAATGTCATGTCAAGAACATTCAGCAAAAGCTTAGAAACAACGGAGGTATTAGAAAAAAAATGTGATGATACTAAAATGAACTTGTAACATCTCTAGAAAACACCTTTAATTGTTGAGATTCAATTTTACATCATCCAGGAGAAGAGTGGAAGAGCATGTACTAAGATTTGTGAAGAGCTATGAGCACTAAACTGCTAGTTCTGAAATAAAGTGCCTTCAGATGTAAGATTTTGCTGTAATCAACTATGTGGAGAGGATACAACTGGGACTGTCAGTTCACAGCTCAGCTTCTCTTCTAAAAAGCCAGTTCCTCTTTCATTCCCTCAATGCTTAAGACAGCCATTTTTGAAAGAGAGATTTGTATTAGGAGAATTACTAATTTCTAAATGTTACTTTAAAAGTTGTGGGCAAACTCTGTATGTGAATTTTTAAATAATACTTTAAGGAATAATTAATTTGTTTTCTGTTAGTCCTTTTGAGTCAGATTCCTATTTCCTTTCCTAAATAACTCACATTAATTTACCAGAAATACAGATGTTCAACAGAGGAAAGATAAATTGACTTAAATTTTTTTCTAAACAGTGTCATAATTTTAAAAATAATTGCCAAAAGGTGAATTGATTTGAACACGAGGCTATCCCAAGCCTGTTTAAAAGTGTAGATTTTAAATTATTAGTCTTGATATCTGCAGTCATTTTAGCTTATTGATCCTCTTATCAGCTGGAATGATTTGCCTGGCACTCCAAGTATTAAGAACCCCTCTGAGTTGGAAGCAAGACAGGAAATAACACTTCAAGAAAAGCCCGAACTTTTCTCCATACTACTTTCTTTAAAAAAACCCCAAAACAGCAAACAAAAAGCCACACAAAAAAGTATTGCTGTTTTTGGGAAGACTCCTGCAATCCTTACTCTGGTGAGACAGGCCCGGATAGAGTATTGCTCAGTCAAGTACTTTATGGTTGGCTGCTGAGTTACTGAACTATGGCAAAGGGCAATTTATGTTCCTTCTTACTGCAGCAGCACATTTCTGTTACACATCATTCTGTTTTTAGCTTAACATCTGATGACAACTGGCAATAAGGCAATTAGGAAGACGCTACTGCTGACTTGAATTATAAATACTCTGTTAAATGCAAAAAACCTTATGTTCACTATTGAACTGTACCCTTGTTGCATTGTGCACTTAAAGCCAGGAAATGTCAAAGTTAAACGTGGCCTTTACTCTGCCCCCTGGTGTATATGCATTACAATACAGCCTTTAATTACATGATTTCAACAATTTCTCATATAATAGAGTGCAAAAACACGCCATAGTTTCGAAGTTTAGATACAAACGCAAAGCTTAATGTAGTACTCCTTTTTTACTCTTCTTCTGTATAAATTAAATGGTCATGACATTTCAGAGCATGCTGTAAATAATGTGTTGAAAAAACTTCAGTAGAAAAGAAAAAGTGTGATTAAAATAAATATTCATAGCAAATAGCACATATATGTGAAAAAACATCTCATCAGAGTAAACGCTCCTTTTGTGATTTATATTTTAGACAACTTTTATTTAATTTTGGACAAACATGCTTAGGAATGGGACAAAATCTTGTTTTCCTTAAATGCCTCTATATAAAAACGTTGTAACAAAAACTGGATTTTTTGAGCATCAATACTACTATGTTATTACTGTAATTATTGCATTTCCTAATC
Source organism: Phaethon aethereus (assembly GCF_964289735.1). NCBI lineage: Eukaryota > Metazoa > Chordata > Aves > Phaethontiformes > Phaethontidae > Phaethon > Phaethon aethereus. Next base: position 67,379,227 of record NC_138578.1, on the reverse strand, counting down.
TCCGAGTTATTTACATTTTAGTATTTGGAACGTGCACTAAAAAAGGGGAGTGCTACTCTCCTTTTGTGAGGTGGAAAGTTAAAGCACAAAGAGGTAGGTCCCTAAATGGTTTCAGGCAGTCACACGGCCTTCTGAACTGCTGTCATTGACGTAGCTGGAGCTCAAGACAACACATACAGGTTTCCTTTAAAAACTAGACAAGGTGGACACTGCTAGTGGAGGCTGTGCAACTTATCATAGAAGAATCCTCTGTCAGGTGCTAGTCTGTAATGAAGTATGTGCCACTGGACCCATGCTAAGTGGTCCATGCTTTTTTCTCTGGTAACTTGCACAGTCCAGGCTGCTTTCTCCATAGCAGTATCCACCTTGTCTATTGGCATGACCAGTTAGCATAGATAAATCCATTTTACCTTACACTAGGTACCCAAATCTCAGCAAAATCCTAAACTCTAAGCTCGATTTGCAGGCAGTTAGTACCAATATAGGCATAAAGAGTACAAGGTCAGCCAGTACTGTTACCACCTCTCTTAGAAATCTCTTTTAGGATGAAATACATCCCTCTCGCTGGAGATGCAAATCATTTTCTTTGCAGTATTGGGAAGAAACCTTGATATCTGATGTACATTGGGTACTTTGCATCATCAGAAGTTAAACGAGATCAGCCTGGTTCAAAGAGTCTTGCCCAAAGTTATGTTGTGAGCCTATGGCTGATCAGAGTGCAAGATCAGGACTGTCTGACTCGGACTGATACCCTTAGTAATTGCACACTCTTCTTGCATGTGGTGCAAAATTGAAACACTGAGCATTAAAAGCTAAAGAAACAGCCTCATCCCCTGTGGCTTGCTAAAAATCCCATGAACTGGAATCAGTTCAATTCTTATGCCCTTTTCAACTAAGTAAAACATGATTTAGTGAAACTCAACTGCATTACCAATAATGCTAGCCAGCATGCTTGACTGAAAGTTATAGTGCATTGGCCAAGCCTGAGAGATTATTGAGAAGATGGGACTGCATAAATCTTGCCCATAGAGATGCTCAGCTAAACTTGTACGTAGTCATTAAAGTATGAGACACCATTTTAAGGGCTACAATGGAATTTCAAAGCTGAATTTCTTATTAGCTGTCCTGTAACTGAATGGCTTTTTGTTATGGCTAGTGGAAACTAAAATAAAAGAGTCAAAGAGAAGAATGCTTAGGTAAAGCTTGAAAAAAACTGTGTGAAGTTGTCCACAATGTTACTGCAGAAGAATTTTTCCTTCCAAAAATCCTCTTTACTTTTTCATAAAGGGCTGATGGTATTTGCACCGTTAGATGACTTAATGAGGAGAACAAACTTGTTAGAGAAATTCATATCACAGAAGTGCATCAGAATTGACTGAGAGTCAGAGAGAGATTGTTTCCATTCTGTTGTGCTGTAATATTTTTATCCTATACTTTTTGATCTGCTGCAATAAATTGATTTCATTTGAGTACTGGAGTATTCTGCTCTGTTAAGGCAAAATTTCTTGTGCTTGTGATTAAGACTCTTTGCCTGGTGAAAATGAATTAAAATACACTGAAAGTGTGCTTATGTCCCTTGAGTGTTCTGTTTATCTTTGCTTCTGCCATCTGTGTTAATCACAACAGGAAAGCCTAGCTTCTAATCTTAATACAGCACATACAATGTTTTTGAATAATGACCAGGTGAAATATGAAAAAAAAGGAAAACTAATTTTACCTCTGGAAACAAAAGGACATTTTAAAGGGCAAACTATTATTCTCAGCATCTACTTGTTCTAATTCCAGAATGCTTCTGCTAAATTCATTTGCATCTAAGAAACCTCATGATCAAGGTCACAGTTCTTCTACATATAGACAAAATTCCTATTTTTTATAGTGCACTTCCTAGAGAATATTGAAAACCCTCTCCATGATCAATTTTGTGTTCACAACTCTTTCTAAGTCTCTGGCCACATACATATTAATAATATGTATGAAACAAATTAATCTAGCTCAATTACATATTTATCCCTTTAAAATATTTTCTTGGTGGATTTTATAAGCTCTGTTGAGATGGGAATTGCCAAGGCAATCCTAAAACTAAGAAAATCAGTTAATAGTAAAAAAGAGACTCTTAGCATCATTTTCATCATTGAGAACTAAACAAAAGCAGGAAAACAAACTTACTTTTGCCTTATTTCTCATGCCCCAGGTTCTCATCTATATATGACACCACAAATCCAGTATGTCGTAAACATCTTCTGGCCTTTACATTTTCCTGGCCTGAGGTAAGAAAACGAGTTATTTAATCTCTTGTCTGGATCAGACTCATTAGGACTGTGGCATGTCTTCCTCATTCACAAACGGCAAGCAGAGACCTGATGTCTTGTTTCTCAAGGGCTCTTAATTGTGTTACATGCTGTTTTCTCAAAATAATCTCTTCCTTGATTATCTGTGCAATGTCAGGCTCCCTTCCTCCTAAATACATACATTGTTATCTTTACTTTCACTGGCTCATGTGTACTGTGGAAAAGTACCTTTGAAGGCTATTCAGCTTCTGATTATATTAAATCAAACTGTTTGGTATAGTTTTTGGGTGACATACCTGATTCCCTTGTTGAGGGACCCAATAATAATTTCCTTGAAACTAGTTAAGATGTATCTTAATATCAGGCTGTGCTCTTCAGCTTGGGATGATTAAATGAAGTGGGCCATCCAATGTTCAGATCTCCAAAGTATACAAAATTGTACCCTTCTGTCTGAAAAAATGCTGTGAATCTTAGTCTGCTTTACAAAATAAACAAAGATAGAAGTAGATATTGAACAAGATACCAGATAAAGTATCTTAAGAAACAGAACATTACCTGTCTTTTAGAATTTGGGTTAATAATACAGAACAAATCCTTAGCAGTGATAGATCTTGACGTGCCCTTCCTGCCAATTTACTAGCTCTGAAAAATTAGCAACATACACACCTCTAAAATGAAATCATTAAGCACAACCTCACAGAGCTGTTCAGATAACTGAAACACATACACGCACATGTGCATGCCTGTGACCATTTAACTTTATATACACTGTGCAAATGCCACAGGAAAACCAGTTTTTCTTCCCAAATTTGTGATGAGCTTAGCCAGATTTGTGGTTTGTTTTACTGGGGTAGATCATGGAGTAGATTATCACTCAGTGTGAGTAAGGATAACAGAAGGAGGCCCTAACTAATTATGTAGATGTATTATGATTAATAAATAATAACCACAATTATTGAGGAATGGCTTAACCAATAAGGTCTTTAATAAATGTTTAATAGTTAAAATCCATGATAAACAAAACCAGATGGCAACATAGCATATTGCCAAGTCCCATTTGTGCAGCACCGAGTATACAGCCTTATTAGTTCTGAAAGCCCAAATGAAATGTATCTCGAATGAATTGACCTTAAGAAAAAAGTAATTGGGATCTATTTTCATTGTGACTTTGCATGATTATATAGTGCCTATATACCCCTGGAGTAGAAGTGTCTTTTTTGTATCATTGATTGGTTTATTGAAATTATCCATATGCTCTAGACAAGTTACTTTGGTTTATTTCTTTAATTGCTAGTTTCAGAATAAAACTCAATAGCAGAATGGGAATAAATATGGCCTATGCCTATACCAATCCTTTTAATAACACATAGCTTTTAGGTGAAGTCCATAGCTATGCTACTGCTTCTTGCTTCTCTACAAAAGAGAAATATGTATTTTATTTTTCATTGGAGTTGTGATTAATCTGTCTCTGTGTAGATGATCTTGGTCTAGATTCCATGTTCTCAATGCAGCACATTTAATGGGCTTTTGGACATTTTAAAATGAGATACAAAGGGTCAATACTTGCATCAACTTCTTGAGTTTCTAGTTTGTCTTACTTAAAGATTTGATCAAAAAATGACTGAAGTTAGTAGGTGCTCTTCCAGTGACCACATAGTTTTGAGATTACCTTTCTACCTAGAGTAGTCCTGTGATCATGACATGGCTGATCAATGACAGCTAAAGAGCTGCTGTGTAGCAGGGTTCTCAATGTTCTCACTAAACTAACTTAATTAACTTAAGCCTGGTTTTGCTGGACCTGCTCCAGGTCTTGCTGACGTTATTTTCCGTTTGTTGTGTTTGTTAGGTCCTCCCTATCATTCCTGTTGTTTCTAAGGTAAGCATTTAACCTACGAAAGTAATGTTTGAACTTTATGATAAAGAAATAACGTGAGAGTGGATTCCGTTTTAAAGTATCCTGAGTATTACCTGTCCGTCCCATGTAACATATCAAAAAACACTCAGAGGCAAAAAAACCCCCTCTTCCTCCTGAGGAAGCAAATGATTGGAATAATTTATTTGAAGAACATATATATGCATTGATGTAACATCAATAGCCTAATGGCTGGGTCCTAGGTCCAGATTTCAGTCTAGCTACTGATTCACCTAAGCTAGCTTTTGTCTTTGCTCTTAAGAAAACAAGAAAAGTGCACCCTTAACTTGAATTTGCTTTTAGTCAAGATCTGAATAAAACCAAGACAGTTTGTAATTATTATAAGAGTTAAAAACTTTGTGGTGAAGGCTGATCTTGCTTCCTGCTAGCCAACTCACCAAATACTACAGCTTTTGATGTTTCTTATTCAACAATGTTTCTTTCCAGCAAAAAAGAGGAATGCAGCACTCAGCTCTGCTGTGTTATCCTCAGCAAAAGCAAGGAACTTGACGTGGCTCCAGCCAAAGCACTTAAGCTCCTTCTGAAGGAAGTAGCTGCTCTCACTTCAACAGCTCATCCTTCCTATACTGGGAGGCTTTTGAACCAGGGAGAAGGGAATAACATGCTCCATTTCTCCTCATTTCACAGCCAATTCTCTTGCTTGCACCCATTTTAGCAATTAGATCCAGTTGCCCTTTGGTGTTTCTTGCAGGGCTCATGTCCCTTGTCTCAAGGGGAAACCAGAATTTTTCTTAACAGTAGCAACAGAGTGCTTTTCATCGTTTGTTCTTTCAAGTTAGCTTTATTGCATGGGTAGTGTTGGATAAAATGCTGTCGTCCTGTCCAAGGTGAAGAGCAGAACCTACTACTTTGCTATATGAGCAAATTTTAAACAGGACCAAGGCCAAAAAAAATATCACTTAACACGTTGCAGTGTTCAAGTCTTCCCTGTTGTGCTTTTGGTCTGTGCTAACCAGCATCTTCCTAAACAGCTCTGGGGTTGGCTTTGGGAGTGAGTACAGGCAGAGGACCATTTCTAAAAATCAGCTTTTGTGGGACCCCTGTTTAAAAATACAAGCACAAACTGTTTTGGTCTACATGGCTGCACCGCCAGAGAATGGCTGCAAATGTGTTCAGATTCCTAAGATGGATTGACACGGTGTAGACACAAACTTTGTGTCTTGGTTCTCCTTTTGTAAACAAAGATAAAAGTACTTCCACACATAACACTTCCAGGAGCTTAACAGAAAATACATTAAAGATGATGAAGCACTTACGTATTAAGCTGTCCGTAGTTATATAAATAACCCAATTAGAGGCCACAAATTACTGGTTTTATATAACAGTATGGATTAGTATTGCTATGCACAGCATAGAATTGTTATAGAACAAGAAAAATAATATATTCAGTGACAATTAAAAAAGCTAGAAAAATAAGCCTGATAGAAAGTAGTTATTTAGATGGTATAAAATTAGCCCATGGAACTCATTGTCACAAGTTTAATTAAGACATTTTGCTCACTACAATTCAAACATGATTAGGATTTATGTGAATAAATAACTCACTGGAACTAGGCTACCTTGGTTAAAATGTGGCTTCAAACCACCGTGTAGTTAATAAGTAAGTCTCTAAATAGTCCCTGAGGGCTTCTTACATCTTGTGCTGCTGAATGTTTGCAACTAATAATAGCACGAAGTGCCTTACAAAGAGACATGAACTCCCAAATTTGAAAACAAATTCCAAAATGTTTTTTGGGATCTTTTAATCTTAATTCTTAACAGTAGCAAAAGGATAAAAAGACATTTTTGTAATGTTTGGTGGAAAGCTGTGGAAGGCAAGGAAATGCTTAATTCTGTTTACATTTGAGTTGCAGACAGAGTGGGTGAGAGGTGAAGAATGGAACGGCAAGAGGGTGATGTCCAAATGCAAATCCTCAGAGACTTCAGTTCCTTTGAAAATAATTTACTGAAGCACTGAATGCAGAGATTAAGTATTGGATAATAATGATAAGTACTATATACTAAAATTGAGGACTAATTTAAATATAAAACTCTTTGCATTTCCTTCCTACCTAGAAAAGTGAATATTTTTTCTGAATGTTTTCAAACTATTTTGCAGAAAAATTATTAAGATCAGAAGGAAAATTTTTCAAAGCAGAACAATGTTTCTTTCATGATTGGTGATGCACTTTTTACCAACTTCGAATTTAGAGAGGACAATTTAATCAAATGTAAATATTTTCAAAATCTGAATTAACTGAGACTGGAAGGCAATTTTTTTTCCTCCAGCAACTAGAAGTTTGGCTAAATGCTTGACTAATAGAATAAAAGAGAGAGTATGAAATGGAAAATGACAGAAAATACATGTCTTCCCCTCTTCCCTGTTAACTTCTTTTTTAATGTAATCTTCCAACTCTCTGCATTGTCTTTTCCTTTTTAAAATCTCATTTCTCTCCTTTTTCTTTCTCCTCCTTTTCAATGTATTGCCTTGTCTTATTTTGTCTGTCTCAATCTTTATGCTTGCTGATCCTCACATAACCCTTGCTCATCTTACTCCCAGTCTGAATTTCTCTTTCTTTCTCTCTTTTTTTCCGTCCCAACCCTTCCCACTTTCCTCATGCAGAAAAAAGGTTTTTCTGTGACTCCAAAATTTTCTTACTTGGAGGGATAATGGTAAGGTATCGGAAATGGGACTGACCTTAGCAACTGACATTTCTTCTGAGTAATTCCAGACAGAGCGAGGTACTTACGGGTTAAGAGAGAAGGTGGTATCTCAGTCCACTAAGAGGATTTCTACATGCAAAACAGATGGCAGGTACAAGTGAGCTCTCTTACTTCCATTTATGAGGCTTTGTGTGAAAATATGTGGAAATTTTTCTCGTGCTGCTTAGAGGAGCATTAAAATCTTCACCAGTGATGTGGCAGAGTAATAAAATACTGTCCGATACATGCATTATTTCTCTTCTGTAAAACATTTGTCATGCTAACTCCTAAGAGATGATGAAATTACAGTTCAAAGAGATAGAATTACATAACAAATACTAATATTACAATTATAATGGATTATAAATGCATTCAGAGAAATGCTCTAGAAAGGTAATCTGCACTGTAACAGCTGGTTTTAAATTGTCAGTACTCGTCTGAGATTTTTACTAACTATGCTGATTTTTACTAATAATGCTTATCAATCTATATATTTGCAACTGTACCTGCACCACATAATCGTAGAAACAACAGCAAGAAGCTAACAACACGGGTAGATATTTTCACTCCTGTTGCCAATATGTATATTTGGCGATACATTGTGACTTTATAGAAGACATTTCCCTTTTCCAAGAGGAGTTTGATGTCAGCGTATGACCTAAGTTCAAGTTAGTTAGCGTTAATTTTCTCACTACAGAGGTTTTGTAATGTTGGCAGTGGGGTAATCCTTTCTGGTAGGAATTGAGAAGCCTCTAAGAATGCAAAGTGTTGTCAAAACCAGAAATGTCTACACGTATACAGTTTCAGAATGTTTAGAATGAGAAAGAAATGCCAAAAAAGATATAATCTAATTAAATATGGGCTTCCATATTGTGGCATTAAAACATATAAAAATAAAATTTATACTTTTATTGCCAAATTTCTCCCTGTTGAGAATAAGCACACCACCCTCATGTTGAAAGAATTAAATGTGACACCTCAAAACTAGAGCTTTATTAAATAAAACCCCCTCAAGTAGATGTTTATTTCATAAGCAGCTGTCCTACCAGCATAACATATCAGTGGTCTATGTTAACAACAAGCTTTTTGTGAGTTTTTTATAAAGTGCCCTAGGTATGCAAAATTACTGTATGAAAAAGACCATAAACACTGTCACTGCCCTAAAAGGTTTACCTTCTAAACATGACACAGTATGCCTAAAACTGGGAAAGATGATACGGAATGGAATTCTAAAACAGAAAATTACAAGTATTTTTTCCTTGTCTTATTTCTGAAAAAAACTTTAGTATAAATGAGGGAATTACTGGAGAGGTATGAGAAGAAGATTTTGAGAATGCCAGATGTGGGAGCAGACTAGACAGTGGGCAGAGCCAGTAAGGCAGTTTGGGAGGATTTGTAATGCCCACGTACTCCAGAGGTGTCTGTCTGTGCTGCCATCGTTACCTACAGGCCAGGCCGTATTCATTAACCTACTCCCGTGAAACTGAAGTTACCCATTTTCTGCACAACACTTGACTCTTCCGCTACATCTCGTTGGCCATCAAAGTGAGTGAGACTTGAAGGAAAATCAAGGAAATCAAGGAAAATCAAAATATCACCCCCCTCCAGCTGTAAATAGCAGCATGGAAACATGACTGCATCTGCCATGGAGCCATCCAAAACAGTCTCTATGTTTCAGTGTCTTTTCTATTCCACAGTGCCCCCACACTAGTTCTGTTTTCAAGGTCACTATGACATTTTTATACCTGTCACTCAAAGAACACAGAAACTAGCCATGGTTACAATGACTATGGTAGCAATTTCAGTTGTTTAAAAGAGCTAAAATAACCAGAAAGTTCAGTTGGTGAACAGCCTATTTATCTTGTGATTCAGACATCATTTGAAGATAACGTTTCCTGGAATTGATGCATATCTGTGTATGTGTTTAATCCAGGAGAGACCTTTTACTTTTTGCAAGAGGGCAATCAGCTAAGCACTACACTTCCTCTATCTGATCTGTTATCTTAGACACTAAGGTAAGAGTTTAGAATTTTTCAAGAGGTAGATTTTAAAATGTAAAGTATACTGAGGAATAAAATAAGTTGTTTTTCTGATTCATTCACTTTCTGAAGGCTTATGAATTAAATAGCTGACATTCCATTCATTACCATTCATGAAACATCAGTTAGTAAGGACTTCTCCCTATGGCTTTACTCAGTGGCGGGTTTCTACATGAGTAGTATTTAGTCACATGTGAATTTAGTCACATTTAGTCTGTGAATATAATTAATAAACCTCAGTATCTCAGTCCTCAAAGCTTATCCAGCACTGCACTGAAGCTAGTCATTCCATGGCAAAATGATGAAAAACTCTGTATGCTACAAATACTACCATAGCACTATTTTAGATTTAGTATAAAACTGCTGTGAATGACTTAATGAAGTGCAAAGAAAGAGGGGATCATTAACTAAATGGGAAATAGGTTTCCCCACCTGTAAAATGGGGATAATCATTCTTACTTCTCCTGAAGAGTATTAATAGCTGCTAGAAAAATGTGCTCTGGTTTTGTAATTATTACTGTTAGAAGACAAGCAAAATGAAATAATTTATAATATGCTTTCAAATGGATGTCCAGACTATGGAACAAATACTTTTTAGGGCTGTCTGAGTACAGTTTGAACACTAATTAACTGGATTAGAATCTGATTTAATTACATTTTGTTGTATGAAAAAAAATCTTTTGGATGAATACTCTGTTCCTTTAATTTTTTTTTTTAATTTTTATTTACTGGTTAAACAAAACCAAAAAAGGGAATAGTGAATTCAAAGAAAGAATGCTTGTGGGAGGAATATATAAAGGTTAAATTAAATTGGTCTCTGGACCAATTCAAGATGTAAAAATAAGGCCATTTAGATCTGTTACCTAGGTGGTGTTTGAGCTGTGACTGTTTATGTCATATACCCACACAGAAACTAGAGTGGACTCCTCCAGTCTAGATTACTGTCAATCTCTTCTATAAACATGTCTTTCTCTGAGCTGTTAATTGTGAAGAGAAAGGAAGATTTTCAGCAGAATGAAGGCACTCATTTCAGTAAACCTGATTAGAGGATTGTTCACATGCTGGGAAAGGCTAAAGCATCTACGAATTAATCTTTATATAATACAATCTATATAGGACTAACTTGATGGTGCAGATAATAGTAAAGTATTTATTTGGTCTGTGCTTCAGCACAGCCCACTTTGGCCTTGGAAGCTGTTTGACCATGGTATCATGATAGTATGCCCAAATCAGTAACTCCTGTGAGAGGCAGTAGGTCCAAAGTAGCTCTGATGTGGCTGCAGGGCTTCTGACCTCCTTCTGGTGTCCCTTGAGACCAGGTGCTCTGAGGAAGGTGGTGGGGCATTTCTGCATCAGGCATCCAAACACCCACATGACCTTGGACAGGTATTCTTTAGTGATGTTTAGATGAGGTTTCCTCTAAGTGTTTCATGACCAATAAACATGCAGTGCAGCTGCTCCTCATCGATCGTGGTATTTACCACAGGGATGTAAACCAACTGTTAAATAGACAACCTAAGTATTTCTCTTAAAAGCTCACTTATAATATCTAAAAATGTTTTCAGGTTCCTCGTTACTTTTTCATCTTTGAAGTGATGTATGAAAAAAAGGTATGGATCTTCATTTTTCCTTACTACAATAGGCTTTGAAGTGGCCACGTTCCCTCCTCCACAGACTTCCTCTCAAGCTGAAAATACTCTGCATCTTCAGTGAGATCTTATAGTTACAGTAACTGCTTATTCATTATAGCATGAAAGCTTAAGTATTTTGGTAACTTCAGAAAGTGTTGTATGAGTATGTATTTTCAGGTGTATACACATGGACAATTCAGCCCCCTGAACTGGAAGATGGGGATGGAGAGCACAGTAACCTGCCCATAATCCAGGAGGAAGCAGTTAAGGACATGTTAAACCACCTGGACACACACAAGTCTATGGGGCCTGATGGGATCCACCCAAGAGTACTGAGGGAACTGGCGGAGGAGCTTGCCAAGCCACTCTCCATCATTTATCAGCAGTCCTGGGTAACAGGGGAGGTCCCAGAAGAATGGAGGCTTGCCAATGTGATGCCCATCTACAAGAAAGGCCGGAAGGAGGATCCTGGGAACTACAGGCCTGTCAGCCTGACCTCCGTACCGGGGAAGATCATGGAGCGGTTCGTCTTGAGAGTGCTCACAGGGCATGTGCAGGACAACCAAGGGATCAGGCCCAGCCAGCATGGGTTCATGAAAGGCAGGTCCTGCTTTACCAACCTCATCTCCTTCTATGACCAGGTGACCCACTTAGTGGATGAGGGAAAGGCTGTGGATGTTGTCTGCCTGGACTTTAGTAAAGCCTTTGACAGCGTCTCCCACAGCATTCTCCTGGAGAAACTGGCGGCTCGTGGCTTGGACGGGTATACACTTCGCTGGGTGAGGAACTGGTTGGATGGCCGAGCCCAGAGAGTTGTGGTGAACGGCATTAAATCCAACTGGCATCCAGTCACAAGCGGTGTTCCCCAGGGCTTGGTTCTGGGTCGGGTCTTGTTCGATATCTTTATCTGGATGAGGGGATCGAGTGCTCCCTCACTAAGTTTGCAGACGACACCAAGTTGGGTGAGAGTGTTGATCTGCTGGAGGGTAGGAGGGCTCTGCAGAGGGATCTGGACAGGCTGGGTCAATGGGCAGAGGTCAACTGTATGAGGTTTAATAAGGCCAAGTGCCAGGTCCTGCACTTGGGTCACAACAACCCCATGCAATGCTACAGGCTTGGGGAGGAGTGGCTGGAGAGCTGCCCGGTGGAAAAGGACCTGTGGGTGCTGGTTGAGAGCCGGCTGAGTATGAGCCAGCAGTGTGCCCAGGTGGCCAAGAAGGCCAACAGCATCCTGGCCTGTATCAGAAAAAGTGTGGCCAGCAGGAGTAGGGAAGTGATCATGCCCCTGTACTCGGCACTGGTAAGGCTGCACCTTGAATCCCGTGTTCAGTTTTGGGCCCCTCACTACAAGAAGGATGCTGAGGTGCTTGAGCGTGTCCAGAGAAGGGCAACGAAACTGGTGAGGGGTCTGGAGCACAAGTCTCATGGGGAGCGGCTGAGGGAGCTGGTGTTGTTTAGTCTGGAGAAGAGGAGGCTGAGGGGAGACCTCATTGCTCTCTACAACTACCTGAAAGGGAGTTGTGGCGACGTGGGTGTTGGTCTCTGCTCCCAAGTAACTAGTGATAGGACGAGAGGAAATGGCCTCAAGTTGTGCCAGGGGAGGTTTAGATTGGGTATTAGGAAAAATTTTTTCACCGAGAGGGTGGTCAAGCGTTGGAACAGGCTGCCCAGGGAGGTGGTGGAGTCGCCATCACTGGAAGTGTTCAAAAAACATGTGGATGTGGCGCTTCAGGACATGGTTTAGGGGACATGGTGGTGCTGGATTAATAGTTGGACTTGATGATCTTAAAGGTCCTTTCCAACCTTAGTGATTCTGTGATTCTGTGATTCTGTGATTCTGTGATATGTACACATGCACTCATAAGCATAAGAGGTTCTGTATTGTTTTCTTAATTACTTTAGGATTTTGAACAATAATCTTTAAATAGTTTTTTATTTTAGACTTTCTGCACCCAGAAAAGAAAATGAGAATGTTAAGCATATGATCTAAAGGATTACAAGGGTATTTGGAAGTGCTGTTTTTACTACATAAGGCCCGTGATTTACAGTGTTCTAATCATGAAGTGCATTTTCAAATTACAGAAGGCTTCAATGGGAGATGAGAGAAACTGAAATAAAAATGAAGCTGCAAAAATACACTGCTTTACTTAGTTTAGGTAATTTCCCAGTGTGTTTGAACTATATTGTAGTGTTCAAATCCAAATTGCATTTGTGAATGTTGTCATGTATTAAGTCACGTCATTGTTATTTGTGTAATTATATTTACTGGCTTTGTAGCAAATTGCTTTCGGAGCAACCTAGTGATTAAAATATAGTTCCTAAAAAGCACTATTCATTAAGCTTAGTAAATATTCTAGATGTGTTGACTTCAACTGATTAACTAGTAACTTGCATAACAGGAGAAAGAACTTTTATTTGGAATTGCCTATAGAATACTTAGCTTGTGGTGTACTAACAGTTTACCCCAAAGAGACACCTATAATAATATTTTAAAAAAGCATGAACGATGAAAAATCTTGTATTACCTAGCTAGAAGTGAGATATTTCACTTGCTTATTTAAAAAATACAATACTCAGTATTATAACTGTGATTTAATGTGATATTATTATTATGTGATATTATAATTATAACTGTGATTCTGTGATAATTTCTGCTACAATGTTCTTTCACCATATGTTCTTGTTCACAGAAAACCAGGTGTTGCCGAGTTTACCACCTGATAGTCACAGAATCACTGAATCACAGAATCACTAAGGTTGGAAAGGACCTTCAAGATCATCAAGTCCAACTATTAATCCAGCGCCACCTGTTCCCTAAACCATGTCCTGGAGCACCACATCCACATGTTTTTTGAATAGTTCCAGAGATGGCGACTCCACCACCTCCCTGGGCAGCCTGTTCCAATGCTTGACCACTCTCTCAGTGAAAAAATTTTTCCCAATACCCAATCTAAACCTCCCCTGGCGCAACTTGAGGCCATTTCCTCTCGTTCTATCACTAGTTACTTGGGAGAAGAGACCAATCACCCTCGTCACCACAACCCCCTTTCAGGTAGTTGTAGAGAGCGATGAGGTCTCCTCTCAGCCTCCTCTTCTCCAGACTAAACAACCCCAGCTCCCTCAGCCGCTCCTCATAAGACTTGTGCTCCAGAACCCTCACCAGCTTTGTTGCCCTTCTCTGGACACGCTCAAGCACCTCAACATCCTTCTTGTAGTGAGGGGCCCAAAACTGAACACAGTATTCAAGGTGCGGCCTCACCAGTGCCAAGTACAGGGGCACAATCACTTCCCTACTCCTGCTGGCCACACTTTTTCTGTCAACCAGCACCCCGAGGTCCTTTTCTGCTGGGCAGCTCTCCAGCCACTCCTCCCCAAGCCTGTAGCGTTGCATGGGGTTGTTGTGACCCAAGTGCAGGACCCGGCACTTGGCCTTATTAAACCTCATACAGTTGACCTCTGCCCATTGATCCAGCCTGTCCAGATCCCTCTGCAGAGCCCTCCTACCCTCCAGCAGATCAACACTCCCACCCAACTTGGTGTCATCTGCAAACTTAGTGAGGGAGCACTCGATCCCCTCATCCAGATCATCAATAAAGATGTTGAACAAGACCGGCCCCAGAACCGAGCCCTGGGGAACACCGCTTGTGACTGGCTGCCAGTTGGATTTAACGCCGTTCACCACAACTCTCTGGGCTCGGCCACCCAGCCAGTTCCTCACCCAGTGAAGAGTAAAGTCATACTGAATTAAGCGGAAAATTTGGAATTAGAAATATTTCTGCAGTAGAGGTAAGAGAGACACAGTAACAATGACCCGTTATAAGGAAGCTATGATACTTATCGGGCTGTGGGCCCCACCTGTAAACACAATGGTCTGGTTTTTGAACTATTCTTAAAAAAGATTGGACTTTTCTCTAGTTAGAGTCCATGGGAATGTGGAGTCCTGGTTTATTGACATGATCCTAGGGACCCAGCCAAGAGCTGAAGGGGACACACTTGGACTTGGTCTTTTGAAGAGTCTTCTTGTGCTCAAAGCAAGAAAGAAGAGTCCTCCAGGAGACCTGGTAGTATGCAGTGGTGAGAGTGACCGGGCTGAGTCAATGCAAGGGCCTGCGATAGTAACCTTCTGCTTTACATAGTCTCAAATGCCTTATCTGTATTAGTAAATTAAGTGTACTTGAGAACACCCCTGGATACATGTATTGGGTTTGCGTGGCAAAGTTTTGGTAGCAGTGGGGGCTACAGGGGTGGCTTCTGTGAGAAGCTGCTAGAAGCTTCCCCTATGTCTGACAGAGCCAGTGCCAGCGGCTCCAAGATGGACCCACCACTGGCCAAGGCCGAGCCCATCAGTGATGGTGGTAGCGCCTCTAGGGTAACATATGTAAAAAGGGGAAAAAAATGGCATGTAGCAATTGCAGCTGGAGAGAGGAGTGGAGAATATATGAGAGCAACAGCCCTGCAGCCCCCCAGGCCAGAGCAGCAGGAGGGGCAGGAGGGGCTCCAGGTGCCAGAGCAGAGGTTCCCCAGCAGCCCCTGGGGAAGCCCACGGGGAGGCCGGCTGTGCCCCTGCGGCCATGGAGCTCCACGGGGGAGCAGATCTCCACCCGCACCCGGGGAGGGCCCCACACCGGAGCAGGGGGATGCCCGAAGGAGGCCGTGACCCCGTGGGCAGCCCGCGCTGGGGCCAGCTCCTGGCAGGGCCTGTGGCCCCGTGGGGAGAGAGAGGAGCCCCGGCTGGAGCAGGTTTGCTGGCAGGACCTGGGACCCCGCAGGGGCCCAGGCTGGAGCAGCCTGTTCCTGAAGGACGGCACCCGTGGGGGGACCCAGGCTGGAGCAGTTCATGAAGAACTGCAGCCTGTGGGAAGGACTCATGTTGGAGAAGTTCATGGAGGATGGTCTCCCGTGGGAGGGACCCCAGGCTGGAGCAGGGCAGAGTGTGAGGAGTCCTCCCCTGAGGAGGAAGGAGCGGCAGAGACAATGTGTGACGAACTGACCACAACCCCCATTCCCCATCCCCCTGCGCCGCTCAGGGGGAGACAGGAGAGAATTCTGGAGTGAAGTTGAGCCCAGGAAGAAGGGAGGGGCGTGGGGAAGGTGTTTGAAGATTTAGTTTTATTTCTCATTACCCTACTCTGATTTTTATTTTTATTGGCAATAAATTAAATTAATTTCCCCAAGTTGAGTCTGTTTTGCCCATGAGAGTAATTGCGGAATGATCTCTCCCCTCCTTATCTCCACCCACAAGCTTTTCTGTCCCCTGCCCAGCTGAGGAGGGGAGTGATAGAGCGTCTTCGGTGGGCACCTGGTATCCAGCCAGGATCAACCCACCACAACACTGTGGCCAAGGAGAGTGGGTCAGCCTGCATCCCTGCAGCTAAACACCTCTGAGGTTCCTCCTGGGAATGGTTCTGGGAAAGCTCTGCTTCTTGAACTGTGCCCAGGAACTATTTGGGAAATTGTTAGCTGGCGAAGGAGAAGTATGCCAAGAACCGTTCCAGCAGTTTCTTAGTACCTGTAATTGTGCTCCTGTGTCTGGGAAAGGTTCTGGGCTTTAGCTGAGCTGACTAGCATAGGCACAGCCTACTTTCTTAGCAATGGTGCAGCTTCCTAGGAGCTGGTAAGTAGAGAAAGGAGGCGTGCTTTTTCTCAACTGTTTTACCTGCATCTCAAATACAAAGTAGATCATGGATATGTTTGTTTAAGCTTTTGCAAACACTGTCTTTCAGAGGCTGTTTTCTGAGAATGTGATTCACTTCTGATTCAAAAGCAATGTAGCCACACTTACTGAGCCAGTGGATGCAAGCAAATAAGTTCTGTTTATTAGGAGGAATGTCTTTAAATCATGGAGATTTTGAGGTAAAGAGCCTTACTGAAACGTAGTGGGTTGATACTCACAGCAAAACTTTGGTCCCTCTGAAGCCATTTTAACTCCAATGGAAGTGGGTTTTGGCCCTGCTGTGACTTATTGTAATTAAACCTCTAATCTTCTAATGAAAGAGATTAAAAACAAAGGCTTTTATGTAAAGATTTTTTTTTTTGGTATCTGTAGTTTCCTGCTGTGAGGGTTCTGCAATTTAATTTAAGCATGAACTACCTCAACCCTTTCTGAAATAGCAGCTTGACTGCAGTTTAGCTCTGGGATCCCTGCAGACAAGGCTCCCAGGAGAAAAGGCCTGAAATATCTTGAAGAAAAATTAAAAGCTTCAGTAATGTTCCATTAAACCTTGCTGCTTTCAAAATAAATGGACACTTCATTGCTATATTTTACCTGTACACATCCATTTGGTGTCTCATGTTTTTAAATTACTTTGCCCCCATATTGCAGTCAAACCTTAAGATATTACAGGCAAGACGGATTAAGGAGAAATACATATAATGACTGGTAAGATCAGTAACGATTAGCAGAATGACTCAAGCTCAAATTTTAATTTCATGTGAGGCTTGATGTGGTTTCAGGATGTTGTTGTTGTTGTTGTTTCATAGTATCAATTCATTAAAATAATTAGATGTGGCCTGGAAACTAAAGCCATCCCACCTATATCTTTTAGAGATGGTCAGATTAAAGTGTGTGGGTTTTTTAATAAGCACAAATGGGTATGTGCTAAGTGTTTTAATGGAAACTTGAGACCACAAACCATTTTCCTGCCTGTATATTTTATAAGCAAAACACTAAAACTTGGAATAGATTTAAAACTCAGACCTTTGGTTCTAACCTGATTCCCATTTTAAATGAGTTTAGGTGAATATATAGTTTTAACCTTAGGACTAAATCTACTACAGTAACCGTCGATTTCACCAATATTTGTGTTAATTGTTAGGACTGTGGTAGCAGGTGTTAACCCTTTTAAGTAATTAATGTATCATTGTTACAGGCAGTGTGTACCTGTATAAAAAGGGGTGGAATATCTATTCCACGAAAAGTAAGAGTATGTTGTCTTAGTATTTTTAGTAATATGGAAAATAAGCAAAACTTGGAAGTCTCACTTCAGCTGTTGCTCTGAAGCTTTGGGCTCATATGATCCTGACACTGAGAAACAGGGATGAGTGATTGAAATCACAACAGGAGTTTTGCAGGAGGTTATAACATACACCTGTATTACTGACTGTATGCTCCCTTACAAGGCTTACTTCTGTATGTTTGAGCCACTCAGGTAATACTCAGGAGTCATTTTTTCTTTCTCGATATACTGCTTTTAGTACAGACAGCAGTCAGTTATTTTTTCAAGTTCCAAGTGACTGATTTTGAGAAATGTGGAAGGCAGTATAATTTCTGAAAGCATTGAGGCCCTGTGACTACTTTCATTTTCTTCAGAAATTATGTCCAAAATCTTACCTAGTATTCCATAAAGTCTTGCCCTGAGCAGGTCAGGTTTGTGTTTGTCAACCATTGGCTTGTGGTTCCAGTGGGAAAGAAAGCAGTAGTCATGGACAGGGTGGTGATCTTGGAGACTGTAAAGGTCAGTCCTGTGACAGAGTCCAATTAACTGGGATGGCACCGTGCATTTGCCCATTTTTCATGGGGAGTCAGTGCAGAGATTGGAGCCATGCTGTGATATGCTCATGGTGGCCTCAGCTGGTGGGCAGTTGCACTTGTATCAGATGGAGGTTTCTCAGGAATGCGCTGTTTCTTTTCCTGCTTGCACATTGCAGTAATCCAGCACAGGAATCAAATACGTGGGTATTCACACCAGTCACACTGCTCCTAAACCTGACCAACAAAGAAGTCCAGTCAGCCCACAAGTGGGAAAGGGTGGCATGTTTGGATATCCAGTTACAAATGGACTTGAAAAGCTTTCAGGAGAAGCCTCTAATAGAAGGGGGCATTGTGCAGAAGGTAGTTGGAACCAGGTGTTTTCCACTTTGCAGATATTTCATTTACTCGTCCAGCTGCTGACCCCTGCTAGGCACTGAGCAACCTGAGAGATGGCTCTGCTTGTGTGTGATAAGAAAGCTGCTATCCACAGGTGGGTACGGAGACTCAGTGATAAAAGAACAAAGTATTTTTGCTCTTTAAGAAGAATCTGCCCCCCAGATAAGTGATGAAAGTTCAGAGATTAATAACTGATTTGATAAAATCTTCATAGCTATAGCTGATGGACTCTGCTGGGGCTCTGTGGGTAGGTGCTGTATCTAACAGTTTATCATACTTACACTCCATTTTCTTTTTTTTTTTTTACATTTATTTAGACCAGGGATGTACAATGGACTTGTATTGACCTTTCCAAAGTCAGTGTTTCATTCAGCCTTTCATTTTGCCATGTTTTTCTTTTCTCCTAAAACTAAACCAAAATGTCGGAAGTGGAAATATTTATGAGAGCCATTTAGAAATATAGAAGAATTCATCTCAAATGAGTTGTGATTGAATAGTCTTCACAATTGTTGCAGCAGGGAAACTTAATACAGAGTTGCCATGGAGACCGGTTCTTTGGCCACTGGTCTAACACATTAAAACCTTTTAGTTCAGCAATACGCTATTTGCAGATGATGCCATACATGATATTAACAAGTGGTTTGCCTCCATTAAGAGGAAAATATCTCTAAAATTACAGCGCTTCTCTTTAAAGCAGAGATATGCCAAACTCCTTGAAGTTATTTGAATAATAAGTGACCTGCATGATATCAGTTCATGAAAATACTGTGTTCATATAGGAGCGAAACATGTTTATTACATCAGAACATAGCCAAACATCCCAGGCAGTGCTATTGAAATGTAAGCAAGTTTGAATGGAGGCAGGCAAGGTGGAAATCTGGCAAACCCACCTTCTTCCAGGTGAACTCTTTGCTCCGTTCTGGGCTGATCTGACCTTTTTTCCCATTAGCCTTTTTCGAAGTAATTCTTCTTGTGAGTGCAGAGTGCTTTGGCTACCAGGCTTGCACTATACCATGAAGAGACTGGTTCCTTTCCCCAAAACAATTTATATTTACCACTCTTTAATGAAATCTCATTTTTATAAATGGCATGCTGTATTTTTATCATGTGACCATGGCACACAGTTCTGTAGAGTACATTTAATGGAATAAATGGAAGCACACTAAAGAGAAATGCAGGAACTCAGCAGAGGTAAACCACTTAATAGCAGTGCCTGTAATGAATTTCCTAACTAACTGGCACACTTCATAAACTGATAACATAGACAGAGACTTAGCTATAAAGGTCCTTGATCAAGCAGTGGGCAGAAAAAAAGTGAGAGGCAGAGCTGTAGCTATCAAAACCCATTCTGGTCAGGCAAGAGCCTGGGGCATTCCCTGTAATGGCCTATTTGCTGACTAAGTCAATATTTCATTCCTGCAGTCCAGCTTGCCTTGAATGCTAAAATACAGAGTTCCTCAGCCCACCAGCACTGTTTCAAATAGAGCCTGAATAACATCGGGATTCCTTAATTTTTGCAGAGATTTAGCTTTCTTCAGAACAGCTGTCAGGCACAGAGGTGACCCAGAAAAGGCAGAGGCTGGATCAGGACACACTGTTGTCATGGTGTGCCATTATTTCACTGAAATCTTGTACTGGTCATTCCTGCTAGAATGGAACAGCCTCTGCACTAGTTAGTATTTTTTTAGGAAGAAAGGTTTGTTCTCCATGCAGGAATGAGGTCTCCAGGTGTTACTTACTGACTGTTGTGATAGTTTTAGAAATGTCCTGTGGTTTCTGGCCCAGATTTTGGGTTCAAGAGTTTGGGAACACTATGTCAGTATAGATATGAAATTTGTATATGTTCCTGTATCCACAGATCTTGCTACTGTTACAAGGACAAAATTCACAGTGCAGTAAATGATCCAGCTTTATGCTCTTGTTTGGTCAGTTAGTTTATTAAGGTGGTGTTTGGCACAAGGGGACGCTGGGTTAAGGATGTATAGAAATGACTTTGGAACTTCTCTTTGCAGAAAGACATCATCTTCCCTCTCTGGGAGTGATGTGGTTCAGCTCACCCGTCTTCCCCTCCATGCAGAGTGCTCTGTACAAGGGCCCCATTTTAATTTTTATTTTCTGTGTTTGTCTGCAGTTCACTTAAAACTCATCAAAATGTATAAATAAATCAAAATGTTCCTTTCAATTTGTCCTACATTACACTGATTAATAGAGCTGGTTGATATATTTCCAGTTTGTCAGAATACATCATTTTGCTGAAGTCAAGCAAGAACAGGAGTCTGAGACTCACTGCCATGCATGACGATTAGCAAATTAGTAACGTGAGACACCTACATTCAAATCTTCAGGTTTTGAGTGATGTGGGGTGTAAAATTCTGATATAAAATAAACAGATTACATCTATGGATGATTTTTCAATAAATATGAAAAATAGATTTTTTCCAGACTTTTTTTTTTTTTTTACTATGGTCTGTTTTTGAAGGAAAACAAGACTTTCAGAATCTTTAAATGTGAAAAAAAGCAGAACCGCCACCATCTACTCAGCTGTAGTCATCAGCAATAAATTCCATTGCCCTACTGATTTTTATTTTCCTAGTTGCATGAGGGTTGTCTGAAATTCCCTGAAATTTTCCTTTGTATTCCTTAATATAAATATAATTTATATCTGCAGGGATATATTCCCGGTAAGCAAAATATGCTAGTACTCTGGGCTTTAAATTGGGCCTCGAAATATGGAGAAGTGATTCATTTTTTCAGTGAGGCCCTGCTCCTGAAAAAAAGTCACAGAAAAATGGTCCATTTCTGCTCTTGCAAGATGCAAAGAGCAAAGAAATAAAATTTTTCCTCTGATACCATCTTTCTTACCTGAAGCCTTCAATTCTGATAAAGGCGATACACTCATTTAAATACTACTGCATTAGAGACAATGTCTTAAAAAGTGGTTATACTTCTTATTTATTAGCATCTTTTGTTTGGAATATGCCTCGAAGCCTGCTGAATCAGTAGCAGTACAAAGATTTTAGTAACACGTGGAGATAAATGAAGTTTGTGGTTGTAATTTGGCATGGAGCTGGAGGGAAAAAACGCCTGGATGGTGTGTGGGCAAGGTGAGAGCGAGGAGGATGGGAAGCAATGCATTGCTGCTCCTGTGGCTGCTACGGAGGAGGACCGGCAGGCTCTGCCTCCGCTGCAGCGTCGCAAACAGCAAAGGGAACTTCTGCTTCCCAGTGTCACCCCAGCTGACAGCCGAAAAAGAGGGTGGGCTTCAAGACCGGTGATTCGGTCCGGTTGGTCTCTATGCGGCACTTCGTGCCGCAGATGCCCGTGATGGCCGGGAGGGACGTCTCTGGTGTCTGAGTCGGAGTGCTGTAACGCAAGCGACCGGCTCTCTGCGTGTTCGGGCCCGATCCTGCAAATTGCTGTGCGCTTGCTGGGGAACACTCAGCACTTCCCTGACACTGGGCATCAATGACGGTAGGGGCAAGGGCACCCCAGTAGTCCCAGGAGGTGCTGAGCAACTGGCTGGCTGGCTACCTCCGTCTTCAGGCCCGAGGGAGTACAATTCAAACTACCGCAGGGAAGATCAAAACCTTCAGGTGGAATAGAAGAAATTGTTCATCTGCCTAGGAAAAAAAGACAACCTTGAATGATTAAGATCTGTGTGAGAGAGATTAATAATCACATGACTGAGCATAGTATCCAATACAATACATAATTCATGAGCTCACAGAAAAGTATGATTCACCTCTCCTTGAAAAATAATTAAGAAAGATGCCCGCTGATGCTAAGAATTCACCAAAGTCCATCATTCTGAAAGAGAATTAAAAAATGTCTGCGTTTGTATTCTACTAAAGCATTCCAAAATTCTTACAAAAAGGGGAGTGAAACATGATGTTTCAAATAACTATCAGTCTCCAACGTACTCATCAGAAAATCAGTTTCCAAAAAATCTTAACTTACATAAACAACAAAAGAAATAATATAGCCATAAAGCAATCCACAAATCAGGCAAGAAAAATTCACCAAATTTTCATGAAATAAAGCTTACAGTTTTTGTTTTTCGAAAGAAGCTGAAGAGGTTTACTCTTTGTGTTCCTTGTACTGAATTGCTTCGCCTCTTCCCAGAAGGACAGGAAACGTGTTTCCTTATCAGGTTATAAAACAATACCGGAAAATTTGCAATTGTAATTAATGGTGGCTGAGGTCAGTAGTTCAGTAATGTGAAAAGCTAAATTCAAGAGGTGTTAGCAGCATTTTGTAATGCACTTGCCCCAAAATATTTTCATTTTCTTCTGTGCCAAAACAAATTAATCTGAGAAAAATCTCTCCCAGATTATATGCTGAATGAAACACATAATTTGGAAGTATTAGGGATAAAACACAACGTTTTTCTTATCAGCTAAAACATTTCTTCTGTCCTGAATTTCAGTGTAATGCACCAACTACTTCAGAAAGCAGAACATACCAGTGTAATTCGAAGGTCTTTGCAAGGGCCAAGCAGAAGGGAATCGCCCACGAGTCTGAACCACCCAGTGTTGGGAGAAGGGTTTTCTTTCTCCTTTCTTTGTAGACCCTGCTTGCTGCCAATGGGAATTTTGTGGCGTTTTGCACCTGGTCAGGATTGCGTTATTTCAAGGAGAGGGACAATCTGTGCACCAGTACAGGCCGTTCTCAGCCTGGGCATTTCAAGTGGCATCGTGCTGGGAGTGCAGTAGTGGCCAGATGTAGGATGATGTTCTGAGAGGTGCCTTTAAAGGCAACTGAGGTATGTATATAAAGCTGAAAAAATGTGTGTGGGATGTTGTCCTTCCACGGACAGCAAAACATCTCCCTACAGCCCTGGAGGCATGCTTATTAAATGGCAAAAAAGCTTTCAGGTAATTAGCTCTCTTCTCACCAGTTAGCAGCATAGGGGACGTGTGATTAAATGCGGTGTGATCTGTGGGTAAGGGAGAGAAACATTTCACCTGCATGAAATTAAAATTTCCCAGGGATTTTTTTTTCTCATATTTGTTCTAATAAGCTTGTTTGTATGAGCTTGTGTATGCGTGTTACCATTATTTCACAGTAATAGTGGAGACTTGGTTATAGCACTCACCCAATTTATTTTATCTTGTAGCAGCTTAAATAACTGCTGCATTATGAAACAACAGATAATAGTCCCCTTATTAATATCATGCAGATGAGATACTTAGGTGCATATAGGTAGTATTCACAGAGGAATTGTATATATGCTAAAAAGCATATGCTTTTGCTTCAAATTGATGTTTAATTAGAGACATCAAACATGCGATGTTTGCCTTGCTATGCATTATTGTCAAGAAAGAAAAGGTTACTAAATATTCACACATGCTCTAGCCTACCTGTGTGAATACACAGAGGTCAAGACCATTGTCTTAACAAAAGAGCATATCTCTCGTAGAGAGCAAAGACCAGCTCTAGTATTGTTGTATTTCCCCCGTTAGTGGTAATTACTTTGCTTTGTCCGCTTTGCATTGGTTTTTCTGAATTTAACTAGATGAAAGCCCTCAGCCAGTAATGATAGCCAGCTTTCCTTTGGCTCTCTGCCAGCAACCTATAATTGAAGTGTTTTCTTGAGAGAGGACCACTGTATAGTACCTATTGTGCATTATGTCCTTGGAACTTGACTGCAGTAATTGAAAAAAATCTCCAATTTATACCTCTTTCTGTAGCTAGTAACCTCATGGGACTGTTGCAAGTGAATTTTACAACTATGTCATGGGAGTGTAAAAATGGACATCATAAAATATCTTATAGTGAATTAAGCTAACTAGAATGAAGGGACTGGTTCCAGAATAGGAGTTCGCACATGGAATTATCATGAGTGCCTACTGACCTTTAAGCACACACCCAACATTAATCTTTTAAGTTTTTTTGGCATAGATAAGACCTAAAAGTTCAAGTCTTGTTTGCTGTGTAAGTTGATACTGCTGAGCAAAAGGATTTCGTATTGGCTTCAGTCAGAGACCTTGGAGAAGCTGCTATATATGCTCAGTTCCATCAGGCAGATGGAGTGGCTTTTTGTTTACTAAGAGCCGAACCAGAAGAAATCATTATCCAAAGCCTGGGCCATCATGCTAAAGCTGGAAAGATTTCCATGGCTGACAATTGTGTGTGGGGTTTTGATGAGTGCTGTCTTCTGCCAAAATGAGGTATACCTGGAAGTCAAGGACCAACCAGCAGAAAGCATTATTATTTGTTCTTGGGTAGAAGAGACACTGTGTTTTTCAGGTACCTGGGCTATGAAACAAGAAAAGTGTAAAGACTATGAATAAGAAAGTTCTCTTTTACATTAATTCCTACCAATCTTATTGTTGGTATTTTTTATTTTGGATATATGAAACAATACTGTTGTATAGTTTAAGGGTAAATTGATCGGTTTACACTGCTTGTGCCAAAGAAATACCTGCGTTATTTATAACAAAAATCAAGTTAGGATCCCTACTTAGAAATTTTTCAGCAAAGCTGGACGTTCACTAAATTGCTGAGATCAAGGGCCAAAAATATCTGTAGGATATTGCTCCACACTTGGTATGCCTCAGTGGAGATGCAGCTATAATTAACTGCTACTGAAACAGAAACTAAGTAAGTATTCATGACTCAGTTCTTTTCCTGATGAAAGCTAGGAAATTTGATGGAGACTCTCTGTTTAAAACCTTAAACTTCTCTTTTTGTTTCTTATTTAAACAAGCAAGTTTACCAAGTTACAGGATGTGTGCTTTAAAGCTGCATACTTTGTTTTTGTGTTATTTGAGCCAGATGTCTATGGTAAAACAGGTTAAACACCTTGTTCCTCGTGGCTTTCTGATCATCTTTGTATCAAAGATGCTTGCAGAAGTGCAAAGTCAGACTATGTTTCAGGAGCTGGAAGGAAACAGAAATTACTTTTTCAATGGGAAGAAGTATTTGGAAACTTTCTATACATTTTCTGAAGTGAGCAAGAGTTTTGAAAGAAGCACATTTTCATAAAATTCTTGGACGAAAATCTGGCTGAATTTAGATTAACAAAGTCCAGCTTTTTACATGGAATTTAAACACTGTTCCTTGCAATATTGTTATTGAAAGGAACCTCAGTATGCTGATGATCTACATAAAATTTATACACTTTTTGGGGGGGGAATTTCTTTGTATATACATGAAAATCTGCTGTGAATACTGTACTTTTCTTAATTCGCTTTAGTTTCTTTATTGTTGTGTTGCATTAAAATTTCAAGTGATGGTGACATGTGAATGATGTTATACTCTGAGGATCTTTTATTCACATGGAAGCTGCTTTAACAGAGAAATGATTATTCTCTTGAGTAAATCAGGATTTCAAGTGTCATTGTGCTGGAAAAGTCTATTTATATATAGGATCTGCCAACACCCCATTTCTTTCCAGCAGCCATGCCAAATAATCATAAATGATGGCAGAACTCTTCAGTTTGTTAAAAAAAAAAGAAGAAAAAGTGTCAGAGAAATTAGTTTAAGACCTGTATAATTAATATCTCTTGTACAATCCTCAGTAGGATGTTGTGCATTCCAGATTACATGGTGATCTAAGGATTGCTGGGGCCAATAGTCTGGTTCCTTTGCCCAGAGGAAAAATAGATCCACGAAACAAGAAACTTGGAAGCAAAGCTGGAGAAGAAAGACATTTTGGAGTATGTTTTTAAAAAACCCAAACACTAAAAACTTCATTTGTTTATACAACTGAGAGTACATTATGAACTTATTTCTTCCATGTACCAGAACATATGGTAGATAACTTTCATGGACAGCTAGAATCCTTGGACGTATGAGGCCTCTAAGATCAGCAAATTTAGTTTTACAGCGGAGGCTTTTCCTCGAGATCCTCCCCTTTGCCAGTTACAGACTCTGCAAGGCCAGCCTGTTCGATACACCCCAAGCAGAGCAGCTCATTCTCTTAACTTCTAATACTCTGCCCAAGTCGTACGGCCGGCTGCTGCCAGGCATGATCAGGTCTGAAATAACTGCTCCACAGGCAGGGGTGCAGGGGTGGGGGACTCCTGGTTGGTTCTCTAGACTTCTTTAAGCATGGCTATTCATTTTCTCATCTTCTCACTAAGGTGATCTCCTCCCCTTTATTATTACTGGTACAATGGGAGAGAATTTCCCATTTTCTCCCTCAACTGTAGATGAGTGTAGAGATCTCTCCCACCTTTTGGAAGACTGCAGGATAGTGCCTTTCCCCTTGGCTGAGCTAATGCAATGCAAACCAGAGTGAAACATTTTGAAGT
This sequence comes from Phaethon aethereus, assembly GCF_964289735.1. Taxonomy (NCBI): domain Eukaryota; kingdom Metazoa; phylum Chordata; class Aves; order Phaethontiformes; family Phaethontidae; genus Phaethon; species Phaethon aethereus. Next base: position 67,352,529 of record NC_138578.1, on the reverse strand, counting down.
CCAACATGTGTTTCCACGTGTAGATGCAGTTTCTGAATCTAAAACCGGGGTAGGGCAGAGATCTTCACTGAACGTACGATTCCTCTTTGCCCCCTGTCCTGGTTTCAGCCAGGGTAGAGTTAATTTTCTTCATAGAAGCTAGCGTGAGGCTATGGTTTGGATTTGGGATGAGAAAATGTTGATAAGGTGCTGATGTTTTGAGTTGTTGCTAAGTAGTCAAGGACAGTCCAGCTTCTCATGCTGGCCTGCAGCGAGCAGGCTGGGGGTGCACGGGAAGCTGGGAGGGGACACAGCCGGGACAGCTGACCCAGGCTGGCCAAAGAGATATTCCATACCATATAACATCATGCTCGGTATATAAAGCTGGGACAAAGAAGAAGGAAGGGGTGGAGGGACGTTCGGAGTTATGGCGTCTGTCTTCCCAAGAAACCATTACGTGTGACGGAGCCCTGCTTCCCTGGAGATGGCTGAACACCTGCCTGCCCATGGGGAGTGGTGAACAAATTCCTTGTTTTGCTTTGCTTGCGTGCGCGGCTTTTGCTTTATTTATTAAACTGTCTTTATCTCAAACCATGAGTTTCCTCACTTTTACTCTTCCAATTCTCTCCCCCGTCCCACCGTGGGGGAGTGAGCGAGCGGCTGCGTGGTGCGTAGTTGCTGGCTGGGGCTAAACCACGACACCCCCTTTTTCAAGTCTATTCACCAGTGTATAATCTCATCAGTGTCTTTTTTTTTATCATTATTGTTATTTAGTATCTTAACCAGCTGCCTATAGATTTCTGTTATGGTTATCAATTTTAGACTTCTATATCATAGTAACATCGTTGAAGGCCATTTCAGACAGCTTTTGTGTGACCTTTTTCCCAGCTAATAACTGTACCTGGGCCCATTGCTTATCCAATTTTCTTTCCTGTGTTTGTTTTATAGTTCATTTAACTGATTTTTTTTTCTATTGTCCACAATCAGATGCACTTTCGAATGCTTAAATAGGTTTTGCCTTCAGAGAAAAAAAAAAAAATCTAAATAATTTCCTGGCAATCAGACATCAGTACAGAGGTTTCTTTAACCCAGAGATATTAATGATATATGAGTTAAAGTAAACAAGTTTGGAAGTCCAAGATTCCCTCTGGAGATTACTATTTCAAAATTTTTCTAACTCCATATCACTGATCCAGTGGAATTTGGAATTGAAGATTCTAAGTTCCTTAATTGTAATTCAAATGAAAGTGGTGCAGGAATGAGATAACATTTGCAAAATGTAATTTTGATCCAATTCCAAGGAGAACATCTTGTTTTGCTACAGATGTGCTTTATACTAATTGATTATTGCTTTAGCAGAAAAGCTATTTAGAAGTGTTCCAAGATAGAAAACTGACACTGCAACAGAAATTGTATAGCATCTAGCTATACTGTGTTTTCTTTTCGTTCATCTTGCTGAAATTAAATATGGCCAGGAGGAGTGATACAGCTTCAGTGAATCTCATGCTAATGCCTTCCCAGAAAATGTTTTCTTTTCTCCCTAAATTATTGATTGAGCTATTAGAGGTCTGAAATAAAACTTTAATTAGTTGTTAGAGGCTTCACAAAGTATGACCTGCTGGAACGTATGAATGGAGTTGAAAGAGAGCCATCTGACTACAGGAATTGCAGCCAGCAGAACAAGACACTTACATTGGCAGAAGCTTAACATCTGTTGCAGATTTCTGGTGTTCTCTGGGCAAAGTGATTTTTAGCTGAAAGTTGACTGACGGTTTTTAGTTGACTGCTTTATGAAGTATAACAAGATATATAAAATGCTGTCTTGAAGCATGTGTACTGTCATTTTGAACTGGTAACTTCACATTGGAGTGTCCTTGCCTGTCTACAAGCTAAAATTGATCAGTATAAGGGCATGTATCATGTAAAACAGTGCTCATTGTTGTCTGCTCCTGAGGTCATTATTTTCAGATGCTCTCCACTCTGTATTCTACAGCTTTTTGCTTGAGATAGAGAGAGAAAAGTGGGCTGGAGTTGTGAAAGCGACAGAAGGAACTTACGTGCCTACCTGTCACTAAAGCTGTCCCTGTAATATATTTGAAATAGAAAAAAACCCAAACCCTACTTTATGTGAATTCAGACGACAGTGAGGCCTGCTAATTCAACTATCTTGTCTTCTTGGCTGGCTACTTAGACAGAAACATCTCTGCCCTCTCCTATTTAAGTTTGTCATAGTTGCACTATGTGCACCCATCTCAGACTGTAGCATTGCTCTGGTGATTTCATTTCAGGATAAAAGCTTGGACTTAATTAGTTATTGTTATTATATATATATTATCAGTATAATATATATTATCAGTATAATTTTGTCAGGAAAAATTACTTTCAGCAGATGGGAAAATAACAGTATTATCAATTATCATTATTTTATTGCAGGATTTACAAAGTTTGGAAAGACTTATTAATGACTCTGAAGTTAGGTATATTGTCATATCCAAAATATCTACTACATAGTATTGTCATTGGGACTTAATCTTTCCTCATGGAGTACAGGGGTTTCAAAAAACCCTAGTGAAAAGCTGAGAGCACAAAATCCTTTGTAATAATAATAATAAAGTTTATGATAAGTGAGTAAGGGCTTGTGTGACACTTCAACGAAGGGGCATGGGAGTGCTTTTCTCCAGGCAGGTAAAGGAAGACACAGATAAAAGTAAAGCCATCCTCACTAATCTTGCAGTCTTTTGCTTTTGTCCCCGGTCCCATTGAGCTTCATTTACAAAGTACAGGACATCAAAGAAAAACAAGGGCAGCAGAGGGTGGTTAAGAGAATAGAAAACTGCCTAATATGAAACTTAAAGAATAGTAAGAGGGGGAAAAAGTCTTGTTGAATGTAACAGGAAAACTCAAGAGAAAGGAAGAATAGGAATCAGACCATGGTGGCACCAGAGTGTTCAGAAAAAACCAGTATGCCACAGCAATAGGGCTGGCTGAATAGCAGGCTTTACAGTTCATGGATTTATATATATTTTTTCTTTTTAATTTGGCTTAGTTTCAAATTGGAACAAATCCACTTTTTAAAGAAACATTTCTTCAGGGAAAAAAAAAATTCCAGGAAAATGTTTTGGAAACACTGACATACTGTGTTTCCAAAACCACACATTTCCCCCTGACCCTACAGCTGCTAGATGGAACTGGCATTCATGGAGCAGCTCCGTGGGAAGGCGAGGTCTGCGGCTCGGCTTAGGGCTTTCTGGTTTCAGGTCAGCCACCATGGGCAGGCAGCAAATAATGGTTTAAACTGAACTATGAGATGCTTTAGGTTATGATTTATGTTAAATATTATTTTTCTTTTTTTTACATGTATTTTACATGTGTTTATATAGCTATTTAAATAAATGTGTACATTTATCTATTTTTCTGGAAAAGTTTGTCTAAAAGGAATTGTGGAATTGCTTGTAGAGGGTTTGTGTGTGGTTTTTCACTTTTTCACATCCCTGCATAGCAATTCTAAGCATAATAACAGCTGACTTACTTTTGTTATTTTGCTTTTCACAATCCACTTTAAAAGATATCTATAGTTCATCAAACATTTGCAACCCAAAGGCTAAAGAAACTGCAGTAGACAGATGACACTCTGCAACCTCTTCCACTCATATTTATTGCGATTATTTGAGTTACCTGGCATATGCCAATGTAGCCTGGAAAGATAATGGTTAATTTTTTGTAATGTTCCCTGTATCCTACTTTTTTGCAATCTTTCTCTAAACACTTCCTTTCCCAAAAAGTTTGGCTTCTTCAAGCCACTGTATGATTATGCTTTTAAGATCCAAGAATAGAAACAACAGCCTTTTTCCTTCTTTTTTGTGACATAGCAACTAAGCAACACAGTTTGAATTTTGAAATGTTAAGTGTCCAATACTCACACTTTTATGATCTACTTGTGCAGGAAAAAAAACCCTGAAAAACAAAATACCCAACAACTTGTAATAACATGGCTAGTTTAAAATGACAAATAAATTACAATCTGCTGTGGATACCAGCATGCAGCGAAAGTCTGAATAGCTCATGTCAATTATTTGCAATGAATCATTCACTCAGACTAACTGTGGTAGAAAAAAAAGAGCGAAAGATATAAAAGAATAGAAGTGGTAAAAACACAGAAGTTAGAGAAAATACAGAAGGCCTAGATTTTTGTTTAGGTGTGAAATTATTTATAGCTATTTATATATTAGCTCTTATAAATATCGACATGTATATTTTTTGATTAAAAGCTTTAGTGTGACTTGCTATCTGAAAAACTAACTGAATGTTTTTTACAAGCAAAAATCTTCTTGTTGCACATGAAATTTGCAGTTCTTAACTGATGACTGTTTCCAAAACATCTCCTAATACTTTCACATTATGTGTAGAGTCTTCATTTTGTGATTTGAAGTCTGAACAGTTAAAATTATTTGGAATTCAAAGGAGTTAAACTTCTGATATGATTTGATATATTTAGGAAAGCTTTCCCAGCTTTGTTGATATTCTCTATAAATAATAAGGCCCTTTATTAGTATTTCATGATTAGATTAGGTAACTGAAATAGGTTACATATCAGCTTTTCCAATGACTTAGCAGTAACATAAGATCTTGGTACGAACTGAGATATGTTTCTCTTGAACGATGATGTCTTTGCTGGCAATGGAATCCCAAATGCAAATGAAAGATGCTTCACAGCTCTTTCTGAAATGGACTTAAGTATTTCTGTGATTAAAAAATTAAAACATGAAGATGAATTCCAAATTACAACATTTTGGAAATTGCAAAATATTTGAAGATACAACTGAACCCACATTTAGGATTCTTTCATTTAGATACTTATGGATGTCTTTATGTTTAGGAGGAGAACTTATTTTAACAGAAATTTTATAGTTTTAAAACATTCCTGTAGACAAATTTCTGGGGTGAACAAGTACACAATTACACATAGATTTTTCTCTTCCATTTTGAAAAATGTGTAAACAGTCAGTATTTGTAAATGCGTTCTTTTTCTATTTTTTAAAAATAATTCTCTCTCACAGTTCCAATAAGATTGGCTTACTGCTTGAAATTTGGGCTCTGTTTCTTCGTTACAAGATTGGTCATAACAGTCACAAGTTATTTCCTTAGATTTCTGGTAGATAGTATAAATCTTATAATCCAGTTTATGCTGAATATGTTTGTAGGAAAAGAACAAGACATTTACCTTCTACACGTTTTTGAATGCATCTAATGAAAATCCACTTCTCTTGAGCATTCATACTGAGAATTCATGAACATTTTTAAAAGCAAAACCATAAGAAATTAAAATGCATTTGAGACAATTGATTTGTGATGCCAGCCAAAAGATTTCTTTGCCTTTAACAGCAAGTCAGTAACATACTTGGGAACAGAATTCTGGTGTTTTAACATCTTTAACCCAACTACCAAATATAATTGTATTAAAAATCTTAAATGAGCAGATTCAAGAATTCTTCTTTTATTTCTGTCTATTTATATGAATAGATACATATATGTTAAGGAATTGAATATAGAATAGTTTTCAGGGTTTGATTCTACTTTTAACTTGCCTTAACTTGCCTTGAGTGGTGTGGTTGACACACGTGAGGGACCTGGACAAACTCGAGAAGTGAGCCTGTGTGAAACTCATGAGGTTCAAGAAGGCCAAATGCAGGGTCCTGCACCTGGGTTGAGGCAACCCCCAGTATCAGTACAGGCTGGGGGATGAAGGGATTGAGAGCAGCCCTGCCGAGAAGGACTTGTGGGTACTGGTGGATGAAAAGCTGGACATGAGCCGGCAATGTGCATTCGCAGCCCAGAAGGCCAACTATATTCTGGGCTGAATCCAAAGCAGCATGGCCAGCAGGTCAAGGGAGGTGATTCTGCCCCTCTACTCTGCTCTGGTGAGACCCCACCTGCAGTGCTGCGTCCAGCTCTGGAGCCCTCAGCACAGGAAAGACATGGGCCTGTTGGAGCAGGTCCAGAGGAGGCCACAGAAATGATCAGAGGAGTGTAACAAACACCTCTTGTATGAAGAAGGGCTGAGAGAGTTGGGGTTGTTTAGTGTGGAGGAGGATGAGGCTCTGGTGAGACCTTACTGCAGCCTTCCAGTACTGAAAGGGGGCTCATAAGAAAGATGAGGACAAACTTTTTAGCAGGGCCTGTAGGGGTAATGGTTTTAAACTAAAGGAGGGTAGATTTGTCCTAGATTAAAGGAAGATATTTTTTACGATGAGGGTGGTGAAACACTGGCACAAGTTGCCCAGAGAGGTGGTAGATGCCCCATCCCAGGCAACATTCAAGGTCAGGTTGGACGGGGCTCTGAGCAACATGATCTAGTTGAAGATGTCCCTGCTCATTGCAGGGGGCTCGGCCTAGATGACCTTTCAAGGTCCCTTCCAACCTAAACTATTCTATGGTTCTGTGATGAATCTTCACTTTAAAATTGGTGATTCCTCTCTGTTTAGGGAACTAACTGCAGTTTTAAGGCCTACAAACTCTTCTATAGCCCACTTTGCTTTGTATTCTGAGAGAGTTCACACATTTTCATCAGTTGGCCCTTTTGCACTGGTTTTGGCTGGGGTAGAGATAATTTTCTTCATGGTAGCTGATACGGGGCTGTGTTTTGGATTTGTGCTGGAAACAGTGTTGATAACACAGGGATGTTTTCGTTACTGCTGAGCAGTGCTGACACAGAGTCAAGGCCTTCTCTGCCTCTCACCCCCCCCCACCAGCGAAGAGGCTGGGAGTGCACAAGAAGTTGGGAGGGGACACAGCTGGGACAGCTGACCCCAGCTGACTAAAGGGATATTCTGTACCACATGACATCATGCTCAGCATATAAAGCTGGGGTAAAAGGAAAGAAGAGGGGGGATGTTCGGAGTGATGGTGTTTGTCTTCCCAAGTAACTACTATGCGTGATGCAGCTCTGCTTCCCTGGAGATGGCTGAACACCTGCCTGCCCATGGGGAGTGGTGAATGAATTCCTTGCTTTGCTTCGCTTGCGTGCGCGGCTTTTGTTTTACCTATTAGACTGGCTTTATCTCAACCACGAGTTTTCTCACTTTTACCCTTCTGATTACCTCCCCCGTCCCATGGGGGGGAGAGAGCGAGCAGCTGTGTGGGGCTTGGTTGCCGGCTGGGGTTAAACTAGGACACCTTTACATTTTTTGCTTGCTGAAATATAAAACTGAACAGTTAATCTTGCATATATGTTTATAGATAATAAAACTAGCATGTAATTTGATACTTTTCTCAATTTAAAGGAAAACATTTGGTGAACTCATGGTTATATTAATTGTGAATAACTTGGCAGCATTCCTATTTTTTAAGGTGTCAGTTTACAGTTGCATTGTAACATAATCTTATCCGAACCCTGTACAATCTGTTCCAAGGGTAGGGAGATTAAAGAACAGAAAAAAGAAAGCGAAAAATGTGTTTTCAATCAATAGCTGACATATACATGGAGGAGAGATTACTTTTAATTTTAAATGCACATTGTTATATTTGGAAAAACTTAGTTTGAAATGAAATGTTAGGGTGTAGGAGCATGTAAAAATATCTCATGACATTAGACAGAAATCATATTCAAGGCCTTAATTTTCAGTGGTTGCCTTTTCTATAGTTTCACACATCTTGTTCTGAAAAGTCTCTTGGTAGTACTTACTGTAATAAGCTGGATTTTTGAGAATGCATTTGGGGAATTCTAGTTGGGACATTTTACCCTAATATCCCCAAATACTAAAAAACTAATAAAACCTAATAAAACCCAGTGTGATTAGAGGATGGTTGTAAAGGTTGTGCTCTACTGCAGTTTGACGTTAGTCTTACTGCTCTCTTCCCTCAACGGAGATACATGTCCTGGGCCACAGTGATTAAAACCAAGGGACAGCCTTCAACTGAACCAAAATCAGTGTTCCTACTGAAAGAACACTTCCTCGTGGCCACTAAAATTTGAGAAAATGCAAAACACATAGACAGAATCATTCCCTCCTTTATCTGGAATAGTTATTGGTCATGTCTGCGTTGCTTAGGCAACCCGTACATCACCACATCCCAGACCTGCTTCTTACTTGTCAGAATGAGTTAGAGCCATATTTTTTAACTTGATAATGTACTTATTTATTTATTTATTTATTTATTTATTATTTTTCTGGCTGTTGCCATGGAAGCTGCCACTTAAGTTTTATTATACTGCCTTAAACACCTTTTAATCCTCTGACCTTTTCTGCAGACTTGATCCCTTGATCACCTCCAGCGTTGGCAGTTAAAAATACAGAAAGATGGCAATATTCATTGTTGCAAGGCCTGCAGGGTTCCACCACCCACACATTTAATTATTTGGTGACATTATGTTACAATAACATTGTCACTTAATTTCCTGGAGAGGTGCTGCCTTTTTAGATTAAGGCAGATTTCTTTGTTTAAACTTGATTCTAATCCCACAGAGAACCTTTCCTCTCTTTCTCAAATCTTTAAGGTTACTTTAATGAATGCTTTGTGCTTGAGCATGAAAAGGTTTTTGGCTAATGATTTTGAAATCAAATTGTCTTGGCATACAGTAAGTCACTAAGGCACCACTACAAATTTAGTCTCTGTTATTGGTCATTCCCCTCTGATATTTTTCCTCAAATACTGATGCCACAAATGGACCTGAATAATTTCTTTTTTCATTCAGGATATTTCTGATCTCGAGATAAACCCAGCACAAGTTTAAAATATTGAAGTACTGGAAAGATGACAAAAAACAGAAGAGTTTTTTTAAAAAGTATCTACAGGATACCCTGTTACCACATCTGCCCTGCCCTGAAGGTTTGTCCTGAAAAACACTGTCATCATTGACTTTTAGTAGGTTTTAGGAATCACAACTACACATTTCAGTCTCACAGTAACATAAAAATGACTCCAAAATGTTACTTTTCATTGCTAAGATGAAGCATACCTGATATCCAAAGTTTTTTATATCCATCTTTATTTGCATTCAACTTGACTGGATTCTCCTGATAATCTATCTAATCCCTCTACTACTCAATAGATTTACTTGGCAGTCAATGCAGTAAATGAAGCTACAGTTCTTAATGTTTCTTTTTACACCACCATGTTAGGAAACCAATGGCTAGTGCCAGCTGCAGGGAGTAAGTTAAATGTTGTATTATGAGATTAGTGTGTATCTTTAACTGCATTTACTGGTTGTAAGTGCTGGTTGAAATTCTAGGATAATTAATAGATAAAAAAACCTGTTAGTTCTTTGGCTCAGTTTTCTTAGTTTTAGTTTTTACGCTGTCTTGTCTAGGTGCTTACACATTTTCAAATATTTGATTTTTTTTCTAGATGTAGTCTTAACTCAGAATTTCCTGGTATTGTCAAATAAACATGGGAAGCTACCTTCCATTTTATGTAGATGGAGAAACCAAATTTCATCTTAAGTGTTGTACTGCTTGGGCATCAGACTAGTAACATCAATATTGACTTGGTAATCTTAATTAAAAATAATTCTGTTTATGCTCTTTTGAATTAGTGTTTTTGTACACAGCTGTATAACTTTACAATACTAACGCTAGTGCAGCTACCACATATTGTTTTAAAACAAATACTGGGTTCTAACCTTCCTTTCCTCTCTCCTCCTAAGCCTTCAGGTAGCTAGCAGCTGATAAATCTAGTTTCTAGGTTACCAGTGAACCAGATGGTTACACACAGAAAAAAGAAGATAAAAACATGGTTTTTTTCTGCACTTATTTAATTATGTTTTCATATTGTTCATTAGATAAGTTAACTTGTGTTAAACACACATTTCATTCCAGGAAAAAAGACGCTGCTTTTCAAAATGTGACTTAAAATACCTGTAAGACTTTTAAGGTGTAAGTTCCTAACTGGTAAAACATGCTGTCATGCAATATAACAACATGCAACCATGTAATTATGTATAATAAATAGTGATCATTGTGTACGCTAATGGGAAGGATAAAGGGGGGTGTTGTGTATCTAGATGGTCCTCTGCACCTGCAGAAAGCAGACAACTCTTCTCACTGTGGAGGAAACAAGATAATGACAGTATGATATTAAATGCAAACATTAATTCTTTGGAATAAAATACTAGGAAGAAGTCTATCAATTACGGTTTGTTACTGTGAACAGCAAAATTATGTTGCGTGTCGGCTTAAAGGCAAATAAAAGACTAGTGGAATGAAATCCTTAATTCTCTGTTTACCACGTAGCTGCTAAATCCATTATTACTACTTTGGAGAAGATTTATATTGGCTATTTAAGCTTTGTTTGTGATAAACTCTCTCAATACATATTAAACTCTACTGGTTTCTGAAGTAAATAATGAAAGCATCAGCCTGTGTGATCTAATATTTTAGACTAAAAGAAAAACAAGATGCTGTGAAAACATAATTGTACTAATACTGAGACTCTCAGCAGGTCTTATTAGCTCAGGCGTAGTCCTGCATTAATGTAGCTAAATGGCTTTTGGACACGAGGTGGCTTGCATCCAGCCAATTTGGAGTGTGGGTGGGGCTGGCCCATGGCTTTCTACATCCAGCAGTATAAGCACAACACGAAGCTGATCGGTTATTTTTAAAAAGCTACTTAATGTGTTTGGGAAAGATTACCTTCTGCTGAAATATTTGTGCTAGCATAGGGACATGGATACCCACCATCTGGGGCTGATGAAAGCTGGTAAAGACTGCTCCCAGAGATAAAAAACGTGACTTTCAGAGAAGGAAGCACCCCATAACGCTGTAGCGGTCAAGAAACCAGTTCGAGTTACCAGTGTTTTCTCTATAACTTTCCCGAATAAAGGTCTTTGGAAGAAGAGTAGTTGCAAACTCTTTTCTCTCACTAACGAGATTTATCTGATCTTTAAATTAGTTCACATCTTTTGTAGTCTGAGCCTTGCACCAGGATCTTAAGTACAGATGATTTGACAGCACTGGCAGGCAGGTTCCTCGTGGCATCTCAGAGGCCACTTCTGTTGGTTTCACAAGTAGAGCTGTCCCGTCGTGATGTTACAGTATAGCAGGTACCAATATGAGATGGAGAAAGGCAGTCAGTCCTCATACTAAGACTTCAGTCAGTCATGATGGCTAATCTTTCCTTTTTGAGGGAAACATCTCCCCAGGACTTGTTAACAAATTAACTACTACAGTAGTTTATCTGTTAAGTAGTTAGTTTGGCTTCCTTACGTACCAAAGGTTAGATTGGAGCAGAGGGTCTTACTGTAGTTACTGTTTAATATTTAGTCTGCTGAGCATGTACCAACAAGTGCATCAATAAGATAATTGCTTGTCTGCTGTTCAGCTCTTAGAACATTCCTGCAAATCCAGAATACCCCCACTGCAGCCAGCTGCACTGCGTTGGATTTAAATTGGTAACTACGTGCAGAACCTCGACAATGCCATCCTAACCCTTTGTCATAGTCTGGATTGCTGTGATAAGTGCAGGGACATAGTACAAGAATGCTTCTATTGAACAGCCCATCTGCTTCTCATAAAGGATATATTAACAATAATTAAATACAGTAGAATCAAGAAGGGGAACAGAACTCATGTTCATATGATACTAGAAGAACATTACTATATACTTAAAGTTAATGTGCAATAATCATATTCACAAACTGACAATTCCAATCAGCATTGTAGAACTACGCAATTAAAACATCAGTGTAATTAAGAGCAAAGCTTTCTGATGGCCCACATTACAAACAAACGACTATAAATTTGAATAATGTGCTCATCACGAAATTGGCCATTAATCAGATCATAATCAGCATTATAGCCAATCATAAAAGAAATGGATTATCTGGCTTAAGAACAAAACACTGCTCTTCAGCTCATCTACAGTCCAGGTTATATGTATGCATGCTTATTATATCTTGGAGTCTCTTTTTTTCCTGAGCCTCTGATGTCCTCTGTCTATGATTTTGTGAGTTTTGTGTGCAGTTGAGGTAATACGTGTCAGAACTGGGTAAATGGAAGTAAGAAAGTAGTCACTCAGTCACTCTAAATCCATTAAAATGAAGAAAATATGAAGTACAAACATAGGCTATTGACATTGCTTATTTTTTCCCTTCAGGAAAGCCATTTTCAACTGTGCATATTTCCATTAGTGTAAACAGAGTTATTGGTGACATCAATTTCCAGCTTACTGTTAACAGAATATTTTCACAAATGGCTTGAGAGATGTAAGTGTCAGAGGTGGCTTCTAAGACTGTATTACTCCTAAAAGGAGTGTGGACATGCTTGCTTACTTTTTCCTTGGCCTTATCTTCAGCAGTTTTGTGGTGAGTTGTATTAGTTTCTTGATCTGACTGGAGGCTGCTGATCTTCCCAGCAAAATGTTTTCACTTGGACAAATCAGCTGAGCTGTTTCACCCCAGAATCACCACAGCCCAAACAAAGCAGCAGGACAGGGACGCAAGAAGGGGCCAGAGGTTTAGAGCAGCTTAACCAAACCTTGAAACTCAGCTAGAGTGGTTTAATGGAGTGCAGTAGGTTTGAATGGAAATAAACACAAGGAAGTTAGCTTTCAGTGACTGGTATAAAAGAAGATTGTAAGGCTTGCAACTCCAAAAGCTATTTAATTACAAATTGATATAATAACTATCCTGATGACAGATTTTGGCTGCTTGTTTATAACTAACAACTAGTTAACCATCTGGCAACTAATTCTCCCAGCTTCAGAGAGTGAATTTATCTATTAATAGTCTTATTGTTGTTATACCTGTGATAATATAAATAGATAAATGAGATTAATTTTGTAGAACAAAGGTATGTCTTTCTTAGACCCACTTGGTACAGCTGTAAAAGAATTTATTTAGTCATGTAAATCTTTCTGAAGTCTGAAATTGAAACAAATTTTTTCAAGATGAATTTAGTTGAAGAATAATTGGTTCTAGTTGAATGTAATTTCATTAAATAATTTGACAATCTGAGAGAAAAGGTGACTGGGTTGGTACCTATGAAGTAAAGGGTAATATTTTTCAAGCTGAGAAGTGATAAGACTGTTGGCTGGGATGGGACAATAACCTAACAGGGACAATAACAATTGTTATATTAAAGCAATTGTGAGGCCCTGGAAGTCTCATTCCCTGGAAAAATCATGAAGCTATTGGAACTCAATCCCAAGCATCTGAAGGGAAAAGATATAATCAAGAAGCTCCATGCAGATTTGCCAGGGCATGTTATGCTGACCAAGATGATTGCCTTCTTTAATGATATGACTGGTTCTGTGTGTGAGAGGAGAGTGGCGAATGTGATACACCTTGACTTTCATGAGGGTTTGGACATCACCTTTCACAACATTTTTCTTTGTAAGCTGAGGAATTGTGGGCTGGATGATGGAACTGTTAGAATAAAATTGGCTGGACCAACAAGTTTGAAGGGCATGGCCATGGTTTGAGATTTGGCTGGTGGTCAGTAATGACCCTAATACCCTGGACTTGATATTGGGACTGATACTGTTCAAAAGACCTCGAACAGTGTTATGAATGATGACACCGAGTGTACCCTCAGCAAGTCTGTAATGGGAAAGCAGGTGACTGAGAATAGCAGTCTGGAGAGACTTGAATAAATCTGAGGATTGTACCTACAGAAATCTTGTAAACTTCAACATGGAAAAGCGGAAAGTTCTGTTTCATGAGCAGAATTATCCTGTGAAGACTGGGAAGTGACTGGCTGAGAGATCTGCAGAAAAGAGCTGGGATTTTACAGGTGATGTCAGGCTGTACGAGCCAACAGCATGCTCTGATGGAGAATAAATTGTGCAAACAGTGTACTGGGCTGAATTTTGAGGAGATGGCCACCAGACAAAAAACTTATTATCCTCTTTACTTGTCATTGGCAAGGCCACTCAGGAAAAGTTCATCCCATTTGGGGCCCTGACATTCAAAACATACATAAAAAAATGGGAGAGGTTCCAACTGTTGGGCTACCAAGATGCTCTGGTGGCTGGAGAACATCTCTGAAGAGAAGCTACAGGGTCTGTGTTTGTTAGTCTGTTGTAAAGGAGACTAAGGGCCAATCTAACATCTGATTACAACTATTTCAAGGGTAGATATGAAGATGGTGGGGCCAGGTTCTTCCTTCTTGGTAGGACAGATTATGCAGCAAGGGCAATGGCCAGATTATGTATCTCAGACATTGTGAAAAACATTTTCACTAGCAGGGAGATGCAGTACTGGAACAAGTTTACCATACAAGTTATGGGATATCCATCTCTGGAGGTATTTGAGGTTTGGCTAGACCAAGCCTTGGCGTACCTGATCAAGTGCTGGCTGTAGTTCTGCTTGGAGCAGGATTTTGTACTAAGTGATCTTCAGAGTCCCTGCTCACCAACATACTTCTGCGCTTCTCAGCTTTGAAGGCTGATGCTTCCATTCCAGACTTAAAGAAGGAGTTGTGTGCTGCAAAGCTTTGTCCGTTTCTGATCCAACCAGGTGAGCAAATGAAACGAACCACTTCCACAGTATTGCCTTTATTGATAAGGCTAAGCTTGTGCCTGCTATCATCAGTGTCCTGTCACACTGAAACCCTCTTCAAACAGTTTCACTTTTGCTTACTGTCTTTTGGGCCTCATGTCAGTCAGACTGTTGTAAATGGATATGAAACTCCAGTGGTTTCCTCCAGTGGTTTATTCAGTTACTTCTAGTTTATACGGCTATAGATGATAGCTGTAGAGGTTTGCCCTGAACTGATGAGAACTCAGTGGATGTAAAGTCAGTATTAATGTGTCAACATTAATGATTCCAGGGCTGCATAGATTTTATGATAATGCTTTCTATTACATAGGGTTGCGAGGTTATCATGAGGTTAGAATTCAAGATTTTTTTTTTTAAACTCTTGTGATGAAGACCAGCTCCTTGGAAGATGACAATATTTTAGGAATGCTGGTGGAAATACTTTCCATGTGTAAACACTAGATATAGTTCTTTTTAACTTCTGACAGTTAATACATATTTAAAACTCTTGTCTGAAAGAGCAGAGGTAAACCCCACCCATGCTCCTGCTTTACCGCATACCTTGTTCTAAATTGTTAATTTTTTGTAAAGACTGTATGTGATATATATCAAATAGACTGTATGTGAAGTTTGACAGAAAATCATTATAAAAACAGGAATACACACTATGACAAGTCA
This sequence comes from Phaethon aethereus, assembly GCF_964289735.1. NCBI lineage: Eukaryota > Metazoa > Chordata > Aves > Phaethontiformes > Phaethontidae > Phaethon > Phaethon aethereus. Next base: position 67,337,399 of record NC_138578.1, on the reverse strand, counting down.
AGGATGTAACTCATGGGAAGAGAGAGAAGTATATTCTGATGATCTTTTCCACAAACTTTTTTTCTTATATAGTTAATATAGTTGTACAAAACAGCAAACTTTTTTCCTTCCTAGTTGGGTAATTTCGAGGCAATAGAAAGAAGCATAATAAGAACATATGGAACATGGACTTTGAAAAAGAAACAGTTGGCAAAACTGTGCTTCAGATTGCTGTCAGAATATCAGCCTTTCGGCAAGCTTGGAGTAGAACAGATGGGAAAAGTCAAAACTGGTAATAGTTTTCCACGTTTAACACAGAATGAGTTAACAGTCTAATTCATCCTTGGCATAAGATAATTCCCTTTTCATTTTTTCTTTTAACAGTATCTATGGACAGGGTCTTTTTGTTCTCTCTATTGTTATACTAAGGCCGAAGAATAACTGTAGATTACACTTACGTGCTGACGCTTATGCGCTAGACTATGAAGGCTGAGGTAGGACATGAAGTCTATCTGTCAGTGGAGCACTGGACTCTTTCATCCACACTGCGTGAAATTAAAGCAATATGATGAATGGGGGTGGGATGAGTGGCTGTATCTTCTCTACGCCAGACAAACAGCCCAGTTTTTTGACCTTTTCATTGGCTGGACCAAATTTTCACCTGAATAACAGGCAATAGGCTGGTTTGCATATATCAGTTGCTCTGAAAAAACAACAACTATGGAAATATTATGCATGTTAACTGTGCATCCTAGAAGATTGCTTCAGCTACAAGCAGCTTATGTGTGAGGCACAAACATCATTCGTGTTCTGCATTCAAGTTTAAAATATTGAAAACATGCAGTCGCTCCATATACTGGTATCTGCTGTACCATGCCTTAAAGTGGGTAGTGTAAGAGAAGTGGGTGATGAGAGCTGTGAAGCCGGTTGCTTATGTAATACCACAGTATAGGATCAGTCCAAACAAGGGACAATAATGATAAACTTGGCAAAATATCACTTTGCAATTCAGCTTCTGATAATTTGTGTCCAAAATAATTTAGGGAATCAACTGGGGCTACCTATCTCAAAAGTAGATGGAGGATGTCTTTGAGGGACAGCTGAAGATTTGACTGCCTTGCAAGGTTCCCAAGGCCCACCTTTGCAGTGATGTCAATGGAAGATGGGGATAATGAATATCATATAAAATTAGGCGTTCTTGAGTAGATGTAAGTATTCTGCAACAGAGACAGCTTTGAGGATAGGGGATATTATGATAATCAGTCAGCAATCAGGGTCATATGCTAACTTTGTGAAAGATGTCCTCTACTTATTTCATGGCAGCCTAGAATTTATGTAATTTGAAAGCCAGCCTTACCTGGTACCCTTGCTTGACCTTGATGCTACTGTTCCTTAGAATAATACTTTTCAAACTCTTCAGCATGCATGCGTTTGATACCTACATTTGTAAATTCTGCACTTGGAAAGTAAGAATTGCACCTGTAATCCTTGGATAATGTAGTACAATCCAACATAATTTCCTGAGTGAACTTTTTTAAGAAATAAAATAACTTTTAGTGGAATAGCACTTGAACTGCATTAAATTTATGTATGAAATTTGAACTTAATGAATGCACGTAGAAACTGCACAATTCCATTTGTTTGCTCCTGTTGAAATTTTTTTTCTGCTAAATACTGGAGTCTTATTAAATGGCTGTAGAAATACATGCAGGCTAATAGAACTAAAGCAGTTAAGCTTTTATTGAAACTCAGATCATGAATCTTATACTATCAGCTTAGCAAATTTTAAAGCACCTGATAACAACCAAAAGGATCATGTATACTACAAGTCACCTTAATTTTTGAAGTGGTAGAAATACTGAGTATTCAGGAGCAGTTAGAATGAGAAAATGAAAATACTTAAGCAGTATAGTTTAATATTTATTATCTCAGAACAGAAATGAGATTTCAACGAATGCACTGTTCCACATTTACACGTATACATTCTGGTTTGAGCCTTTCTACCATGATGGCTCATATGGTGTTTTCAGGTTCACATGAGGAGAAAGTATTTTTAGGAGAAAGAGGTTTGGAGGGAAATATGGTGATATCTTTTTTTCTCTTCTCTTGGTAAAGGGAATTGTTGAATTGTCTAATTAATTGATAATTTGTCTTAGCCAGAGGTCTTTAATTTTAATTTTTATGCCTGTATGAGAGTACACAGAATGCCATATCTACAAAATACCATCCATAAAAGTGGAAGGCAATTGATAAATATTGATAAGAATTTCTGGGTGTTCTTCCTGGCATTGTTCTATTGCTTCCTGTGATAACTCTGGGGACAGCTAGATTTAACACAACTTCTGATCGCTTCCCATTGGAAGCCCTTATGAAGCAGCACTGCCTCTATATAGCCTGTAGCTGTAGCCATCAAAACATCTAGTCTGAAGTAGTAAGTAATAGGACAGTTCAATGCACAACAGCTTCTGCACTCCCTCCGCTTATGTTCTTTTCACAAAAATATGTGGAATCAGCAGGCATGCTGTGGTTGCTATGAATATTCTGGTGCAATCTGGAAGAATAAAGAGCATATTATCCGCTTCCTTCTCTACCTTGCTCTGTCGCTGCATCACATAGTTTTTAAAATTTTCCTATCAGAGTGATGCTATATGGCCAATTATGATGTACTTTCTAGCAAATACAAACAGTAGGACTAGGCAAAAAGTACTTTATTTAGCTCTTATACGTCTTCCAGAGTAATTTCAACTAAACAGTTTGAATTTCAGAAATGCCATTTTGCAGGTAAGTATCGAAAAATTGCATGAGAAACTTGTGATTTTGCAAACATGAGTAGTTGTAACGTCATTCCAAAGAAATAAGGCCACATGGTAATGTGTAAATTAAAGAAGGGATCGCAGAAGCTGATAGCTTTGTGAAACAACTAAGAACATATTACAGCATGCTTGTAGGGCAGGCTCACCCTATCTGAGCTTGACCTTGAAAACAAAGTGATTCAAACTGTTCCAGCATTTCTAAAAGACATAAAAGGAAAACACAGATCAGTAAGAGCCAAAATATACTTCAGTAACTAAGTTTCTAATGCTGTGTTTATTTAATATTTTGTATTATGGTTGGTTCTTTTGGGAACATTTTACTTAGCTTATTATTCCATTACTGCGCAGACTATTTTTTTATAATTTGTTTGACTGAGAAGCTCTTACAAAGTACATGAGCAATGATTTGCTAAACAGTCCCAGAAAAATAATTATCAAAATATTTCAGTGCCCAAAGTGGTTTTGCTGAAATGAATGTAGGAACAAATGGAGTTCTCTGATTTTACACATCAAAGTCAGACTTGAGGTGTGGAATAAATCTAAATACTCTGCATGACTCCTAAAGTGATAGGAATTGTTTTTCTTGTTTTTCCTTTGGAGTTTGAAGATGAAAATACTTTTAATTCATGCTGGAAGCAACTATAATAGCAACTGTGCACAAACCGTAGTTCCTGCATTTATACCTTCCTGTGACATTTCAAACTCTTGCATTTTAACTCAGTTTCTCGTAGAACAAACTGAAATGAAGAGATCTCAAAGGAAATGAAATATTAACAGAAAAAATAGATCTGTTCCAGATGATAACATACGCCACAGAACAGGTAAGTTAATAATTGACAAAAGGATAATTTCTTTAACACACTGGATCATATACTCTGTACGGTTGTTAAAAAGGAAATGTTCTAGTTTCAGGCAGTACTGACAGGTGACCTTGGTACCATTAATTTAAAAGATGAAATTAGATAGATCTCTAGCCTGAGTCCATTAGTGACTTAAGTCTCCAGAAGTTAATATTGAATAAAAACCACTGAGAAATGTTGTTGTTGTTTGGTTATTTTTCCATAGTTTTTGAGAGATGATGCAAGTTATCGGTATAATTTATTGTCTTGGTGATCTGTGAGGTAACATTTGGAAAAAACAAGTAGAAAACCAGGATCTATTTTTGGACATGTTGGAGCCTTTCTTGTTCTGAAAGATAAGAAATTAATTTCTGTTCATAAAATGAGCTAATACACTTCAATGCTATTAAACATTTACAAAATTTATCTGGTATTATGTTGATCCTATGAAATGGAGTTAGTTTCAGTTTTAATGAGGATCACCTGTCTGGATGGATCCACTTCAGGTGCTATTATGGCATAATAACTTGCTAAAGAGCAGGCTTGAATTCTTTAGGTAATTTCTGTCATGTATTTATTTTATTTTTCTCTGCAGTAATCAAAAACATTAGTTTTTCACTGCCAATTTTAGCTCAGTAAAGATCCTTCTTGAATGTCCACTTTGTGTCTTAACAGTATGTGCTGTTGTGTGGCCTTAACCCTTGTAATAAGAACTGCTAAAGGTATTTACACCCTGTAGTAATATGGCACAAATGTGTATACCGATTACTTCTTAAGAAAACTGCTTTTGCAATATCCCCACTACCAACCTCAACTGTTTGGTCCCTTCAGTATCACATTCAGTATCATCTATATGCCGTCACCAGGAAGGGTTCTTTTATGTGGAAATCCAAATTTGGATTGTCATTTACTCTAAGAATCTGTTTACTCATATACTCTGAAAATCTCTTCAGCTGTGGCTGGATTTAAGAACATGGCAGCCATACCTGTAATCTAAAATGCAAACTTTTTTGCCAGATCAACAGGACTCAAGTCTGTCCATATAATTAGAAAGCAAATGGGAAAACATGCATATTTATATTTCTGTGATACCTTCTATAGGGACTGCATCAAGAGTGACCACTGGCAATGCATAGATGGGTTGCAGTTCCTCATTATACTGAAGACAGAGGAAATAATGAGCAGGCCAAATAGTTTTGATTCTTATAGTTTTAATTCAGTATGTGATTCATCCCTTTCTCTTCAGAAAAACTGAAAAAAATTCAATTTTGTTATCTTCTCCTTAATAGAGGGATTTAGTGAGACAGCTATTTTTTTGGGTAGGGTATCTGAGAAAAAGCTCTTCACATTTTTATTATAATGTTTACAAAAACCCAGCTGTGATTAGGAAAGGTTTTAACTCCTCTCATTTAATAACTTTGGTTCTTGGAATAATATAACTTCTGGTCTTTGAATTTTCTTTCAAAAGACCTTTTCCTCTATTGGATTTCTCTTAGATGACTGAAGAATTACTGGAGGCACTATGAATCCCTCATGGGAAATGATTATTCTCTATGTTAGGGTGAATGAGAAAGGCTTTATTTCTTCTTTAACTTACCTGACTGAGGAGCAAAGCAATTTTTGTAGTACAAGACTCTTAGCAGAATTCTGTTACCTGAAGTTATCCTCACAGATCAACAGTAACCTCGATAGATGTACAGTTCAAATAATGTATTGATTCAGGTCTTTGATTGACAATTACCTGTGTGAAATGTATGTTCTTTGAAACTTTGTCTGTACTTTAAGACTTGAAGAAAAGCATGTAATAGATATGCTCTAAATCTACAGATGTGATTACCTAAAAGTAATTTTTGCCTTGCTTATTTTGTTGGTAACAAAAAAAAGGGTGGTCTTAAAATCATCTCCATGCTATGGCTTTTAAGCATGCTGTTAAAGCGGCACATGGTCTTTTAGTTATGACATGGTACTTCTTGGATTTGCTGTAACAGCATATAGTTATATTATTGAAATAATTTTGCTTAAATATCTAATTCCATCAAATTCCTGCAAATGCATTAAGAAGCAAATCTTCTTTTGGTTAATGACTGAGAATGAGGTCGCTGTCCAACTATGACATGCTGTCATTGCTGGTACTGATCCAAGAAAACCAGCGAGAGACTTCCTAAATGTCGGAATTCTATGTATTTGCTAATGTGTACAGCAGCTTTAACGCAGCTTCTACAAGGTAGTGTGCAGGATGGTTATAACAGGTTGTCTGACTGTCCAACATGGGGAGATCTTCAGTGATGTGAAATCAGGGCTGTTTACAAAGCCTGTACTTTCCCAGAGAAGAAAGGGAAATGATGGTTGATTAACTTTGCTTTAGACATGACTCCTGGATTATTTTAGCCTTCTTTGTTTGCAATCACCTACCACGGCACCAGGAGATTGTGTGTGTACCTCTCTGTGAACGGAAAGATACAGAAACTGGAGTGTATGGTGATTTTAATCTCCTAACCATCAGCTGAAGCTCAGCACAGGCTGACACCAGCTGGCACTTCTTTTCAAGAATTTCAGTATTTTAGGTGATTGTGTGATACCCTACGTAAATTAGTTTGCCATCCTAGACCTGTAGATAAGAAAAAGGTCAGCACTTTGAGGAGAAACAGAGAAGGGTTTCAATGTAAATTCACATTTTCAGGAGAAAGAAAGGGAAAAAGAAAAAGAGGTCACAAATCACACCTGCCAGTCATGATCAGAACTTTGATACTGTTCTGGCAGCAGCAATTGCTATATTTTGAGGTTTTATTTTTGTGGGCAGAGGAATCCTGTCTCCAGGACTTCCTTTCAAAAACTTTCCATTGAAATGAAATTAATATAATATTTGGGATTTTTAAAACCAGAATGTGACTCTCTTATCTTCTTATCAGGGCCCTTGAAATAACAACAGGCTATAATTGCCCTGGCCAGCCTCATCTGTAGCCTTGAGATGTGTACTCTGCCTTTTGGTCTAGGGGATGCCATTAAGCTCAGGCCTTTGCCCTTAGTCCTTGCTAAAAGGACTGTCGTGGTTTAGCCCCAGCCAGCAACTATGCACCACGCAGCCGCTCGCTCACTCCCCCACGGTGGGATGGGGGAGAGAATCGGAAGAGTAAAAGTGAGGAAACTCATGGTTTGAGATAAAGACAGTTTAATAAGTAAAGCAAAAGCCGTGCACGCAAGCAAAGCAAAACAAGGAATTTGTTCACCACTCCCCATGGGCAGGCAGGTGTTCAGCCATCTCCAGGGAAGCAGGGCTCTGTCACGCGTAATGGTTTCTTGGGAAGACAGATGCCATAACTCCGAACGTCCCTCCACCCCTTCCTTCTTCTTCGTCCCAGCTTTGTATACCGAGCATGACGTTATATGGTATGGAATATCTCTTTGGCCAGCCTGGGTCAGCTGTCCCAGCTGTGTCCCCTCCCAGCTTCCCGTGCACCCCCAGCCTGCTCACTGCAGGCCAGCATGAGAAGCTGGACTGTCCTTGAGTACTTAGCAACAACTCAAAACATCAGCACCTTATCAACATTTTTTCATCCCAGATCCAAAACATAGCCTCACGCTAGCTTCTATGAAGAAAATTAACTCTACCCTGGCTGAAACCAGGACACTCAGTTACATTGTTTGCCCACTCCTGTACCTTTCTGACTCTCACTTTCTGGCTTGACCTTGGATTTGCCTTGTCACTGCAGACTTCACTGAACTGTGGGTTAAACCTGGATACCCTCATCAGATGTGCTCTAGTTTTGTTGTTTGGGTCTGTGGGGCTGTGCCCCTTGTCTCTGTCCCTGTCTGCCTTGCAGTCACCTGTAACTCCTGGCTTGCCTTCCATTGTGGAACAGCTCACTTAGTGGCAGTGGTTCTGAGCCACATCTTGGCTCAGATGCCTCCTGTGACAAAGAGGAAATGATGGGTGATGATGACCAGAGGCACCTTTCTGCAGGGGATCAAAATGTCCAGGACTTGCTGTTTTAAAAGATCTGCTGCTTGCCTGGGGTCCAGGTCTGGAATGTTGCAGAGAAGCTGCTGGACTCCATCCCTTGGAGTTATTGTCCTTTGCTCTCAGCCATGTGGACACCTACAAGGGAAACCTTGAGCAGGGAAAGGGTAATAACAGTCTAAGTGATGTTATCCTTGATCCTGAGAGTCAAGAGGAGGGGCTTGCCTGAGCAGGAGCAAACACATCCTGTGAGTAAAAGTCTCACTGCACAGCTGGTGTTCTGTGGAAAGGCTGGTCAAAAGTTTATGTGTCAAGATCAGAGCAGAGACCAACAAGGTCATGCTGGTCATCTTCTACAGATGCCAAATAAAGAGAAAGTGGGTGAAACTTTGTTTAAAAGACTGGAAGAAACCCTAGTTTTCGTAAAGGACTTCAGCCATCCTGACACCTACTGGAAAAATAACACTGCAGCGTGCAAGAAATCCATGAGATTTCTGGGATGCTTTGAGGATAATTTTTGATGGAGTTGGTGGACGAGCTGAATGGGGGAGGCACTCTGATGGACCTGTTACCCATGAATCAGAAGAACTGATCAGGGATGTGATGACTGACAACAGCCTGAGCTGTCATGAGATGGTAAAGGTCAGGAGGGAAGTAAGGAGGGTGAATGGCTGTATAATGTCTCTGGGCTGTTAGGAAACAAGACTTCGACTTGTTCTGGAAATTATAAAATATGATCTCATAGCCTAGGGGGATCCAGGGGGAAGGTAACTACTGGGGTCCAGGAGAGCTGGCTGATCTTCAAAGAAAACCACAAGGACTTCAAAGCACAAGACTGCATTGCAATGTGCAAGAAGAATGCAGAACCCCAGCCTGGTTGAATAGGAGACTCCTGACTAAGCTCAAACTCAGAAAGGAAGATGAAATAGGCTATAGGCTACCAGAAGAAAAATATTGCCTGGAAACATAGAGATGAATTGCAAAAGTCAAAGCTCAGATAGAAGTGAAATTGGTGAGGGATGAGGAAAGTAAAAAGACTGGCTTCTGTAGGTACATGTATTGGGTTTGTGTGGCAAGGTTTCAGTAGCCGGGGGGCTGCAGGGATGGCTTCTGTGAGAAGCTGTTAGAAGCTTCCCCTGTGTCTGACAGAGCCAGTGCCAGCGGCTCCAAGATGGACCCACCATTGGCCAAGGCCGAGCCCAACAGCGATGGTGGTAGCACCTCAAGGGTAACATATTTAAGAAGGGGGAAAAAAACTGCTGTGCAACAACAGCCCTGGGAGGGCCCCATGCTGGAGCAGAGGGATGCCCGAAGGAGGCCGTGACCCCGTGGGCAGCCCACGCTGGAGCAGGCTCCTGGCAGGGCCTGTGGCCCCGTGGGGAGAGAGAGGAGCCCCGGCTGGAGCAGGTTTGTTGGCAGGACTTGTGACCCCGTGGGGACCCAGGCTGGAACAGCCTGTTCCTGAAGGACGGCACCTGTGGGGGACCCAGGCTGGAGCAATTTGTGAAGAACTGCAGCCCGTGGGAAGTACCCATGTTGGAGAAGTTCATGGAGGACTGTGTCCCATGGGAGGGATCCCATGGTGTAGCAGTGGAAGAGAGTGAGGAGTCCTCCCCTGAGGAGGAAGGAGCAGCAGAGACAAGGTGTGATGAACTGACCACAACCTCCATTCCCCGTCCCCCTGAGCTGCTGGAGGGGAGGAGGTAGAGAAACCTGTGAGTGAAGTTGAGCCAGGGAAGAAGGGAGGAGTGGGGGGAAGGTGTTTTAAGATTTGCTTTCCGTTCTCATTACCCTACTCTGACTTTTGATTGACAATAAATTAAACTAATTTCCCCAAGTCGAGTCTGTTTTGCCCCTGATGGTAGTTGCTGAGTGATCTCCCTGTCCTTATCTCACACGAGCCTTTTGTTGCATTTTTCTCCCCCCGTCCACTTGAGGAGGGGGAGTGATAGAGCAGCTTGGTGGGTACCTGGTGTCCAGTGAAGGTAAAACCACCACAGTACAGCAGCAACAAATGGAAAATGGGGGACCCTTTGTGAAAAAGGACATGAGAAAATCTTGGAAGTATTTCATGCTTTCTGGCATTGATTTTTACAGGTAAAGTCAGCTTTCAGGCCTTCTGTGTCCCTCTGGCAGACTGGCAGACTCTGGGGGAGTGAAGTACTACCCATGCGAGAGGAAAATCAAGTTAGGGACCACTTCAGCAAAAAGAAAAGGAAGAGGCTAATGGACATAAGTTGCAGCATGGGAAATTCTAATTAGATATGAGGAAAAAACCTCTCATTGAGCTGGTTCAAACACTGGAGCAAGATTGTTGTCGGACACATCCAAAACTCACCTAGACACCTTGGAAACCTGGTCAAAGTGCAAAATTGGATCAAGCTATGACCCTGCATGGTCAGCTGAGGCCTGGTATTGGAATTAGGAGCTTTCTGTCTCATTCTGCCGTCAAACAGTTCAGAGTAGCTTCTTGATTTTTATCTGTTTGAGACAAAAGACCTGATGGGAGAAGGTGATGAGGGCAAGAAGCTTAATGAGACTGTAACAAGAGTTTGTAATGAGAGCAAGCAAGAGAATCAATTAGCTGCCGGGGTGGGACCAGCGACTGGAACAGTTTGGGGAAAAGAGACATAGTGACGTGCTCTTCTGGTCCCCACAGCATGATGTGCTGAGGAAGGTGTTGGGACTAGGGAGCAATAATATGTGATCAGGTAATTAAGAATCTATCTTGATGCCTATTCAAAAGGGAGGCAAAATGAATTTTTTAGATTAATCTAATTCTGGAATTTCTAATTGTTTGCTCAATGCTGCAACTTTTTTTTTTTTTTAACATACTTGGTATGTGTATCTCATTTGAAGTATTCTTCAATATATGGAAAGGTTATTTTCAATTGGTTTTAATTCAAATTACAGCAGAGCTGGGTTGAGGATCTGTTTTCAATTAAAGGGGAGTAAAAGATAGTAAACAGATCTAATTTAAATATACATTTTAGTGGAATTGCTTTCCTGGTAAAGATTATTTCACACATTACCATTCCCCTGAACTTTTTAAAATAACATAAACAGACAAACCACATGGTAAGGGAAATCTGCCCTTAAAAATAAGCAAAAACTCTTTCCTCAGCAGGCTTGCAAAAATGGTATTTAAAAACTTTACTTCTTCCCCACTATTTTAAAGGCTAAAACACCGGGCACAGATCTGTTTCTGATCATTTATGAGCTAATTAATGCACTTTGTACTGAAATAGCTCTCTGGGATTAAAAATTCTGGTTGCAGCTGTGGAAAAAGAAGTTCAGAATATTAATGAAGCAAAGATTTTTGTTATCTTCAGTATTTTCATTCAGTTTTTTGTATTCTATCTTTTTCCAGTATAAACTGCAAGAGAAATATAGAGCAAAAAACCCTAGAGAACAGTTATTTGATTAATTTTTAAACTTTCATAACAGAGAGAAGAAAAATATATACTTTATATTATTGCACATTAAATACAACTTCACCATCTTCATATCATTGCAATAATAGGAAGATATGTGAGGGATAGCAGAAGAGGGCAAAAGATCTGCAAAACTGAGACCAACTTTTCAAAAGGGATATTTTGTCCTTTTTAAGATTACAAGATATAATGCATATATAAAGATATCTGCCTTCAACTGGAGATGCTGCTGCTGCTGGGACACTTTGATTAACTGGTGGCACATGGCTAAGCTACCTTGCAGGAAGAAGCAAACCACTGAAATCTAATATTACCTCTGAAGCTTATTCCCGCGGTAGAGGAAACTCTTCCTCTCAGTACGACGACTCATCCCTGTGGCATTTGACTTACAGGTCATTTATGAATCTGCAGTTTAATACATGTGCAGTCTGACCAGCCACTTCTCCAAGGTGCTCCTCACCCCCATGCAGGAGCAGCCAGGAGCAGGTTGTCCTGTCCTGTCGCTGGCAATGCATTTTCCTGGGGCCTTCTCAGATCAGGGAAGGAGCAGGCTTTGAGCTGGCTGATCTTGGCATGCCACATGCTGCAGACAACCCCCTAGTTCCTAAAAAAATTTATTTTAAAAGTGGAATAAAATTGCCACTAGACTGCTTCTTACTTCTGTCCCTTGACTTAAAAGAAAGCTTTCTGAAAACATACTTTTCAAAGGATAAAAAGGAAAAAGAACATTATTTCAAAATTGTGACTTACAGTGTTATTGGTGTGTATCAAACTGTCAATAAACTCAGGCTGACAAAAATAGTTCTGCATTTGTTGATAACGGAGGGAGCTGTAAAATATTTCTTGAGTAAATAAATGTATTTGAGAGGCCAATATTTTTTCTCTGCAACGTTTTCTTAAAAAGAAACGGAAGAAATATTTTTAGTGGCATTAAGTATTATAATTTTGCTTGGGAATCACAGCTTTTCCTCTAGGAAGAGGTTTCCGTGAGGCGCAGTGATTTGCCTGCTCAATTGCATGTAATTTCTCTGGATCTCTTTGGGCTTCTAATATTGACAGAAATGAGTTGGGCTGAGCCAGCCTTATGCGATGGAATACGACAGCATAGCACAACTACCCCAGGAAGAGTTTTTTGCACAGCTGGACCACATGCGTGCAGAAAGCTTTCCCATTGTGCAGCGACAGAGTGTTACACATCAAAAGTTACAAAATAGAGGCCTTGTTCATGCATGTAGTTATTAGAAAAATCACAGAAACAGTTTAACCACAGTACTCTGATTAAACATGAATTAAACAAAATGGTTTAAAAACCGCTTTGGAATGCCATTTTTCCAGAGTAAAGCACTTTTTGCATTCATTTAACTTTACTATGACTACTCCCATTGATTCCAATGGGATTGCTCTCAGAAATAAATTAAACGCTTGTAAAGGTTTGCAAAATTAGCCCTTTCCCAGTGGAATTATTTTGAATATATATTGGCTCAATAGGGATGGGAGTAAGCCTAATTTATCTAAAATGTATTTCTCAGATAAGGTGATATATAGAAGTGTATTTCTAAGCATAGAGTTCTGAGACTCTAAACTTCAGTCTAAATTTGGGATAGGTATGCTCCACACTGTGCTTCAAAGACCTGCACGGGTGTCCTGAATGTTAGATCCACATCCTAAACGATTTAAGATGCACTGAAGATCAGGCTGTAGTTCCATTATTTGGGATATGAGAGCTTTGGAAACAATGCTATTTTAAGGAAGACCTGCCTCTCTCCATCATATCAGTGTGTGTAGATACAGGGGTATCTATATATAGCTCTGTGTGTGTGTGTGTATATATATATATATGCATGGATTAATCCAATTTTTTGACTCAGAGAACAGCTCTACAAACAGCTATACTGGCACAACATAGGTGTGCTATGGTGGGAACTCCATAAGCTCAGAATGCAGCCACGGCATCTCCATTATACAATTACTGCTTCAGTCTTACCATGCCTAGCTTTAATGGGCCTGAGCCCAAGCGTGAAACTATACTGTTTAGCGAAGAACCTTCAAGACTTTAGAAGATGAGAGTTAGATGGTTAGGATTGCAATGTGTAGCACCCACTGATAGGATCATACCAAGGTCACCCACTGTGAAATGGAAATGGGAAAGGTTTCTGCATTTTGTTGGAGGCAAGCCTTTTTGTGACAGAATAACAGCAGAACATACAATGCCAAAAGAGGGAACGGAGAATCAGGTAATAATAACTTATCACCTACAACTTTTAGATATAAAGAAGTAGAAGAGACGAAGTGAATGTGATTTCAACTGTTTTATGGAAATACACTAGAAGGATAGTAGAAAGAAAGTGAAACAGCAGAAGAAAAAAAGTTCCTGCATACTCTGCAATTGGCCTTTAAGAAGCAAAGAAAAGCAAAAGTGGCATGGCAGTAATTAAATATATACAGTATCATCTTTCTCTGTAAAGCATTGTCATCAGAGTCAGTGGAAGTCTATTACAGGGATCAGTGACAATTTGTGACTTTTGAGGAACAAATAATACCTTTAAATATTCCACAGCTGCTGATAAAAATCAGGTAAGGGGATACTTGGAAATTAGTACCTGTTCTCTTTCCCTGCAGACAAGAGAGGCAGAATTTGTTGTACCTATCTGCCGTCAGTTTGATTGATACGACTGTGGAGAGCGTGTTCATGCTTAGTTTGCTTAGCAGTTGTTTATTAAGAATGGATAATGGTACCCCATGACAGATCTAGCTCTATTGTGGTAGTTGCAGTCCTTCCCAAAGAGCTGACAGTTACACAATAATAAATAACTATAAACAATGAACAACGATTGTATGGCAGGAACCTAAAGAACATTAATTGTTTGCTTCTTCCCTGGAGTCTCTTGCCGCTTTTGTGCTTGTGACTTTCCCAGGTACGGCATTTTGCACTTGTTTCAAAGACACAGTTTCAAGACAGCAATCACTTAAAAGCCATTGTGCTGCTGACTTAAGAAATGGCATCTTTGAAGTATTATTACACTGTTGTTTACAGTAGTTGACTTACACTTGGTTCTGTCTTTAGCTTGCTGTTAAGAACTGCTTGGAATTGCAATAGAAAATGTTTGGCAAAAAATGACAGCCTGAGTAGATTTCTGAATGGCCGTTTTTTTCTTTTGTTAGCCAAAACTTAAAAATTGTAAACTGCAACATAAAAGTAAAGTAATCAAATCCTAAAATATATTTTAGTGCAAAGAATACCCCTTAAAATAAAGCAGAACACATAGCAAAGATTTATTAACAACTGCATTGAGGAATGACTGATGATGCTCTCACACACACACTTTTGCTCTCACACATACTTGTTTGCATTATGAATTAATGTGGAAGCCTTTCATTGGTGAAACGGGAGAGCCAGTTGTTTCCAACCACATGTACAAGTGAAAGCATGGGTGTAACTAATTATGCAGTCACTTGTGTCTCGGATGGAAAAAGGATTAACTCTCCATGTGCTGCCTTTTTCCTCTCCAAATGCAGAATAGGGTCAACTAACATTTTAAGTCTTCAGATACGTAATAAAAGACTCTTAAACTAGAAATGTGAAAGAAAAGGCCTGTGAAATGTTGCTTTTTCATGTGATTACACAATGAATGGATTTTTTCCCTGTAAATTGACACTGTCCACTGGATTAGATTGATATAAATACAAAAAGTAATGTTTTAGAATGCTTTGTAAGCATCAAAATATTTACAAATATTTTTATAATCATAAACTTGGTCTTGGAAATGTTGTACTTTTAGATTGTTGTATATGGTTTCCTTAGCAATGTATAAACATTACAAATAAAAATCTGAGCTCTTCTTTCTTCTTTCAGCCTGACTTCAGTTTTGGAATGAGTAGAAATCCTCCTTTCACTGTCTGGGTTTTTTTCCCATATTTAGTAACGTTTTATTTAATATGCAGTTCTAATATGTATCTGCTTCACCATGTCTCAATTTCTTATATATGTATAAAGAATATATATATATTAGGGATGTATAAGGAAATTCTTCTGTACAGATCATTAAATACAGTGTGAAGACTTTCTCTGAAATTATTTTATCTAAATTAGACCATTTCTGTTTGTTTGTTTGAGTGGTCATGACTAACAAAAGCATGCTTGTGCTCTGTGGTGCATGCTTCTTCACATTTAAATAAATAGGCTGGAATCTCCTTTTGTGTCAAATGTTATATTTGCCAAAATAGAATGTTTTGTTAGAGAAACTTGTAAGAAACACAAAGAAAATTAAAGGCCAGTTAACACATGCTATATTGGTCACTGCCATTTAGCATCTCCATGAGTTTAGTAGGCATAAACTGAAAGTGAAATTTGAATGTGCTTTCTTGTGTTTATAGTCACTGGGCTACAGGGTTTCTCCTCAAGTCTCTCCTGTGTGGTACTTTTCCATTTTGCACACAATATTTTAATGCTGATTAAAGTAGACAGTGTGAGATGTGAATAACGTTTTAGCCTGTGGGTTAAGGCACATGGGTTCCAGTCCCTGGAATGACTGGAAAACATTTAATAATTTATGCAAAGGGAACAGACCCAAAAGGAAATACTGAGGAAGCCCACTGAAGGGGCTCGGTAGCTTCCAGTTCCAGAACAGACATCTTTGTATGACAGCTGTAAGCACTTCTTGCTCTTGGAAATCAGGTCTCTAGAGCTGTAGGAAGATTTCCAGAAATTAATACACAATTACCGAAGGACTTCAGTCTTGATCTAAGAGGAGGAAAGAGTTTATGCTGCTTACACTTACGCACTTAGCCTCAGTCAGATAACTGTACTCTTTTTTTTTTCTAATGAATGGAAGAAGAGTAAGAGATACTTCTCTGTAGGCTGACCTGGAATGTGAATCTAAAGCAGATGCTCTGATTTTTCTCTTTGGAACGGTCTGTCTTTATTAAATATCGAACTGGTTCTTGAGAGTCTGTGCCTCAAGTTAGGCAGTATGACTGCCTCTTCTATTGTAGTAACCAGCCTCCCCAAAGCACAACCCTAATGTGGGAAGGAGCTGCGTATTTAGATCTCTAAGAACTGAGCAGGATAAATGCCCAGTGGGCACATACAGTAGGATGTATATGATGCTTCTAGGCATTTGAAAGGTCTCTCTTACTAAACTGTTTTTTTTTTCCCTAGCCCTAAAGAAGTCTTTAACTTCTCTGTGCATGAACATAAAAAGAAAAGAAAAGAAAAGGAAAGAAGGCAGAGGAGATAGAAGTAAAGAGAGAGATCATGTTTGTATTTTCCTAAGTCAGTCCCTGAACTAGAAAGTCACATGGGATATTTACTGATAAATTTGACCTCTTGGTTACAGTAAAACATTTCTGGTGCTTTTATTTCAATAGTTTTTGTTGAACCAGCTTTGGTGACTGGAATTTTCAGGGAAATCGTGAACATAAGACTGAAAAAGAGCATAAGGAACATGGGACAGAACAGACGTATTTCTTACTGTGAATATATTTCTCTGAAGTTTCTTTTGTAATATTTACTGAAAGGCTTTCCTTTTCAACTGCTTCTCTACTACAATGGACTATGGTAAACTCCTGTGATAGATGCCAAAACGTATTTGGGGAAGAAAGGCAAGAAGGCAGGGATTATATGATTAACATCACTTTCCATATCCATTCCCTCTGAAGAATCCAGCAGTTCTCAAATGGGGATTGCTTTGGTTTTGCTAAAGAATGTTTCCAAACAGCAAGAATTGGAAAACACTGCTATCTTGTGGCGGAAGGGCAAGCAACAACTGGAAAAAACAAAAGAGTTTGCTTTCTCATCTGCCTATTAGATCTGTCTGTGTATCAATAATAATAAAAATGTCTTGCACAAAAACTGGAGTCATGAAAAAATAGATAATTTGTGAGACTTCAGAGCTGAGAGGGCTGAAGAACTTCTCCAGATAGCCTGAGTTTTCCTCTGGCTATGACTTTTATGTTACACTCCTAAGTTCAAAATATCACTGGCGGGTTTTTAATTCTGGAGTTGCACACCTGTCTGGCTAAAAACAGTTTACACATGCTGACTTGACAGAAACAATGCTGCTGGTGCATGTTACCTGTAATTTTCTGAGAATGTTTGTGAATGCTAGTTCATTGCAGGATTTAGCTAAGACAAATAAACATTTAAAGTTTTTAGATGTTCTTTGCACTTTATTTCAGAAAGTTCAGGCATTTGTTTTCTGACTTGCAGTGCTAAGGGACCAGACTGTCTTCTCTGGTCTTAGCCAACAACTTGTATCTCTCTTATACATCCTGTGATCTCCTGCAGACTGATCTCGGACCTGCTTGAAAGCGTAACTTCAATTGACTCTGATAATAGAGGGTTGAGGTCTTTGTGATGAATTTCCATTGACTCAGTGGAGTTCTCTGCAGTCTGGTAGAATACAAAAATTTAGGTGTTAATTTTGTTTGTTAGCTAACACTTAACAATCCTTGATCAAGGAAAAATGTGCTTTCAATTTCTGCCTATTCTTTCTGATGTTAGCTGTGCATTTTATTTCCAGGATATGATTCTGTCCTAATTATGGCTATTAGATTTCTATCTGTAACACCTGTCTTCTGTGACTGATAATCTGTTTTCTGTCTGAATCCCAGTGAAACTGTCAACCCATAAAAATACTTGCTTAGTTCATTAACGTCTTAAACTCATGAGAAAACTAGAGATTTTGGGGACAGTGATATCTTTTAGGATAAGCTATTCAAAAAATGTATGGATGTCGTGCTTCAGGATATGATTTAGTGGGCATGGTGGTGTTGGGTTAACGGTTGGACTTGATGATCTTGAAGGTCCTTTCCAACCTTAATGATTCTGTGATTCTGTGTTCTAATTTATTAGTATCTTTACTACAACATAAAATATAATGTTATTTAATTGGGAATACTCTCACTATAATGTTGGAGTTCCTAACATTTAAATGTTTTTTTTTTCTTCCCATACATCTAACATCTTTTTTTTCTGGATATACTGATAAAAATCTTGAACCAAAAAAGACAACTTCTGATTCAGTCCTTATACTGATCACACTAATCCACAACAAGTGACATTAATGAGACATGAATTTGAGTCATCAAGAAGTAAAACTTTCAAATTATACAGCTCAGATCAAATTTTAACGTTCCAACACTAAACTTAAAATATTATTCTCAGGCTGCTGATAATATCAAGTCAAAGAAGAAACAAGAACTGTATTGCCAGAAAGGAAGTAGTATGCCAGGAGCACCTAATTTGCATTTAATCCTTCAGCATGGAGTCCATCTGAAAAGTGATGATTTGACAGAATTGGTGTTGGCATGGTTAATTGCCTGTGATTCTTGGTGCTATATGGTCAAAAGATTGCTGTGATCCCTAAATACAGAGGGAAGGAATAACTAATAGAAGAGGAAAATGTGTGATCATGTGTAACATTATGATAGCAGATAGGAGAGGAGAGTTTTGGCAACTGAATTTTGCTTGTGAATGGGTCAGGAGTGGACTGGAAGACTGACTCAAGGTTGAAGAACCTCTTCTGTTCATGCTTTCATTGCTTTCATTCCCCCTAGCTCCACATTTTGTCATCACAAGATGAATGTTGAATCATCTCAGAATTTGGCACCTGTGATAACAATGGACAGAATTCTTTCTCAAAAAACCAAAGTTGCTTGCGTTTTTTTAGCTGCAGCAATTCTTCAGATGTGCTGGAGAGCACCTTAGGTCAGTAGGAATAGCTGAGCACACATTCTGTGCTCTAGTGCTGCACAGCAGAGCACTTAGTTTGGATAAGTCTGTGCACTTATCTGAAAGGCATCCAACTGCTTTGCTTCCTTCCTCATTCCCCAGTATCTAAAAGATATTAAACATTACCCTCCTTTTTTTTTTTTTTTTGATATCCATTAGTTCTTGACATCTCTTCAAAGCATTGGTCATTCTGGGTGATGAACATTGCGATGTGGATTTGTCCACAGTGAGGCCCTTGCTAGTCCTGTTCAGCAAAATGGGTTAATGACAGGTTTTGGCCCTGGTTAGTGCATTACAATCTGTGCAATGTATCACAACAGATACAAAAGGCCTTTCCTGATAGAAAAGTTGGCAATTCTTTCTTAGTAATTATTCTTGTACTGTACTTACATGGAATGCATATAAAATAGTGCTTAATGAAGGTTGATTTCCCCCTTTAAAACAGTCTAACAGATTCTCTTGGTCTGTTTAATCTTTGTAACAAATTAAAATGTATGACTAATGTACTAATTTTTTGCCTCTGGATTCATTAGTTAGAATGTTTTTATTTCCGGCCCTGGAAAAAATCATTCTCTTTCTTCTAGAGCTTAGTTGTCTGAATGTACTGCATTTGAGATTAAATCTTCTCTAAACTTGTCTCTGTCCAAAGAAGTAAACCCAAACTACAAGGTTACAGGTACAACACTTTGTAAGAATTCAAAAGATTTCTAGGTAACGTTTACTGTATGTGTCCTGTTTCTATGGTAGCAGTCTTTCAGCTGTTTCATTGCTGCTTTCCAGACTGGATGTGTTTAAACCAGATGGCAAGTGGGTTGACATTTCAGTTTGAGTCATGTCGATTGAAATCGACAACCTCATGTTAAGTATGCTAATCCTTAACTGGAACGTGTATCTCATTTGGACTACTGAAGTTGCTGAGGTTTCATTGAAGAAGTCTCCCTGCAAATCTCTGTTGAAATCTACTAGGATAAAGCAGACTATACAAGCAGGGCAAATACCATCTTCTCTTGCAAAAGATTCACTGGGAGGAACTGATGTGATACTTATGATTAGACAGTGATTGGGGTTTTTTTTGGTTGGCTTTTTTGTTTGTTTGTTTGTTTGTTTGCTTGTTTTAAGGAAGGATGCCTTTTTGGACTTGGGGACAGTGTTTAATGAGGCCATACAAGTACGGATGAACTGCAAAATCATGAAAGTTTGGCTTATGCTGACACCTTGGGTTTTTGAAACTGGGTTCAAATGCATACATCCAGAGGCTAAGGGATCCTATAGGGGCTGCTCCTGCTGGTCAGAGAACTGATTGCTTCTAAGGGGTCCCATTACACCAGTTATATTTTCAAGGAATGGGACAGAAAGCAAGCAGTAGGGATACCAAAGGAAAAAAAAAAGTGCTCTCGATCAGCTCAGCTGGTGATCTGAAAGGCAGTCTGCATCCTGTCTTCACATATCATCACTAAAGGAAATGTAATACTTGTTTACATTGAAGACACTGTTTCCTATGGTTGTACCGCTGGTTGACAAAAAAAAAGAATGTTTTTTTTTTTCCTTTCTCAATCTACGAAAACTCTTGAAGGACAAATAAGATAAATTGACTCAAATGTTTGGAGGAGGATGGAATCATACATTTTAATGAAATTTCTGCAAAATGCAGAAAAAATGAATGAGAATTTTAAGCAAAAGTTGAGTTTTTCAGATCAGGTCATCTCCTGCAGTTTTATCTTCTTAAGTTCTTGTCCTTTGCTCCTCACATTTAGCATCCTCTCCAAATGAGAGGCAGGAGAAGAGGAGGGAATGTTTTCAAAGTGCTTGACTTTTCCTATTTGAAATGAAATACTTTTATTGAAAGTTAAACCAATATAATAATTTGTAATGATATAATTTTATTTGGTTGAAAAGATACTTTCTGTAATGTTGGTCCTTAAAATGAAATTAATTACATTTCTTCTCTTACATATTTCTTCATTTTTTTAATGAAAAAGAGGAAGAAAAAAAAAATCCCTCACGCATGCCTGGTAAATTAAGGTTTCATAGCCATTAGGTTTCAGGTGTTCATGTTTTACCTTAGAAGATCTGACATTTGAGGGAAACCAGCACTGAAGATTGAGTAAACGCAATGAATTTTATATGATGCATGATAAAATCCAAGAGTTTAAATCTCTGAAATAACTCATGGGGGAGGATAGGAACACTGGAAGCAGTATGAGCCATACTTTGGCTAAAGATTGAATATGCTCTTTATTGAAGTTTTGCATTATTTTAGGAGTTTTCCACAAATCAGCATTCCGTTTTCTACAGATCTCTGCTAACACAGCTACAGAGGGAGAGTGCCACCTAACTGACATGGCTAAGCCATAAAAAGCTTTGTTAAAATGCTGTTTCAAAATTTGACTTGTTACTTGTGTAGACTTAGCAAAGGGTTTAAAAGGTTTATCACTCCCCCTTAACATCTTCTGCTGTAACAGTGTGTATTTTCTGGTTTTTGTGATGCTGTGATTATTGCATATCTAGCAAATTTTTCTCATCCATACTTTGGCTGTATCCATGCTGGCTCTGCATAGCTTGTTTCTCTTCTCTGTGGCTAGAATAAGCCACATGGATTAAAGTGTGTGTTTTGGCAAATAGAACTTATGTCTGTGCTGCTAGTGTTTTGCCAATGCATTATAATATATCTGTAAAGTAGTCCTGGTGTTGGATAAAAGAAGGACAGTGTAACACCCCTCTTAACTCAGATTGTATAATGAAGATATGCTTCAAGTTTTCTCTGGTTCCTGTAACCGCTGTATGGGAGCCAGGAGTCAGAAAAGTCATGGTGTCACACAGGGACCATTTGAATTCCCACCTTTTAGGCAGTCCAGCAGTTGTTGGGTCTATAGGTAAAGAGGAGAGTCAGATTCTTCTTAGCATTTCTCCTACGGAGTCTGCATCTGTAGGTAGCCTTGAAGATTGTTTCTAGAGCATGTAAGCATCTCAGTCTGCCATAGTCTGGCAGACTCGAATCTCTGAGTGAGGACTGGGACAGCTGGTAGATAGTCTGATGGGAAACAGCAAAGATGCAAATCAGAAGACATTCATTTTTTTATTAGGCGAATGAAACTTGTGCCTCTGTGACTACATTTCTTGAGTTCAATCTCAACATTTAACAATCCACCAAAGAGAATTAAATTACATACATGCTATGCATCACTTACAGATGAGCAGAATGAGTTCTCCTATACAAAAGTATTTACCATTGTGACTGCAGCTGCAGAATTGGGCACATTTTCAGCTTTCAGATGAGAAGAAACATGGCTGGAAAAGTAAATGAAACCTGGCTGAAGACCCTTTGCAGAAGAACTCTTCAATAAGTTGGGTTTTATATTTTGCTCTACTTTGTCAGACATTTGTTGGAGGAGAAATTAAGAATTCCTTGTTAACAGAGAGATTTGGTATCCTATTCCAGTCTATTTTAATTGTTTTGAGTACAGTCTGATCCTACACGTGCTATGTGAACAAAAATAATAGATAAGCAGTAAACAATATTATTAAAGTGCCTGAAAATGACAAACTCTTTTATTTAATCTTATTCCATTATATAGAATAAAATTCTTTAAATATTATAACTCATACAGATTCATAGACCAGTCAGTGTTTAAGCTTTCAGAGGATTTCTGTATTTGATGAATCAGTATTACATGTTAAACTAGTTCTGAATACTAATTGTTCTATTCACTTACAAATGTAGTAGGTATGTAATTTTGCAGCCTGTGGAAGTGTTAGGGATCCACAGGTATCATGGTGTTCAACATCTCATTACTTTCTTTGAATTTCAGCCCCACCTATAGTCACATTTGTCATCTTGTAATTGCTGTTTGGGTTATAGCCCAGTAAATTCTAAGAAATATTTAGTGGCTTAACTTTTCTATTCTCTATGCAGGTGCATAATTTTGGCTCCCTAGAATAAGTTTTGCCACAGACAGATGACTTTTATGGGGTCAAGAAGTGGAGTCTGAAGTAATCAGACTAGCGAAAGTAGTAACCTACTGAAGTAACCTGACTGAAGTAACCTACTAGCAAAAACATAGAAGTCTGTGACTTAAGCAGCACATGTAAAATTAGTTAAAAGGCACTGCATTTGATTTATGATTTGATTTTGTTTAGTGAGAGATTTTTGGGGTTTTTTTAGAATCTCCAATAAATGCATTTTTTTATATACCCTAAGGTGAAATTTTGAAATAAAGGCACACATCTTAATTCAGAGGTGCAAATACATGAAAACTTTAGTATATGGAAGCAGCAGCTAGAGCACGACAAGTGATGTCAGTGGAGGTGCTGCCAGATTTGTATAAAGAACGACTAAAACTGCAAAAGATGAGAAGAACAAAAGCCCAACGATCACTTTGAACTTCTTAACACTTTGTACTTAAAGGAATTGATTCTTCATGGCCCTCTGAAGAGCCCAAGACTCTCAGGACATAGACTGGTGAGATTCTGTTATCAAGATGATGCACTGCTCAGTTTTCCCTATCTGCATATGCACTCAACGAAGGTTATCTGTTAGAAGACAGATTATATTTGTCCTGCTTGCTTAATATTCAGTTGTCCAGTATCCTGATGTAGAACTTTGGCAATAGCCAAAAGTCTGTTCCAGCTTTACCTTAAAGCAAGTATATTAAAAGATATCAAACACAAGCATCTGAACTTCAATGGTGAAATACCTTACACTAAAGACAGATTGCATATGTTGAGTGGAAAAGTTTAAAACAAAAGTTTCAAAAACAAAACCCTTCTCTGCTCTGCTCACTCCTGGTAGAGTGTATTTTTTCTACCTCCAATCTGACTTTGTAGTTCAACAGCTTTCTCTTGACTTCCTTGGTTGCAGCGAACTATATACTGTCCTGTCTGGGACCCTGGGAAAGTTTCCTTCTTTCTGTCTTCTCTTGACTCTGGGTTTTCTCTGCTTACAAGCAAGTTTCCTGATCCACTCAGAGAAACTACTAGTCTTGCCCTCAGTCTTTTTCTGTCTGCCAACAAGGAAGTTTCTCTCACCTTATCATGCTTAGTTGCTTGTGGGGTAGACACCCTCTAGAGGGTCTTCCCAACCCGTGATGAAGTAAACAGAGTAGCTTCTTCCTTGCTGTCCTGTTGTGCCATTTTTAAACAAAACATAAAATGTGAACTGCAAGTAAACAAAGACAGCAGTTTTTGCACCCCTCAAAATCTGCTGCCAGATACAAAGATTTGAACTGAGAAACAATTGTTATCCCAGTCAGACAAATGTCAGCATAACTTTGTTCCTTGCAGTGTACTTGTTTCATTATAAATGCAAACATATTTGTAACCTTTGAACGGTGTAACCTCTGAACGGTGTAACCTCTGAAAAATCATCTTTTTGGAGTCAGCCTACTCAACAACAGCACCTGGAATTAAATTTCTCAGCTATTCGTTACTTGCCATAGATTAAAGCTATCTCATGACCCTGCTGAGGGGAGATACGGCTCTCTAGAGCCTGGAGAAGGAAAGCAAGGTCTTTCTTAGAGAGAAGGCTTTAGTTTAGCATGTTTCAAGACTATGACATAGTCCATGTTTATACCTGTTGTCCCAGATTTCAGAAACAGGCATGTCTTTGAAGAAACGTTTGAGTGTATGCCTGGTCTTAGCATTTGTCTGCCATCTGTGACTGTCTCTGTCGTCCCCCTGGGCTCTCTCCACACCCTGCCCACAGCCCAGGACCCCCCAGGGCTGTCAGTCCCTCTCTCGGCGATGCCGCAGCAGGGCCATTCTCCAGCTCCCCACAGCCCTTCCTGGTCATGGGCCCTGCTGAGCTGGGTACACCCGTGAGCCCACACGCCCCAGTGGACCTTGGCCCAGCCATCACCACGAACTGATGGCCTGGTGATGGTCTCTGGCCTGCACAGCTCCCTCTTGGTGTGGTGGGATGGGCCGTGGAGAGGGAGAACCCGACGGCTCCCAGCTCCTGCCCTGCAAGGAACCACCAGCCATTGTTGGTACCTCGCCCTCTCGAGGGTCAGTTTGGGGGTTTCTTCAGGTTTTAAGGCACGTTGTCTTAGGTCTAGAAACTGACTGATGCAGCCTTTAGGCATGCCCGAACCGTTTCTGGTTTTAGATGCCTGTCACAAGCTGTTGGCTAAACATGCCTCAGATGGCTTTGTTTCCCTTTCCGCAGTCACCAGACTAGGTGGTGACTAGGGGCCCCTGACTCCAGGCCCCCCCAGCAGTGCCAGGCCGCCTCGGCGTGACGCCCACACTCTCCGAGGCTGTGGGTTAGGTGCCCTCAGAGTGTGCTTGGGGTCAGGGGCAGGGTCCCTCCCAAACGCAATGGCAGCTGTCTCAGAGGTGACCCCAGCAATATGGCTGCCACGTGCAGGATGGAGCCGTTCCGGGGGTCAGCTGAGCTGCGGGCTGGGTGATGCTGGGTGGCCACACAGGGCAGCCCATGTGCTGTGCCTCCATCTGCCCCACAG
Organism: Phaethon aethereus; assembly: GCF_964289735.1. Taxonomy (NCBI): domain Eukaryota; kingdom Metazoa; phylum Chordata; class Aves; order Phaethontiformes; family Phaethontidae; genus Phaethon; species Phaethon aethereus. Next base: position 67,312,183 of record NC_138578.1, on the reverse strand, counting down.
GGTTCGGGGAAGGGAAATGTGCCTTCTCCAGGGAGCGATTAGCTCAGTACCTGGTGGGACCCCAGTTTTCCCCCATGTCAGAGTGGCAGTTTGTGAGCATCTTTTACTCTGGCAACCAAGTTGGGAAAAGCCGTCCCAGTCATAGAATCATACAATGGTTTGGGTTGGAAGGGACCTTTAAAGGTCATCTAGTCCAACCCCCCTGCAATGAGCAGGGACAACTTCAACTAGAGCAGGGTGCTCAGAGCCCCGTCCAACCTGACCTGGAATGTTTCCAGGGATGGGGCATCTACCACCTCTCTGGCCAACCTGTACCAGTGTTTCACCACCCTCATTGTGAAACATTTCTTCTTTATATCCAGTCTAAATCTACCTTCTTTCGGTTTAAAACCATTACCCCTTGTCCTATTGCTACAGCCCTTCTAAATGTCTCTCCCCATCTTCCTTACAAGCCCCAAGTCAGTCGTGTTCTTCTGTGCGACTGTCCTGTTCACCATCAGTCCAGCCTGGGAGAGCGGTGGTCCATGACTGACTGCTTGATGTGGAAGGACAATGCACTCACAGACTCTTTTATCTCTGTTTTCTCTGCCAAAAAGTCTGCATGAATGAATGAGATATCCCTAATAGGAAGGTATTCTTTTTTTTTTCCTTCTTTTTTCTTTCTAGCTTCTCCTACATAAAACATTAAATCTAAAGCGTCATCCTAGATTTCTGTTATGAGAAAATGCCATGTTGGCAGGCTTACTTTGGATTGCTTTGTAGATTTTACCTAAATTATTTCATATCTTTAATGACTAGGCTTAACCTTTTGTAATAGGAAATGCACAAGTATTATTTACAGTTAATGATATCTTGACTATTTTATATTATTTTGTGTGTGCTTCTGTATGTGCATGCATGTGCATGCATGCGTATAAAATACAAAACATTGTTAGGCATTTTGTAACAGTCATTGTATCTTTAACCAACTAATTTAGAAGGGAGATGTTTAAACAATAGCAAATGCTACTATTTAGAATATTAACAGATGTTGTTTCCACATGCAGCTCAAATATTGGGGCATATTTCAATACTTTGGGTATTTCTGTGTGTTAGCACACAAAACAACACTCCTAAGAATATTTATCATCTTGTCAAAAGCTGCAGTTTCATCAACTAAAATTGAACAGCACTTAAGACAATTCGTTCTGGTGGTGGAAATATTTTGCACTGTAACTATAGCATTTTACAAATGCTTCCTTAATACTTTGCCTGTTGCTGCCATGTTGAAGTTGGATTGCTCCACCAGGAATGTACTGGAATTGAAATCCAAATGAAAGAAACATTACCTTGTATGGGAAAAATAATTCTGATGACAGGGAAAAAAAAAATCTATTAATTGTTTTGTTCCTAGCCAGAAAGCTGCTTTCATACTAAGGGGATCCTCTGTGTGCTAATTAGATTTAAAGAATTGTCTTAAACGTCCTGCTGCTTCATTGTCATTCTTGGATTTGATTAAACTTATGCAGATAAAGGCACCAAAGATTAATACATTAGCTGCAAAACAATACAGTAATGTCAAAGTTCTTTTGTTGTAGTGGAAAGGGTGGAAATCAAAGAGAGCATGAAACAAAATATGAACTAAGGGAGAAAGTCATAATAGAAATCACAGAAGATATATGAGGTACCTAACTAGTATGAAAGCCTGTCACCAAGAACAAACGCTCACAGTAGAAATTTTTTCTATGGTTGTTTATGCTTTCAAGATTATTTCCTTAGTCCATTTGTTCAAATTTATATCAATAAACATTATTTACATTTGTATCTATTTACCTTTAACTTCTGGAGAAAACTTTGTTTAAATAACATTCCTACAATTGAAATTGTGTGGGTGTGTCTGCTTCACATAGATACATGGAAGAAGGTGACCCCTGATCTTTAAATGTTTTATTCCTATAAGCTTTTAGGGAGAATCTGAGAGAAAGGAAGGGGAAGATGCTTAGACTGAAAAATTGACTTAGAATTGGGACTACAATTCAGGGTAAAATATATTACAGTACATTTGGCTTCATCATTGACTAAGATCATAAATCCAAGAAACTTCAGAGTAGAGCTTTCAATTCTGGGAATCTTAATGTCTGATATTTCAGCTTAAATTTCTTGCATTTATAAAGTTGACTGATGACAAAGCCAAACATTGCTGCAATAACATTTGACATTTTGGATAAACTATTTCCTTAAAAAAACCCAAAACCCTGATTGTCACCCAAAACTTGTACTGCCATTAGTGTGAACACTCTGGCTATGCTTTAACGTAATAAGGTTTTAACTCTGCTGTTAGTGAAATGAAGAAATATCCATGAAGGATTTATAGAGCACTTCCTCTCTGAAACCCCTTCCTTGTGTCTTTTCAGGCAAAGTTAAGGTTAAAGGGATTAGATAAGAATCTGTAACATGAGCAAGGGGAGGGCAGGACGAATACAGCAAGGGACAGGAGTTTGATTTATAAACTGGAGGGGCAGAGCATAAATACTAGCAGAAAACTACTTCAGGTTAACTGGATGAGCTACCCACATAAGAAATGCAACGGCCTTTTAGTACTTAAAGGGGGCTTATAGGAAAGATGGGGACAGACTCTTCAGCAGGGCCTACAGAGATAGGACAAGGGGTAATGGTTGTAAAGTAAAGGAGGGTAGGTTCAGACTAGATCTAAAGGAAGGATGTAAGGAAGAAATTTTTCACAATGAGTATGGTGAGACACTGGCACAGGTTGCCCAGAGAGCTGGTAGATGCCCCATCCCTGGAAACATTCCAGATCAGGTTGGACAGGGCTCTGAGCAACCTACTCTAGTTGAAGATGTCCCTGCTCATTGCAGGGGGATTGGACTAGATGACCTTTCAAGGTCCCTTCCAACCTAAACTATTCTATGATTCTATGATTCTATTGTATTTCAGGCCACCATGTTGACTAGAACACAGCTACATGACTGAGATTGTTTGAGAGGTATCTGGCAATGCACTGCTTGGAGCAACTACATTGGCTTGAGGGTGCTACTGTTCATCTAATAATTTACCATCATGGAAAAAATTTGGATATTATTTGCCTGGCTTTTGAGGCATCTGTATGCAGTAGAACATTGTGTCTATTGTTTGGACTATCCCTAGGATTTAATCTTCACCTAAAGGGGAATGGTAAGTAGTGAAGCAGTTGGGCTCTGTATCAGTAAAAACTACTGGTTTGGGGTTCCTCTTATGCTGTGTTTCCAAGAGTTTAAATAGGAAAAATAATTCTCATTCTCAACTAAGCATGTCCATAAATGGATATCATATATTTATAAATGTCTATATGACTGTGCTAGCATCATGCGACGAGCGAGGGAAGGCATGCAGTCGACTCAATATGAGTGATAAAGCAAGCTTCAACTTTATTGCAAAACCTTACACATATTTATACACTAAGTTCTACCTTATGCATACTTGTCCTACAATCATTGGCTTAGCTCTAAAGATTGCATTATCATACTCCTCCTACTTGCCGTTACTGCTACGTGGTCCGGGTTCCATCCTGTTTTTCTTATACAGTGCTGCTTCTTAGCTGTTTACCACAGCTCCTTCTCCTCAAGGCCGAGCCCTGCAGATGTCCAGCTGTTTACCAGCTTCCCAGTGCCACAGCTCCCTCTTCTCAAGGCCGAGCCGTGCAGATATCTAGCTGTTTACCAGCTTCTCAATGCTGCAGCTCCTTCTCCTTAAGGTCGAGCCGTGCAGAGTGATCCCAACATCTCCCCCTTTTTGTTTTTGTATAAACAAAACCTGATGGATCATTTGCAACCCAAGGACTGTGAGGAAGATGGACCCTCTGTACATTCTTGTATCGTCCTGTGCCGCGAACTCAGCCCAGCAGTTGGTAGGTGCCAGCTTTACGTGGGCGTCCCCACGGAGGCAACGGTGGCCTTGCCGTACACCGGCCCACTGCCCTTCAGGAAATCCCGGTATTACACATTTGTAGAGGAACGAGTTTCGACACACGTGGCCAGCGAGTGTCGGAACTCACCTCAGTTGTCACCTTTTAACACAGGGAGCCTATGGCGTATGCGCCCGCTGGCCAGACATGCTGCACGCGCCACAGCCATCCCGTCTATTGGTTCGTAGGCTTTGTTCACACGGCATTTTTTCATAACTCAGCAGTCACATATCAACTTATGCTTAAGTCAATAGCAGAATATTACAAAGCAAAACAATTCTAGCTGTACTACTTCTAGTGATATAAACTACTCCTAGTGATAGAAAAAAGGTACTTGTATAAGGCTATGAAGACCAATATTATATCTTACCAAAGCATTTGTAGTTATAGAACGCTTTGCCTCAAAAGCTTTCCACGTTCATCTCATGATACCGCAAATGTCAGTGTGATTTACCCCTACATTTTCTTTTGACTGAGGTGGCATCCAGATTGCGATGACACCTGATAGTGTCATGATGTGTCCAACGATGACGATGGCGACTGCCCCACCCATGGCCTCACCCACTTCGAGGCACCTGCAAAGTGGGTTACCCATGGTTTTACCCATGGTTTTAAACAGCCACCACCGTCAGCCTCGTCCCCTGGTTAGCAGTTGAAAAGGTCCTTTCTCCTTCCGCAAATAATTTAACACATATAAGGCTTTATTCAAACGTTCTTAGGGTAATGTGGTAGCCTCTCCCCCTTTTTGTTTTGAGCGTGATTATCTAACAAAACTCATTCATTGGGTGTGTAAGATACTTGTTTGAGTTATTAGCTAGCCAAGCATTCTTTACTACCTTTTGAACCATTCCTTGTAGACAATGCAATAAACATGGTACAATAAGCATTAGTATTAAGATAACAAGTACTATAACAACTGCCCCTTTTATTAAGTCTTGTAACCATCCACTTAGGCCCAAACTTGACAGCTATGATTCGAGGTTTAGTGAACTTGTCTGTAACCTGTCCGTTAAGTCCTTCAGTTTTTGTAATTGTTGAGTTACCGACTGTGATGTATCCGTTAAATTCATACAACACATGCCATCAAACTCCTCACACCCGTGCCCTTGGGCCAAAAGTAGGAAGTCGATAGCTGCCCTATTTTGCAATGTCGCATGCCTTATTGAGTCAGTTTCCATTAACAAAGCACTGAGTGTTGCAGAAGTAGCATTGGTTTGTTTCGCTAGCCAACATCCCAATTTATTTAAAGTGGTTAAGCCTTGGGCAGCAGCGACCCCAGGGGCAAGGAAAGAGGTTAGTATGGTTTTGTCTGCAGTCCAAAAATCCAGTTGGTCATTGCACTCTTCCTGATATTTTCAAATCTGTCATCTTATTCTATGCCGTCGGGTAAGGTTCAATATCATAGAAGTGTTGGGAGTTAACAATGTTAGGTGCCCCAATGTGTAAGGACCACCTCTCAAATGGGAGGGAACACCTTGCCATGCACGATCACCACAAATCAAGAATATTCCTTTAGGGAGTCTCATTGGGACAATAGTAGAGCGTGAGATGTTGCTCGTTGTATAATTACACCAATTGGTAGCATTCTGAAAAATGGCTAACGTGGGGTTTACATCCTGTGACCTGGCTATCTTCTCAGTAATTTTCTGCAAAGCTTGGTGTTGATCCTCATTCAGTTGACGTCGCTCTGGAGCCTCCACCGAAGACTCCAGGAGCGGCATCAATGGCCTTAGATCATCATTAGTAATTCTGCAAATATTGCGAACCCACTGTATATCCCCCATTAATTTTTGGACATCAGAAAGATTTTCTATTTTCGCCTTAATCTTTATTTTTTGTGAGTGGACCGCTGCCCTGGTAATAATCCAGCTCAAATATTCCCATGGTCCCTTCTTTTGCCTTTTTTTTTTTTTTTTTGGTGCTATTTTTAAACCCCGTTTTCCTAAATAGTGCTCTAAGTGCTGTAAAACGTGGTCTGCATTCAATTGTGTCCCTGCTATTAATATATCAACTATATAATGATACATTATTAAATCTGGATACTTTTTCCACACCGGTTCTAGAGCCCATGCCACAAATGTCTGACACATCGTAGGTGAATTTTGCATTCCTTGTGGTAACACTACCCAATGATACTTTTTGCTAGCTCTCCTTTATTTACCGATGGTACCGTAAAGGCAAACTTCTCCGCATCCTCAGCTGCTAAGGGAATGGTAAAAAAGCAATTGAAATATACTCTTCGATTCCCTGCAAAAGAAATGATACATTTGTGACAATAATTACAACGACATAGAACAAACCCAAAACACCGTTTTACAAATATGGCATATTGAAGTTCCTGCTCTTGACCGTCCGGGGAGAGCCGCTGAGACAGTCAACGAGCCATCATTCTGCATACAAAAGAGTGAAAGCATCAGCTGGTGGTACGACGGAGTTGACTGCGTCCGTGGGACGTGTGACAAGATCTTCAGGTCTTACTGCCGGCCGTACCGACCTGGCCGGTACCCACTTCACTCCGTCCCCTCCCTCTCTGCCAAAGTCTCTTGTCTCATGCCTCGCCAATGTTGGGCAGGGTCGTATCTTGACTTGGGGGAAGGATCATCCCAGGCAGCCCCCTCCTGTTGCGGCACGGGTCAGGAGGCGGGGGCCAAGGAGGACTCGCCACCTCCGTTGGTTGCGTTAGCGGGGGGGGGGCGGGGGGGGTGGGGGGGGGCGGCAGGAGGTTGCTCGTTCTCACCATCCCCAGCTCGGCCTCCCTTCTCTCCCGGGGCTGTGGCAGCGGCAGCTGCTGCCGCTGTCCGCTCTGATTTTATCGCCTTTATAGAGTCTCTGACTAATCGCCAGGTTGTTAACACTTTCGCAGCCGTATGATCCTCTTGAGAGGCTGCCTCAAACACCAGTTTCCCTGCTTTCTCCCAGGTAGATAACTCAAAAGCTGTTGCAGAGTCTGCTGCTAGCCCCTGGCTCTTCAAAACAGTCTCCAATAGCAATTGCCATGTTGTTGCTAGCTCCGCTGCTTGCCCATCTCCTTTCAAGACTCGCCCCATTGATCTTTCACATGGGCACACAGGGGAACACTGAGTACATTGTTCTGGGCAACGTTGTCCCGTCTTGCCCTCACATACATCATCGTAGATCTGTTTCTCTGACTTATCTATGCAGCCGGTTTACTCGGTGCATCCGGCACCTCAGGAGGTGCAGTCGGAGTCGCTGAAGGTCCTGGACCCTCTGACTCAGTTAAAAGGGGATTGGTTGAAGACGGTTTAACAGCCTCCTCCATATCAGCTGCAGCTTTTCTCTCTGCCTTTAAGGCTTTTAATGTGTTTAACATCAACTTCCATGTCGTCACTAACTCTGCGGTGGTTTTATCTCCATTCCCAATATGTTCCCATAACATTTTTCCTATCTCCTCCCACGTCTCTGCCTTAAACGCCACAGACGCATCGGGGGGGTACCCTTTTTGGCACCAAATTAGAAGCCTTCTAAGTGTATATTCATCATATTTCAGTCCTCTCTTAGAGAGCATATGCAGCAGGAGTCTGACCATCGCCCCTTCTTCATGCGATGCATTCTGCCTTTAGTTCTTTTAATGTCTCTAGGATCAACCTCTAGAGCGTCGTAGATTTTATACTGTCTTTGTTGCCTGTGCTATTCGCTTTTCAGTTTTATATCTTTTCATGCAATGAATAACATCTCTCCAAGATTTCATTAATTTTTTTGCTGATTTATCATCATCGATTACTAGATCCCACAAACAATCTCCATAAGAACGCCACTCGTCTACTTCAAACATACTTTCAGGGTCTTTAAAAAACCCTTTTGCTTTCCCTAACGCAATTAACCCAGCCAGATCTTTTAATTGGCTTACTCCCCGCTTTTCTAAAAAGCATTTTAAGATTTCGAATGCTACCTCTATTTCCATTGCGCGCTACGTTGACCTTCTTAATTATCCGGTCAATTATTTTTGCAGCCTTTTCCCTTGGGTAGCCTTCTTTCGGACGGCGAACCCCTTCTTAATTATCCTGGGTTCAAGCACGGATCAGGCGCGCCGCGGCAGCGTCCGCCGATCTTCTGCTCCCTGGTCGCTGCTACCAGTGCTTCTCCGATCTCGCTGTCCGGTGAAAAACAAGGATGGGGGTCCCTGTTCGGGCGCCACTTGCGACGAGCGAGGGAAGGCATGCAGTCGACTCAATATGAGTGATAAAGCAAGCTTCAACTTTATTGCAAAACCTTACACATATTTATACACTAAGTTCTACCTTATGCATACTTGTCTTACAATCATTGGCTTAGCTCTAAAGATTGCATTATCATACTCCTCCTACTTGCCGTTACTGCTACGTGGTCCAGGTTCCATCCTGTTTTTCTTATACAGTGCTGCTTCTTAGCTGTTTACCACAGCTCCTTCTCCTCAAGGCCGAGCCCTGCAGATGTCCAGCTGTTTACCAGTTTCCCAGTGCCACAGCTCCCTCTTCTCAAGGCCGAGCCGTGCAGATATCTAGCTGTTTACCAGCTTCTCAATGCTGCAGCTCCTTCTCCTTAAGGTCGAGCCGTGCAGAGTGATCCCAACAGCATCATTAGTGGTAGTCTCCATTGTAAGTAACAGCTATTCAGCATAAACCTGAAGAGTGAGGGTTGACCAGCAGAATGGGAATGGCTTTTATTTTCCATCCATCTATATGGAAGAAAGCTACATGTCTTCTCTTTGACACAGTCTTGGTTTTGGAACACTCCCTCTGATCTGAGAAATATCTGGTGCTGTGAATGAGGCTGGGTAGACAATGCTGTCCTTTGTTTCTTCTATCAAAACATCTCAATTCAGAGCAGGATTCTCTGGTATCTTCAATGTCTCTCACCAAAAAAATGTTCTGCTTTTCATGGAGTTCTAGGGAAATCTATCATCTGCAGTCTCTTAAACTTCTGAACAATTGCAAGTGATGACAATAGCAATCTTGATGCTTTTAACTGGATAGGCTAATGCGGGAAATCAGTAGGCGGATTTGAAGAGTCAGACAACATCAACTGAGATTTTGGAATTTTAAATGGCTCTCCAGATCCCATTGTGGTTCATTCTTCAGTTGGCAACTGCCAAGACTCTGAAGATGTCCATGTAGAGTTCAGGAGCTGTAGTAGCCTTCCTCCCGCACCCCAGTTAGTCTTGCCTTTCACAGTCTGAACCGTTACTGGCCAGTAGCCACCACTGTGTCTCATGATGCCCTGGAGTTATAATAGCTCCCAGCTGTTAAGGACCCCTTTTCTTACCTGTCCACATCTAAGCCATCTGGCTAGGCAAAGCTGAAAGATCAGGAGGTCAGAATGGAAGTTCAAATTACCCTTACCTAGTCTTTGGAGCCCCTCAGGTCCCAGATGTCTGGGAACTCAGCCAGTGCAGAAACCCTCTGGGAATTTTCTGCCCAGTGCAAAAGCCAAAGGCAGAAACCTGCTATGTCCTGATTGATCTCCTGATAATTTAAAAGGTAGATGGAAAAACCAAATTACTTGTACATCTAAAAGAAAAAAAACCATTAGTTTCTAGATTAGTCATAGCTCATAGGAGGTCTGACTCATGAACACCTAAGGCTTGGGGATGGTAATACTGTATGCAGTGTGCTTTCTATTTCATACATAAAACTTGCATTCATGCAAAGTGGTGGTTTAAAAATTACCCACCTTGAAGTCCAAATTCAGAATTACAGTTGAAAGCTCAGCTTGAACATTGGCAATTGTGTTATACCTTAAAATGAAGTGTTAGAGATTACAGGCTAACACAAACTCTGCTATTTTCCTCTTCAGAAAGTGACGATCTGGTAAACCTCTGTAGTTCCCATCTAGGGCTTCTCAAAAGCGAGGGACAGACTGGGATGCTATGAGACTGAATGACCGTCATGTGCAAAGAATGGACCATAATACCAAGGGATATAAACTAGCACCACCATGAGTTGCTAAGTAGTGCTGTTAACCTGTATAGACTAGTGTGAGCCCGTTTGTGCTTTGAGCTGACAAAGACTGCCTCTCAGCCATGCCACACTGCCACTACTGTATCACCTGTGTGACCTTTGCAGCTCTTACCAAACACACTGTGCTCCCTTGTAGAGTATTGGTATATGCAGACTCCTCCCTGTAAAACTGCTATGGAGAAACGTCCTGGGTGAGGATGTGTGGAAAGAACTGAGGAATTGGACGCCAGTTTTCCTTCCCAAAGAAAGAGTTTAACTTCCCTTTCAGTCTCCTCCTGAGTCTTTTTCATGTCAGTGTATTTATCTGAAGCTGTCAATACTTTGCAATATGGTGCCATTTAAAGACACCTAAGCTGTCTCAGAATAACTGAAGTCTGGAACAGGAAGAGGCTGACCCTGTTCAGAAGAGCTCTCCATGGGAGACCGAGAGCACTGCTCTGATGACACATTTTGCCATTTCCAAGACCCATGCTCATCCTTACAAATGGACTTGAGAGTTAAGTATTTTATAGTATCTGTTGTTGCTCCTCACCCTGTTGGCTCTAAGGGATAGGGCACTAGGGCTTGAGACAACATGCCTTTTTGTTGCCAGTCTGTTCAAAGGAGAATTGCGTAGAAGGATGACAGTTGTGGATAATAGCCCACCCATGTTCTTAAATATACTCAAAGCTATTTGAGTATAGTGTTTGTGAATTTACTTAAAAAAAAATTATACACAAAAGTTGGTGTCTCTTTAGTACCTTTGGTATGAGTGCCCACATCTCTTTATTGACTTCAGAGCTATGACTATTAGCTGTGAGTAAATGTCTCAACTTTAGGGCAAGAGATGAAACCTGCCCTGAACTGGGAGATGAAAAGCAGTGAAAACATTTGATATTTCTAGGATACAGTATCACTTTTTGTCTCTTTTTTTTTTAATACTGTAATTTCCTAGGATTTATTCACTAGTAAGGTAAAGAGAGCAGAGCAATGAATGCTGCCCACCACAGATGGTTTTCTGGCTATGTAAAATGTCAAAGTGGTATTGAGCTGCTGGAACAGGCAGGCAGATGACAGCTTGAATGTCGAGTAGACCTAATGGCATTTGTTTTTTGTTTTGTTTTTATCTCCTGTGTTCCTCCTCACTTCATGAGTAGAAACAGCAATTCTATGAACAGTTTGCAAAAGGAAACTACAGATGCAAGAAAGAGTGGACGATTGGTCCATATACTTCATTAGTCTTGACATTCATCTGATCTCTTTTGTTATGCAAATTCACTACAACTTGAAGAATAACTACTTGTAAATTAATTATTCAGGAAAGTAGAAGCCTACCTGAACTACATCTGATGTCACACTATCCTTAGGTAACTAAGCTATGATCTCTTTCTTCAAAAACTCAAATCCCTGGATATTCATAATCATTAGAATACAACCATTATTAGCTTAATGTCTCGTGGGTTGGTTTTTTGGTTTGGTTTCTTTTCAAGTGTAACCAGTACCAAATATTTCAACTTATTTAGCGATATGAAAAGGATTAAGGAGCTATATCATCTCCTTACTAAATGTCCGGGTTTCGCCTGGGATAGAGATAATTTTCTTCCTTGTAGCTGGTATAGTGCTGTGTTTTGCGTCTAGTATGAGAATAATGTTGATAACACACTGATGTTTTTAGTTGTTGCTGAGCAATGCTTGCACTGAGTCAAGGACTTTCCAGCTTCTCATACCACCCTAGCCATGAGGAGGCTGGGGGACACACAAGAGGATCAGTGGGGACACAGCCAGGACAGCTGACCCAGACTGGCCAAATGGGTATTATATACCGTATGACATCATGCTCAGTATATAAACTAGGTGGAGAGCTGTCTGTGGGCTGCTGCTTGGGAGCTGGCTGGGCATTGATTGTCAGGTGGTAAGCAATTACATTGTGCATCACTTATTATGTATATATTGTTATTGTTGTTGTTATTATTATTGTTATTATTTTCCCTTCCTTGTGCTATTGAACTGTCTTTATCTCAACCCACGAATCCCACAAATTTTACTTTTTTTTCCCCTTGATTCTCTCCCCCATCCCACTGCAGGGATGGTGAGTGAGCCAATGGCTGAGTGGTGTTTAGCTGCCTGCTGGGTTAAACCACAACACTAAAATATTTGGCATAAAAAACCACTGGCTCTGATGCTAAACTTAAGTTTTAATTATTTTCATCTCTAATTAATGGCTTTTCTTTTTAATGTTTGTAAAACTCATTCTGTGCTTGAAAAAATGAGCACTGATTTTTGGGGAAAATACAATGCAATTTTAAAATAAATCACCAAACCTGAATTTCTGCTTTGATTGCTGAATAAAATCTTGATTCAGTTACGGAGCTCTAAAACACTGTTAGTGTATTAAGAGTTAATGAAACAGTAGATGGCGCTCAATAATTTGCAGGATTTTTAATACCTTTTTTAGAAACAGTAAAACTTGCTGTCTTCAGTAAGTAAGGGTAAATTTAGTGGCAGCAATACTGTAATTTACATCATTCTAATCTCCAGTGAACAGGTCTGCTACACAAGCAGCAGGCTGATTAGGGATTAGAGGCCCTCTCAAATTGTGAATTTTTCCTTCTTTCGCTGTGCAAATGCTGTTGGGTTGTATACTTGTCAGGTTATTGCTAAGTGTCCTCCATTATATTCTTATTTTGTAATCCGTTCAAGCATTTGATTACTATTGTTCATTGGCCTTGTTATCAACAACCATTATATTCTTAACTACTAAATTTGTATAAAGAGGTAAAACACTTTGGCTTCAGTACAGAATGGTATCAAATTTTGACTTACTATCTTTGGTGTGGAAACATTGATTTTTAAGATGTTCTCTTTTTTATTTTTCATATTAAAAATATGTTTCTGCTGGACAAACTGTTACATGGGCTCTCTCTGTATGAAATATGGGGAGATGAAAACCATTTCCCATGCTGCTTTCCAGAGGCAAAACAAAAACCCAGCCAGCATGGGTTCATAAAAGGCAGGTCCTGCTTGACCGGCCTGATCTCCTTCTATGACCAGGTGACCCACCTAGTGGATGAGGGAAAGGCTGTGGATGTTGTCTACCTGGACTTTAGTAAAGCATTTGACAGCATCTCCCACAGCATTCTCCTGGAGAAACTGGTGGCTTGTGGCTTGGACGGGTTTACTCTTCGCTGGGTGAGGAACTGGCTGGATGGCCGAGCCCAGAGAGTTGTGGTGAACGGCGTTAAATCCGGCTGGCGGCCGGTCACAAGTGGTGTTCCCCAGGGCTTGGTTCTGGGGCCGGTCTTGTTCAATATCTTTGTCGATGATCTGGATGAGGGAATCGAGTGCTCCCTCAGTAAGTTTGCAGATGACACCAAGTTGGGTGGGAGTGTTGATCTGCTGGAGGGTAGGAGGGCTCTGCAGAGGGATCTGGACAGGCTGGATCAATGGCTGAGGTCAACTGTATGAGGTTTAATAAGGCCAAGTGCTGGATCCTGCACTTTGGCCACAACAACCCCATGCAACGCTACAGGCTTGGGGAGGAGTGGCTGGAGAGCTGCCCGGCAGAAAAGGACCTGTGGGTGCTGGTTGACAGCTGGCTGAACATGAGCCGGCAGTGTGCCCAAGTGGCCAAGAAGGCCAATAACATCCTGGCCTGTATCAGAAAAAGTGTGGCCAGCAGGACGAGGGAAGTGATTGTGCCCCTGTACTCGGCACTGGTGAGGCCGCACCTTGAATACTGTGTTCAGTTTTGGGCCCCTCACTACAAGAAGGATGCTGAGGTGCTGGAACGTGTCTGGAGAAGGGCAACGAAGCTGGTGAAGGGTCTGGAGAACAAGTCTTATGAGGAGCGGCTGAGGGAACTGGGGTTGTTTAGTCTGGAGAAGAGGAGGCTGAGGGGAGACCTTATCTCTCTCTACATGTACCTAAAAGGGGGTTGTGGCAACGAGGGTGTTGGTCTCTTCTCCCAAGTAACCAGCGATAGGATGAGAGGAAATGGCCTCAAGTTACACCAGGGGAGGTTTAGATTGGTATTAGGAAAATTTTTTTCACCAAGAGGGTGGTCAAGCATTGGAACAGGCTGCCCAGGGAGGTGGTGGAGTCGCCATCTCTGGAAGTGTTCAAAAAACGTGTGGATGTGGCGCTTCAGGACATGGTTTAGGGGACATGGTGGCACTGGATTAATGGTTGGACTTGATGATCTTGAAGGTCCTTTCCAACCTTAGTGATTCTGTGATTCTGTGATTCTGTGAATTCTCATTTACAGTCTACTGTAGTCTTGTGGGGAAAGTCCCCTTTGTGACATGGAGGATTAGATGCTACTCTGCTTTGCAGCTCTTAACATAACTGTAAAAACTTCTGACCCTAAAATCAGGACTTAAGAAGGAAGATAGATGAAAGGTAAAGATTCTAGCCTCGAGTTCAGAAGATCAAGTTCAGTTCCTTTCTGCCCTGAAAGGTGTCCTGTGTGGCCTTGGATAACTCTTAAATCCTCAAAGAATGCAGTGCCAACTGCCATGCACCCCAGGCTGTCCTAAGCATATGTACCTTAATCCCTCTGTTCCTGAGTTCTTAATTTGCAAAATGGAAAGAATAATACTGCTATACTTGCAAGGATAAATGCATTCTCTGTTACTGCACTATGGGATAGGAGGTGGAGCAAAGTACCTAAAATTGAAATCTAAATCAATACACTTGGAGGAGTGGTGATGGAGGGAAGCTCTGTAATGTAGAGCACAATGATTGCACATCTATTTGCTTATTCTAATCAACCTTCCTAAAAACACAAGCAATATGGACAAGAGGTACAAAAAACCTGAGGAGTTCTGTGCTGTAGGGGGGATTTTTTTCAAAGAGAGTGTACAAAGTCATAGTCCACTGAAATTCAATGGGAACTAAATTCTGTTACTCTCCTTTGAAAAGACTCTGAACATGTAAAGAATCAGCAAAAAGCTGGTAAACAGAGCTTTTTTTAATGCATTCCTGTGAATTACTCTTTTTCATGATGAATCAAAAGCTTATTTATTGTAAACAGTGAAATGAAATCTTAATGAGACCTATACTGGGATACTGACAGCTACTTATGTAACGCTGCATCCAAATGTGTTACAAAAGATTTTCTAGCTGTGGTAATTTCTATTTAAGATTACCCTGTTTCCCTTTTTGTTTTTATATTCCACCCAATCTTCGATTTCATTGCGCAATTTTAGATGGCTAGCAAATTCCGGATGGTTTAACCACTGGTTACTG
Source organism: Phaethon aethereus (assembly GCF_964289735.1). NCBI lineage: Eukaryota > Metazoa > Chordata > Aves > Phaethontiformes > Phaethontidae > Phaethon > Phaethon aethereus. Next base: position 67,297,060 of record NC_138578.1, on the reverse strand, counting down.
CCAGTTCTTCCTCCTCTCAGATACCATGAATCAGTTTGTATTCTTTAATGGTGACGTTTTGCGTTTTTTTTTCTCATGTGAGGTGTTTGATTTCCAGGCTCCTGTTAATGTCCAAGATGTCTGTTTTCTTTCTTCAATCAATGCTTTCATTGCAAAAACATCTGGACTGGCCTACTGGTTCAGCTTCCAGCTAGAAGCACTGGAAGCATAACTGTCAGACCTGTCATAAACTGGAAATGCTCCTGTCTTTATGTTGACATTGGCATTGAAACTGCTGCACTGAAACAATAAAAACTGGACCCAAAGGAAACAGGAAGTAAACCAGAGTATTAGAGCAAAATGAGAAAAGCTCATTTCTAAGAAACAGAGAATTTATTATAAAATGTCTACAGTTATAATTGGGGGAGGGAGGAAGAAAGCCCTATATGAAACTGTCTGTTCTCTCAGTGCAAAGCCTTGCCAACCTTGGCAGAGAACAGAATGTCAAAATCTGTGATGAGTTTCCCTTCTCTAAAAGCCAGACCACTGTGTTACTAAACACTGAATTGCCATGACAGGGCCTCTCATCTCCTTGACCTCTTTTCTTACCTCTTGCTTGTCTTGCCATTTTTGGATTAGGAAGTATCTTTCCTTTTTACACCTTTCTGATGCTTAACTCCTGGGCACTACTGGAAACAAAAAAAAATATTGGGAAATAAAAGAAGAACAAAAAAATCTGTTATAGTGGCAGTATCAGTTGAGGAATGTTAACTGGTACTCCCTTGGTGCAACTCAGTAAAATAAAACAAATAGTGTTCTGACAAATACACAGAAGCAAGTTTGAACAGTTTTCTTTGTAGCTCTTAGGGTATATTCTTTTGCAGAAAAAACAAGACAAGCATGGCTGAAATCTTTTCAAACCTATTCATAAGGGAATATTAATCTCCAGGAAGCACAATAAACACAGACTTTGATTTCCTTTTCCTTCCTTATATAGACAACCCAAGAAATGCTGCAGAAAATGAGGAAACCAGAAGCCAGACAGGAAACAATATACAGAATCTGAAAGCCTGCAGGTCTTGTTAGCATTAGATAACCATATGGCTCTACAGAAACCATAGAATAACAGCCATCCTAATTATAGATCAGTGATGAAAGCAAGCTTAACCTTAACCCCATTAAAACAGCAGCTGAGGAGATCTCATCACAATGGAAAAATGCAGCGGAGTGAAAAGGATGCCCTAAGAATGATACCTACAGAGCAATGGTAACAATCTCTATATAGTTTTACAACAGTTGTGCTAACTTGATTTGCTTTTAACATATACTAGCTTTGTCGCAACTCTTGTCATAGTAACGATCCTGGTTTCTTGCCTTGGACAGCATTTTTTCAAACAGTTGCAAACTTTGCTACCTGCTGTTCATGACAATTCCCTTAATTCTGCTGTGTTCTTTACGATTTGGTGGGGTTTTTTTCTGCAATTATGACATTAGCCAGCTCACTGAAATGCCAGATATTCAAAGTCTAAGCCGTGCATACCTTTATGCATGAGGCAATTCCCTTCCTTCTAGGCTCTTTCCTTGGGCTAGCCACCATTTCAGTGTCTGCAGTAACTGAGCTCCTGGTGACCTCTTTGCTGGCAGTATTCTACTGCTGTAGCTGATCATTATTTGACAAGGGTTGAAGATCTTTTGTTTCGCAGGAGCTGGGGAAATGTACTGGTGGAAATTATCATGTGCTTTCAGTGCCTTCCACTTCTGGATTTTTAGTCTTCACCAATCCAGTTCTTTATCTAAGGAAAAAACCTCTGGCCCACAATACAGACTAAAGTTATGCAAGAAGGTCCTGGCATATGTAGAAATACTCCTAATCTTTCCAGTAGAAAAGTCTTAAAATTTTAGCCAAGAAGGAATAACTCATGTTAGGAATCTTATTTTTGTTCTTTTCATGACAATTTTGTCTGTTTTATGGTAGAGATCTGGACAATGGATAAATTTATCTGCTAGTGTAAATCTGCTATATGGAGGTCCATATAGTTACCCCAGTTTATATTCATAAAAAATGGAAATCAACATGGCTTCAAAGAAAGTTTTCTGGCTCTGAATGTTTATAAATGTACTTGTGCTTGCTAACATTTCTGTCATACTCCTTACACTTTTTTTCATATTCTGTGTTTTGAGTAAGCAGCAAAGATATTACCAGCTATCATGTGTTCTTACCATACTCTTAATTTGTTTATTCTTCTAAAAAACTTGATCCTTTCTGATTTTATGTTTGTCAATATGTAACAGACCATCCAGTAATATTGACGTACGAACTGGAGTTGTCCTGATGAGCTGATGTTTAGATCTAGATCTGGTCCACAATAAATTGTTATTCATGTGGTATTAGAGAATGAGTCAGTACGTCGGATTTGACAGGATTAATTCCCTAAATGATTTTATATTTTGGCTGTAAAATACCTAGAAAAAAAATATGAAAATCTTTTGTGTATACCATCTAGCATCAGTGGTCATGAAATATGTAGATTCACTTGTCGTGAAGTTAAAAAAGAAGAAGGAGATTTTAAACAATTCAATTTCTCCTCTAATCAAATCCTGTTGTGAAATAGTTTCAAGTTTTGAAGTAAAATTCAAGCTTGATTAGCTAATGATTTTTTGAGTTGGTTTGCTGGAATAGGAAGTGGGTCACAGCATCTGGGTGATGTCATAACAGATCTCTGATTTCAGAGATACATTTGGCCTGGTAAGCTGGGTTATCGTGCTTATGTGAGCTAATACCTAAAGTCATACTAAATGGATGTTTCAGTACTTCAGGGAATTACTAAGAATTACAGGGTTTAGACCTCTGCCAGGAACAAAAAGACTAGCCTTCAACTCTGGTGCAAGAGTTATCTCAAAGAAATGTTCCAGTCTGTATTTGTGTGCCAAAGGGTAAAATAATGAGCCAGTTCCCAGGAACTAGGGAAATTACTGAAGGTAATATAGTACTACATTGTTGCCTGCTGGAACCTAACAGAGGTGGGGTCTTGCACAAGGTTTTCCTCCAGGAATTTTCCATCCAATATACCTACCAAAGGAATCCTCACTTTGAGAGAAAACAAGAAAATATCTCGTTCAGTACTCTTGTTCCCCTTGCAGTCATACAAAAGAAACTAATCAAAATTAAAGGATTAATAGTCTGTGATCAACATCACATGATGACACGATGCATTTCAGCAGAATCACATTTGACCTTTAAAGAATTTTATAAACAGTGCCTGAAAAATGTTAGCGGATGTTCTGTAACAGGAAAAGCAAAGTTCATTAAAGGTTTGTACAAACAGTTTGGACATAGAGAACAAGTAAGCAACTGCTTAGTTGTGGAGGCCATCTGAATCTGAATCTGTCTGGGTTTCAGAAACCCTGGGTGACTGTGCAACAGTGGTAATGTTGAGTGAGTTGCTGCTTCTTTTTCTTTCTGTTTGGTCTTTTAAATTTTTTTATAGTGAAATTAATACTGTAAGTCTGAACAAGATACATTTATTGTAAAGACCTTGAGGGCACTAATGGGCCTGATGGCCCTACTACCCTTACCTGGGACCTATAACTACACCCACTGCCTGTGGGCCCAGGGGCTCCGTTTCAGCTCTGCATTTAGTGTAAAGGCTACTGAATCAGGCATTTCTTTTTAGGAGGACCTAACGTATTACATGAAATAAAATTAAGTTAAATTAAAAGATCCATCCATCTTCAAAACAATCTTCTTTGCTTAATGTTTGGGAATTTGTGAAGTTTTTTTACCAGCTTCACAGAATCATAGAATATCTCAAGTTGGAAGGGACCTATAAGGATCATGGAGTCTAACGCCTTGCTTCTTGCAGGACTACCTAAAACACAGAATACACCTTCACTGTATGCTCAGCTATACAACTGCAATTCAGATACTGTATCTGTATTGGGTTCAGTTTCCAATGTTTGCTCATTTGTAGATGACCTGTGCTTCTGGTCAGAGGATCATGATTTTTCTTAAGTGAAAAGTGGGGGTAGTTTAGAAGATATCATGAAGTTGCTACCTGAATTTCATTGGAAGTTTTTCATTAGGTACTCCAACTCAGCCAAAGTAAAGATGTCATCAGCTGCCTGTGCACTATTGCCAAGATTTTCTCCATGACAATCTTGTTTTCCTTATGTCAGAGGGTCTTTGCAACATGCATACAAAGCATTTTGGAGCAATCCATAAATACTATTTACTCTTTGATTAATTTATTTTATTACCCACACCACTGGACAGATGAACAAAAACTCAAGGTAAAACTTAGGAGCAGAGTGTCCCACAACAACTGCGTACAAAGGAGAACGCTATGTGTTTCCAAAAAAATGAGAAACGAGCAAGCAGCAAGAAATAAGAAATTTGTACTGGATACCTCTGGAGTTGCATCACATGTTGGCAGCTTTTTAAAAATCAGGAAAGGTTGGCTTGAGTGAGGTGTCCTCAACATAAGAACAGAATTTAAGTATCCTCGCTCCTGCTATTCATTATGACCACTACATGACACTTCCTTTGGAGGTTTTCCTGCTGAAATAAAACTGGAAGTTATTTCAATATTGCCAGATATATCAAAGAGTTTTTATTCAACCTCTTAATAAAAATGCAAGACAAAAAACCCACCCCATTGCTCCATTGCCATTTTTATCAATGTATGCATCAGTACAAGGCATTGATTCAGTACAGCAGATCTTTCCAGTTTGCTTTATACACAGTTGCCATCAAAAGACCCTTATCTAGAGTGTGAAGATGGGCTGAATTAACACTTTCTTTCACTGTTTGGACTGATTCACTGAGTGAAGTTAGACACTGCTACAATTTGCTACCTTTACTAATCAGACTAAGGTTGGACTTCATGGGACTTTCCTTAAATTCATGAATGGTCATAAGGTTCTAAGTTATTTTAAAATATTTCAACACTGCTGTCCTCCCAAATAGTGACTGTGAGTTGAAATTTTGACATTTATAAAAATATTGTTCAAAAACAATTCAGAAATGTCACAATAAATCCTTCAGAAGCAGGAAGAAACAAAACTACTGTTTCAAGGAATTTTTATATGCCCCTGGTTATGTGTCAGGTATAGTTCTTCTCTCTGCGGACCTTTTGTGTAACATTTTATTTTCCTATCCCAGTAAGGACTATTTCCTTAAGTATGTTCCACTGTACAGCATGCTTTTTGGTGTATGCGTTTTGATTTTTCATTTAAGCTTTACTACATTTTGTTCATTACACTGCTAATATTATGAAACACATCATTATACTGATACTGTCACAGCTCCACAAGATTAAATCTCACCAGTCTTGTGTCTGAAATCAGTGTTGAGTGCAACCAGCATGAAGACTATTTCTCCTACCACGCTGCCCTTCCCCAACTGCCACAAAAGATGCTGATATGGTTCTGCTCTTTTTTCCATTCTTTCATCTGTTGGAGAAATTTCACGTTTGGTCTTTACAGTTGCCTGCTAGATTCTTTTCTGTGGCGTACAGCTCAGGAAATGTCACTTCCATGCATCTTTGGATTCCTTCCTGCTTGAAAATAAACAAACAAAGCATCTTCTTAATATTCAGCATTGCTGAATTTCACCTCTATACAGGATTTTCCTTAACTGACACATAAATATTTATGTATAATTTTGATGAATACTGAAGTGAGCATTTAAACTTTGCATGGTATCGTTGTGAGGGAAAGTATTGCTATACCACTAGTTAGTTTCCTATTGCAGGATTTATGATAATTATTTTAATTATTTAATTTTTGAATAGAGCCTTTTAAAAACACAACTTTCTTCCCATTTGCATTCGCATTCTTGTTCCAGAATATAGTCATACTGTCAGTGAGTTATGAGAGTTGTTATTAAAAATACGTAGAACCATGTTAATAACATGTTGTCTATTGCTACGTTAAGGAGAAGCTAGTGCTCCTATGCTATCTATTCTTACCTGTTAGAGCGAGGAGTGTGGAGTTTTTTTGTCAACAATATGAATTTTATGAAGGATGCTACCTTTTGTGGTTATACCTATATTGCTGTGGCTGCAGCTCATGTTTCCTGAACTAGCTTTACATTATCTACTGGGATAAACATAACAGTACAGCACAGAGCAGCTGGGTGCTCAGTATGAGCCAGCCACCTTTCTACTCAATATGTCAAGTGTTTCTTACAGCCCAAGCTGAGCTCTGGGCTCTTGCTGGCTCACACACTATATCAGCAGCCATTCATGAAAGTGGGCCACCTGGCCTTTGGGGACCTTTCAGAAACAATTCAGAGCCTTTCAAGGTTCTTCACCACCATATGACTTAGCAACACATGCAAAGAGTGGGTTGTGGGCCGCTGGAAAGAAGTCACAGAGCTGAACTTGAGAATCCTCTACCACCACCAATAACTGAGGAAGCGATTTCTGTGAACTGGCCTAAGTATCTGGAAGAAGAGGAATGGATGCACTAATATCTATCATCAGTATATCACTGAGACTGAAATTATTAAACTGCTTGAAAAATCTTGAAATTTGAAAAATAATACCTCTGATGAGAGTTTTTTTGGGGGGTGGAGGGACTGCAGTCTGCAGTCCTACAGGTTTCTGTAGGAGGAAACAACAGCAGAAACTCACAGCCAAACTGAGTAATAACTCTGAGAAAAAGGAATGAGTAAATAGTGAAAGGGAGTAAAAAGTAACACACAGTTCCCCCTTCAAACAAGGATGACAGTCCTGTTCTAAAGTATCAAAAACTAGTACCAGATAGAAAGAGATGGAAAAGTCAAAGAAGGAGAAAGCTCATGTGGCATCTCAACCTGTCAGCTTGCACCAACGAGAGACCATCTCAGATTTCAACCTCCATCCCATGAAATCTTTCTGGAGAGCTGGAAGGCTCATTCCTCTTCCCTGTGGTTAAAGCTCAGGAAGGAGCATGAGTAGATCAAGATGCTGAGAAATCATGGCAGCTGTCCTTTTTGGGTTGGTTCTTCCTGCTGCCTGTGCAGGTGGATGGCTGCTGCTGCTTGCTTTGCACCGTAAGGTGGTGGAATGAGTGCCAGTGTGGAAGGAGTTGGCCTTGGATGGACAGAGAAACCTTAGCAGGCTTCATTTGTAACTGTTTCACAGTTGCTTAGCCCAGTCCATAGAAAGGGTGCAAGTGCTGGAACAGGTAGGCAGGATATAAACCTCTCTGTGTATAGTACGTTAGGATGGACCTTGTCCGACCTGCAGCACATGGCTTGGCCATACATCTTTTACAGGGTGTAGTCCTGAGAAACAAGAATTTTTTATGTAGCAATTGTTTTAAGTTGTCTGTCTTGAGCTATATATAAACATTACTTTATGATGAGAATGCAAGGTATTTCGAAAGTTATTTATGGAAAATGTTGCGGTTGAGTTTACTTCAGTATTTCTGACAGTCTTGCAAGCAATGCTGAACAGGTCCTTGTGCAGGCAAGTCTAGAGAAAATGTTGTCTAACCAGAACAGACACTCCTGCAAATAACTCCTGAGAACATGATTACTTGCTGTGCTTCAGCTTTCAGTAAACTGTGTGAGCTGAAGGTGCTCAGCCCTACTCAGGATTATGGCCAATAACTGAAGAATAGTCATATGAAGATGCATGTCACTATATGCATCCCGCAGTTAGTAATAGTCAGATGACCTCACTCACTTCCTTCAATGAATGATTTAACATCCCAAGCACTTGCAACTATTTAGCATTTGAAATACGTTAATGCTCTGAACATCTGATGGGAGAAGAACATCTGAATAATTTACTATAAATATTTTTCAAACATTTTATTGTTGTTACCAAATCTGGCGTGGCCCATTTGCTTCATCGTCTTGCCTAACACTGCAGCTGAATACCATGAACAAAAGAGGACTAAAGCCAGAGTAGCACATTTCTGGATTTGCATATAATCTCTTTCACTTGATGTCAAACACCATGCCGCTGATACGTCTTTTGGGTAAGGTGTACAGTTTCCTTTTAAACTAACATGCAGACCAAAGCATTAGATGTTATTCAGTGATTTTATGTTAGCACCCGGACACCGTAGTACTATATGTCTGAAAAACAAACAAACTACTGATGAAACCTGTAGATCCTCGTGCATGTTAAATCTTATTTCCCGTTTCCCATAAATACAAAGGTAAATTAAAAGTTTTTCAGATCAGATAGGTTTTTACCCTTTAACATGATGCTCTGATGGACTACTGACAGAAGCCTTGGCCTATCACAAAAATGCTTTATCAGATAACTGGAACATTCAAGCCTAGTGTAACAAGGATGATGTGGTAGATCTAAGGATTTAGATTTATAACCTAATCCTATTGTAGGATTACTATAGGAGATAGAAAAGGAAATGATCTCACACATAAAAGGAATTTTTTTAACAAGAGAAAGAATGAGAAAATACACATTCACACAAAGGAAAAATAGTTACACTCTTCAGACACACAAAATGGAAGATATATCTATAGTTTGTGACACTCTGAAGGTAATCTGATACTTAATGCAATGTAGCATTCGACCTCACTGCAAAATGTCAACGAGAGAAAACTGAGGAATTCAGATTTTTTTTTTGTAATTCCTTACAGTCATTCAGTTCATTCGCTCAACATCTATAGCTCCTTAAATAAAGGAAAATGATGTTTATAGGTCCTTAAAGAAATGAAAACAATATAGAAATGAATTGATATTCTGAAAAAAAGTGGAACTTTAGTATGTTTTGGTAAAATAATACTGCAGTTCCTTTCAGGGAAATTTTATGGCACAGACACACTGGGTCATTAGAGTACGCTAAGGGTGAGGGTGGAAGCCTGCTTCATGGTCATTTTTTTGCAGGAATATTTCTGTTTTAAATGGTACCCAGGTGCTTGAAACTGAGAATATACTCAAAATATATCATTATATCATGGAAATTAAGTGTTGTAATGTGCTCTCTTAATTTTCTAGCACTTCTGTATATACTGTGCTGTCTTTAGCTAATGTGTGTATGAGGGAGTGTTGGACAGAAGAGGGGAGGCAGTGCAAATCTGTATAATTTCTGAATGTTTTAGGGACATTTTAGGTGTCCAGTCTGTCCTGTTACATACCAGGCCATAAAATTCCATTCACTGATTGCATCCAGATCAACAATGTGCAGCAAATGAGAATAATTTTCTGGTTTCCTGGTATTTTTCAGAAAAGAATACAACTTTGGCTGAAAGTCCTCACCTATGGAAAATGTGTTATGGTCAGTTAATAAGCTCTTCCAGGATCTAGAATGGAATTTCAATTCCATTTTGAAATATTTTGACTTCAACTACTCATTATTGAAATTTTTTTGGTGTTTGTCAGATTGGATTAAAGAGTCTTCACGTATTAATGTAGTCATCAGAATGCAGGGTCTGCTATGATAAAGACATTTTTCACTAAAGACTTTCTCTGATGGCGCAGGCCAGTGCTAACGTGGATTCAAATCTAGAATGGTGTAGCAATGTTGGAAGAGGAAAAAGAGAAATAATCCTGAACTTTACCTCCCGTTACTTCCTCCCATTCCTGATGGTGAAATGATAACAGAAAACCAAACAGGAATCTTACGCCTTTAAGGAGGGACTAGATTTTAAGGATGTGACTGTCATAAAATGCAGTCTTGTTCCTCTTTAAATTTTTGACAGCAGCAGAGTGATTTATGCATTCTCATTCATGGGTGAATATGTAGGCCTATAATGCATCACAAGTCCGCTGATCTTCCACACAAAATAAGCATATTTTTGCATAGGCACAAATGCAAATAGGGTTGAAATTGAGTACCAGAATCTAGCAGGGAATTAGGACATTGTGGCCAGGAAAGAAGGGATGTTTCATGATTCTGTCTTTAGGGGGGTCTAAAAAGTGAGAGCTCTACTTAAAAAAAAAAAAACCCACAGAAAATTTAATCTTTTGTCTATGATAATTGCCTGACAGCATTTTCTCTTCAATAAATAAAACCAAACTAACTCTAATCGACCAAATTTGAGTCCTCTGTCACAACGATATAAGATGCCAGGCCTGAAGGTAAGATTTAAAGGTAAGATTTTTACAGACTGTCTTATAAATTAGTCAGAAGAGTTAGTTTTCATTTTAAGCCATTTTCTTTTTCTACTTGTTTTCTCTTATGTCATATCCAGGTGTACCCTAGAGATTCTTACAAAAGAGAGAGAAAATAAATTAATATTCTATCATCAGATAGCTGCTCTCTCAATATAAAACATTGCACAGAAGACAAGTAAATTGGATAGGAAACAGAAACTGTTTCTCTTTGTAATGTTTTAGGTGAAGTGGCAAATTGAATGAGAAGTCTAATGCATGATTATATTCAGATGCTAAGCAAACAGGCTTTAAGCCCCTTTGAATTTTGTTTGGCAACTCCCTAAACTTGTTTCCCAATCCCAAGGCAAAGACAGATATTCTAGCATTGTGATTTTTCTGGCAAGAAAAGCATCATAAATGCTAACAAAAGCCAGGAGTTCTACTAATCATGAAGTTCCGGTACATGGTGAATCCAAGATTACTAGAGGTCCTTTCAGCTTAGTTTTCTGTGCGCTGAAGATGTGTAAAGAAACGTAGAGGAAAAATAACCCCTCTTTAATCACTGAATGCAACTATACATATGAAAAGTGTAAATGTTATCACCATAGGAGAAAGTCTTTGATTTGCCTACTGGATAATATAGCTCTAGCAACGTCATCTCCCTACTTTAAACAGCAAAGGTGCTTGGATCTGACCAGCTGGAACATCTCTTTGGGAAGGAATATCTATTTGGCTCTTGCACTTTTGAGAAACTTGTTGCAAATCTAGAAACTATTCACAAACTATAAATGTTCTACTCTGGAGCAAATATTTCTTCAAAATCTGAAATAAAGTTAATCTGAAAAATAAGGGAAATCCGTGCTTAAGGCTGTCATCTCATCCTCATATTTTTATATTTTATAGAAGAATTAGTAGGATTTGAGAAGAATGTCTATATATGATGCTAAGCATATCCTGTGAGATATATCTTGCAGAAATATGCCTGGAAGCCAAGAATACTCCACAGGAAATTTTATTGGGCAGTTGCAGTAGACTCAAGGCTCTTCAAAGACTCCATGTTTTGACTTATCATGAGGGGGTAGTTGCTGAAGTACTTGGATGTCACACCAGTCAAATATTTAGATGTGACATTACTAGCACATGCATCTGAAATGGAGGCTAGCCAACGGATGATTTTCCCCCTTCTAATAATAACAGCTTTACATAGTAATTCAGGATTAAAAAAAGAAACCGTACCATCAACTAATTACTTTTATTGACATACTATGTATGAACATGCTGTGATCTGACTCCACCATTTTCCCTGTGTACTGATTTCACTGTGTCCAAAATGTCAGGGAAACATTTCCCCTGAATGCTTATTTCATTTTCTTGTGTGTGGATAAGAGCATCTCTTGTGATATAAAGTGAACTTAAGGCATTATTATCTAGAAGTACTTCAGATTTTCTGGAGTTGTGGTAGTGGTTCTAGTTAAAAGAAACAACTATTTTCAGTTGTCATCTGCATTTTCTTGGGAAAAAGATGTTTCTTTTCAAGTTGAGAATTTCCATGTTTGCTGTCTGGTCGAAAAAGAATTTTTTGGACAGTCTGAGGTTTCATAAAGGAACATGGTACTCCACCTACCATTATAATTTGTGCTGGTAAATGTTTCCCACTACTTTTGTTGTTCAGCCAGAAAGCTGCATTTCTTCATCCATCATGAGGGGCAGAGTTGAGGTTAGGTCAAATGGTGCGTGCAAAGTGTTTCTCAGCTGTTGTTTAAGCAAGCTTTAGCTATTTCTGCAGCTGATTTAGAGTTCTTTGATCTGTCTCATTCACTATAAATATAGTGAAGATGTAACCATGATCAAGGCTGAAAGCAAAATATACTGACCCTAGTTACCTCTGTGCTAAAATAATGATGGGGGCCAGGAAAGGAAAGAAAGCAGGAACAATGAATTAAAGTATAAAGAACCTGATTCTTCACTTACTTATACCAGTTTGTTCCAGTGGATTCCACCTAACAGTAAATTTATTTCTGTTTTACAATGGTGTGTGAGAGAGCAAAAGCAAGCTTCATATAATTGCAGAGAAAACTAAAAGGAGATAAGATTAACGTTCTGCATTTCTCATGGACCACGAATAAGTTAGGTTAAATACATTACAATAGATTGAACCAAGGAAATGTTTACATAAAAGCTTCTTCAGGAAACCTAGGCACTACAGAATAATTTGTGATTTAGTAAAAAAACACTCTTGCATGAGCACTGAGCCTGTTGTCCACTGCAGTGTTCATCACCTTTTGCTGTCAGGCAAAGAACAGTCCAGCACTGTAGTAAATTTTTAACATGACAATTTTACTTTCTTCCATTTCTCCATGTAGTTTTTCACTCCCAAAGCTGATTTGCTAATGTTACTCTTTCAGCCAAGAGGCAGAATTTTCATTTGTTGGAAAAGTTTTTTTTTGACTTTGGGATATCTGGCAATAAACACCATGGAAAGAGGTTGAATAAAAGACACAGTGGCCTTATAGAAAAAGAAAAAAAACCCCAAACAACAAAAAGCTTGAAAGGATCAGAAACATGTTTGAAATTGATCAGTAATTCTTCTTTCTTCACACTAGTTATAGAGACTAAACAATAATATTTTAAATGGTAGTGGTTGGAATTTTTGGATTTTTCATATTAATAAAATAAAATAAAATAAAATAAAATAAAATAAAATAAAATAAAATAAAATAAAATAAAATAAAATGAAACACAGTAAATAGAAAGTGGTGAGGAAAAGTCTGTGGTGTAGGTATTTTCTAAGGAATTGTGTTCTCTCCACGTGCAGATTCAAAAGACGTAAGTAACAGGGAAGAGTTTTCAATTTGCTTTGTTAAGTGTGATGTGCAATTGGACAACTTTTGTCTTAGCCAGTTACATAGTTCTTTAATGCTCTGAATAAGCAAAATGTTTTAGAGCTGCTCATACATTCTTAAAGTTCTTGGAGCACTGTATTGGGTTTGCATGGCAAGGTTTTGGTAGAGGGGGGTTTTACAGGGGTGGCTTCTGTGAGAAGCTGCTAGAAGCTTCCCCTATGTCTGATAGAGCCAGTGCCAGCGGCTCCAAGATGGACCCACCACTGGCCAAGGCTGAGCCCATCAGTGATGGTGGTAGCACCTCTGGGGTAATGTATTTAAGAAGGGGAATAATAAATGGCAACAGAAATTGCAGCTGGAGAGAGGAGTGAGAACGTGTGAGAGCAACAGCCCTGCAGCCCCCCAGGTCAGAGCGGCAGAAGGGGCAGGAGGGGCTCCAGGTGCCGGAGCAGAGGTTCCCCGGCAGCCCCTGGGGAAGCCCACGGGGAGGCCGGCTGTGCCCCTGCGGCCATGGAGCTCCATGGGGGAGCAGATGTCCACCTGCACCCGGGGAGGGCCCCACGCCGCAGCAGGAGGATGCCCGAAGGAGGCCGTGACCCCGTGGGCAGCCCGTGCTGGGGCTGGCTCCTGGCAGGGCCTGTGGCCGGGTGGGGAGAGAGAGGAGCCCCGGCTGGAGCAGGTTTGCTGGCAGAACCTGGGACCTCGCGGGGGCCAGGCTGGAGCAGCCTGTTCCTGAAGGACGGCACCCGTGGGGGGACCCAGGCTGGAGCAGTTCCTGAAGAACTGCAGCCCGTGGGAAGGACTGATGCTGGAGAAGTGCACGGAGGACGGTCCCCCATGGGAGGGACCCCAGGCTGGAGCAGGGCAGAGTGTGAGGAGTCCTCCCCTGAGGAGGAAGGAGCGGCAGAGACAAGGTGTGATGAACTGACCACAACCCCCATTCCCTGTCCCCCTGAGCCACTCGGGGTGGGAGAAGGTAGAGAGAAATCAGGAGTGACGTTGAGCCTGGGAAGAAGGGAGGGGTGTGGGGAAGGTGTTTTAAGATTTAATTTTTATTTCTCATTACCCTACTCTGATTTGATTGTCTATAAATGAAAATAATTTCCCCAAGTTGAGTCTGTTTTGCCCATGAGGGTAATTGGTGAATGATCTCCCTTTCCTTATCTCAACCCACAAGCTTTTCATTATGTTTTCTCTCTTTTGTCCAACCGAGGAAGGGTGTGATAGAGCGGCTTTGGTGGGCACCTGGCATCCAGGCAGGGTCAACTCACCACTGCACGTCACGTTCTGCAGAGTTAGGAGTCACTGGAAGAAGATGAAATGAGAGAAACTGAAATTTTGACCATGGTCATTGTTGAATGTCTGCAGTTCTTGGAGATGTTCTTCATACCATTGTAAATTTGGAGACAAAAGGACTTGTGCAGTAATCCATGATATAAACTCTCCCAACCAAAGCTGGTTGCTGTCAGAGATCTCCTCCTGGTATATATGCTTAGGAGTTCTTTCCAAAACTTTGCAAATTTGAGTGGAAATAAAAGAATTATGTTTATTTTCAGAAAGTGCTGATATTGGCTCTGTCTAAACTGTGAAGCAAATACTCTCTGCATTCCAAATACAAATAGAAAATAAAAGTTAAGTACATAGCCAAGGAGAAACCTACAGTGTGCTTCAATAAGTCCTCCAGACTGGATAAATCAAAACTAAGACTGTTGGGCACACTGGAAAGCATGCTTACCCTGTGGAATTGTTGCAATCAATAAAACCTAAGCCTTGTATTTAGTATTCACTAGAGAGGAACAGCTTAAGAATGCTAATATGTTCCTTCATGGAATATTAGAATTGCATGATGAAAAAAGCCACTGGGATGTTTACTTCTGCAATCTATCAGCTTTGTTTCCGTTGAAATGAGGATGCCTTTGTTTTCATTATTGAAGTGTTCCAGCTCATATATATGCTATGTACCTACCAAACCTAGTTTCTGAACAGAATTGATGTCTGCTTTTCATATTCAGTATCTCTTATGTTGTCTAGACTGTAGGCAGACCTACATCTTTAAAGCATCTGTAAACTCAGCTATTCTCTAGCTATTTCTGTCTGGGGAAGATTTTGATACCTCATTGCAATTTTAAGGGATTTGATACTAATCTAATTTCAAGATATATTTAATCTGTTTAATAGAATCTACAATTTTCTAATCATAATAAATAATGAAAAAATATTTTCTAGAATAAAAGAGATATATTAAATGTTTTACCAGAGGGAATACAGCTTTAAGATATAGGGAGATGAAACAATAGTTTTGCCTGAAGACTGGAAGAACAGAGACATAAATCAAAATGTCTAGAATACTAAACGGGGTCTGTCTCCATGTAGTGTCTTAAACCTGATTTAGTTTTCTATGAAAGTTTCAAAATATGTTCAGAAATAGTAACCAGTCCAGAAAAGGTACATAGTCTTCAGCTTTTCTGAAAATCACACCATTACTTCAGTGCAAGAAAAAAGAACAAATTAACTTCAAATACTGTTTGATTCTTTTTGTTGTTTTGGTGATCTTGGAATATTTTTTCTTATTCTGAGGTAATATTAATACTCTAAGCCTGAGTATCCAACACCTTATGTGGCATGAAGGCTGAATTTTGGGCTGAGAAACAGAGTATTTGTTTGACAGCTCTGGAGATGTTAGTGGTCACCTCTTTATCCATAAATAGTCAATTAAAACTTTATCCAGAAAAAGAACTGTTTTGGAATGAAGGTCCAGAAACAAGACTGGTTTTAGTTGCCCATAACTTTTAGGACAAACCTACAGCCTAAATTGATTCCTTCTATATTTTTCTCCATTGCTGGAAAAGCAAGAAAAAAAATATTATCAGGTTCCCTTTATCTTCCAGCGTGGCTCCTCTTTGCCCAGTAATGTCACATGGCTACTCTGTGAATTTATTTTCTTTCTGATCTTGTTCTCCAAAAGCATAAGAATGGTCAGAATGTTCATCTTCAGAAACCCTATGGACCAACATCTTTTCCATACCTGCACACTTTTCTAGGGATGAATCAGTTTGGATAGTAAATACCGGTAACTAGTGATTTCCCTGCAAGTGATCTATTAATTTTATCTGAGTGAATCTTAAGTGTAGTATTTGTGAGATGTAACATCAGTAATACAATTTATAGATAAAATGCATTAATCGTGGGCAAAATATAGCCATGGGCAACCACATAGTTAGTTGGAATTCAGTAGTTAAAAAGAGGAAATCATTCTATTTGAGTATGGCCAGGACATAGGGACTATTGCATTATGTTTGTGAGCAGAGCTATTTGGAAAATTAAATGCCTCTAAATATTCATGGCCTCAGTTTAATATTGCATCAAAGGATGGCAGACAGTGGCTGATTTACCTAGCCAGAAATACTACAGACATTGCCAAGGTTAAAACAAATTTAGTTCTTATTCATTTACTAAGTGAAAAGTATGTGGCTTTGATGCTAATGCAGTGCAATAAAATTGAAATCTCTGACAGTTTCCTTCTGCTAAATAGACTACTCTGCAAACACTACGGAACCATCAACCAGGGTAAAAAAAAAAATCAGCTTCTTAACTTTAAGAAAAATACATTGACCTTGTTAAGTCTTTGTAACAAATAAATGATGTATGAAATGCTTATAGTGCGCAGACAGAATATACACAATGCATCTCTGTTATTTGCAGTAATATTGTCCTCAGAAGTAGCTAGAAAACCTATCAAGCATGGAAATGCCAGCTAAAAGAAGGGAAGGACTACATGTATGAGGGAATTGTAGAGCATACAACTCTTTTACTTCTTTTTTATTTCCTAACCCCCAGACTCCCCAGATGCCCAAATAAGCCAATGTAATAAGTTTTCAGGGTCATTAAAAGGACTTTGAAAAGTCTTGCTGAAGTAAGAAGATAAACAAGGACACCACTGTGTCTAAAATTTGCTGAAGTCTTTGATAATGTAGTCATAAAAATGTCCCTTTTCAAATAAAATACTGTCAAATTAAAATCTTTGTCTATATTTTGTATAGGACTAGGAGCAATCAAACAAGGTGAGGTCAGGGGGAAATAGCTTGGGGGCTTCAGGAAAGGTGAATTCCAGGTAGAGAACTATTTTGGATACATTGAAACATCGAGGTTATGGAATGAGGCAGAAATAGGTAGGAATGACCTGTTAGGTGTACATGTGCCCCCACACAGAGATGGACTTGGAAAGCTGGAGTAATCATCTGGAAAGATGATTAACAAACAAGGAGCCTGACAGCAACAGGTAAAAAATTGCATCCAGTGAGCACAGCAAATCAAGATGAGGGCCCTGATCCGGCAATATTATGTGCATGTTTAACTATACCCTTGGGACTTGTTGGATTTATAGGAAGTACGCACATAAATAAGGTGAACCGTCTGCAGAGTTGAGGCAAAGGGCCAAAGCATCTGTCCTCAATCTTATAATACAGTGATGCAAAATAAATTACCTGAAAAATAACGGAACCTTTAATTCCAGTACTCTGAGCCTTTAATTCCTCAGTGTATTATATGTGGATTCATTACAGTATACGCACTGAATCTATTTAAACAGCTAATACAGCATGTAATATAAACTTTTTTAATGTAGGAAATACATTGTCGTCTAAGTGAAAACTGAACTAATTTTATTTCATAATGTGGTTTATGTCTTCCACATGACCCAAATGATTAAGGCCAAGTGGAATATGTTTTTTGGTAATACTTACTACAATAGTCATGGTTTTAGTTCATATAAACCTGAAATGTCATTACTAATGAAGAAAAAGGATTTTGTTTTTAAGCAGAAATTGTCTTTTTAACTTAAGGCTGAGGAAACTGTGTAATAATTTTTGCATGATGATAATAAGTAATCTTGATTTCTCTTGGTGGTCTGTAGTGTTTCATACATAAAGCACTGGGGATCATATCTATGGCTGACAAAGATGATGTAGTTTGTTACAGCTTATTAGCATAGAGATAATATCTAGCATCAGGTGCAAATCTACTTGAAGGTCAGGCCTGGGAACAAAATTTAAGAGAAGTTATCGGTGAGAAATCTATTGGTTAACTTTTGATTAATTATTTAGGAAGACTTCAAAACATGCTTCCTGGGAAAAAAGCAAAAGTTTAATGCTAGACAGATATCTCAGGTAGTTATATGACTGCATACTGTGACTGACTTTTTCAATGAAACTGAGAACTATAGAAGTCAGAACAATGGTCAGAAAAATGACATTTCTTTCCCTGGAAAAGCAGCTGTTAAAAGGGGCTTGAGCTGCCTGGATATCTTAAAGTGGGATAAACTCCAAAGTTTAGCGGAAGGAGTTTGAAAAATCAGCAGATAATTCCAGTCTATGTGCTGTTCCATTGTGTTGAATACAATGGAAAATTCTGGTCCAGAGAGAAAGTGGGGTATAAGAGGCTAAGCTTAATAGTATTTGTTTATAATAAATCATTGCTTTTAAACACATTTTGACAGTGTTGCTGAGAATGTAGTCTTCAGTGTCCAAGTTTAAACCCCTTCAATAGCGTCAGAGATACAAATGTGTGCCTTTCAGTTGTCTTTACTCTTTGCAGTCTGTGGACCTCTGAGGCTTCCATTTTCTTCTGGCTTCTTTATTTCTATTACTTTTTTTAGTGTGTATTAGGCTACAGTTATTGCTGGTTTACTCTCTCACCTCATTGCTCACCTCAGGCCTTTGAAATCCTTACAGTCTTTGAAAATTTTATTTCCATTTTCATCAGGTGCTGGCTCTTCTTCACACTCTGGCATTTTAGTTATTCAGGGATGCACACTGTGAGCGAGCTTAATAGTTTGCTGCCACAGCCTGATCTTCAGAGCTTGCAAGGACAGGAACTGTTTACATTCATTTTTAGCAAATGCTGATGATTAATATCTGCTCTTCAGTTAAATGGTGAGAAAATTGATGCTTTACATTTCCCTTCCTAATTTTTATCCTGAATCCCAAAGGCTCTGCTTTATGTCCTGGGTTAATTGCCCTTCAAAATTTTAGTTTAGAAATCATCTGGGCATTTGGACAGAAACTGGTATAATTCATTCTGAACTGGCATGTCTCATGCAGTGGAATACCTGCTGTAGAACCATCCTGCAAGACAGTCTACCTGGTCCCACAAATGAGAAGATTATATTAGTTGGCGCAGAAGGAGTAGAAGATAGTCTTACGCATGGAGATTCCTATGAAGGTAGTTTTGAGATCTTGAGGCACATCAGGTAAAATGTTAGCTTTGTGAATGAAGATAGTGGAAAAAACCTTCTGTGGCTTAGGCTAGATTTGACCTGTGTTGTGTGTTTACCCCTGTCAGCAGCTAAGCACCACACAGCCGCTCTCTCATTCTCCCCTGGTAGGATGGGGAAGGGAATTAGAAGGGTAAAAGTAAGAAAACTAAGTGGGTTAAGATAAGGACAGTTCAACAGGTAAAGCAAAAGCTGCATGTGTAAACAACCAAAATAAGGAATTAATTTACTTCTTCCCATTGACAGGCAGATGTTCAGCCATGTCCAGGAAAGGAGGGCTCCATCATGCATAGTAGTTACTTGGGAAAACAAACACCATCACTCCAAATGTCCCCCCTTCCTTCTTCTTCACCCAGCTTTTATAGTTGAGCATGACATCCTATGGTATGGAATATTCCTTTGGTCAGTTGGGGTCAGTTGTCCTGGCTGTGTCCCCTCCCATCTTGTTCTGCACCCCAGCCTACTTGCTGGTGGGGCAGGGTGAGAAGCAGAAAAGGCCTTGACTCTGTGTAAGCACTGCTCAGCAATAGCTAAAGCATCCCTGTGTTACCAACATTGTTTTGGTCACAAATCCAAAACATAGCACTATACGAGCTAACTGTGAAGAAAATTAACTCCGTCCCAGCCAAAACCAGTAAAACCTGTCATTAGAAGACTTAACATGAATTTTACATTGATTCGATGGAGCACATTGCCATGACATCTAATAGCCTCACAACCATTTACTTTTCTTACATCAGTCTTGTAAGGTAGGAAATGCTGTTTTCCTTATTTAACAAACTAAGGAGAGAAACACCGGTTAAAATTCACTCTAACATGAGGTTTGTATCTGGCTTGGGCAAAGTACTTGTATTGCGTTTTGCAAGGTACATTCCAAGGCTCCTTTGCTAGTGCAGGGATCAGAAGCAGAGTGCTGACTTTACTGCGGCATTCTGCCCAAGCTTGTTCGACTTGAATTTATTCCTTTGGAGTTAGACTTTGGTATACAAAGAAATCCTAGGCTTTCGGCCAATGTCATTCACAAAGTCTCTGGCGAATCAAAACTTAAATCTGGGTCCTGTCAGTCTTCTCACTTGTGACTCAAAAAACTAACACTTTTCTTTGAATATTTCACAAATTAGGTGTAATGTCTTTTCCCCTTCACCTTTGCCTAAGGCTAAGAAAAAAAGAGGGTCTTATCTCAGAAAAAGGTATTAGGCTTTTAATTTCACACTATGAAAAAGTATCTCTGTGAGGTATTTTTTTATCAGATTCTGGGCAGCTCTGATAGACCCTGAAAATTAACATCTGAATTCCCTTAAACTTTACTACTACTGCCAAGCAGTTTAAGAACATTGTTGATACAGAAGCTTATTAATTACTAGTATAGTCTTTGTAATTGCCTAGTCTAGAAATTGATGAACAAAGTCATTTCAGAAAGCAATCAATTTGAAATCTAATTTGTTGGCGAAATGAACCATATAAACAAAATGCCACTTGCAGTTTGACTAAAATGAGATGTGCTTAACGAGCCTATCATCATCTGTGATATTCATCATGATGGGTCACTGTTACATAAAATGTTATAAATCTGAACCAATGCACATAAAGCTGAAATATAATATTGTATTCTGAAAAGAATAAAACATAAAACAGATGGCTGCCCCATGGAATCATCCTTAAATCTCACATGCTCTACTCATTGACTTTTGGGCAGATGAACTGAAACTGAGTAGGGGGGAGAAAAAAAAAAAAAAAGCAGGTGTCTTTTCCACATTGCATTTTACCTTATTATCCATATTGGAAGTTGAGACCAGGGAGGCAGAGGTTCTAGATTTGAGTGGCCAAACATAGGCCCTTTTAGAGTGAAGTGATGAACAACTTTTCCTTCTTCGTCTTGCACAGCTCCAGAGCCAATTGTTTGAAGCAAAATTTATTTGCAGGCAACATGGTTGAAGGTTGAGGACTTGCCAGAATTTTTTTTTAGATTTTTTTTTTTTAATTAGTAGTGATGAATAAGAGTTGTAAGTAAAGTTGTAAGTAAAAATGTAGAGATGCTTGGATACTAAAAAGACACTCAAGGGGCTAAGGAACTGTCTGACATAATATGAAGTCTAGTTTCTATTTCTTCAATACTTAGCTAACCAGACAACATGTCTCCTCCCTTCTGACTCATGACCCTGTCTTTCTTTAGAATGTCTGAAACAAGAAATCTGCACTTAACAGCATTCCCATTTAATATCAGATGATTGGATGATTCCCAGCAATCCCTTTTTAGAGAATTAGTTATTAAAAGGTATCTGAAAGTCTAGGAAAAAGGGGATTTGCTTAAAAATGAAAATGCTTTCCTGTAAATAGTGAGGGAGCTGTGGTGGTTGAGCCAGGCT
Source organism: Phaethon aethereus (assembly GCF_964289735.1). Classification (NCBI taxonomy): domain Eukaryota; kingdom Metazoa; phylum Chordata; class Aves; order Phaethontiformes; family Phaethontidae; genus Phaethon; species Phaethon aethereus. The sequence continues at coordinate 67,275,543 of NC_138578.1, read as the reverse complement.
GGATGCCAGGTGCCCACCAAAGCTGCTCTGTCACTCCCCTCCTCGGTTGGACAGGGCACAGAGAATATAATGAAAAGCTCGTGGGTTGAGATGAGGACGGGGAGAGATCATTCACCAATTACCCTCATGGGCAAAACAGACTCAACTTGGGGAAATTATTTTCATTTATAGACAATCAAATCAGAGTAGGGTAATGAGAAATAAAAATTAAATCTTAAAACACCTTCCCCACACCCCTCCCTTCTTCCCAGGCTCAACGTCACTCCTGATTTCTCTCTACCTTCTCCCACCCCGAGTGGCGCAGGGGGACAGGGAATGGGGGTTGTGGTCAGTTCATCACACCTTGTCTCTGCCGCTCCTTCCTCCTCAGGGGAGGACTCCTCACCCTCTGCCCTGCTCCAGCCTGGGGTCCTCCCATGGGGGACCGTCCTCCGTGCACTTCTCCAGCATCAGTCCTTCCCATGGGCTGCAGTTCTTCAGGAACTGCTCCAGCCTGGGTCCCCCCACGGGTGCCGTCCTTCAGGAACAGGCTGCTCCAGCCTGGCCCCCGCGAGGTCCCAGGTCCTGCCAGCAAACCTGCTCCAGCCGGGGCTCCTCTCTCTGCCCACGGGGCCACAGGCCCTGCCAGGAGCCGGCCCCAGCGCGGGCTGCCCACGGGGTCACGGCCTCCTTCGGGCATCCCCCTGCTCCGGCGTGGGGCCCTCCCCGGGTGCGGGTGGAGATCTGCTCCCCCGTGGAGCTCCATGGCCGCAGGGGCACAGCCGGCCTCCCCGTGGGCTTCCCCAGGGGCTGCCGGAGCTGCTGGAGCCCTCCTGCCCCTCCTGCTGCTCTGACCTGGGGGGCTGCAGGGCTGTTGCTTTCTCCTATTCTCAGTCCTCTCTCCAATTCTCACTCCTCTCTCCAGCTGCAATTGCTGCACACTGGTTTTTTCCCCTTCTGTTTTTTTTTCCCCATCTGTTCTCCCAGAAGCGCTACCACCATCACTGATGGGCTCGGCCCTGGCCAGCGGCGGGTCCATCTTGGAGCCGCTGGCACGGGCTCTGTTGGGCACAGGGGAAGCTTCTGGCAGCTTCTCACAGAAGCCACCCCTGCAGCCCCCCTTTTACCGAAACTTTGCCATGCAAACCCAATACAGGGAGCAAAGTCCTGTGTACAATGAAACTCAAACTTTGAATGGAGCTCCAGAGAGTGAAAAAAGTATCCAAAAAGATGGGAGGAAGTAGAGGAGTGCAAATATATATGCTATATATTCATTTTCTTTTATGATAGGTATTTATATGGGGATGCCTATATACCTATGGATGTATGCTTACATATGTGTATATGTGTGTGATTTGTTTGTGTGTGTGTGTAGACATACCTGTCTATGTGTAGAAATGTCATATATACTTTTATATGTATATGCATATGTTGGAGAGGTGAGATTACTCTGCTGAAGCTCTTTGTTCTGCAGAAAGACATGTTCTTCTGTTGTAAAAACTATAAATAAAACATATGCAACATTGATGAAACTCCATTGCTGGTAAAAAAAAAAATTCTTAAAATTAATGTGTCCAAAAGAGAAAAGCGATAATTTTTTGAGAGCTTTGTATCCCCCACTCCCTTTTTAATTTTTTTTTCTTTTTATAGGATTAGGAAGTAAAGAGAATCATCTTAGGTAGGAGACTGAATTGTGACTTCACTTACAACAATATAAATTCATTGGTTTTGGTTCAATTATTCCAGATTGACAACAGCACAACAGAGAGCAGAATCAATCCCCTAATCACTGAAGTGTGACCTGATGGTTTTTAAGATATCAAGAGTCTATTGATCTCTGCTGTCAGAATACAGTACCTCAAAGTAGTGTGTGTATATAAGTGAGAGAGACAGCAAATTAAAATCAGTATTGCAAAAATACCTTTCCTTTTGCCCAGACAAATGATTTTCAAGGAGAAAATAAATACCAAAATACAGGGGAAAACTTTTTTTTGGCTAGAATTATTCTTTTCTCCTGCCTGCACTGACAAAAGAATAAAAAATGTTTTCAGGAATGCAGTGAGTAATACGTGGATTAGCACAGCAAAGAAGCAACAGCTCTGGTCAGATTAGCTCTGGCAGAACGTTGCAGGAGCGATGCCACCCTGCCTCAGGTGCCTGAGCTGGTCAAGGGGCCCTGGAGGTATCTTACTCCACTTGGGGCCCCATGGAATGGAGGCTGCTTGAGTCTGGCTGCTTAGGAGGTGGATTTAATACCGGTCCTGGTCAACTTCCCAAGCCCTGGCAGTTGAGACCAATGTGGATCTTTTCAATAGAGTCCTTAGGTAACAAACTGCGTGAGGACTGCAGCGGGGCATTTGTGAGTGACCCATTAACACGCAAACCCCTGCCGTGTCCTGCCGGAAGAAAGTGTGAGTCTTCTAACATCCAAGGGACAGGGCCAGCCTATTTATATAGCCAGATTTATTTGAAGGAAGTGGTGTGATTAGCTCGGATCCCTATTTAATTTGGAGGAGAGTTCTCAAGGAGACAGCCTTGTAAATTGTTTAATCAATTAGCTTTTCATAGGAAAACTGAGCTTTGTAAATTTAATGAAATCAATGAGCAGCTATAGTGATTTTTTTCAAAAATTGTTTTTTCTAAGCAGAAATACAGAAATTTCTAAAAATCATTATGCCTAGTTAATATTCCAATAAGAGCTCCACTGACATGTAACTGTTTGAAATCAACAGTTGAAATCAAAAGTTGGTTACTTTATCGTCTAGAGTAGTACTGGAAAAAGGTATTTCTTTACTGTGCTTAGGTTTTCTGCCTCACATGTTTTGAAATGGAGTCAAAGACTAAGGAGAAATTTGTTTTCCAAAGAAAAAAATAACAAGAAGGTAACATTCTGCCTAGTAGAGTTGGAGCCAAAGAAGAACCTGCTTGAAAAAGCTGAGTTAACATCATCGTGGATAGGAAAGTTTAAAAGTGAGTTGACAAAAATTATCTGTCATTAAAGCTGTGATCCTTCGCTATCATATCCCTAAGATGTGTGCATTTTCTGCATGTATAGCTAGCTTCTCAGCTGCAAATCCTCAAGGAAGCTTGCAGGCAGCTGGAGGCTCAGCTGAAGCCCAACCATAAATAAGTACAGCTTTAAATGGTTTCAGCAGTATTGTCTCTCCTATTGTGTTTATTGCACGTTGTAAGCAGCACTGCTTGGCTAAGCCTGTAAAAATTAAATGAAAAAACTGAGAACTGAAGACTACTGTATTTATGTATTTTCTGCTGAAACTGAGAAGTTTTTATAATGAGGGTATAGTAACAGGACAGTGAAGCAGAATTGCTCATTTTATATTTCTCAAATGATTCTACTAAGGGAAGACTAAATAAAGGAAATTCCTGTCTTAAGAGTAGGAACTTAATTAGGCTCATTGTTGTACCTAGCCTTCTTGAGCAAGTTCTCTAATTTTTGAGTAATAAATATGATGAAATAATTTCTTGCATGGGCTGGTTCATAATTATAACAACTACAGGAATAAACACTTCTGTTTAATTTATGCTAAGAGCAAGGGCATCAGTGGCAGACAGACAGATATCAGAAATACATCATCACCCTGGTATAGACAATTAATGCTTTTCCTAAAGTACACTAGAGCAATTTATGTGCATTAGTCCATCCTTTCCTAATTTAAGGTTTATGATCCTTGTAATATCAAGATATATGAATTTCAAGGATTATGCATGTCCTTGGATCAAATTTCTCAACAGTCAATGAAGTGTAACAATTAATTATAATAAATAATGCAAGTAGAACTCATGACAAAAGGCTGGGTCAGTAACGGAACAAAATGGACAAGGATTCTACTCAGCTTATTTCACATGCAGATATATATGAACAAGGAATTTACTACAAAGAATTACAGGTGCATCTGGCATGGTAAGGAGGAAAGGAAACTTATATTTTTACAATGTACTTCCTTAGATATTACAAGGTTATGCAGCATGTCTGAGAGAATTCTGTTCTTTGATGAGCTCCAACTCTAGCATCTCATGCTTCAGATGGTGGGATAACCCTTGTTTTGCTTCTTGGTAGTGTGGCTATGAAGTGAACTTCAACATCTGCTTACAGTGTGTGATCTGTGTAAGTCCTGGGGTTCAGTTAACCTAGCCATTTAGCTTGAATTCAGATCATGATGATGGGGCTTCTCATGTTAGAACACGTGTCTTAATGGTACAAGAACTCTGCACGTTGTCTATAATGGCAAAAATGCAAACTTCCTCTTACAATTTATTTTCTTTGCACAGCACTTCTTGCATGTGTACCGGACACTTAGAAAGTCTGTCAATGGAAGTGCTTGACCCATCTGTACCTGGTAAAAAGGCCCACAGAACTGCAGCATCACAATGTCAATAATAGTATGAACATGAAGGACAGCTCTTCCGTTGTCAATGCACTTTAATTAAAACAAAGCCTAAAGATACTTATCCAGAACTCCAGCCATTCTTGTGTATTACTACAGATTAATACCTCACATACCAGTAGCAACAGATGTAACACCTCATATATCAGTGCTGGGGGAAGACTCCCTGGATGAAGTCTTTACTGAGACCAACAAAACACAGTTGGTACCTACGTGTAATAATACTTGTTGTTATTTTTAGTTTTCCGATTGATCCCAGAATTCCCTTTAGACACTCTCCTTCCACATGGTAATAGCAAGTTTCAAGTAGATAACAATCTGGATAGGAAGTGAGCACACATTTTCTAGAGAACAAGGGCTGTTTTTCTAGTTTATTACTAATCCTTCCAACCTATTTAACCTTATGCCCCTTCACTTGTAGACTGCAACTAGAATAGAGATGCTGCCATAGTGATCAGTAACTTGAAATTTTGCGATGCTAAGAATGCTTCAAAACACCTGTTAGTTCATTGCAATCATGGATGACTTTTTATTGTTTAATTTTTTTTCTAGTAGTTCTAAGCAGCCCCAACACAGATTAAAATTCTCTGTTTTTTTCCTTTTAACTGAGAGAGTCATGAACCACATCCTCACATGAAGGATAAGACATTTAGAGGCACAATCAACTAGGACAGTAATACAAAAGTATGATGTCACTTTCCTTCTCCAAGCACTGTGGTCTGAAACATTCACAGTGGAAACCTTTGCAGTAAGACGAAATCTTATGGAAGCCCTTGGGCTGTGGCAGTGTTGGAGAGATTTGGATGCCTCAATGAAATTTATCTCCTTTTTAATGGAGAAGGTTTATTAGCCTGTGGTGTCCTGGAAAGAAGGCTTGTTCTGGAGACAAGACTTGTCTCATGCAGAAGTGCTGTGTGACAGGTGGAGATTGCACTTAGCACCTGGAACTTGTTCTAATTCTGGCTTATTTTCTGTTTATCTCTGGACACTAAAACTGGTTTAATCATTATTATTTCCCTGCTCCTCCCTGTGTTACTTGTTTAATGGATATTATGCTACTCCCTGTTTTGATGCTGTGGGTATTCACGACAATGAAAGTTTGTGTGGAATTTTGTTCGCTAGGTACGTGAAAACTGTATTATTTCATGGAAGAGCATCACCGAGATGTTCGTAGTCCATACAGATAGACATTATACTTAACGTTTTTAAAGCTGGCAGTATGATGTAAATGCATAAATGTTTTAAGTATAAAGAAAATAAAACTTGGGAGTTCTGTCTAAAGACATATATTGGCCTTCTGGGACCAATATTGCAGGCTTTGTCTACGAAGTAGCAGTCAATTGATCTCCAGTCCTTCTTGAAATCTGATTTTTCACTTGCCAAAGCAGAGCCACTGCTCTGTTTTATTTATAGACTCCAGGGAAGACCATGAAAATATAGCTGGGAAAAAAAAGAGAAGAAAAACCTTCCTACCTGCAAGTCACATTTGGTTAACTTTCTCCCTGTTCAGATGCAACTCAGTGTCAGTATTTGTGTATTCAGAATGTAAGCAACAAATTTCTGTCCTTTGAAATCTTGATTTCAAAGATTTCTGCACATCTTCTGTAGACACACACACATAGAATGATATGTCCTAAACTGCAAAATATGAAACCTAATTTTCAGACTGTGTTTGTATAGATAAAAGAGTATCCACAAATGACTTGAGCTTAAAGCTATAATTTTGGTAGGAACAAACAAAAAACGTGCTAGCATTCATGCTTATGAGGTACATGTCTAAGGAAATCTAGCTGTGTTGTCTTCAGTTCACAGCCAATCTATTCTTTACCTGTTGCCTAAGTGTATTCTGGATTCGTGAAATATTTGGGAGTTGGATAAATTAATTCCTTTGAGGCTCTTTCAGCATTCATGGTAACGTAGTGCACAAATTTTGTACTGAATTTTAAGCACCAATATGCTCCATAAGATAGTTCGGTGAGAAAAAAAATGGTAACTGGTAAGTAGTGTATTGTATTCCTTGAAATATGTTGTGCTTTTGGATCTATTTTGAAAGTGTTTAAAAGAACGTTCAGCATGCTAAAGAGAAATGTTCACATTTGCACATTTTGTATTCACATTTTACGTATGTACAAACATATGCATCTTCATCTACACACATATGTGTGTATATATACATACATATATATGTATATACAAATTATTTGCTCAAGCCCAAAGATTAATTCAGTAGCAAAACCAGGAAAAGAACTAATGTCTCCTAATTCTAATGGCACTTGTCTCTTCAGTGAACTACACATAATAACCTCTGGCTTAGCTTCAATTTTTGATATTAAGCAGACAGCACTGAACAAGATTACTGTCTAAATTAGATCTGATTCCCTAACATGTCTTGTCATTAGATACTCTTGCATAAATAGCCAGTTGCACTTTTACCCACAAAGATGATTCAAAGTGTACAGATATTAACCGCTCATGAACGTTTCATAATGGAGAGAAAAGACAAGTCTTCTATTAAAAAAATTATCATAGCAAAGACGTGGGTTTTTTTACTGGTTCTCTTAATCATTTCTATTCCAGGATACGTTTCTGCCTTGATTTAATATAAGGCAAAGTATGGATTCAATGTTTTAGCTCATAGATTCTGCTAGGTCTCTATTTTCTTTCAAAACATGTTCCAAGGTTTCTGAAGTGGTTTGGCTGATGTACCTATACTATTATTTTGAAATCTGTTCTTCACCCCACCGCAACGTCTAAGGCATGTAAGTGAATACATTTACTCTAATAGGCACATTTAGAAGATAATAGGCTTGACATGATGTCCTTAAGTAAAAGATGTTCAGAGTTGGTTATTCAACAACATGACCTCATAAGACACAATTTAAAAGCAACATTTTTACCCCAGTTGAGCATGCATTCATAATTTAGCTTGTTTTTCGTACAAATGCTAATGCCAGCCTTTAATAATCTGACATGGTAAGAATATGTAGTCTCTGAATATGTATTACAGCTAACCCTGAGGTTAGGTTGCTTGGAATTTTTAATAGTTTTTCCGGAAAATGTTTTATAGATATTAGTTTTAGAAAATTGATTTTCCACAAAGTATTTTATTACTATGTTGCATTATCGATCACTTTTCACTAACATGTAAACAAGAAAAATATTGCTTTTCCCAGTTTATTCTTTGTTTTGAGATCAGCTTACACGTAGAAATTCCTGCCACTTTATTCAATGCTAATGCAGCATTTTTATTGAGTGGTTTGTCTATCCACATGTCAAATTGATGAGAAATCCATCAAGACCTGTAGAAGGCTAGGGTGTACTGTAGTCAAAGCTTGTTATTTCTGAATTTGTCTTAACATCCAGTTGAAATAAACATTGGGTTAAATTCTTTGCCTTTCTTAAATGGGATTTTGTTTTTAAAGAAGCCTGGAAATTGTGACCTTGTCCTAGGCACATAGTAATTACAGCATGTGCAGAAGATATCTAAATTTTCTTATTCTTACCTAGTATGAGTGATGATGGCAGAGTAGCTACACAGATACCGAATAATTAACCAAAGGCCATGGGCAGGATTGTGCATACTGTTTCGAAACCTCTGCCACTTTGTTATCAAGATACCATTATTGGAGATAACTGGTCATAACCTATGGTAGCAAAGCAGAGAAATGATTGCAATCACCAGATTTTCTCCATGTGTATGTGAGTCTGTGGATGTACACCCAAATCTATCTAGTAGGTCACAACTATTTAGAGAGAAAAAAAGTGCTAGCTTTTTACTGTTTTCAGCTTCCGTTCACAGATAAAAGTATAAAAAAATGAAATGAAGTGTATCTGGGCTTTCTTTTCAGTTTCTTTTTGTGTCAGTTTAAAGTACAGGGTAAATTCTTTAAAAATTGCATTAAAAGCAATGGTAAAACAATGAGAATAGAAAGATTCAAGAACAGCATCTACCTAAAAGAAAATTGATTATTTTGCCTGATACATGAGGAGGAAGGAACACTAAGGAATCGGCTGAGAGAAATGGTGTTTGGAGGGTTAAAAGAGCAGTGCTGAACACGAAGTGACCAGTTTTTCAAATGAATAATGAAGATACATGCCAAGAATGGACGTGGTCTGTGGTGTAGGGTTTATTGAACAGGCTGCCCGGAGAGGTTGTGGAGTCTCCTTCTCTGGAGACCTTCAAAACCCGACCGGACGCGTTCCTGTGCAACCTGCCCTAGGTGATCCTGCCTGGACAGTGGGGTTGGACCAGATGATCTTCAGAGGTCCCTTCCAACTCCTACCATTCTGTGATTCTGTGTTTTGGAGGTAGATAGAAAGCTCATGTGGAGGTGTGTAAGAAGCTGAGTTACGAGATGAGGAATAAAATTGTTTCTCTCATCACTTCCCTGAACCAAGTCCTCATTTGTTTTCAGTTTCCTGCCTTTTAATATAGAAACTAAATTATTTTAAAGAAAGGAATCAACATGTCATTCATCTTCTGGCTTCCTTTTTTAATCTTTTTATACGGTTTGTATTACGGTAGCATTTCCTAGTTCAAGCCCTTTGCTATTATTTTTATTTAGGCCTGGTGGCTTTTTGTGTTTTAAAGGCTTTTATTCCAGTTACTTTGAATTCCCTCTCTTCCCTTTCCAAAGTTTTCCATCAAAATCTTCCTAAATAGGTTTGTTTCTTTGTCCTTTTTCCTCAGAGTGTTCCTTAATTGTTCTTTGCTTCTCTCCTTCAGCTTAGCTACGATTGTTCATTGCTCATCCACCCACTTGCTTTACTTTTCTCCTCATGCTAACAATCGCCCACGTACATTGTTTTATTTCATTCACCGTTCTGTCTTTCACGTTTGACTCAGTCACCCAATAATTCAAGCCTTATTCTACCTTACACTTGCAGTTGCTCATTCACTCGATTTTAGGAATCTGGGGGAAATGCAGAGAGTAAATGTAAAAAGGAGGCATAAAGAGCGAGAAGAAAGACATAGGCTGTGAAAAGGTTGGAAGTGAACTGCTGAGAAAGAGGCAGTCGAAGAGATAGAAAAGGAAATCTGCCAGAGTGACAAGTTCTTTGGGTGTCAGGAAAGGAATTACTTATTGGGGTGAGTGTGTTTGGGAGAGCAGATGGTGGAAAAGAGAGTTTTGGCGAATGGATAGATGGAGAGGTGGAAAGGTGAAAAATTGCTGTTCCAAATAACTTTAGTCTTCTCTGGGATGAACTTGATGTGTGAACTCTATGTGGCTGAGCAAGTTCAAAAGCCTTTATTTTAAAGGTGATGACTGACTTCTAGCTTTTTACCTCAGAACTTTAATTGGTTATTTTAAAAAAACTGTCACAAGACTGTCATGGTGAACACTAGGAGAGTAACCAGGTGTTTCTGTTCATTATCCCGTCTAGACCTTATTTATGAGTGTATGTTCCCTTGGAGCAGTACTGAAACATATTGCACTGTATCAAAACAGTGAACGATAATTCCCAAATCTTACTGCAATTGAGCTCATAGGTTATAATCACCATCACTTATTGTATCTCAAAACAGAGCTGCCTTCTCATGGAGAAGCAGGCTTGGAACTTTGCATCTTGCATGCTAGCAAATCGTATATGATGGCCAAATATACACAAAACTGAGTCATGTCTCATGGAATACACAGAAAAGTGAAGTGAAAAATTTTCAAGTAGCTAACATTAAATAAATAAAAATTAACATATATCCTCTAAATGTGTAGAATAAACAGGCAAGAGGGATAAAATTATCTTTATAGGTAACATGCTGTGCAAAATTTCACAGAGCTGAAGGGCATTAATATGACTAGGTAAATAAAATTTATCACGTAATCCTACAGCTGCTAAAGCATAAATTTATTTTAAATGAGTCTTTGCAAAAGCTGTGTGTATTTATATTCAACATTAATTTGCCGAATGGAGAGTATTGTAGAAAAAACTGTGACCGCGAGATGGCAGAATTCCCATTCAAACCTGAGAAGTTTTTACCAGAACTGCACATAGAATTAAAAATGCTTACCCTGAACTTTGTTTATTTCCACAGGCATAATATGGCACTTCTAATTCAAATTTCCATTTGATTTTGCAAAACACAGGGGATTTATGAGAAGTCTGTTTTTGTCTTTCAGTTGTCATGTATTTTTGAGCCGTTCTACTCTCTGTCACTTGTAATGCTGCCATTTTTCTGACACTTGTATTAACCTATAGGAAATACTGTTTTAAAGCATACATATATTTCTTCAAAATAAGTAGCATCACCCTATGTTGTTTTAGTAGACTGAGAAATGCGGAGAAGACGTATAAATTTTCTGAAATTCACACAAAATATTAATCAAATATTTCCCATGGATGCTGTCCAGCAGACAGTTTGATGAGTATTAACAAACTTCCATTTTCATATGCAGATGGACCTTTCCTTCTGTACAGTGGAGAATCTAAGATACTTTTGTTTGACACTTTTCAAAACATCTTCCCTTTTAAAGCATAGTTCATCAAGGTGGGATTTTTAAGAAGGCTTGGTGTTCGCTGACCTCTCTGTCCAGGAAAGCAAAGTTGGCAATTCTATGGTTTTTTTTTGGATGGGAATCACTATATTGTGTCTGAACATTATGACTCACCTCCTAGGTTTATACAAATGTGTAGAAATCTCAGCTTTCATTTAAAATAAATTTTTCTAGCCCTGAGGATCATGGGGGAAAGCTCTTGGAAAAGAGATTGTTAAATGATCTAAGGCACAGAACAAAAGGATCCACATATTTATGGTTTTAAAAAATAATTATTCTAAAGGCAGTCAATTTTTTGTGACTTGGCTCATAAAGTTTTCCTTTTTTAATGGTATGACTTAAAGCTATTATCGACATCAATGAGTTTTACCATTGACATCCAATGAATTTAGGCCAAAGCTGAGGGTTTTTGAAACCTCCCCAAGTACATTTTTAGAACAAACGGAAATCTTCCTGCCTCATGTTTAACTTCAGAAATAACTACAAGTGCTAATGCAGTGAATACAGGTGGAAGAAAATCTTTCTTCTGTGAATACAGGGGGTATTTTCCCTTGCAAGGAGAAAACACACTCAGTTATATAATAAACAATACAGCGAAGATTACTTTGAAAATTCCTTGTCTGGGGAGTTCTAAAATAGTGAACTTTAAGAATCTACACTACATTTTTAACTTACAAAATTACAATGTTGATGCCCATTTTTTTTTAGATTGTGGACATTTATATCACCATATGGTCCTAACTGTAATAATATGAAGAAGAATATTAGGTTCTTTGAACATTGCATCACTTCTCTCTAGTATTCCCTATACCATGTAAGAACATCTCTAATCTGAGAAAACTCCATGGCTGATATCTTGATTTATTGTTGTAGTGGATCCAGAGTGCATGATTATTGCATAGTCCCAATGCATTTTAATAAATTGCAGTGAAAGACAACCACATGCCAGGTTGATTAGCATAAATGACACACCAACATTTTCATAAAGACAAATTCCCCTGTGTAAACTATTCAAACTGAATACAATGTCCTTCGATGCACTATAGAGTAACTCTAACAGGTTCGTATTTTTAATACAGTGGGTTAGATGTTAGAAAAGTGACAATATCTGCTTTTGGCTTTGTCCTTTCCAGGTCATTTTATTTTATGCTTCATATGTGCAAAACCTGACGCATTTGGGGAAGAGACAAAAAGAGACCTAGTAACAAGCTATGCATTAGCACTACCTTCATGGTTCTGACCGGTCATTGGAACCCAGTATATATACAAGAAAAGAACCCTAACTTTATTAAAATCTGAACTCAGATTTTAAACCTGGATAACGATACTGGACTCAGAAAGTCACTAAACAAGTATTATAATTTTTGTCCTATTAGTTCTTCTGGTGAAAACAGGTTTTCCATTAGCACTTAGCTAGTAAAACAGTGCCAAGGAGCACAAAACACAGCTGAGTTCTCTTGTACCCACAGCTGACTAATCTTTTAGTACTCACAATGTAATATCATCATTAGTTTCAGTTGTTTGTCAGTGGCAGTGTTAGTTCCTCTATAGATGCCAGTGTTTACCACAGTTGTACCTAAGATACTATGTTTTTTTCATAGTACTAAGAATGCAAAATACATTAGCTTTCCTAGACAGGTCTCTCAAAAAAAACCCCAAACCCCTCAGTGTCTGCATGCAGTCAGAAAAACAAATTCATTGGCCTGTGACTGATGAATTCATCTTCATCATTTTTCACGGTTTTTAAAAACTGTATTGCTGGAATATTTTAGTATGTGAATTTCAGTAACAGATATATATTAAGAATCATCGCTAAATTAGGAACCAAGCTGCAACCGGTAAGAAAATGGTTTTGCTTAATATCTTTTATCAAATGTGGTATTTTGTGATGTAGGCCTATTTCTTTCAGTCACAGAAATATGAAACTACGTTCAGAAACAGTCATAGGTATTCACGTATATCTACCTACACGTCTAGGTATGTGTATAGGCTACCTTTGAATTGTAATTTTCTTTGTGGTGCTTCTCAGCATTTCCAATCAAATTAGAATCAGAAAACAAGAGGAATGTGACTGTTAAAGGTACATGAACATCCTTATCATCTTTTATATGGTTAGACTTTAAATTAACCTTTCGCTTTTTTTCTGTGCAGTCCACGCTACTAATCCAAAATATGGTTAGTCAGAGAAATGAGCTGATGTGAGATGTTCCTCAAGGAACTAGGTCATTCCTAAGGAAACTAATGGTATGCACAACTGCTTTAAAAGAATGTTAATTCTTGATTCAGGTATCTGCTGAAGAAATTTGTACTTTATTTAATTTGACATGTGGAAATCAAAAGGTTATGAGCCTCTGTAGGTCATTCATGTTAACCTTGTTTATTTGCTTCTGTTCTCTCCGTGGAAGAAATATTTACATAATGTCTTCTTTCTGAGAACAGTAAAACTTTCAGGAACACTTGGAAGATGAATCTTACATTAAACTTCATGATTTAAAACACTGTTTCCAAGAGCTGGTCCAGCAGAATACCCAGAGTTTGCAGATGATGAGAAAGATTTCGCTGGTTAACTGGTAATAGATGTTAAGATATCTGCATTGCCTCTTTCAAACCGCGGGGAGAGGGTACAGGAAGATCAGGGACAAAAGCTTTAGTGTGCAGAGGAGCCATTCCAGAACAGACTAAGAGCTTTCTCATCCTATTCCATCTGACAATGGCCGTTACCAGATGCTTTACAGGAAAGTGCAAGAAACCCTGCCCTGAGCATTTATGAAATGTTCTGCCTGTAGAGGAAATTTCTTGTTAATCTCTTTCAGTGATGATTGGTTTATATCCTAGAGCATGATGGCTTGAAGGTTAAGCAATAACCTTATTAATAAAATAAGTTTAGGACTAGTACAACTCCTACTACTGTAAAAGAAACTTTTTTCCTGAGATACTTTGGTTTTATAATGTGATAACAGGCACTGGCCAGGTGATGTTAAGCAAATTCCTTAGAATGTTTTGGCATTTATTGTAGAGGCTGGGTAATGAAGAGATTACATCTGTGTGATTGACAAAGAATTCATGAAAACAGGAATTTTTTTTTAATAACTTTTTGCCATCTTGCATACATTTAATGGTAATATGGAAAATCTTACCTAATTTTCCTAGAAACCTTTATGAAGTCTTTAATCTGGTATGTGCCTTCAGATTATTCTTAAGGAGGAGAAGTTGTTTAAGCTTTAATAAACACATTTTTATAAAAAATATTAAAATACTAGCTTTTGCACTGAAAATGCTTTCTGTTTTCTGGTTACACACCTGACTTCTGTGAAATCATTGTTTTACTATTCCTTCTAGTCACAGGATATCCTAAAGGCAGAGATTTCATTTTCTCCTTTTAGAAGAAGAGAGAAAAGAAAACATCTTCAAATTTTCTTTCCATATCATGAAAGGGTTAAATGGCATACATCCAAACAACTCCCCCCACCTTTAAAATATGGTTAAATAAAGAAAATGTGATACCCTTTTATTTTTTGAATCATTCACAGGCTCTTTTTTTTTTTTTTTGTGACTTTGTAGCAAAAAAAGAAGTGCTTTTAAACTGTCTAATCTAAATAGGGCCATGAGAAGAACTCTTCCAGATCTAGCAGTGCTGAATGAGGATGTTACTATGCTGAGCTCTCCAAACCTATAATCCGCCAGCTGGAAGTTGCCATTCCCACAGCTCTACCGGACAAAAGAGTCTGAGAGCTTTGCCTTATCCACTTCAGGCAAACTCAGTTCTCTTTTCAAACCGCCTTCGTCAACTGATTAATACTGCTGTGCCTCCATATGGGCTTCTCGTATCACCCATTCTGCCAACGAGCTGCAGAACTGGCAGCCTCTTGGGAAGAGGCAGGAAGAAACTCTTAGGGTTGCTAATATCTTCAGTTGTCACTGCTCTTTGCTAGATGATGTTTGCCTGCAGCCTACAAATGAGCTCTGTACGAGCACTCTGCTACGATCATTGCTATTATAATGCTTGTGTTTTTGTGTGCTGCTTGTGAACAATTCATGTCCTCGCTAGCCTGGCTACCTTAATCTTGCTGGATGTCTTGAACTTAACCCACTGTTGTATAATTCAGGTTCTGCATATCCTCAGTGCAGGTTTCAGCCTAAAAAATGCCCTGCATGCCAAAGGAGGAAAAGAGGGAAGACAAACAGCTAATGAACCAAACAATCCAAAATTGTTCATGATTGCAAAATAGTCCAAATTATAGATGATATTCCTTTTACTCACTTAGATCCAGGTTTTCTCTGAGGTGGCATAGCAATATACAGGAACTAGACCAGGTAGCAGAAACTCCTCAGTGTTTAGATTATGGAGATTTTTTTTTCTGCTGCTTTATATTACTTTATATGTCTGAAAGGATTGTAGAGGAAGGTGCAAGTTAGGTAAGGCTACGTCTGAAATCATGCCACTGCTTCCCCAAGTGTATCAGTGTTCAGTAAAGCTTCCTAAAAATTTTGCCCTATGTAGTAAACATACTGCAGGTTATTTGTAGACAGCTCATATCTGTGGGAAGATCAGTTATCCAACTAGCCAAAAGCACTTCTTGAAAGACTGCTGTATCTAAGCACGCACATGTGGTGTGTAAAACAGTGATATCTATTCCCATGTTTTGGATGTGAGAGGAAAGGAGAGATGTTAAATAAGAAATAGAGACCAACAGGCAGTTGGTGTGCTGCTTTGCCTTTGCTCTTCTAAAGGTCTGCTGAGTCTGGTACTTGCTGTACTGGGCATGAATCTGCTGCTGTTCCCAAAGAAATTCTGACTTTATTTTGCAGACTGAAGAGAGTCCTACACTGAATAAAAATCAGATGGCCACCTAACAGAAAATAGAGTGATCTTTGTAGAAAGATCACCTGGTTAAGACTGGTGTGTTCTTACTGGAATATCCAACCTGTTCTAAGACATAGTATTTTTTTATTGCTTTTTTGTATTTGACTTCTTCATTGACACCTTTATCTCACTCATCTGGTTTACTTTTTCATTATATGTAGCACTTTGAAAGTATGAATCATCAGTAGTACAATGTATTTGAACAAGCATTTGCAGGATCGAAACTAAGAGCGTTATGTGTGATCAACAGATGCCTGATGTTATAACAAACCCTGTTGGATTCTAGCTGGACAGATTCTTAGATGTAAATCCAAATGTAAGGGACGGTCATTTTTTCTATACCTGTGAGACATATATAAATAACTTATAGTAATAAATAATAATTCTAAATCTCTTTTTTGTATGCACGTAAGTTCAAATGAAACCCAAATTTGATTGAAAAAAAGTAATAGTCACATGTGCTTAAAACAGAATGCTATTATGCATAGAAGAAATGTAGTATGTTAAACATTAATATTAATAAATGTAAGTAATAAAAACAAACTTAGAAGAAAAGGAGGTCTGATTCAACATTTTTTTCAAAGTGATAAAAAATTGAAATAAAATTCTAATATACTTAATTATTTATTATTTTTTAGAATTTAGATGGCTGTGTATTATATATAGAAAAGAACTTAGGGAATGTAGAATAAATCAGCATGAATTCCTTGGAGGTATGCCAGCTACTACCCATGGAAATTCTGCTCCTGGTTTTATTTTGATATCATAAGACTAGATGAAATGAGATTTTTGCCTTTTTCATACTAATGGTGTCCTGGTTTCAGCCAGGATAGAGCTGGTTTTCTTCACAGAAGCTAGTGTGAGACTGTGTTTTGGATTTGGGATGATAAATTGTTGATAATGTGCTGATGTATTGGGTTGTTGCTGAGCAGTCAAGGACAGTCCAGCTTCTTGTGCTGGCCGGCCAGCGAGCAGGCTGGGGGTGCACGGGGAGCTGGGAGGGGACACAGCCGGGACAGCTGACCCAGACTGGCCAAAGGGGTATTCCATACCATCCGACGTCATGCCCAGTACATAAACTGGAGCTGGCCGGGGGGCGGAAATCGCTGCTCGGGGACGGGCTGTCGATCACGGGGTGGTGAGCAATTGCTGTATTGGGCATCACTTGTTCTTGTACATTCCTTTGTTGGTATTATCATTATTGTTCCCTTCTTTCTTTCTGTCCTATTAAACCGTGTTTATCTCAACCCACAAGTTTTTTTTTTCCAATTCTCTTCCCCGTCCCACTGCGGGAGGGGGAGTGAGCGAGCGGCTGCGTGGTGCTTAGTTGTCGGCTGGGGCTAAACCACGACAAATGGCAATCAATATAACTAGATCAGAACATTTACAGTATTTGCATCTTTCTTTAATGATTAGGGAAAGCAATCTGAAACAGTGACTGGAGAGAAAGTAGTGACTAGATAGGGCCTGGCTGCCAACAGACCTTTTCATGTTGATCACAAACGTCATTTGCTGTTGTACTCAGGTGTAGATGAATTTTATTTCTACATGGATTTTCAATTTGAGCAGGACAAAGTTAGTACCTCTAAGGAGGAGGAGTTTGTCCAACATATGGCATGACTCAGACTTTCTTTCTGGAGCTTATGGCTATAGTAGAAGATGCTCTGAATCCATTTCTATTCACATGAGATCAGGAAGACTTTCACTGTGTCAGTGATCCCTGCAGTTCTTGTGTGCTGGGATAGATCTGACTCAACTGGAGATTGGTATCAACCATTTTTCATTTGTACTTTTTGCTGCTGTGATTATGCTGTTTGATTTTAAAGTACATGCAGTGCTTTTTAGAGACATAATTTTCTGGACATGATGCATTAAATTGTGGCTTCTTATACATTCACATGCATAGACAAAGTGGCATACATAAATTCTACTAACTGGTATCTCTCTGCATTGAACCCTGCCCTTGGCAATCTATAAGTATAGGCTGTAGCTGTTCTAGTAAAGATTTGCATGACTTTTTTGTCTTTACCGCTATAATTAGAAACTAATAGCAAAGATGGCAGTTGGTTTCACATTTCAGTGCATATAATTTCATTGTTTAAAATACGGTAGCATTAGTGGGGTATGGGTGCTGGACTGTTTGTTCTTATTCCCTCCACCTAGTAGCGGAGTCTTGAAATTAAGACAGCACCCATATACCTATTTGGACCCCAATGCCTGAAGTCCCGAAAAGCAAGAATTTATGCAGATAACGTTTTATTTCTAGAATGTATAGAGACAATTAAACAAACAAAAAGAAGTCAAGACCGTAAATAAATTAATAACAGTGCATTGCAGAAAGTCTTAGCAACTTAAAGCAACTTAAAATGGCACCAGAAACAGTTTTCAGATCAGCATAGATAACAGAGCAGAGCTGCAATGTGCTCTTTGTGTGTATTGCTAAATAAGCAAGGTCTGCAAAGTCACTGTGTGCAATAGTATAGACTGAATTTCCCGAAATCATTCGCTTGAGAACAAACCAGCTAAGCAGTCTGAGTTTCATTTCTAGTCAGTGCCTCAGTGCTGCTTGGGATAGCAGCTTCCTCCAAATGTCCCACATCGTCAGGTTTATTTTGATTTAAGAGCTCTGGTGTGCTACTCAAGCAAGACATGTTATAATATCCTTCTGGGAAGAAATAGCCTCAAAGCATCTGGGTAACAATACCTTTATTAATGGTGTGATCGAATATAGAAGGATGAATTTTAACATGTATAGTCAGGCTATTGACAGTGAGTTACATCCTCTTTAAGTGTAAATGGTGTAGTTCTGTAGTGTGAATTATTCCTGATTTATATCAACTGAATACTGGCCCATGCTATGTAATGCTACTCTGGTATAAAATGGGCTAACGTGAGAAAAACCTTAGAAATCGTACTCTTTCATAACATTGGTTGCTAAACAAGTATTGGTAAAGTGTTTTAAAATTCATACCAAAAGAGGTCTTTTATGAAATGTATGCAAATTAACTGTGAATTTCATTAACTGTGACCTCTCTTAGGAAATCTGTGGAAGCCTAACAATGCCAGGTGGCATTAACTGCTTTTTTAAAGGCCAGCCATAGAGCTTTTTACCTTTATTTTTTAATGCAAAAATGACAATTCACTGAGCTCAAGAGAGAAATACCTAATAAGGTCCTAATAAGGCTCAGCTGTTTACTGTCAGCTCAGAAAGCACATGAATACAGTATTCCTGAAGTTCTTCAGGAGCTGGTGGCTGCTCCCTCAGAGCAGCTGTCTTTTATTTAAACTCAAGCTTATGAGCTGGACTTTCCAGACTAATCAAAACTGCTTGGTTGTAAAACAAGGAGTCAGTGTCTGGAGATGCATATAGAAGCAGATTGCAGAAAAATGCAGGCTGCAGGGGCAATAACTCCTATTTGGAAGAGATTGTTAGATAAAGCTGTCTTGAGACTGCCACAAGTGATAATGGTGTTCCCTGCAAATTAGGATAGACGTTTAATTTGGGTAAGAGACTGCTTCACCAAGCATCTATACGAAAAAGACGCTTGCAGAGTAATCATTGCTCTTATTTTAGTAAGTTTACTTCTTACCAAGTGATTATCTCAAAGATCAAGGGCAAACCCCCTGTGAAACAAAGTGATGAGCATAAATACAAGAACACGGGCCAAGCTTTAAGCAGACCTGTGTTCTGGCAGTGACTGGTAGCTAAAGCTTTGGGAGCGAATAGCAGAACAGGGCAAGTAGAAAGTAAAACTTTTCCTGCTATTGCTTCTAACTTCTGTCAAACCATAGCTCAGGGACTTTGTGAGTGGGAAGCTTGTGTGCTATAAAATAGCCTTTGATGATTTTTTTTTTTTTCTTCCATAATTTTTTCTGATTGCTTGTTAACCCACCTAAGCTTTTGACATCTCCAACATTCTGTAGCTATGAGTTCTACAGTTTAATTACGTGCTTTGTGAAATGTGTTTCCTTTTGTTTGCTTTAAGCCTGCCACTTGAAAACTAAGTCTCCCAAGTTGCTTCATGGAACCAGGGAACAGTTCTCTGTGTACTTTCTTTATTCCAGTCAATATTTTATAGGATTTCATCATATTAATCTCGTGGGTGTTTCTTTTCCACCTAGTCTTTTTTCATCTCTGCTTATTAAATAATCACTTTTTATCACGCTAGGTACAATTTTCTGTACCTTCTCTAGTTCTCCAGAGTCCCTTTTCAAATGTGGAGAAGCAGAACTTCATTCAATATTCAACAAGATTTATTCTGTATTCATTTTCCAACTATGTCTACCATTCTGCTACTTTGATGATCTCTCGTGAGTACTGACCTGAAGCTTGTATAGATGTGCTCATAAAGACTCCCAAAACTGTTTGAGTGGACTAAATAGCTTATTTAGACTTATCATAGTAATAGTTGTTTTGTATTTAATAGATATTCTTCAGATATTTTCTTGTCCAGACCCTCATTGTTATGATAACCTTCTGTAGCTTGGTGCAGCTGGCTTTTGTTTTTATAACCCTAAATAATTTAGCATTGTCAGCAAAATTTGTCATCTCTTCATCAGCATTCCCAGATTCTCCACATAAACTCAGAAGAGATATCCACATTCTTGTTGGGCTTTTCTGGAAAACTCTCTTCACAGAAGAAATTTTTAAAAATTATTATTCTTTATTTCTTATCCCTTCATAAATCAAGAATCTCAGGGAACATTTTTTCCTATTATTCCAAGCAACTTACTTTATATAAGATCCCTTGGTGGTGAACTTTGTTAAAAGCTTTTTGAAAATTCAAGTACGTTATGTCAGCCACATCTCCCATGCTGCTATGCTCTTGAATTTTTCAAAGAGCTCCAATTAGCTTTGTGAAGCACAGTAATACACTAAAAAGCGGAGTTAACTTTTCTCATTATACCATACTTATCTGTCTACCAATTTTTAAAATTTAGTTTCCATTGTTTTTTTTCCTGAGAAAGGAGTCAGATTTATTCGTGCATATTTTCTTCCACTCCAGCTGAAACCTGTCAGTAGAACTAACTTACTTCTGTTACCATTGATTCTTTCAGCACTGACATCACTTTCAATAGTATTAATCATCTGGCAATTTCATATTTGACGTTCTTTGACTCGTAGGTGAATACCTTGTCATTGTGGTGATTTGTTACTATTCATTTTATTGATTTGTTCTAAGAATTTTTTGACTGAGGGTCCAACTGCAGACAATTTCTACAATTCTCCCTCTATAAAAAAGGTTCCTATGTGGAAACCAGGCTAATCTCATCTATAGGGAACACCAATATGAAGAATTAATAAAGTGTTCAGCTTTGGCCTTATCTTCTTTTATAGCTCCTCAATCATCTATTGGTCCTAAAGAGTCTTTGGCAGACTGCCTGCTTTTGATGCTGAAAAGATTTTATTATTAGTTTTTACATCTTTATAAAAAGTTCCTTAAAATCTTTTTAGATGGTTTTTATGGCTTTATATTTCACTTTCTATACTTACACTCTTTTCTACTTTCCACATTTGCACAAAATTTTTTATTTCTGAAAGTTCCCTTTATACTAGCAACAATTTAACAAAATTCTTTTTTTAAACCTATTCCACAACTGTTGTTTTTTTTTTAAATGTTGTCTTCTGTTGTTTGTATGAATAAAGTTATTTGAATAATTTTATTTTCTCATGACAAAAAGGCAAAGAATACATTCTTTTGTGTGATAATGAACTGTATTACAGTGTACCCATGGTATATATAGCTGTACTGACAGTCCTTAACTTCAATACTAGTGTGTTTGAATTTAAGTTTTATTTTCTGCTGCTGGAACTACATGGTGTTATTTTTTCATTTTTTCCAAATCTTTGGAGACACAAAGTTAAGATCTGAGATATTATGCCAGAACTGTTAATTTGGAGATACAACCTAAGGACACAGTTTTATAATAATTGTAATCATACCAAAACCTAGATTTAATTTTATAAGAAATGTACTTCCAAGTAATTATACTTAACCAGATGCCAAATGAAGGTTCTTCACTTTAGGGTGCTGTTTTAATCCAAGTAAAATCAAGCATGTGATTTTATTACTGTTTCAAAGAAGATCTGTTTATGTTCTCACAATTTATAAGACTTAAATGGTTTGGAGACCTATTGCTGTTCTGTACTCTGTTTCCTTGTCCTGTAGTCCATCTATAGGAAAGATTATTATTATTAACATAAGCAAATCAACACACGTGTACACAGAGAAACTAAATGTTCTGATGTAATATTGTAAACCTCAGTGTATTCCAGTATACCTAGGGCCTCAAGGAGCAAAACATGTGTTTTATGTTGAGTAATTATGTTCCTGAGTAATCTGTATTTCTTGGTTTTGATAAAGGTAGAACTGATCTTTTTTTTTTTTCCTTTTCTTTTTTCCCCAGAGTTATTTGCTCATTTTACTAGGACTCATGCACATACTGTATGTGATTGACTTTCCTATGCTGATTTAATTTCTAACGAGGAGGAAAACATTTTAAACAATTCAGGACTCTGACATAAAGTCTTGTGGTCAATAATCTAACAGGTCTTACTCATGCAACCTCTGGTAACATGAAATAGAGAGGACTTTGCTGCTGCCATAGTGCTGAATATGTTCAAAATATTCTGCTTCATTTCCCATTCATTATGTAAAAGAAATAATATTTACATAAATGGAAGTGTTCTTCCCCTGGTGTTCAAACTGCCTCTCAGTACCATCACAGCCACCTCACTCACCCGCAGATGAACATTTTTCAACACCCATTACTAACTGTAGAGACATTTCCAATGTCCTTATTGGAAACTTCCCACAGACCAAGTCTGGCACATCTGAACACTCTTCCACCTCCTGGAGATGAAAAAACCGCCCACTTTTCAGGTATTGAAATCACCATTCAGTTTCACTATTTCTGTGATGATTTAAGTGTCCAGAATTCTCTGTGCCATTGCCCAAGGGGATGCAGGCACTGTACCAAGATATATGTAGAAAATCATTCTGCAAATGTTGCTATTACTATGGACTAGGACAAAGGCAATTATCCATGTTGTATTTTAGTAGCATAACTCAGAAAAATAGCAGAAATTGTTTGGTAAAAACATAGTTCACTGGAATTTAAATGGGCAGGTATTTTCTACCTACAGAACCAAATCTAAATCCAACTGGAGATGTGGAGAATTCATCAGTGCATCCAAACCTAGGATGTGAACATACAGCTTTTTTTAATCATTATCGTTTTATCATTTATCATATCTCATTCAGCCTGTAGTAATACATTTATCAGGTATTTCTACAGGCTGAATAAGAGATTGTCTACTTCCAGAGTGTCTGCTGTGGTAGTTGCACTGTGCAACGTATTATCTCTTTTGTATATCCAAATTGTTGAAACTTGCTTGCTGGGGGGTGTTTCTTCCCTTTCTATTCCTTGTTATCTGCATACGTCAATAGAACTTCAGTTTCCTGCCTGCCTGTTCTTAAATTTGTCATCAGTGTCTGCCATTTTGCAGCAAAATACCTTCTATTCACATAGGGGAATACCAATTATTTAATTGGTTTAAAAGAAGTGGAATTTCCAAGGGGAGGAGAGGAGGTGCTGCTTTATTCTAGTTCTCTTTCCACCCACTATAAAAAAAGCGAGGATGTTTTTAGTCTTCTTGCCTAAATATCTTGGAGAATTTGAAAAGCAAATGGATTTTGAGCTTAAATTCAGTTGATAATGAAACCAAAAGCTTTGCTACTGATGAGCCACTTTGGACATATTTCAGATCCCTCCCACTTTATTTCCAATCTGCCTAGCCTGCCTGTGTTACTTCGCTCCTGAAGAGGAAGATATATAGTGATGGTGACGCTTAAATCAAATAGCTGATGCAACAACATTATTATTTAAAGTGTACCATAAATTTCTAATAAGAATTTGAAGCATCTGTATCTGTCATTGTATTATCATCCTGATATCATTGCAGTTTATGGGGCCTAGAGTATTTTAGTTCAGTTAGAACAAGAAAGAAGTGAGAAGTTTGTGGATAACCAGAAATAGAGTATTTTCTATAATTGCAACATATTATAAACATACATAAGCACGGTATAGAGGAGCTCAGCATTGTTAATGAGGTAAGACTAACGTGGCTTATTGCAAGTTGTTTGATCCAAACTCTTGCCCCCACCGAAGTGTGACCCTAACTTATTTCTCTAGGCATTAAACTCCTAGCTTTGCAGCTGAATTCCTTGGGTCTATTTTCTTCTTTTACAACTTATCAACTGCCTTACAACTATTCCTTACCGGGAGAAGTTTTCTCCTATATGGGAGATACAGGACTACAGAAGAAAGAACAAAGGAATGGATACTACAGTGTCTCCTGGTAGAAAGCTGTCATGTGTTTTTTGTTGCTATATCACATTTAGCCCTTATCTTTACAGGTCAATACACATACTGTGAAATAAGATGTATTTCAGTGAGGATTTACCTGAAAACCTGAACTGGTTAACAAAACAGATAGTTTTAAGTGGCTTTCAGATCTTCACAGATTAAAGCAGGAGAGCTGGAGCACAAACAAGGAGGAGCTCTATACATAATTCTGAGCTATGCAATGACCAGGCATGCATTTTATTATTTATATAAATAATAAAAGGGCCAGTATGTTAATAAATATTCGGGGTGGGAATGTTGATCTGCTGGAGGGTAGGAGGGCTCTGCAGAGGGATCTGGACAGGCTGGATCAATGGGCAGAGGCCAACTGTATGAGGTTTAATAAGGCCAAGTGCCAGGTCCTGCACTTTGGCCACAACAACCCCATGCAACGCTACAGGCTTGGGGAGGAGTGGCTGGAGAGCTGCCCGGCGGAAAAGGACCTGTGGGTGCTGGTTGACAGCTGGCTGAACATGAGCCGGCAGTGTGCCCAGGTGGCCAAGAAGGCCAACAGCGTCCTGGCCTGTATCAGAAATAGTGTGGCCAGCAGGAGTAGGGAAGTGATTGTGCCCCTGTACTCGGCACTGGTGAGGCCGCACCTTGAACACTGTGTTCAGTTTTGGGCCCCTCACTACAAGAAGGATGCTGAGGTGCTGGAGTGTGTCCAGAGAAGGTCAACGAAGCTGGTGAGGGGTCTGGAGCACAAGTCTTATGAGGAGCGGCTGAGGGAACTGGGGTTGTCTGGTCTGGAGAAGAGGAGGCTGAGAGGAGACCTTATCGCTCTCTACATCTACCTGAAAGGAGGTTGTGGCGACATGGGTGTTGGTCTCTTCTCCCAAGTAACTAGTGATAGGACAAGAGGAAATGGCCTCAAGTTGCGCCAGGGGAGGTTTAGATTGGATATTAGGAAAAATGTCTTCACCAAGAGGGTGGTCAGGCATTGGAACAGGCTGCCCAGGGAGGTAGCGGAGTCACCGTCTCTGGAAGTGTTCAAAAAACGTGTGGATGTGGCGCTTCAGGACATGGTGGCGCTGGGTTAATGGCTGGACTTGATGATCTTGAAGGTCCTTTCCAACTGTAGTGATTCTGTGATTCTGTGATTTCTCCAGGGTGTGGTTTTTCAGTATATGGAAGTCATAAATAATCAGTCATGAATTAATATGACTGCTGTAAATTTGGTTTTTACTTAATGAATTGAGAGTAAGGTCTGATGGATTCTTGTGAAGATTGCCACCATAGCTATTTTCATTTACAGAAAGCATTTTTTTAATGCAGAAGACCTTTATTACTGCTGAAATCTTAGGAGTATATAAAATTCTGTAAATGATTTTTCCAAATTGAGTGTTTGTTCATTCACATTTTTAGAGGATCATGTGATAAGAGCTTTGATTCAATACTATAGAATGTGATTGTAGTTTTGCCAAAAATGCCACAAGTTATTTTTCTTTAGAATACTGAATATTTATTATGTGTTGAAAGTATAACTTTTCCCTGACTTTCATGTACAGTTATGGTAATAAGTCACTATGGAAGACAAAATAATTGCAAACATTTTTGGGGGAAAAAACCCCAAAACCTTTCTATCCATAGTTATGATAATACTTTTGCTTTTGATATCTAATTATACAGTAGCATCCCAGAAACATGATTATTGTGTTGATTGGTGTGGTATAGTCAACTTTCAACGGCTGATAGATTCTTAATAGTAACTTTTCTTCCATGTTTAGCTGTTTTAAACTTTGAATGTCTGTAAATTGATAATATCTTAATATTTGTTTAATTTTGATGGTGTTGGTGGATTTACTATCACTGAGAAGCAAATGTGACACAAACGTATTATATACTAATGTAATACATTTACTAATATTACTGTCTATTGATATTTTACATGATTGTTGGATTAAATTTGAAAAATAAAGGTCTTTGAAAGCAGGACAAGAGCTAAACAGCTGTGGTTGTGTAAAGTGTTTCTAAAAATGATCACAGTACATGGTGCACTGTTATTTCTTTTGTGTTTAAAATTGTGTTAGGCCTATAAAACTCAGTATGTCAAATTTGTCATGAAATAATTTGGAACTTAAGGGGCTGTGTGGCTCAGGATTATGTGTTACAGAAATGAGAATTTTATTAACGTTGGAAGATGGCCAGACTGACTCAAGAAAGCTGTATTGTCTTTCTCAATTTGAAATGACATGAAATATTTTGCTAGGATTTCACTTCAAAGTGTTCAGAATGTGCAGTATCAGCCTGTCATGCAATCACTGCGAGTGTGGGCACAAGCAGAAAAGTATCTGGCTCCAAAGATTATGGCCTTGGATATCAGTGCATTTTCTTGGTGCTCTGTGACTTGTGAAAATGTTGATTAGAATGAAGATAATATTGCAAAGGTATAAAGATCACGTAATGTTTGCCTAGTGTTTTATATGTATAAATGCTTGTATATAGGATTATTAAAAATAGTAGATGCATCGTGTGGTATTTTATTTATCTGTGTGCACACAGAAGATACTAGGAGCTCCAGACTGCTAAAAATGATTTTAACCAAATAGATTTTTTAATTATTATT
Organism: Phaethon aethereus; assembly: GCF_964289735.1. Taxonomy (NCBI): domain Eukaryota; kingdom Metazoa; phylum Chordata; class Aves; order Phaethontiformes; family Phaethontidae; genus Phaethon; species Phaethon aethereus. The sequence continues at coordinate 67,248,825 of NC_138578.1, read as the reverse complement.
ACTACTACAAACATGTTTACAACAGGCAGCATACAAAGTTTAAATTATTACTTACTATATGCTGATACAAAAAAGATAGGAAATGCACCATCCTGTCATGGAAATGGACAGTGACATGACATTGGGAAGTCCACGACAATGAAAAAATCAAAACATACTTCCATTAGTGCAGATTTCATTGAGAAATTTGTGTAAATACCAGTGGAATTCTTGATCTGGGAAAGTTTTTTTTTATGCAGCCTTTACTTGTCTCTAAGCAAATGTTTAAATATTTTTCTGATTTACTACTGCTGAGAGATTTTCTTTAGGATGCCTTTGTGCAGTTATGTGCAGGGGGGTGTATGTAGTCCTGCAGTGCTGGTTGCATGGCCGTCCCGCTTGGGAGGCTGTTCAGCTGTGCTCCTCTTTCGGGCTTTCATGCTCAGGTCTCATCCTCCCACTGAGCTGGGATGTGCCTGAGTGAGCACCGTGGCTGAGAGTTTAGGAGCAATCTTGGATCCCGTAGAATTGGTGTGCTCTAATTTGCTACATTTTTGATCAATTTGATTTTAAAATATATTCTAAAGAGCAGCTGTAAATTACATTTTTATTCAAGTATGGATCAAAATTGCACCAGGCTAAAGCAGTTTAATCTTCCGGTAAGATACAGGCAAATAATGGTGACACAGTCAATAAAAACAATTTTAAACCCAAGTTGGAAACTTCTCCTGGTCTCAGAATTAAATACAGCTCAAATGCAGTTTTCTCTCATCCGTAATGGCTAGTTAAACATTGTTATACTCATTTTATTCTGAAGACACCTCTTGTAACATGTTTTAATGTAAGTGTGTCTGGCCAGCAGTATTGGTCAGAAAGCAACTGCTGTTGGCAGTTATTTTATTTCTAATGTGCAATAACACAGCAGAAGCAATTCCGTGAATCACAGAAGTAGCTTCAGGGAGCCCATAGGCCATAGAGCTAATTTCAGCCAGTGAGTAAATAAAAGATGTGAAAATACAGTTCCCACTTTCTCAGTGGAATCAGAATGACAAGGTCAATAGACACGGATTACTGAACTGTACACATTTACAATATTGGTACTTGTACCACACAGAGTACAAATATACAAATCCTTTCTACTCTGTCAGTCTAAAGAGAATTATGTTTACAAAACAGCGATACAATGCTTCAGAGAAAAGCAACATTGTTTGCTTTTGGTTTAATATGCAAATAATTTTCATTATTCAAATGAACTAATTTTAGAATATATCCTGGTAATGGCCATAGAGACTGCTTTTTATTTTCTGATTCAGCCTGAGAATTTGTGGTAAAAGTTGAGATTTGTGGTAAAGTTGTCAGTATGGAAATAACAAATAAAATATCCCACCAATTTCCCCATTTTTACTATGTTTCACTGATACTTTAATTATAAAAAATATTTCACAACACTAGGAACAAATAATTAAAAAAGAAAGCCAAAGAAGTTAAATGAAAAAACTCAGTTTTGTGGAGTTCTTGTTGCAGTTGTTGTCGGAGTTATGAGAGTTAGGTGGAATGTGTAGTAATATTTTCTTTGGTGGCCATTTTTCAGGTATGAGATTAGAATACCTTCCTTTTTTTCTTATAACCCAAGCATTTTAATATTCTGAGGATGCAGTTTGTAACAGTGCATCTAATATAACACAGCTGGAGCCCCCACATTTGCAATTGGACTGAAATTTGTCCTGGGTTACCATTTTGTTCAGTTTACTACATTAACGACTCTTTTCTCCTTGGTGAGAGAACAGTCCTTTCCTCCTCTTCACAGCTCCCAAACAAAGAGAAAACCATTCTGCCCAGCAAAAAGAACAAACAAAAGCCATTCAGACCAACTAATTCATACAATCCCCACATATTTTCTGTTTCTAATTTATCTAGGTAATTAATAGACACAACCCTACTGTCTTGTCTGTTGCCCTACCTTTGTTGCTATCTGTTTAGACACTGAGACCTGTGCAAAGTCAGACAACAGTGAAATCAGGAAATTAGATTGTAATAAGTTAGAACCTCTACATTTGACCTATATTTCTTAAGTGCTTGATAATGTCATTTATTTGCATTTCTCTAATGAAATCTCATGATAGGACTGCTTATTAGCATTGACTATCTTGGAAATCCATCTTTAGTGCTTATGAGACATCTTTTGATGGAATTGAAATGAAGTTTTGTGCCATTACAGTATATATCACATGGAGAGATCCTCTTAATCGTCCAAACTTTTACATATGTCATACACTTTGTATCATCATCAATTGACTTAATAATTAATATTTTCCTCCTACCTCACTGCATAAAGATTCTCTGCAGCTTAGCAGAGCTCATGAAGTGAGAGGAGCTGTTGTCTGTATAATGTCTGCCTGATTTACTGCAGAAATGGGTAGATTTGCCATGACTGAAGGAGAAATACAGTGGAACAGAAAAGAAATCATTCAAAAGTTGAAGCAAAGGAATATGCTGTCATAAAAAAAATATTTTCTAACTATCTCTGAATTTCTGTAATGGCAAATGAGCCAATTAAACCAAAATTCTCACACATTAATTTTCATTTTTTTGAACACACCATGTTTTTTTTTTTTAATGTTGTATCTTGTACACTCACCTATACCTAAATCCAAGGGTCTTTTACCCTCAAAATGTATGGTGCTATCTAATGATAAGGAATCAGATATAGGTATACTAGAATAGGCATTTGATGTAATGAGTGTTTTTACCTTACATTTTTCTCTCTTCCCTATTTGTTAATTAGAGAGTATAATCCTCTTTTCTCACAGGATTGTGCAACACTACGTTAATTAAGGTTGGAAAGTATTCAGATTCTAGAGTATTAAGACCCTGACTGAAAAACCCCTGAGAAAATGAGTGATTCAGTCCATAAGAAGGATTTGAATGCTGCCCAATAAATAAGGCCTATAGACACATATTGAAAAGCACAAAGAAAGTACTGAAGAACTGGGTGTTCTTCACTTGTGGGTTGAGATAAAAACTGTTTAATAGGGCAGGAAATAACAATAATAATAACAAATAATAAATAACAATAACAATACTACTACCACTACTACTAGTATCACTGATAAAGGAATATACAAAAACAAGCGATGCGCAATGCAGCAATCGCTCACCACCTGGTGATTGATAGCCTGCCCCGAGCAGTGATTCCCACCCCCTGGCCAACTCCAATTTATATACGGAGCATGACATTTTGGAGCGTGGTAGGGAATATCCCTTTGACCAGGCTGGGTCAGCTGGCCTGGCTGTGCCCCCTCCCAGCTTCTTGTGCCTCTCCCCGCTTGCAGAGCATGGGGAGCTGGAAAGTCCTTGACTGAGTATAAGCACTACAACTACTTAGCAACAACTAAAAACACCAGTGTGTTATCAGCATTATTCTCACACTAAATCCAAAACAGCTTTTAGGAGGAAAATTAAATCTATCCCGGCCAAAACCAGGACTGTACTGTGATCTGGCATCTATCTTCTGCTTTTTTACATCACATTAAGTATGTTATTTTTTAAAATATACTGCACTTGATTCTATAGTCAATGACTTTGATCTAAAAAGTCCAAATATTATAAAGATTACAAGGAGGCTTGAATAAAGTTCTGTGTAACTTTTCAATAACAAATGCAGTTATGGTGTATGTGGTTCAATTGTGTTTAATTAAATCATTGATTAACTACTATGGGTGTGATAGGAGCTCCATTATTGTTATTGATCATTTACAATTATTTGAGAAATGATAGAACACTGGGTTTGTAAGGAAGAGGTACCAGAATTTGATTAATTCAGTAAGCCTAACATCTACATCTGAATGTCAAATGTGAAATCAAAGCTTGTAAGATGATCATGGGCCTTATAACATTATTTACCTATGGTGTACACTAGTCAGAAAAGACACACACTATTGTTATCAGTGAAAGAGAAAATTGATAGTGCTTTTTTTCAACTGTTCTTGAACTCTTAAGGAGGAACAGTGATGTCAATACAATTACTGGAGTTACAGGATGGATTTTCAATGCACCATGTTTAAAAAACAAAAACCAAAATACATTTGTAGATGGAAATACATCCAACGTCCTGCAGAGCTTCCCCAAGATGATGGAATAAAAAAAATGTCACTATTAGAGCAGGTTGTCCTCTGCCCTTAAGCATAAAAGGAGACAAGATGTCAGCTTACATTCTGCCTTCTCTGTGACTCCAGATATTGAACAACAGCGCTGTGGCTAGGTTTTCAATCTCTGTTTTTATAAAAGTGTCAACTTCTGTTTCAAATGCACCAGTTCTTATTTTTGCTTTCCCATTCACCCATGATGGTTCACCAGTCAGTTTAAGAAAAAACAGTTTTAAGAATTCATGCCTTGGTGATATGAACACCTGAGGTCCCTTGTGTGTTTCAATGCAGGAGCTAACAAGTGAAGACGGGTGATTTGTAGTGTAGATAATACACAGTTGGGTACCCCAGACGTGTGTCTATTCCTTTGTCAATGATGTTAACAAAAGGCAGGCATGCTGAGTAGTCAACCAGTGATATAAAATATTTGTCAAATGGATAAGTCTCTTGGAAAGAAAATATTATTTTTGTTCTTCCAATGTATTAGTAAGGTGAACAGATAAATAAAAGTCACAGCTGACTGGCACCTTTCCTATGAAATTTAATAATTAATGGTTTTTAATTGAAAATGGAAGGCTTAATCTTTCTTTCTTTCACATTAAGTTATGTTTAACTTTCTCTGCAAATGTCTGTGGAGCTGAATTTGCCAAAACTATATTTATGTTTTTAATGTAAGTAAGACTTAAGGCCTGAGTTTTGGAGTTTAGTGGATTTATGTGGGGTGAATGCAAAAGGTTTTTTTATCTTCGTATCTCAACAGTATAGTGACAGGTCATACTTCGATGTGAGGACTATTTCTTAGTTCTAGCACAAGGAAAGCATTAGTATAAGACTACATTTGACTTATAAACTTTTACTTCAGAAGTATATAGTGTTAAAAATGCTAAAGACATAGTTTCAAATTACTTCTACTCTACCTTTTCTCTCTTTAAAATTTTAAGAAATAGTATATAACATAACTGTTACAGAGAAGAGGACAAAGGGAAATTAAGGAATTGCTTTAAAAATGCTGCTGTAAGGAGAGCAAGAGTCCATAAATGCCCAGAACACTGGCACCAGCATGTGTAGTCCAGAAGCAGTGGTGCTCAAAGAGCAATTCAAAAACTATAAAACCCACCCCTGTTCCAAATCTTGATATTCAGAAGGGAAATTTAGAAAACGTGCTTTCAGATTGAATACTTCATTGGCATTGTTTCCATCTCTTTATCATTCAGACATAATTTGTTTCCTTGTGTTTCCAATAAAATGCAAGTCCATGAAAATGAGAAACATTACCGTGTCAGAATAAAAATTGTTGAATGAAAGAGACTGTGCCTTTCACAAGATAAGAATCAGGACTGAATTAACTAATTGCAGGAAGGACCTAAACTGCTATCAATTAATCCACTAAGATTTTGGTTACTTTTAATATTTGGGGTAGCTTTTTTCTTCTAGTTTTCAATAGATTTTTTTAACACAGAACATGATGCTACTCATACTGCATTTCCCGTCTTATACACTAATTATAATCACCATATGATGAGAGCGCATGGCTTTTTAGGCTCTCGTGGGGGTAGAGGAAAGAAAACAAACTGTTATAAGAAACAATTTAGAAGGCTGATAGGGCTAGCTCTCTAGGTAGGAATAATTTTCCACTCAATACATGGTTGGGACCCATATGAAAAGAAAGGACACTGGGGAAAAAAAAAGGCTGACAATTCCATAGCAAATTTTAGTGCATCTATCACCACTATTTCATTCATACTGCTTATTTGTGGTTCAGGAAAAGCACCCTATAGGAAGTTGAAAAGGAAAGACTTTATTACAAATGTTCTGAAAGCCAGACTCTGAATTGCTTTGAAGTGCTAACTACCTTTAGCTAAAACAACAGTAGACCACTTAGGAAAACACTTGTGATATTTACGTATGCCTTTAACAGATGAATGCGTTATCCATGAATATAGCTATGCTGGTGGATTCCTAATGACAGGTTGTTTAAACCACATTAAAAACAGCTCCAGTCTGAAGATTGATGATATAAGTAAAACAAAGGGGCATTGGACATGGAGCTTTCTCAGTAGATGAAGCTCTTTCCCTTCTATTGTCTACGGTACTCTGCTAACCCAGCTGTTATGATGTCAGGAACATACTAGAAACAATTTCTTAAAAATATAGCAAGTTTTGAAAGGTGGCATGTGTGCCATCAGATGTACATGAATACCCGCCCATTAAATCAGCTCCCTAATCTGGAAAAGCACATGTCCTCCTTTGTTCTTGTTAGTAACTAGTTCCTTCCCTCTGCTGAGAGCCCCCAGATTTTTAAAGCTACACTGTTAGGGAGGAGGACTAGCTACAGATTTTGATTCACATAGAATTTGAAAAACAGGATTCTTGACAGTACCCCTAGCACTATATTGGGCTATGGAGTCTTCTGCTCAGCTCTGACTCAGAGGGAACCATGTCAATTATTGAGTCACCAGCACCACCTCCTGCACCATCTGGTTTTGTTTTGAAGAGGTCTCCTCTTCAATGCCTGGTATTGCTCACGTTATGAAAACTGACGGGATCACAGCCTAAGATAATACAGTTCTGGGCCTGTTTTGCATTACTTAAACAGTGCAGTGGATGTAAGGTTTCCTGCCACAGGGGGAGATTTTCAAAGGCAATTTGAAATCAACTCTCATGGAAAATCAAGAGGAAGACTGATCAGTGTCAATGCATTTCTGTAATTTAACTAACATTATGCCAATAAGTGCTATTCCTGTGAGTAGATGTGGTCTTAAAATACTAACAATTTTCTTTTGGGAAACCTCACTGACATCAATGCTGCCCAGTTAGCAAGAGGCAAATGTCTTGAGCTAGTCTGGTTATGATTCTGCTGGATTCATTCTGTTCATTGCTGTTCTTTGGATTCCAAATTTCTCTTGAGATAACATTTAATTACAAAGTCGATTGTCTTAGATAATAAAGCTTCCCAAATTCATCTCACACATCTTCTGTGTGGCAGCATGGCTGTGCAAATGATTTTATCAAAGTGTTCATGTCTCATCAGAGAGTACAGTCCTTTAAACAGCAGTATTATGTTGTCTAGAAAAATGTGAAGTAATGCTTGTAGATTATTGTAGGCAATTTGATCCAGGAAGATGTCAAGAAGAAACATTTTAAAATATTAAATTCCAAAATACCATAGAGTGCACTGATGATTCAGTATCAGTATACATATTTCAGCTGTCAGAGTGGCACAATGCTGATGATTGCAACACCTCTTTAGGAGTGCTAAGTTTTGATTTTGAAGGATATAAGACTTAAAAGATTAGATTCTTAAGATATATTCACTTTTCTCCTTTATTAGTTAGTAAGCTCACAAAGCCATGATTCTCTTGGTCATGGCACCACAGATTGAGAGCATTTCACCAGAAGCTTGTGAAATACACAGTTAGAAGACCAGACAGTACATTTGTGTCACAGTTGTGTGTCTAAGATGCACAAATGCACATATGATATGTGTACATTTGCAAAAAGGATGTGTGAGCACATGTTTAAAGCAGAATAAACTGTAACTTTGAACTCTTTGTTCTCAGTGTCTGTAGTTCCCTGTTCTCATTGATGTTGAAGATGCTCTGGTACTTCATCAAGCCAGGGGTTGCTAGGCATGCCTTCAGTTTTAATTTCAAGAGTAGCACTTTGGTGTGACAGGTCTACTGCAAAAGATTGTAAGTTTTTACCAATTTGCTGAATACTGCTAGGTGGGTTGACATTAAAAATGTCTTACACGAGTACATGGATACTGACAAGTGACAGCTCTAGGTCAATACTGAGGGAAAGGGGAAGGTCACTTGTTTTAGTTATTGTGCTATTGAATTAAATAGCAGGCATAGCACCTTCAAAAATGGTGCTTTGTATTGCATTTGTTGTCTATTATTATAGGGCATTATAGAAGAACTGCCATGCAATTTCACCTTTGATATAATGTTAGGTTCTTTGTTCCCCAGCCTGCATTTAGCTGATTCTTTTTGTGCTCTGTTTGGCACTGGGTTTCTTTACTTCACCTGTCACATCTAGATACCTGTCTATTCACTGCAAATATTCACTAATATGAACCACAGTTTTCTGGGTGCTGTCACTGTTCTTGCATAAAGCAAAAAGGCTAATGAGAGACACTGTCACCACAATTTATACTCAATTGCATTTTTATGTTGCTGTTCTAGACACCCAGAGATTTTTGCAGAAAATAGGATTAAAGGGTATTTTGAATTTTCTAGATCTCTTCTCAATAACGTGACTGCTTCACCAGTAGCACAGCAGAGTTCCCAAACCAGACACTCTGCAGTGATTGTTTTCTTCTGTGCTTTTTATTTAGCTCTTATTTGGAAATATCTCTTTTGTCTTTTTTTTTGCTGTCATTCTCTGTAGATGTATAACACACAAAAAAATATGAGTTCTCTCAACATCTTAGCTCTTGAGTATATCTTCATGTACATTAGTGAGAGATCATATAACTATATGACTGACTGCTCACTGCTCAGAGTCCAAAATGTGCACATTTTGATAAAGCCTTACTTCTTTATGAAATACTGATCTCTGTGAAATATCTTTGATGTCTGTCTGTATCAAAAGAATTGGGCAAATTTAATTCTCAGAAAACTTCAGTAACCTTAGACAAATTAGCACCAACGTAATTTGGTTAATATTATGCATACTAAATTTTCAAAATTTTATTTCTATATTTTCAGGAACAAATCTAGAATGCCATTGTTTTCCCTGTCTTGCTACATTGACTTCATAAAACCCATTATGAAATGTCTGTTTTCTGCTCATCATCCTTGGCCTCTGCTCCTCATGGATCTGTCACTGGTATTTTCTACATCCTTTTTCAAATGTGGACCACAAAACTCAACATAGACGTAGTTTCCTCTGCTAAATTATATCAGAGGTGAAACTTTCCCTACTTCTACTCTATGTTCTTCAGGATATGCTCTTAAATGTTACATTAGCTTGCTTTGCCGCAGATTGCTCTGACAGCTATGCAGATGTAATTATCATCATCATTGTAGTGACCCATATGTCTTCCTTTGAAGTACTGCTTTCCAAGACAATTTTAACCATTCTTGAGGTATAGCTTGCATTCCTGGTTTCCAGATGGAGAACCTTGAATTTGGCTGCTTTAAGATTTCTTTAACCAAGTAATTCAGCTCATTATTTATGACCCACTACATAGTCAAATTTCTGCCATATGTCCAACCTCCTTTTGGCTTCACTTACTTTAGACTTGAAACTGATAAACATTTTACTCCATTTCCATTAACCAGCACTTAATTTTTGACAGAAAGTTTCAATAATTCTGTTCAGTTAGCATCTCTTGCTAGCCTTCCGTCAGGGTAAAACAATAATAAAGCCATGTGCATTGTCCACTAGTGTGTGTCAGATATGGAACCTGAGTAATGATAATATTGTGTGACACACTAATACTAACAATTTTTCACTGGCTATGTTCTTGCACTGAATACACAATTTGCGTATGAATAAATTTCTGGAAAATAAAGATGTTGATTTTGGTGAAGTTTCACCAAGGTTACGATAAAGGAAAAAATGTAAGCCATATGATTTGTATAAAGTTAATAGATAGAAGCAATTCAATATGTCTATATGCATGTTATCAATACTCCAAATTGACTTCGACAGAAATCCTCCCATATGAAAAGAAAAGTCCCTGTAAAAGACTATTAAAAGAACGCGAAAAGAATTTACACATGAATCAGAAGTAACCAGAACAGAAATAAGATTAGGAAAAAAAAAAAAAGAAGCAAAATGATAGTTAAGGTTGGAATAATTAACATTATGTAGAAGACAATCCAAAATGCACAGTCAGAAAGCAAAATCAAAGATGCAGTCACCTGAAAAGCACATAAGGCTCATAGAAGATACCTGTTTAAACTTTTCTTAGTTTTTAAAATGGTAAATTTTTTGATATGTGTATGGGTTTTCTGCATAATTTGTACTAGATTAATTCCTATAATTCCAGTCCCAATGTAGTGTTGCCAACTAGGAAGCTCAGCATCCTAAATCACTGTAGTTTGCCCTTTTAAAAAGATGCCTGAAACTATAGGTGATGTTTTTTCCCACTATATGTATACACACATATGGATGTACATATATGTATTACTAATGTTTAGGTCATTTACCTAGAAGTAGAAATCTTGGAAGGATTTTCTGACTCATTATGATGGATTTGCTGTCAGTGTTTCTCTTCACAGTAGACTAATCATCAAACTATAAAATAGTCAAAAGGAAAGCAGACTCCAACCAATAGCCTGTCTCCATTTAGATCAATAATGGTTAGCAATATAGAGTGGTCCTCCCACGGTATACTTCTACAAGTCTGGAAGATTGCATTTCAAAGGTTGTATTTAATAACCACCAGTAAAGGTAAAATAATCCACGACTTTGCCTAACCTTGTTTTGAACCAGATTGCCATTTTGGCCTCTATAACATCGTGTTACAAAGATTTCTACAGCTGAATTATATGAATTATGATTTGATTGATACACACACAATAGTCTCACTTAAGGGGTTCCTGGTCTTTTTAATGCAAGAAATACACTGAGTCAGTATTATTTCTTATTCGCTGTACTATATTATTCACTAGTTAATCTCTGTCGATGTACTTTGCTCCTGCCATTCTCTCTCTTCTAAGTTAAGTTGTCCGGACTACTTAGCCCTCCTTTGTACAGAATGCAAAAAAGCAGGAATATATGCACACCTGAGCATGTTGTTTAGATATTTAAGGAGTTTTCAGGCAGGTGCTAACTGACTTCTGAGTTTTCCTAAGGCTGCTGGTCATGGAAATAGAGACTTCTGGCGTCATTTTCTTAGACTTGGTTAAAGAGCATCCAGTTAAGCTTGGAATTGACACAGACCTCCTTTATGTAAAGACATAAAGCAATTAGAAGGGTCAATTACTTTATGACTGATGTTACCTCTACTATGTTGTGCATATTTTTTTCTGTAAGAGAAGAGAAATTCCATCTTGAGCTTTATCAGCTTATCTTTCTCTGGTGTCTGTTAAGTGTTTCAAATGAAAGCTAGAATGGTTGTTAACTGTTCTAACAACAGTGGGGTTATTTCCCTGCAGTTCTCTACACATTGTCTCAAGATCTTTTTCCTTCCTTACTCTTTTTTCACCCAACTGTTTTTATCCTTTTTTTAATGCTGTAAGTCTTCATTATGCTCTTTAAATCTTCTTTCCTTCCACAGTGCTCCTTTTGTTATGTTAGATATAATGGGTCAAAATGATCTCTGGCACAAAGCCACAGTATTAAACCAGGAATTAATACAGGCCAGTATTCTTAGACTGAAAAATACTTGCAGTCATTTGAACACCAAAGCTAAGAGAGAGAGGCATATTTCTAAAATCTTTGCAAATGAAGGAGACAGGGCTGCTGTTTAAGGGAGTTTCAACTGAGCACAGAAACAGACTGAATGCAATCAATCAAAAAAAGATTTATTCAAGAGTCATAAATTAGGCTCTACCTTAGATTCCTTCAGTCTCCCTTTCTTATATATCATCTCTTGTCCTGACATTCAGTCTGAAGTATTTCCTCTAGCCAGCAAAGAAAGATTTTCCAAACTCAAGAGTCCAATTAGGAAAAATGTTCCCCTGCCTTTCAGCATTGCATTATCTGAACCAGTTCCCTCCAGAGCACCCTCTACAATGGAGGCATTTATAACCGAAAGTATCTCAGTAGGAAAGGGTACTCACTTATTGTATGAAAAATTGAAAACTAAGACTGGAAACAGGCACAGCTTGAGTGCTGCCGTATACCTGCTTTGTGTCTGTTCTATGACTGAGGCAGTATTCAACAATTGTGAGGAAAATACAGGATAAAGATGGGCTGAAAGGTTTGATAAAAAGTAAGAAAAATGGTTCCAGTCCAGCTGCTATGAGAAGGGTCCACAGTTACAAGTGCTCATTCCAATCTTCAGTAAGGAATTAATTCAGCAGCTTTTGTTTTAAGGATTCCCTTGGCTTTTGAAACTGCCCTCTTCACTGGCACTTCCAGTTCCTGCAACAGCTCCTGTTCTGCTAGTTAGCTGGCATCTCCCGGTCTGTAAGGGGAAGACTTTAAAAATAACAGACTTTAGCCTCCCTCCCTCCATTGTCAAGGTTTTATCAACAATCACAAGAGGTAGAAACATTCTCAATTGCGTGTTCTTCATACTGTGATGAATGGGTCTCTTAGCTGCGCTGGCACAAATGTCTGCGCACCCACACTGGCAGCTTGCAGCAAACTGATTTGGCTTTGAAAACACTTTTCTCTCTCCTTCTCTCTCTCTCTCTTTTTCCCCAAGTAAACTTTAAGCCAGAGCAATTGCCCAGATTTACTCTCAGCAGAGGCATAGAAGCGGTTCTGCTGGAAGAACGGAAATGTTAATACGGTGCACAGGCAGCAGTGGGTAACATCGGAGGAGCCAATATTAGTACTGAAACCACAACCTGAGACACCAAGAACTGGTGCTTTATAAATGACACCAAAGGTTGGAAACACAGACCCCATGTATTTTAATCACATGACGTGTAATTTAACTGTCCATTGGAGGTTGTGGGCATGTGCCAGAGAAATATCACTGTATATTTACCCTGTTTTCAGAGTCAGGTTTCTAGGCTCGATAGACATATGCTGTAGTTGTTCCAGAGTACCTTATGTGCCCTTCTTTAAACATGGTATTTCTGTCTAACCATCAATTAAAATAACTAAGCAAGAAATGACTTTGTTATTTCCTTTTAGATTGTCTGTGCTATTGGTATTCTCCACCTTTCCCATCACTGTAAGTTCATTTGTTTTCCTTGTGACAGCTGATGTCAAGCTGATCTGTATTTATCATCTCACCTTCAATATTTGCTGGGATGTGCCACAATTAGAGCAGCTGACATTTTGCTGTAGGCAGAACGCGAATTATACTGTGTGCGTTCTCTGTGGGTTACTCGTCTGGCTACCCTTTACAAACACAGAGTCATTTAGATTCATTGCTAGGCAGTTCTGTGTTCTGTGTTGACACATACACCACTCATTTTGGGGCCTGGGTTTGGTTCCTACTCCTCCGTATTACAAAGAGGTAATGTGGCTGGGGCAGTAGAGAGATAGAGAGCAGTGATGGAAGTTAGAAGGAGGAAGATAATAGAAATCTAAATCAGAAACTGAGCAATGACTAAGACCTTTTCTGGTTGGTCAAAATGTTGTGATACGCAGTGCTCTGCGTTAGAGGTTAGATTGGTTTTCGGTTGATGGTTGCCAAAATGTCTGAACAGCACATCCCTGATCCAGGCAGACCTAAAGATCTGAGTACAGTAGCTAGGCTAAGCACAACATACTGTACTTGTTGAGGACACAGAGCTGAGAAGTAGTGTAAGCTGCAGTTCAGGGAAAAAAAAAAAGGCTTAGAGCAGGATAAAATACGTGAAGGTACAAATCTATTTTAATTTCACAGAAATCATTTACAAGTGATTTCTATGGCTTCAGGGTAAGAATTTGACTATTTTGGAGACTAATTTAAAAATATTGCTGACCTGGGATCTGAAGAAGTAGCACAAAACCAGAATCATATTTTTGTAACTTCCAAGTATCTTTGGATAAACATCTGAACTTAAAGTTCACCTCAACATTTAGTGTTGACCTGTCACTGGTTTAAACACATCGTCATTGTATTTACAACATTGCCAGAACCACTGTCCAGTTGCATTGTGTCACATGGAGTTTCATGCCATCAGGCATGATAGATAGAGCTATGCCATGTCAATGCTGATGGAAGCTGGCAGAATGTGGTACCGTAGTAAGAAAAATGCTCAGCATGTTAGAATCTTCATGAACCAAGTGAAAATCAAGATACAAGTACCTAAGTTTCTTACATGAAATATCTCTGGCCAAGGAAGCAGAAGTCTTCCCATGTTTCATTTCTTTAAAATGTATTTGGAAGCATCTCTGCTTTGTTCAAACTGCTACACTCGTTACCTAATGATGATTTAATGAAGTGGTGGTCAATCTGTTGGCGTTCTGGCTGCTAACAAAGTGGCTCTCAGCAAAGTCTCCTGCTCAGCAGGTTAGAGAATGGAGTCCACAACCTCAACTATCTAAAACTGGTTACTGTAATAAATGATTGGTCTCTCCAGCCTTCAGGCTGCAGTGCTGTCTTAACCTCTGGACATCCTGCTCACCTTTGCAGTTGTTTTTATTCATTTAGCTTGGCTAAGTATTTAGTCACAATTTCTTCCTCAGTTGTTTCTCCAGATCACCTGCAACATCTCGTCTTCCTTGAAAACTTATAAAGCCTCTAAATTTTGCTTCAGGCTGTTTTCAAGAAATGTGTTGCCTGCATGAAATGAGTCAATTTAAGTATTTAGTCTGTGTATATACTATGCAGGGAGGATAAAACCCACACATGAAACCTATTTATATACATGAGCTACGTCTTTCAGAAAGCAGGCTAAAATCTTGAACTCTGACTGTCTGAGTTAGACACCAATATTTACTGTCTGAAATTATATTTATATCTTCAGTTTGCTTTGAAAAAGGCAAATTCGGGTGCAAAGCAAAAATTCTGTAAGCTATTGCTAGCCACAGCTGGGGAGAAGTTAGGGACAGACAATGAAGTCAATGGTTAGACATAACAATAATTTTCATTTAACTCCTAACATTTAGAACTTTATGCAGATTTTATCTTTTTTTTTTTTTTAAAGCAAGCAAGAGCTTACAGTGAGAAAAAATGTTTTCTGTTGGAACAACTGTTAGAATTATGCAAACCAGTACTTCATGTCTATAGCAGAAGCAGCAAATTTCAAAATGAGTACAAGTTGAGAACAATTGCTCCAAATTTAACTTAATTATGATAATTTGTTGTTTTATTTGTGTTTAATGCTGAAGATGACATTTGAAAGCTTGTTAAAAGGCAAACAAGCATAGGTAAACTTGAAGGTGTATTGTGCCACTGTGAAGCAGAACAAATTAAGAATAATGCATCCTTCAGGTACCGCACAAAGAGGTTAGATAGATAAACTAGAGTATCTGGGGATAGTTAACTTAATTACATTCTCACTGCACATAGACTCAGTCTTAACCTCAGAATCTCCCTTTATTGACTCCAGAGGGGCAGGCAGATTTCCATGGGTTCAAGTGGACTTAAATTCCTGATTTGGTCATAAGCTTAACAGTAAAGGTAAACATCATATATTAAGTGTCCCCATGTTGTTTACGTAACCTAAGAAATAAATTCCTCGTTTTCCTTTCCCAGTGCACGATTTTTACAGGTTTCTGATTAATCATCTTTGGCATGTAAGTCCTTGTACCTGTTAGCTTTTCCTTTTGGTGGGCTTTGCTGGTTGTCTTGTCCGTTGTCTGTTTCAACAATCAACAAAAATTGTGTTTGTTTGCTGACTATTTCAGATTTATTGGTACATGTTCAGAAAATGAGAATTTTGTTCCTCAAACAAAAAGTAAGATTTCAACAATCGGCTCATTACTTATCAAGACAAAAACTAGATTTCTTGAGAAAATAAACCGTTCCATGATAGCCAAGGTAGTAATGCCTAACGGTATTCTGAAGAAGTGCCGGAGACTCAAAGCAGTAATAGTGTAACGTTGTCTAAAGATATACGCGGGGCAAGGTTTGTCAGAAGAACTACGGTCTTGTATTAAGTTAACTGATATACTGACAGTAGCAGACACTCATCACAACATCACTCTTGTTGGTCCACTGTCTAATCCCAAGCCGTAAGCTCTCAGCTGGCTCATCACTCATCCCTGGGCAGGGCACCATGCATCCCTGCTGCTCTGTCACATAAAGGACAACTGCATCCTTGCCATTCTGGCCTGTTTTTCCTGAAGGGCCTGTATCCAGCTACAGCAGCGCTCCAGCTGTGTGAGCCATCCCACCACATCTATGATCCCAACGAGATCATGGCCCTGTAACTGCACGCAGAACTCTGATACTTCCTGTTCATTGCCCATGCTGTGTGTCCATTCGTGTCCAGGCACTTCAGATGGGCTCCACTCATGCTGATTTCCCAGGAGAAGTGTGACCACAGTCCCCATCATGCCATCCTGTCTGCATTGTGTGCATACTCTTGGGGTGGTCTCCTTTCAGCCCTGGTTTCTTGATTTTAAGGTCTTTCTTGTCCACAGCACCCTGCACATTTTGCTTGCCAATCTATGTATTTTCTTGTGTGTTTTTTAATGAAGGCTCTTATCAGTCCTGGTCATTGTGGGAGCAAACTGACATCAGAGCACAGACACTGTGGGTTCAAACTGATAGCGGGGCTAAAACTGATGTCCGTTTATGCAATGCTTAAATTGCAGCATGGGCAAAATAAATGTGCTTATATCATTACAGAAACAATACAGGATCTTAAAAACTAATAATTGTCATCTTTCAAGGCTATCTTGGATATTTTATGGAAGCTCTGTGTTACTTTCCCACTGCTCTATCCAACAGAACATGATAAACAAGAACAATATTTTTAAATGGGAAGATTTAATAACTTATTCCATATGAACTTACAGAGAAAAAGTTACTATATGTTCATATTAAGTGAGTAGTTTCAATTAATTTTCATTTAGCACTGTGTTTGTCTCATGTTTTTACTTGCGCCTCACAGTCTTCACTACCTTTTAATTAATTACCTGAGCAGTTTAAGATGTTGGAGAATGACACTTTAAATCTTTGGGCCGTGTTTATGTTTAGGTTGCATGTTCTTCCCTATAGTCCAGGCATGGGACGATCTGGAATAACAGTAATTTAGATCTGCCTTCAAGGTAGACGTTATGGCTAGATACTCAAAAATGCCATGCAATTCATCATGGTTGAATATGCAAAATAAATGTAAACCTCTGTCCATTCAAATGAGTTATCTTAGTTCCAAATAATAAACCAGTCAGAAATAGTGATGAAAGAGATGAGCCACTCCCTAGGTGTTTTGTTTTGTTTGTTTTCTTTTTTTATTTCCTGCCATTATTTACAATAACCAGCTGGCAATTCCTGGATTTTTAGCTTTCAAGAAATCTTCTAAGATGGCTGAAGGTTAATATCAGACATCCATTGACGTTTTAGTCTTGGTTTGAAGAATATTTTAGATGTACCTTTTCAATATTTATTCATTACTTTGGCAATAAAAAGGGATACTAGTTAAGTTTATTGTGGTTAGTCAAGTCTACGTCTATACATCTTCTGCTGTACATCTTCCCACTTTTGCCATTCTCAAGTGAATACGGCATGGAAGGTAGAAGAGGTAACTTAGAGGGGACTGCTGAGAGTCTGAAAGAACCTTAAAGTCTCTTAATTGTTTTCTTTCAGAGCTTCAATATGCATTTTACACATACATAACATTTATATTGTACTCTTGCATCTACTGGCATGTTTAGATCCCCAGATTACTGGGCATTTAGACCAGGAAGCAGACAACAAGAAATGCTTGTCGCTCAGAGCAGCCTGATGCTGCAAAGGTACCAGAAAAGTTTGCGTTGGAAAGATACTTTTTTGTTTTTGAAAAGGCTTGAGAGGTATGCTATCTTGGTGATATACCCTAGAACACGAAAGGTGCAAGCTAAGTATTTTCTTCATTCCTGAGAAAAAGAATGAAGTGTCCCTTTTCGCTGGTACATGGGTTGCAGTATTTGATAGCATTGTTTTTAGAGTTTGACAACTACCTAAGTAGTGATAAAGCTAGATAGCAAGGAGGCTAAGTGGTGATCTGAAAGCTTACAGCTGCTTGAAAGGCAGTCACAAAGCTGACAGAGTCTTACTCTTTTCAGTAGCGCCAGATGACATAATAAGGGACAACACCTGCAAACGGCACTTTGAGACTTTTAAGTTGCCTTGCTCTGAGCAAGAGGGCTGCCATAGGTCCCTTCCAACCAATATTTCTATGTTTTTAAGAAGAGGAAATGGACTGTACCAGATTAATTATTACATGTTTTCATTTAATACAGTTTTAACTTCTTGTTTTGTTTTATCAGACGGTTGTATTTAAAGTCTGAGCTTTAACCTACTAATGACAAGTTTCTTCTCAATATTTCACACAGTAATCTCATGACATAAACCCAAAACTTTTCATTTGTTGTCAAGGAGAGCTCTACAAATGGAAAGAAATAAATATATTAGAGTTAGAGATTCATAGATTGTGATGCTGCAAAGGACAACTGTCAGCACCTAATCTAACCTCCTGACTGCAGGGCTTTTTCAAATTATTACTTGTGTGAACTAGACACATCATTTAGGAAAAACTTTCAAATGCGATATGGCATTTCCAGTGAACTTGTAAGACTAGTAATTGCGACAGTGACCACGTCTTTTCAGTCTTTGCATTCCCTCACTCATTAAATTTTTTCAGACAGTATCAGCAGTGATGTGATGTTTCTTTTTATTGTTAACTGATAAAGATATCAACTGAAATAAATCTGAGATTCTATCCTATACACTCCTCATTAGAAACATAATCTTTTGGTAATAATTCACTGTTCACAACTCTACATAAACCTATCCATTAATCTTTTCAAATCTTAATGTTTGCTTTTTTTTTTTTTACCTAGCTAAGTGCTTCTTTTTAGAGTCATATCTCATTTTGAAAAACATATCTTACCACGACTAGTTTTTCTGTATATCCTTTCCCATTGTCTTTCTTCTGATGAGGTTTCCCACAAATTTTATCTGTGATGATTTCATTTTTATCTGCTAAAAAAAGTGGGAACATTAGCTCAGGGTCAGCCATGAGCTCATCTTCCCATCTCTCCCCAAACTGATGAACATAGTTAAATCTGATGTCCTTTGAACACACAAGTCTCAGACTGATTTTGTGTGAAGCTTTTCTCAATATATCTTGCTTTATCTGAAGTAGAACATTCAAATTCTGTTGCCAGTGTTAAAAAAGACAGCCTCCCCCGAATATAGCTTTAAAAGCTATCTAGAAGTTTGAAGGGAGCTTAAGGAAATAAAGGCACATTTTACTTGCATCACGACAAATGAAGTTACAGTTATCTATGAAAAAAATTCATGAAAAACCAGCTTAACAAACTATGTTCACATAATTGTGCAAATCAGGGATTTTCTCCTAAAGCACTGCTGCTAGTTTCCATTTGCAACATATAATCTGGTTGTCTCCAGCTCTCTTTTTTTAACTGCAATGGGAAGTGTTCGATTATCTATCGCTTCATCTTCTGAAGTGTGACCAAATGATGGGTTGTGAATTTTAAAAAAATGGTCCTGATGTCTGGACCACAGTGTCTTTAAATGATGGAGCTTCTCCTGAAAGATGTCCTAAGATATTTGCTGATAAAGAGTTAGCTTGATTTTTTCAAGCTTGATTTTTTAATAGGAAAAAAATATCTAAGAATATTTTCACCTATTCCAAATTACGTTTGCCTACTGTTCTAATATATTTCTCCCAGGAATATGAGGAAAAAGTCCTGATACTGATCTCATTTGTACTGTGTAAAGCAAGTAAATTACTGCAGTAAGTGGAATCATTCTGCATTTGTATTGCTCAGCTCAGAACAGAGTACTGTTCTTATTTGCTAGTAACTCTTAAAATCATGCCCAGCTCTTTATGTTATCTTTTTCTTGAAGTTTAAGACATCTAATACAGCGATTTAGAAAAGACTGCGTGAGGGAAGTATCACATGCTCATTCTTTATTGCTGCATTGTATAATACCAGGTCATTAATCATTAATAGAAAGAGTAAAGGTCCTAATTTAGTGCCCTGGGGAGACATCTCCATTAATCGCTTGCCAATTGGAGGGGACACAATTGACTTTAACCTGCTGGCTATGGTCCATAGGAAAAGCTCTGACCCATTTAATCAGCCTGGAATGTGTTCCATAACCTTTCAAGTTGGATCATCGAACGTCAAGTTCTGTCGAAGGCTTTATTTAGTCAACCATGACTGGTAACCTCCTTATCTTCTGCTTTTCATGTCAGAGGTACAATAGTTTTATCAACACATGTGCAGCTATTTTCTTTTAAAGCTGCCAAACTGTGTTCTATCCAAATGGTTATGAAAGATTTATCACAACTGTGCTGGTATCATATTTTATGCACAAGCTTAATGAAAAAGTGAAACTTTTAACTGCTTTCTTCTGCCTGTCATTTAATCTGCACTGTGAATAGTAAGCATATTTAGTTAGCTGCAATCCACAGAAACTCCCTCAGGGACTTGAGAAATACTGGTAGAAGATGCTCCTAGTTTCTGATACGTAGTGTATTCTTTCCTTTTCCCTGTTGACCATAGTATATGTTAGCATGGTACCATCATTACTGTACCTTGTGTCACTGTTAACAAGGAATAAATGATGTCAGAACATCTGATGGCACTGAATAGCACAGTGAACCGAGACGTTACTGTTGCTTTACTTATTTCTGTGCACTTGCTTCATCTGCCAGTTCAGGTCACCTAAACCATTTTGTGATGTTTGTGAAAATATTCAGTAATATCTGCTGTTCTGGAAAGAGTAAATCAGATTCCCTTCTGAGGGAAGTACTGACTTTGTATTTTGGCTTATTCATAAGTAGCAAACCAAATGCAACGGCAGAATAGTGGCAGTCCCAACAATAAAAGCTCTGTGTTCATTCTGTCTGGTGAAACAACTATATGGCATCTACAGCTACCTCGTAAAATGGGACCAGATTGATGAGCTTAAGTTATTGAGTGTTTCTTAGTTCTGTGAGCATTTTGTTGCTTACAGCTGTGTAGGCATTTTTCTTTTTCTCTTTTGCTGTTTCTCTCATTTTCCATTTTAGCTGGGAAAGAATGCTTCATCTTTTTCAACCTTTTCATTTTACAAATTGGTCCTTAAAATGCCTTGCTGCCTGGATGATAATAACAGTGAAATAATTTCTGTCTGACTGTAGGTGTATTCACGAGCCTGACAGAGTGAGTGCAAGGAGAAAACTGCATTTTATTAGTGGCGTTTCATTTCATTTTCTAAGTTAGGATCAGCATCAGTCTGTCATTAGGTCTAAAAGGATGTATTTAAGAAACAATATTGCACTTCCTTTAAAAGATCCTTACTAGATTTGAATAATAACAGACTACAAACATATTAATGATAACGAGTATGCAAAATGTTCTGTACAAAAAAAGATCTGACAAGCATGAATAGTGACAGATGATGACCGGAATTTTCAAAATTTATGATCATTACAATGTGGAAAAGTAATTATGAATAATAAAAGTCTGCTGCAATAATTAGCTGCAATGGATGCTCATAGCAAGGTAATTGAACTGGAACAATTTAAGGCAATAACACACTATTTGCATTTTATACTATGTTGGAACATTTTATCATTAGACGAGTCAGCAATATACTCAAATTTCAACTTTCTAGACATGCACCTCGTGTTCAAGTCATTTGCTAAGCTGTGATCTGTACATAAAGGAAAAGTGATAAAAATAATTAATCGTTTTAATAAGGCAAGCTTCACTACATTTAAAATAAATATTTTCATGTGAATGTTGGTTTTGTACATATGCTAATAAATCTGTTTGTAAAGTAGGACTTCTCTACATAGTAGTAAACCATTTACGGTGTGGGAAAGAGTCTGTCTAATGTTTCAGTGTGTATTTTGTACAAACTAGGACATATCTGTGACAGCCCTGTGGAATTTTCTGTGTACATTCATTCATGCTGTTCATTCTGAAAGCAAAACCTGTTTGAAATGGTCAGGTTCCACTTTTCCAAAACTGTGTTTTAGCATGTGAGAATGTGCAAGTGCCCGGGGAGCCCAGATCCAAGGGATAGATTTGGAACTACTTTAAAGTTTGCAGCTCAGTCTTTTTCAAAATCTTTCCGGCAACAAACCATGAATTTCAGGATGATAAGGTTACAACAGACTGGCTCTCACTGTTGGATCAGAGTAGTCACTCCCAGGTGGACTGTCATCACTAGCATTCAAGGTCACTTTTTTCATTATGGTGGACCTTTCCAAAGGGCTGTAATTCATCATTCTGTAGACATGTGATGTATCGCATCATGGCACATCTCTATGATATACTTCAGTTCTAAGTCTTCTTCGCTTGTACCATCATTCTGCCAAAACACAAAATAGGAGAGCTTGCTGAAGCCCACAAGGCAAGCTGGCTCTCCTTTTTCTGTTGTGCTATTTTAAGAAAATGATTCTGAGATCACTGAACTGGTAATACTTCTTAACCTTGGCTAATGACTGCTTTGTCAGAAATGCTGTTCGCTCTCGCATAGGCAAACTGCTTTTTGGAAAGTTTATCACTAGTTCCCTGCTATGAATCTAGCTGCCATCAGTTTTATCCCTAAGTCAGAGTTTCACTACACCTTGCTCTAACACTCATGTTCTCTCGTTCCTGAAGAAGTTTATGGCAGAATAGGCATTCAGCGAGTGACGTTTCTGAATAAAGTTATGACTCAACTAATGAAGTCTGTCTTCTAAGTATAAAGAGAACTGAATCAGGACTTCCAGAAACATGTGGCAAATAAGTCCTCTCCTTACCCTCTATTAGGACACAGAAGCTGTCCTGGAAGCTGCACTGAATTTTGCTATTGAGCTGTCTGCTTTTTCAACAAATATTCTGAAGCTGAGGGAAGAATTTCTGAGCTTGCATTTTATAAGATCTCTCTGGAGCAGAAACATTTGCCAAAGGCTCAAGAGCAATTTAAAATCAGGTTTTTTTTAAAGTACAAATAATAACTTTTATTTAGTATCAGAGAAATAATAAATAACGTAATATAATCTTAGGGAAGCTGGTATCATTGCATATAGCCTTTGTTTTTCTATTAACTGAATCAAGTATTAATGGCTATATATTCATACAGAAGAAATATAGGATGATTCTGCCCTTAGACCACTTTTACCTTCCATTAAAAAAAAAAGTTTTCCAGGTATTTTGTCACCTGGGAAGTTTGTGCCGTATGAATGAACACCCCATTCAAGACATCTGGGAGTTGGAGTCCTTTGTTAGTTTTTTTTATTACAGAAGTGTTTGGATAGTAGTATGGAACCAACGGGACATGTTTTAATTACTTGTTACAGTTTCTTCTTAATCTACTTTAAACAGAGAGTGCAGTGTAATACTGAGCATATCATAGTCCCAGTCCTTGTTCTGTGTGTGGGTTTTTTTCCCCCGTTAACTCCGAACAATTTGTTTTTTCTGGGTCAAATGAATTTCTAGATAGACCAAATACTTTCATGTATGACAAGGACAGTAGGACATCAAAACATATATACCCCAGGGAATGGCTTTAAACTTCTCGTTTTGATAATACTCTTCCTGACATGTTCAATGCATCCATCACATCAAAGCTTTAACTTTTTTTCTTTTTTTAAAGAAACAGCTTAAGCCTGTTTTTCTTAGAGAATGCATGGAGGCTGTTTAAAGTAAAAAAAAAAAAAAAAAATTATATACTTTCAGAACAAGAATTGCAATGTGCTTGAGCAGAGACATCTGCTATTTTTATTTTCAGTTCCCCAGGAATAGAAATTTGTTGCAGAAGATGGTAATTTAATGTGAAAGTCTACAGAATACTGAACATTAAAACCAGTGGGTATAGAGATAATAAAAACATTAAATTGGTCTGAGCCTGTAGTTCCATTCTGGATTAGAGCGTGCAAGAACGTGGAACAAGTTTACTCAGAACTAAGCTTTGAAGTGGTGCTTACTTGGGTGTCCTGTCTGCGCTACGCATGACACTAGACGCACTTCCCCCTTCTCAGGGCTTTATTTTGAACTAAGTAGAAATCCTTGCTTATGACTGAATAGAGTTTAAAGGTATACACTGCTCAAACTGGGAAGAAGGATTGCAGATAAAGGGATTGCTACTTGGTAAAGAAGCTTATGGCTTCCTCAGGGTCGCCCTTTCCACACTCGGAGTTGCCACGTGTCTGCTTTTGCAAGCGGGGGGACAGCCTATGCAACCGCTGGGGGCTACCGCGCAGGTGTAGTGACTCTGCAATGTGTTTAAGCGGTGGTAAAAGGAAATGCGTGGGGAAATTGTTACATGTAATAATGACTGTTTTTCTGTTTTTCAATATTTAACAACTAAATACGCTCGTCTTGGTCATATCGTCTTGATAATGAATAACTTACACGGTTTCTTATTTTGTTCTCTTACACCTCTGTTGCCTTACGCTGTGACTGTATGTTACGGCTAAGAGAGAACAACAAAGAAAGGTTTTAGTGAGGTTTGTGAAGCTCCGGTGGGACCCTTTGCTCCTAGGCTGAGAGTCAGCCCTGCCTATAGGAAGGTCAGTAAGACCCACTCGTTCAGCTGACTCACCTGGGCGTTTCCAATAGAGGAATCTGGCACCAGCCCCTGAGCTTCTTCAGGCATGACAGCGGTGCTGCCTGCCCAGAGGAGCTGGAGGACCTGGGTCACAGCTCCTAGAAGGCTCCGACCTCAGCAAGAGGGCGGACAGCTGCCCACTCAGGGAGACAAGGCTTTCTTCCCTGTGCATACCGGGGTGTCTCAGGTTCTGCTGCATCGGACGCCCCGCAGGAGTGAAGCAGCCGGTCGCCGTGCCTCTCACGGGAGGGATCGCGTGACCTTCTTGAGAAGCAGCTGCTGCTGGATCCCGGTCCCTGCCAAGTGCGGCAGTGGCTCCTGACTTCAGGGCTGAGAATAGTACGCCAAGGCTTTCCCATGCTCCATGCTGAACACGGTCAAGAGCGCATCGCTCAATAGAAAAGAAGCCAAGAAACACTGCAAGTAGTAAGTTTCTCTGCAGGTTTTACACAGTATTGATTACAAGTGGTCAGTGACTGTGACAAAATTAGGAAAACTAAATTGTTCAATGTTATAAATAAATTATCTCTCTTGAGTAATTTATGTTGAGAACTCTTGTTATGGGATTGCTTATAAATTTTTTCGTAGAATCCATGCTGCCATATTTGCAAATGCTGTTTTAATAATTAAAGACAACAAGATTTTAATAGTTTGATCCAGATTCAGAAATGCAGACTATGTAGCCCACCTCAGTCTGACATATTTAAGTTGCTGTCTACAGAATTGCGGTGTTTTGAGCAGCATTTCTCTTTACACCATAGATATCTTAAGTTACTTACATTGTTACTCTCTGTGCAGTTGGAAATTTATTTATTGCATAAAGTCAATATTATTTAAAATAACTAGATATATGAGAATACTGAAATTAAACAAATTTCATATGGTTTAGAGCAGAAATGCAGTTTGAATAGACAAAGCTGTTCTGCTACATTAGCGGCTGAGGGAACTGGGCTTGTTCAGTGTGGAGAAGAGGAGGCTGAGGGGAGACCCTATCGCTCTCTACAACTACCTGAAAGGGGGTTGTGGCAACGAGGGTGTTGGTCTCTTCTCCCAAGTAACTAGTGATAGGACGAGAGGAAATGGCCTCAAGTTATGCCAGAGGAGGTTTAGATTGGGTATTACGAAAAATTTCTTCACCGAGAGGGTGGTCAAGCATTGGAACAGGCTGCCCAGGGAGGTGGTGGAGTCACCATCTCTGGAAGTGTTCAAAAAACGTGTGGATGTGGTGTGTCAGGACATGGTTTAGGGGACATGGTGGTGCTGGATTAATGGTTGGACTTGATGATCTTGAAGGTCCTTTCCAACCTAGTGATTCTGTGATTCTGTGATTTATCTTTGCACTGTTTTGTTGTACTCACAGCCTTTTTTTGTTGTTGCAGCTTTGTCACTGGACTGAAAAAAAAGGCATACAAACTTCACAAGATACTTTAAATGTAAAATGTTAATTTAGATGCTGTCCTTAGTTCTAAGTCATGACTCTGTGGTTTGTGTGATCATCTGTGCTTCTGTCACTCCTTCTTTTCATCAGTGTTCCATGGACTATGTTGTGAGGATGAGGGGGGATGGTTGGTGTTTTGATGCACATTATGGTATATACTATGGTATGCAACTGCTCTATAAGCATTGAAACATTAAGACTA
Source organism: Phaethon aethereus (assembly GCF_964289735.1). Lineage (NCBI taxonomy): Eukaryota > Metazoa > Chordata > Aves > Phaethontiformes > Phaethontidae > Phaethon > Phaethon aethereus. The sequence continues at coordinate 67,222,789 of NC_138578.1, read as the reverse complement.
CCAGTCCCCATTAAATCGTATCTACCTGATAGGTATGATATTTTTTATTTTCTTGACATTTCCTGACATAATGTTTAAAGCTTTAAGTTTAAGTGAAGTAGCAACCCTGCAAGCTGCTCAGTGTTAAGAAAGGCAGGAAGGAAAGAATGAGAATTGCCTCAGCACCAGCAGTCTGTGTAGGACAGTATAGAAAACAGCAACTTACTGGCACTTTTTAAAATGAGCAGAATCCTGAGTCTGAAGGCCTATGTGGGATTTACAGCCCCCTGCAGAAGGCGGCAAAATCATCTGCTTCTTGCAAGGTCATGATTCATGCCAAGTGTTGTAGGTGGGCACAGCTGAAAGACAATACTTTGCCTCTGCAGATGGCAGGAGTGCCCACCTTCCTCTTTTCAGGCTGCACTGCAAGCTGTATTCTTCATTTCTATGAATTAGGATACTTTTGGATGCCTAAACATTGTTCCTGCTGACCACTTACATGACTAAAATCTTCTCTGTTGATAAAGATAATGAGCTCACAGCTCCCAGACATCATAATATCTATTTTGTTCCCTAACTGGTCAAAATCATGTATTTGCAAAGATGCAGTGAGGAAGAGACGTATATTCATGTTTTGGCCACTATCTAATGCCTCTTAGCAATGCTGCTGATACCAAATCTGTAGAAAAACAGCATGGCATCCCTTTTTGATGGGCGAAATTCATTTAAATATGAAGCAGTAAGAATCTTCCTACCAGAGATTACTGCATCTCATTATGTTCTTTTTGCAAGATATATGACTGTGGAAACCAGTCTGGTGATAACTTCGTTCTGCAAGACTTTCAGATTTTGAGTCAGCTCTTCAAAATGTCTAACGGTGCTTTCTCTCTGCCTGCCTTAGACATATATAGACATTTTAAAATGGATATAACCTCACCTTTCCCTCCACACAGATGCAAATACACGACAGAGGGGGGAAAAAAGGAAATGCATGCAGTTAGTGCTATACTTCAGGAAACACTGGTAACGCATGTGACACCGAGGGTCTCCCAGCGAGCTTGCAAGCTACGTCCTTATTCCTGCAGGCCTGGAGCCCATGGGCTCTGGGAGAGCGCAGGGTCTGACTGCATGCAATAGCTTGGCGAGGGACATTCTGTTCCCTTTATGCTATTCACCACTAAGTTTATGGGAAGTCAAAGAGATCCAGAATCCCATTGGCACAGAAGTACTGTATTTCCTAGTTCAACCTGTGCTTTTAATCCACATAACTCCTCGTTAGTCAGGCTTTATGGGTGTAATCCAGAGCCCATTGATCTCAGTGGAAAACTGCCCACTGATTCCACTGAGATTTCGATCACGGCCTGTACATTGTGGTGTTAATTTCACCTTTAAATCTTGCACAAACCTACCAGGTTTGTGACTGGCCTAATTTTTCAAGGTTATACATAACTGAAAGTTAAGTGAAAAACATGCTTCCCGCCATGTACCTGAGACAAAATCCTGCCAAGTTCGGCACAAAGTGGGAAGAAAAGTAGGAATTTCTGGATGTGAATTTCCCTCCCACCCCACTCCAGTTTGGGGTCTGGAGGACCTCTGTGCCATGGAGGTTCACAGACTTGGCTTCAACACCTGGCCATGCTGTCTAGCTCCAAACTCAGCCTGGCCTCAGAAGTGTTTTTCCTCAGAACCATGGGTGCCTCCCACAGAGAGCTGAAGGGGATGGAAAACTTAAGCAGTCCCACAGGGAACTTAAATCCTAATTCAGGAGTACCAAGAATTGATTCTTTGCAGCTGTGGAACAATTTTTTCTTTCCTGAATTGAGGGGAAAAAAGCTCAAAGAGCTCAAATATATTTCTAGGAGCCAAATTTTTTATTGTACTTGGAAATTTTTATTTGATCAGCAGCCTTGAGATTTGAAGAGGATTATTCACCTCCCTTCCTTGTTTCAAGAACCAGCATAAATAATCCATTTAGTGATAATGCTGTGCCTCCCAGTGTGCTTGTTTATCATTAGAGTTCTCCAGCTTTCAGTGGAGTAGTACACTCCGATTCCTGGATGGATTTATGATGCAAATGTCAGGTAGGAACTCCAACTCCATCCCTCTGTTTTCAAGCCAAACCTCTTTATTTTTACATTGTATTTGAATTATACATTTATGGAATGATCAGGAAATATTTGAAAATATTAAAATTCTCTCGACATTTAAAACCAAGTTAGAGGTTAGCCCCAACCTGAAAGTTAACTATAATTCCATAGGAGTGCCTTTTATGTATTGTTACTTTCACTAAATATTCTCTAAGGGTCACCATGTGGATTTTTGGCATGAATATCAAATACATGGCCATTCTTTCCATGTCTTTTCACTTATTTTATTTGTATATTAAATCTTTCTCTAGAAGAATCTGAGAATTTTTTAAGGCTTATTTGTAGGTAACAAGGTATCATGGTTTAACCCCAGCTGGCAACTAAGCATCACGTATCCACTCACTCACTGCTCTCCCCCAGCCCCAGTGGGATAGGGAGGAGAATAAAAAAAAAAAAAAGGTAAAACTCATGGGTGGAGATAAAGACAGTTTAATAGAACAGCAAGAGAAGAGAAAATAGTAACAACAACAACAGTAATAAAAGAATATACAAAATAAGAGATGCACAATGCAATTTCTCCCCACCCGCTGACCGATGCCCAGCCAGTTCTTGAGCCATGGTGCCCCTGGCCAATTCCACCCAGTTTATATAGTGAACATGGTATCATATGGTATGGAATACCCTTTGGCCAGTTTGGGTCAGCTGTCCTGGCTGTGCTCCCTCCCAGCTTCTCGCTGGCAGGGCACAAGAAGCCAAAAAATCCTTGACTAGTGTAAGCACTATGTAGCAACAACTAAAACATCAGTGTGTTAGCAACATTATTCTCATACTAAATCCAACATGGAGCACTATACCAGCTACTAGGAAGAAAATTAACTCTATCCCAGTTGAAACCAGGACACAAGTCCCTCTTACAGGAGTAGGTACATCGAAATAAGGAACAAACAGTAAAAAAATTGCAGGAACCAGAAGAAAAAAACACTGTCTCCATTAGTTAGACCTATGGGAATAACTGTAGGAAGAACTCGTCCCAAAAATCTTTCACACTGCTCAGTGTAGTCCAACTGGCATGATCAAAATCAACATGTCAGGCACTGAACAGATTACAAACGAACTGATAGGTGCTCAAATGCAGTTGCTGCTGGGGTTCAAAAGTGACTGTGTGATTTCAGGACTTCAGCAAAATGCAGGCTTCTAGTGCAGTATGATAACTGAAGAGGAGGTACTATCCTTGGAAGCAGATTAATAGCTTAAACCACTGAACTAAACTATTCAGTTTAAACTATTATTTACTGTTGTTTAAAACTATTATTTAAAATAAATAATTTAGTTTAATAGAAAAACATGAAGTAGGGTTGTATTGCTTCTATATTGGCACTGAAGTATGGCCTCTACCAGAATTATTACCCAGTGTCATAACAGACCAATAAATATCTTGTTAAATTAGAGAGCCTTCAGATAAGAACTACAAGAATGACACAAGATCTGAAAAATGTACCTGGCAGAATTGTGAGAAGCTAGATCTGTTTAGCTCAGACAGTGACAGTTAAGGAGGACCTTGGTGATAATTAGGGGCAGAATTATCTGCGATCCAAATGCAGGAGGTGCATAGACACAATCACATCACAGGAGATGGATCTACCTGCAGTGCTAATGTGGCATATAAAGTCTGCATAGCTTCTCCAGTAAAGGAGAGCACAAACTTGATAAAAGGCAGCTGTATGTTCCAACGATGAAGGTGGAAAGAGATTAGTTAGAAAGAATATTGTAGACATTGCAACTAGATCAGTTCAGACCAGAAATGAGTCATTGGAGAGTAGCCCACTGAAACAATTTACTATATTTTGCTGTGCATTTTCCATTACTTCAGGGTTTTCTTTATTTTTTTCATCATGAATTTGGATGTTTTTAAGAGTTGCCTTCTACTTCGCAACAGTTTGAAAAAACCCAGCATTCAAGACATTGCACTGGAGGAGTGTAATAGGCATTCTGGATTTATGATTTGTGAAAACATACTACTCATGTTTCTTACAAGTCTGTTTTCAGGAGCCTTTGATTTAATAAGTATTTTAATTTCTATCAGAATTAAACATTTGTGCCTACAATACATATGGACAGATAGAAAAGTCTCAAACAAACCCAGATTTTTCATTTTCGTGTGGCAGGGTTTCCTTAGCCTTTATGTGGGCAGGGTGTTCTGAAGTACCATTAATTTCAGTAAGAGTCATAACTGTGCAGTGTTACTAAATTTGAACTAGGGATTGATTTATCTTTTCCATCATGGGAACTGATTTATTGTACCTGAATAACAATGTTGTACAAGTAAGTGAATGCAGAAATTCCAAGACATGAAGACCTTGGGCCCTGGGAACATCCTGTGACCTCTCATTTTTTGCAGGAATTGCCCACCTCCTATATATATACATCAGCAAAAAGATTACAATAAACTAAGAAACGTATCTGCACAACAACACAAAAATTTATATTTGGCTTAAGAAATGTCAAAGTTTTTGAATGGTATGCAAATTAAGAATACATCATAGGATGAGGTAGGATAAACTAAAGTCACTGCAAAACTTTTTGTCTGAATCACCAAATAGTTTGGAGATAGAATAAAAATTCTTGTTAGCTGATAAATACTGCATTTTCTAGTTTGTAATTTATGTGGAAGTTGAAATATCCCTGGGAAAGTCTAGTCATATGATATTTCAAGCCTGAGAAAAAGCAGGAAGGTGAAATCCTCTCAATAAAGATCAAATTAATATTTCCTATCCAATTGTGTGGAATTCCATCAGTGTGAAAAAAAATTAAGGCATGTGTCCAAAGTCAAATTGCTATAATCATGTGCGCCTAAATCTGTCCCCAGTTACCATGATGAAATCTGTAATCAGAATTACAGAAAAACATCTGAATGTGTCCTTTCTGTAACTAAAAACGTTCCCAAATACTTCTGAAAATGAAAACCTGAAATCTTTATTTTATTTCAGTCCTTGTCTTTCAATCTTTTGATTTTTAAGCATCATCAAAAACAACGAGATGGAATTATACATGTGACACTTAAATTCATGCTCAGATAGGCAGCATAAAGAACAGGTATAATCTTTGTAAATAACACCTGGGGACAGATAATCACCAGTTACATTGATTTTCCTGCTCAGGATTTTAGTCACTGGCATTAGTCAGAGATTTATAAAGGAATAAACACTTCTGTATCAATAGATTTTGTAGACTTTTATAGAAAAGTTCAATTTTAGAATAAAGGGAGCTTTAGACTGCATTGTACCGCTATGTTCTTTGCATGAAACCTTTACATATGTTGCTTATTTCAAGCCCGAGACAAATGACAAGTGCTGTTTAAGCACTAGATGACTTTTCGGTTTTCCTTCCAAGTACCAACTGAAGGTTTCAGAGGAGCTCAGGTGAAGATTTGGTCTCTGCAGATCTCCATTTATTATTTCACCTTGGAGATCCGAATCCTGTGGCATTGTTAGCACCCCGACCGAGGCACTGAGTGCTCTTGGCCATGTGCATACATACAGTTACAGTTAGGTAATCGGTGTTTACTCCCATGAAAAAGACACTGGGAAGGGTTTGAGAAACTGCTTCTCCAGTGAGCTCAGCTGAGCTGGATCCGAGCCTCCAAGGAGCGTATGGTTTGTTCTGCCCTGTCTAGCTCTCCATGGCCGAGAGCCGTCTAAATTAACTCGGGAGCTGCTTTCAGGAACGGGATTTGAACCCTTGTCTCCTTTGCCGGGGCGAGGTCACCGCTGGAGGACAATATGGTGCTATAAAAGTCTATTAGTTATTAGGTGACGCTACAGCTGTACATTTCAGTGCAGGAAACGGCATTCATACGTGGGGGATAAGACTCAAACTGAAAAGGTGAAGAGCTGTGTAACGTCCTGGTCCTGGAACAGACTAGCAATGCCTTCAAGAAACTTCCTTTCGTGTCTGTGCTATACCCTTAGGACAGACCGAGAAGTGACTCCAGGGCTCTCAGCGATTGTTTCTCCCTCCCTTTGTGTGCTGAGCTGAGCTTCTATGAACACTGTGTGCTTGGAAAGTGTTAAGAAAAGGTCTCTTCTCATGTAACCTCTCCCGGGTGGATTGCATTCCCTATAAACAATGTAAACAAAACCAACACAACTTCAGCAACAAGATTTTGAGGTGATTGCCTTAAGGCACTTTACTGAAAGCTTGCATTTTTCTTTTATTCCCCCCCCCAATTTACATTATTTAACCCAAATCTGTAGATGATTTTTTTGATGGCTTTACTTCTGTGACTTTGGAATCCAGTCATCACTTCTTTTTCCTCTCATTGAGGCAAACAAGTTTGCACTGAAGTCTAAAGTGTTTAACTTTCATAAAAACCTAAGCCACTCCATCTCAATTAATTTTATTTAAGTATTATAACATGTACCTTACTGGAGGACAAGTTATAGCCCTTCTTCATTAATACAAGCTGTATTGCAAGCACGGCTTCAACGCAAACTTAAATCCATGCAAAGTCAATACTTTTATGACTTTATCAAAACAAGAACAGATACTGAGTTGGAATGGCATTGTCTCTTTTTATATCAGGTCGGTCAAAAGAGAATCAGCGAAACCTGTAAAAATGGAAAACATTTTTCTTAAGCCAGAAATCAATTTTCTAAAATTTTATTATCCAAGATACAAGATTAATTACAGTTATATTAAATTGAAATGCTGAAATAAAGATGGATGACTAATCAACCGGCCTCTCCAATACATTGTTTGTTGGGAAGGGAAGAGCTTCCCCAGCTGCAGTAATTTGTCACTTTTGTTGACAGATAGAGTGCAATAAATTCTGATCTAGAGTGAGACACTCTCAGCTTCACATCATCCAGCAAATGTCTGTAATGCTTCTTCTACATGGCCTTTCCAGTGACCTGAAATATAGATTGTTGCCTGATCACTACATCTTCACTAGAAGTCAGCTTGCTGTTAACCTTCTTTAGCATAGAGTTGCAAATAGATGTTGGGGACCATGTAAAGAAATGGTTGGAAGTATAATTTTACTTGAAAAACTGTTATTAAGATGCTGTTGAAATTCTATGATAGAGATCATGAGAGAAATACTTGCCTTTGATTAAATCAAGACATTTGAGAACCAGATGACGAAGGCTTAACTACTGGGGACGTTTAATTTCTTTTTTCCCCTGTCCTTAGTTTAACTACTTTTCATTGATTTAAATTTTGGATTATATTGTAGTGTTACACACCTTGTCTATATATAGGGAATTTGTGTACTTATGGTACTTTTATGTGGACCAGCTCTGCAGTAACATGAAAAGGTGAGGTAGGGTATTTCACCAAGGAATATTTAGCTTTACCGCCAAGTCTTATCATATCACACATATTGACATACCTTTCACATTCCAAAAGAGATAGTGGATAAGATGAAACATTGCAGCTGAGCAAAGCCACTAAATAATATAACTACACCTAACATTTGTCTATTTCATCATAACTTTCTGCCAGGGTTATTAGCTTGTTCCCAATATTTCTAAGCTTTTATTTCCAAGAAAATAAGGGAAGTAGGAAAATAGATTTTAGAACCCACAAATGCATATTTTGATACATTTCTCACAATATATGCTGAAGATGCATATGATCTGTAAACATGGCTGTAAAAGTGGCAATGCAATGCGGTGCGTGCAGGTGCTGTGGAAGAGAGCTTTCCAAACATGTTAATTTTTTACTGTATCAATCAGTTCATCAGTTTAAATCAGGAACTGCAGTGACATCTGTTCACATGAAGTTTGGTCCATAACACAGAATTTCTTAGTCAATGCCATTTACAATGTTAATTTCCAAGCAGATGAATATTTTCAATGAGAATGACATCCAGACAGAAAAACAATGAAACAGGTCATCTCCTAATTCACTTGAAGAGCTGTTTTGTTAAAGTAAGGACCTCAAAGCAATGGGAGCTGAAGAACACAAGTCAGGAAGAAGAGACAGCAAAATTGCATGGTACTGCATAGTTTTCCTTTCCAGAGGGAAACAAAATAAGAGTTATAGTGATAAAGATGCGGGGAAGAAATTTACACACTGCAATATTATGTAGACTGAAATTAAAAAAAAAACAAATAAAAAGGTCACAAATAAAATAAAAATATCAAGATTAGCTATGGGAAATACCAATTTACAACTCATATTAACTGTATGGCCAGACTGGCAAGTGCAGTTTTCACATTTTGTAACTGCAGCAAAGGATGGACTGTGTGGATTAAGTGATCTTTTATTACTTCTGCCAAAGTGAGAAATTAAAAGGGAAATGTAAACTTTCTCCAGAAACATCCAGACTCTCTTAAGTTAGAAAAGATGCCTATGCAGAATGCTGGTGATGTGCAGTGTTAGAACAGTCACAAGGAAAAAATTATTTCCCTAACAACTGAGGTCGTTTTCTCTTCCCCCCCCACAGTGTTCATCACAGTAGCCTACAGCTGTTTTCCTTGGGATACAGCCCTGCTGCTCGGGGGCATCCAACCTCCAGGGTACAACGAGTAGTAATTTTTAATTTCAGTCTCCAACACCTGCATGAGGGAGGCAGCTCTGGTCCTTGATATCATGTAGTCATTGACTTCCCTGAAAATAGGATTGAGCCATAATATGTCCCTGGGCAGCTTGGAGACATTAGGGGCTAATAAGTCTTATGATACATGCAGACTATTGATTTACCATTCTAGCTTTTAAAATCTGAATACCAATGGCATTTACCCAGGGATACATGTTAAGCAGGTCCATATGGAAATATTTTCCAGGCATCAAAGCCATGTACTTAATGTTTTTGCATTGCATAGTTTGTCAGAATCACTCAGATTGTTCTCACATACATATATATATATATATATCTCTCTCTATATATAAAAATAGATACAAAGATGTATTGGACTAAAAAGCTTTAAATAAAAACCAAGTGTTCATAGCTCTTCTCCTTTGTTAAATTCTCAAAGTGAAATTTCACTTCTCTTCGAAATACAGGTTTAACAGATAAGCGAACAGATCTGATCTAGAGACAAGACAAATGCCCCCTTGGTGCTGCACTTGGAAAGACAGACCTTTAACTGTGCAGAAGTTTAGCCTTGTGAGGAAAGATTTTCAGGGACAAGGCAAATTCAGTTCAAATCTAGAACTTTCTGTTGAGTTTGTATGTATTATGCTATCCCAATAGTGCTGTTTTGTTAACTGTTACAGCCAAGGCACGCAGCTTACTATTTCCTAATGTATATTTTAATTTCCGTTGAAAAGACGTGCACTTTAGGATGTGGCTCTGCTGCCATACCCTTTCAAATGTATACATTCGACTCATTTAAAAACTTTGCTTTAATTCTAAACCTGTCTTACAACAGCAGAAAATTATGTTTAGGTCCTGTCCTTGGGAACATTAAAACCAAGAAGCCACCAGGAGAAAGTCTGAAGATAATACCTTTCAGTGAAAGGGAACAGATCCAGCTAAAGAAAGGACACTCCCGCTTACATGTTAGTCTGCTCGTACTGGTATTAGGGACTTTCCTTAAACTGCAAAAGATGTATTCCAGCAGAGAATACCCAGCTAACTATCTAATGTTAGAATAAAGATTTTTTTTTTATATGATCAGATTAGTTAAACAGATTTTTCTGCAAGAGAAAGAACTATTAAAATATATATTTTTTATGACTGACAATCAGCAGAATGAGTGTTTCATATAAAATCTATTTTCCTTTTGGGACACAATTTGTTCCTGATCATTCTCCCTAGCAGATCAGTTTCCAAGGAGGCTAAAAATAAATAGTCTCCTCTAAAAACAAAACAGTGACTGAATTAGTATGCTCCTGTGAAACAGCAATTATTTCTGACAGGTGAAAAGGCCATTAGACATGAATTGATTTTCAGAGGTACTGTGAACTCTTAGTCTAGTCAACAGAAGCTGCGTGCGCTCATCACCTCTGAAAATCAGGGTCAGTCGTGCAAGGTGCTGAATGACCTCAACCCACAGCAAGTTTTCCACACATTTCAGGAACTGGCCTTTAGAAATGAGACAAGAAATCTGTAAGCCCGAATACGTACTGTGAAAATTCTGAAATGCAATCCCTGAACTGTCATGTTGTCTGCTTTAAATGGCATTGGCCTTGGCACCACGAGGTCCTGAGAAAGCCACTTAACTTCCCTGTACTGTTTCCACTTTTACTCCTCCTGTGTCTTGACCTTCTAAATAGTACCAAGACCTGGTTTGTTTTCTTCTGCTCATGAATACAGTGCCTAATGCTACCAGGCTCTAGTATCAATTGGAGCAACTTATTACTATGAAATTGCTGTTCATAAATATAAGAATTATGAAATATAACTGTTTAGAGAAGGGGTTGTAGCTTTGCTAAAGCTATGTGCTATGTCAGTGGAAATCCATGACGAGAATACAGGTGTGTTGGGCTTGTAGTTAGCTTTCCATATTCACAGAATCACAGAATCACAGAATCATTAAGGTTGGAAAGGACCTTCAAGATCATCAAGTCCAACCATTAATCCAGCACCACCATGTCCCCTAAACCATGTCCTGAAGCGCCACATCCACAAGTTTTTCGAACACTTCCAGAGATGGCGACTCCACCACCTCCCTGGGCAGCCTGTTCCAATGCCTGACCACCCTCTCGGTGAAGAAATTTTTCCTAATATCCAATCTAAACCTCCCCTGGTGCAACTTGAGGCCATTTCCTCTCGTCCTATCGCTGGTTACTTGGGAGAAGAGACCAACACCCTCGTTGCCACAACCCCCTTTCAGGTAGTTGTAGAGAGCGATAAGGTCTCCCCTCAGCCTCCTCTTCTCCAAGCTAAACAACCCCAGTTCCCTCAGCCGCTCCTCATAAGACTTGTGCTCCAGACCCCTCACCAGCTTCGTTGCCCTTCTCTGGACACGCTCCAGCACCTCAATGTCCTTCTTGTAGTGAGGGGCCCAAAACTGAACACAGGATTCGAGGTGTGGCCTCACCAGTGCCGAGTACAGGGGCACAATCACTTTCCTACTCCTGCTGGCCACACTATTTCTGATACAGGCCAGGATGCTGTTGGCCTTCTTGGCCACCTGGGCACGCTGCCGGCTCATGTATTCTTCTAGAGTAAAAATAAATTTGGAAATTGTGATCCACTCAAAACATTGAAATCTAATTAATATATGAAAAAGCCAATACGAAGCAGGAAAACAGTAATTTGAATGAGGAAGAACAAGTAAGTACTAACACAGATGAGACATCAAGAATTATGCAAAGGAGAATGTAAGATTAATAAGTGTTTTTTTACTAATGCTTCGATTTTCTTTTGTCTCTGTGCAGAATCAGATTAGATCTGCCTCTCAAAGATCAGTGAACATTTGAGTACAAACATATCTGAATTTTGGGGAAGCTCAGACTGAGGTGTGATTCCAGAACTTTGTGACGTGACCATCTCTCGTTATGTCATCACTGCCTTTTCTTTTATCCTTTCCACACATCGCCACATATGTTTGTGCTACAGCCACTTAATTTTATAGTAGCAAAAAAAAGCTATGCAAGCAATATCAATATAAATATGCTGGCCTTATTTATGGGTCAACACATAAAAAGAAAACTGACTCTGTTCTCACTGTTGCCAAAGATTCTCTAGTCAGGACCCTTCATTTTTGCTTCTTTGCTTGACTGTATAGAGGGAGGTTAACAGCATTTGATTTTGCAGAAAAAAAATTATGGTGGGACAAAGTTGATGTTTGTAGACAACTTTGATATTCTCAGGCAGCAGGTGGTTTAAATAGTGACATGTACTGCTTACTGACATGTCTGCATCTTCAGGGATTTTTATGTGGTTATCACTGGATGTCCAGTGATGCTCATTGACTTTTTTGTAGTATTCTGGTACCATAATTGTAGCTGGAAAACAGCAATGTTTAGGATTATGATTGCAATAGTGTGGATTTTGTTTGTTACAGTGTATTAGATTTTACTCTTTTTCCATCAGATGCGTAAAGGGATATATATATACATTTCTGGTAAGGCATTTAATAGTGACCAGAATGGTATGGCTAAAATGATAAAATTTTCCTAGATTTATGTTTCCTGGATTATAAGGAAAAGACTTGGTGCTATGCTTCTGTATTGGCTCTTGCAACATTCCTCTATAGTCTAGATTAGAAGTATGTCTTCTCCCAAGTACCACTATTTGGAAATTGTCCTGAAATGAAACTCCTTTATCAAATCCTTTGCACCAGAGCCCCCAGGCAGGAAATACCAACATGGAAAACCTTGATCTGAAAACTTTGAAAAGCTTGACTAAATTCATACTTTGACTCTTTGAAAAGGACCTTTGAGAGATGAAATGTATGCACTGAGCATTTAAGACCTATAGCTCACAAAATGAAACTTGACTCCAGACAGTTTTCATTAATTGGGAGAAGTTATGATGATAAGCATTGCTTTACTTTTCTTTCTTCCTAGCAATAAAGTTTGCTAAGATTACAATGTGCTCAATCTTAACTGTCAGAGTAAAGAAACTTCACGTTACTAAAGTTTTCACTTTGTATAGTCATAATGAAACTGTGCTAAATAATTTCTGTGAGTGCTTCGAGCATTCTCATGGCTTTCACGCAGCATAACAGGTCCCATGAAGCAGTTAAGGCCTGAGATCAGCACGGCGACCGGTATGCCTTAACCCAAGTTCCTGCCAAGCTATGCAGAGCTAGGCTTTTTCAATGAAATGAAGTCTCTGTTCATTGAGGGGAGGGCCACAGACAGGGTTTTACTATTGTCATCTCTGATGTTCATGCTTCAACCACAAGCTGCCTTTATAAGGAATTGCATTTTGAAAAAAGTAAACCTTATCCTTTAAAGATTTGGGACAAAAATACTATATAACAATGCTCACTGGTTGCTTTTTTAATTACTATTTTTATTTATTGACTTAGTTCATTGTCCTGCGTATTATTTGTATTTTGCAATTATACTTACTGGTTAGAGCATGACTGTCTTTCTGGAAACCAGAAGAGAGCTTCTAATTGTTAGAAGATCTGTTTATTGTGAGCCATTTTCTTCCTATGATCTAACCCACCTGGTATTCTGTGTCCATTTTATTAGACCTTTGCAGTACCAGATTGTGAGAAGCTGGTGATTTTTTTTACTCAGTTCCTCAAAGGATTGGATAGGAAGTTGGTGGATGCCACTCCTAGAAACCCTGAAGTGTGAACACTATTTGAGAACAAGCAAGAATTAAGGAGGGAAAAAAATTCAGAGACATTGCTCTACCTTTCGGTGGTAAATGCTAGATAAAGATTTCTGTATTAATCTTTCATTTTTTTCCTTAAACCTTTTTCTTATTCAACTTAAGAATCTTCTTTTTTTTTGTCAGAGATCAAACTAACAAATTTGATATAGGTACAGCAAGCACACTCATACTTCTAATGTCTACGATAAAGAAGAATAACAGAATTTAACAAAACTTTTGGCAGTCAATAAGTGAATGAGGTTGTCTCCGGCATTCAAGGGGTGTTTCACTCCAGAGCTGCAAATACCCCAAGCCTTGTCCTGCCATGCAAGAGCCAACTAGGAGCTGCTATAATGTTCTCTCTCTCCCTACCACTGGGGAGCCAGGAGGGGAAACTATGTTAGAAGCTGTCTCCACCAGCTTGATGCTGCCAGAGACCTTCTCTGCCCCTGGTAACTTCTGCTAGTCTGTCCTGATTCGCTTCCAATTGTCTTTGAATCACCTGAATGACTTTGATTTCAGTCTGTTCTAACCCTAACCTTAACTACCTGTTTGTTCTTGATTATGAATTAGTAAAGCGGTAGATATGAAAGGGTACAAATTACCTCAGATTAAATGAAACATAGGTAAGGTTTTGACTTAGCTCTAACCTAATGAGAAGATAATTTAAACAGTCATCAGAAAGTGCAAGAATGGTGCTTTTTTTAAGTGAGGTTTTGTGTTTGGGGATTAATATTCCCAGCACAGTAGAGAGGAGTTATTTGCAGAAAATCTCAGCCTAATAGGTTATTTTCTCTATGAATAAAGTTGATTTAACTTTAGATATTGCAAGCAGCATTTTGTTTCTGGTTAATACAATTAGAAGGATTGATGGACTAATTTATAGGGTTACAGTTTGGTTTCATCTATACAAAATGAAAGAAGGAATAGAAATAAGGCAGAGCATTTTAGGTAATAGATATCTTGCAATATTAAAAGAAAAAAATATATTTAAGCAAAGAAAGTCTGATACTTTCTGTCCTTCATAATTCAGTTACTTTTTTCCTGGTCTGATTTTGCAAAACTGATGCTTTTGTGGGTACTGTGCTTTCCTTAGCATTGATTGATGGATAGGTCAAAAGTTTCAACTATGACCAAAGTCAGAAACTAAGTTTCAAAAAAGAGGTTTTCCTCACACTCATCAGAGGAAATGGCAGGGTACAATTTCAGTGACCGAAGAGCAAAGGCCCCTTTTTTAAAGGAAACAGGTTACATGTTACATTAGAGCTCTGAGGAAGTTTAGGGAATAAAATTCTCAATATAAGTAAAATAAATAAATAAACAGGTTACCATCAGGGCCTTTATTTAGAAATAGGAAACTTATCCTATGCAGGCAAGAATGCTTAATAATCACAGAGAATCAGAGTAGTAATGAAGCTAAATGTCTGTGGTATTACAATATTTTTCCCAAGATTTCTTCCTTTCGTCACCTCCCCAGAAAATGACTCATTGAGTACACACGGAGTTGTACAACTAGTAAAGTCAAACCTAACACATTTGTTTTAAGCAGGAAAACCTTTATAATTGTGTGGGTCTTAATCTTGCTTATCTAGACTAATTTAATTTTGTACTGGGAACATAAGGGACATTTATAAAATGAGAAAAATGCACAATGGATGCTTATTGCACAAAGGTACTCCCTGGCTGAATGGAAGTATGGGCTTAACAAATGCTTCTAATTGAAAAACTTCTGCTCCCCAGAGTGACCGAGAAAAATAGGAATGTGTCATAGATGAGGTGGGATGGGACACATTGCATTCTGGTTATTGCCTACTGTGCAGGACCCAGAGAGGCCTCAGGAGCTAAAATACATGTACAAGCAACTGTGAGATCCTGACCTGCATGTGAGTAAGGCAAAGATGCTTAAAAATATGAAAGTTTCTTCTTTCCACCCTTGGGTCAAACACAGGAATAATTGGAAGTTAAGTTTCTTGTATGTCAACTTGGGTTTTCTGAAGTTCAGTCTTCACTAAAATGGAAAAGGAGGTATTCTATAAAAGCTTTTGTTCTGTGTATCTGCCTTCCTGCATTGATCATGCCCCTTCTATAGAACTGAAGAGACAGGGGCACATGGGAAGAGAGATGTTTCTTTTGAGGTAAATCAGGCAGGGGGAAACAGGAAGACATGATTATTAAATCAGGATTCATTTGAAACTGGGTTAAAAATATTGCATAGTATAGTATAATAAAAAAATACATCATAGTATAATAAAAGATGTTACTGAGTGTTTAAATGAGGTAAAGACCTAGATATGAAGAAAAGGCACACTTCTGTACTTCTCCTGCAAGGAAATAAGGCAAAGACAGATCTACTTGAGCCTGGTTGGCTAACCGAGAAAAGGCGGTTAGAGCATCCTGTTGTCTAGAAGAAGCATCACACAAGTGGTGTGACTAGTATCACCTGTGGCTACTCTTCATTGCTGACCTGTAGTGGCCAGGTACCTGCTTACATCTGTGAGGGTAGTTTGCGATCAGCCTGGGCAGGTGGATGGAACAAGGCCCACTCTCATCAGTTTCTGGGTCCACGGTGAGTCCTCTTAAATGCTTTACCATCACTTCCCCTTTTCCATGAAGTAATAAGCTGGTTTCAAACTAATGAGGGGCAAGAGAAGAAAAAAAATATATTTCTTGGGATTGTACTGTTCTGTAAGTACCTGTTGTTGGATTTACTCTACGTTTTTCCAAGTTCCCCTGACAAGCCTGCATTTAGAGGTGGAATACGGATCTAGAGGAAGCAATGGCCAGCAGAAAAAAACAGTTGTAAAATCAGAGTCTTATACTGTCCAGCATATATTTTTGTATATGCTGTGGTATATATGAATTCTTTTGCCTCCTTTGTTGTTTCCCTGACAACACTTTTGTATTTGGTCGTTGTTGTCAGGAGGTTTTATTTAGGTTATACCTCTATAGCACAAATGTATTACTAGAAATCGCTCACATAGCGTGCTTTATGCTACCCATCTATAACACATAGCAGAAATAATTGCTAGTGAGATGCAATTCTAAGGGTATTATACATTTAGCCTTTACTATAAATGGATATAATATTATAGTACAATTTATTGTGAATTAGGACAGCAAGCTCTTTTAATGATGCCAGAAGCCAGAGAACTAATTTCTAGCGTGCTGCTTTGAACATTTACCATGTAGCATGTACTTCCTAGGTTTTCGAGGATGTGTTTTAGCTTTCACCTGGTACAAGGAATAAGGGAATTGGAAAAGAATAAAATATACATAATTTATCACAGGATTTTCTATGTCTATGTAATAGTAATTTAATCTTAGACTAAACTCAGTAAATACACAACAGTGTTTCACTGCATTCCATTGTATCAGAATAGAAATAATTAATTTTGATGTTGTGTCCTACACAAAAGGTGAGATTTATTAAAGTGGGTTTTTTTGTTCATTCAACAGCAACAAAAATGTGTCTCTCTCTCTCCCTAGTATTCTTGGCTGATTTAAAGAAACAATACCTTAGAAACAAAAAGGAAAATGTAATTCATGTAAAAGTTATTCAGATATGACTGACGCTTGTTCATATAATAATAAAGTAATACTTTTTCTAATCTACTCATCAACACAGTGTTATCTGACACTTCGATAATAGACTAGTATGACCTTAGAGGTTAGCAGTGACATTGCTTTCTGAACATGACAGTCCTTACCATGCCTTTCTGACCCTGTCTGAAATGTTTTCATTTACATAATAATGTGGGCACAGTCATTGCAGTATGACAAAATGAAGCTTGCTAGTCTTTAGAAGTCTGAAATCTTACCTGCTGTCTGAAACAGAATGTGCCTGCTCAGCTTCCAGTGAAGAGCTTGCCTACACGATTCCAAACTTGCCCTTTTACAGCTGAGACGTGGCAGTTGTACCAAAAATGAACATGGGTAAAAAAAGAACACTTTTACCATGTCAAAAACCATTGCTTAAAGCTTAAAAAAATGCTTATTTGCTAAGTAAACATCTTTGTTATTCTTTCTTGAAATAAACTTTTCTATGGTGTAAAACTTGGAAAAATCAAACATCAAATCAGAATTTTAACTTTATTACTGTAAATACCTATTTTATTTTCCTCACTATTAAATATGTGTCTAGAGATGATTCTAAGAGCATATTTTTCAAAAGCAGGTAAATAAGAATTTAGAAAGACAGTGGAAACAGATTTTTAATAATTTTATGCAAAATTAATGATCAAAATATAGATTTCTGGAGATGTTCAAACAGACAAGTCTCTTAAAATCAATAAATGTTGGTTGTCTACCCTCATCAAAGGCTTTTGACAATCCTACTTGATGCTTATTCACATCCTTCAGCAGTTAAAAACATTTGGAAATGTGATTTTTAGAGATACAAGTTTTGAAAGTGGAACTTAGAATCCCAAGTTGCTTAGTTTATTCCTATCTATTGAAGGTAAAACATCTGGTAAGTCACAAATGCTATATATCTTAAGCTAATGCTTGAAAATTCTCATGCATTTTATTCAGGGAAGATAATCATATTTGAGGGAACACTTTTAAAGTCAGACAATTTAACAACAATTATTTGGAATATGTTTAACTAAAACTTAAGTCTCCTACATATACTTTCACTGTTGATATAGACAATGTTGGATCTATGCTTCTTTCTTTGTATCTTACTAAATAGTCCCTTTAGTTCAGCCTTTGAGTTTTGGATCTCTAGACAAGACTCTCATACTGAGGATCCTATGACTGCTACCAAAATATTTGGTTCTTTGTAGTCAATTTTTAATACAATTCAACGTTTCTCTAGAAGTTTGCAAAACATAGAATTCATTAATTTATGTTATGAGACATTTCTGGTTACATTTCTCATTTCCTTTTCTGGATGGTTCAGCCTCCATTAGTTTATACCTTCTTTTTTGTATAATCCTTTTTTAAAATACTTACATTTTAGACTCTCTTTTTTATACCTAGCCACTGCATTCTAGCTTTATGTCTCATAGAAAAAAGTTATGTTGTTTTTATTTTGGCATTAGTTCTTAGTTAAAACCATTATTTCTCATCCTATAATCAGACCTTCCTGTATGTGTGTGAGTGTGTGTGTGTATATATATATATATATATACACACACACACATATATATATTCTCCTCTTAGTGTAACTCCTCTGTGTGACATTTCAGAGTATTAAAGCATCTGTAGTGCCAGCCCTTGTCTCCTGTAGGAGAGGAATGGGCAGCAAATAGGCTCATGATAGCTGTTCCCAGTGAGACATCCTTCATCAGAACATGTGTTCTGGGATTGAGAGAGGCAAAGTCTTGTGTTTCGCATCCAGGGTGATGACTTGCAGTTTTCTGGAGGTCGGCATAACATAGGACTAGTGACCCTTCTGTGGCAAAAACTAGGAAGGGAGTAATTTAGGAGAAGAAAGTCTCCACTGTAATACACCATGGGGAAGATGTTTATTCACTTGCAAAATCAGCTGCAAGATCTGATCCTTGTTCTGACAGATTTTCAGGGGTCTAGTTTGAGACCTCCTCAGAAACAAACTTGCATTGCATCAGGTCTGAAGTTATGCTCTTTAGCTCTCATTTTTACTTAGAATTGCCTGGCGAGGGCACTGCCAGCTTTGTTTTTGAGGGCTGCAGAAGGCAGGATGTGTCTGCCTCATCCAGCCGCCTCCTGGCAAGTGTGGCAAATCAGTGTCTCACACTTCCGTAGGGGAAGTTCTGTGTCATCTGCTACAGCTGCTGGAGTGATGAGCCTAGGCTTTCCTTATTCAGAAGGTGATTCAGGACAACTAAAATGTCATTAACACTTTTCCCACCAAGGCACCATGTGTGGTGTCCAATGGACAGGGAAGAGAGTATCACCGACAAAGAGGAGTCCCCTGTCTCATGTTGTCTTTTATGCACAGATGTAAGTACAATTGGTGCTGGTGGAGACATCTGGAAATCAGAATGACTAAATTCTAAATTCACAGAATGAATTGGTGAATTTTTGTAACTATGTTTTTTTTCTATGCTTTATTCTCTTACAAGTGATAGAAAAAAAGTTTAAAAATACAATCAAACACATTAAATAAAATTAACTCTGTTTTTATCCCTTGTCTGATATCTAACTTTATTGCCACTTCTTTCTCTTTTTCTGTAGACCATCAAATTTTTATTGTACTGTAAATTGTACTTCAGTGATGCATAGCTCTGAGAAGTAATATATGATCAGCAAAGTTACCTGGTGACATCCAGCTTTGATAGAGTTACATAAGCTTTGGTTTGAGATACCTGCGGTAGTGGCCTGAATTTCTTCCGAAGCAATTACATTTATACTACTAAATTGTAACTGGTTTCACAGAATGTACGCTCTTAGGGGAAACTAATGAATTTTATTATGTTTCAAGGGGTTTATTGGAAAGTAAACTGTTTATAAATGGTATGGGCTAGGCTGTCCATGTAAATCAAGGTAGTTGTATTGAATCAGTGGAGCTACATTATTTGATACTGCTAAGGAACTGGTTCTATAATTCCATTTGGTAAAAGAAATACTGGTTTGACTGATTATAACAACTTTATGGCAATACCATATCAAGTTATGATTTATCAGTTTCAACCCCGAGAAAGTTGCAAAGTTAGCTGCTTTTCAAAGGAGGTACCTTTTCTACTGCTTTGTCTTGGCTGGGAGAAGAAGTAGAGTTGTTGAAAAGTATTCAAAGGAAAATATTGTTTTTTGTCAAAACCAAATTATATCTAGCAAGTGTTGACCATAATTCTTTGATGTGAGAAAGTAAAAATATTTCAGGCTTCTTGCTTCATTTTGAATATGTTTTGCTCTGATCGCACATTGATTAGTTTTGTCAAACATTCTTCAAATATATTGGTTTGATTTTAAGCCAAATCATATCAGTACATTGAATTGTACATTTTTTTGTACTTTTTTCAAATTACCACAGAAATATTTTCACCTCATTCTACAATGAAACCAACTCAAAATTTTAAAAATAAAATAATTTATTAAAAAAAAAAACCCAAAAGCCTCCTATGGAATGGTATCTCTGTGGGGAATTTCAAGTAGTTTTCCTGATTTGGCAGGAAGTAATTTTTTCAATGTTGGACTTTCTATGGCATTCACTTGTTGAACAGGTATGACCTAACTTGTATTTCCAGAACCTAGGGAGTAGGCTTACACCACAGGGCCAGGGTGGTCCTTCTCATCCAGAAGTACGCTGAGCTACAGCCGTATGATAGAAAAAAAGAGGTTAATTGAGTTTGCTGACCTACAGGGTGAATTTCAATATGTCTTTGAACGGGAAAAAGTCAGTAGAGTAGGCGGCACAGCGATAATGTTATTTTTCTTCATGTAAACCATAATACAAGTTGTTGACTTGTAATTTTCTCATGAGTAATTTGTATTTTCCTTTCCATTCCATTCCACGATGGTTTCAATACTTAAAATTAAGTATATAATGTACAGATGATAATCCAGCTTTTCAAAATTTTGCAAAAAGCACATTTTATAATATCAGACTGTATATTTGTGAGTGCCTAATTTTGTTCTTAAAAAGGAGATTTTGCTTAAACAAGATTTATTTTCTTAGGGTGATCTAAGGTATGTTTTCTGAGTTACTTAGTTCAGCTGCTTTGAAATAACTTGCATCTAAAGTAGTAAATTTTGAATTAATATGGTATTTCCTAATTCTCAGATTGACAATTAATTTACATTCAATGAGTATGGTCTTTGTTCCTTCTGAACTAACATATTCCCTTTTTATTTACTCCAGGTGAATTTCAAGGATTAATTAATTCTAATCCTGAAACTAATGTCTCTATAAGAAAACAAGTTTAGGCTGATTTTAATTACTGTCATCACTTTCCAGGACAGTATCTGTCATGAAGGTTTTGCTGCATTAAAGCTTCCACTATTGTTTAATCCATATACAGATTATGTGGCCAAGTAAAAACTTAACAGAGCGGTGTCTGGTGATCAGGTTTTGCAAATAAGGAGATAAGACAGTTTAAGTATATCTAATAAAAAAAGAAAGAAAGAAAGAAAACGTCAGAAAGTTTAGATTAAAGATTGCCCTGGTATCATTTTTGGGACTTGAAAGAAATCATTGCAGCAGCTCTCCACTCAACAAATCTATGAGTGACTTTTACCTTGACTACAAGATGTGTATCACCACCTATTACTGTTAGAAACAAGTAAAAATAAATGAGATTTTATATGAATTTTGAAGTATTGTAAACCATTCCCTCAAATTTCTAATGGTCTGAGTTAAAAGAATACAGGAATAATGAATGTATGTATGTGTGCAATATACATACACACACGGTTTTTGATGTTTGTGTATGTGTGTGTGTCCGTATGTATATATGAACACACATATGCACATACTTGAATGTCTCTGTATCTATCATGTATCTATGTCCCAGAAGCTGCTAGCCTATTAGCTCAGTTGGAATTGTGTGCTTTCAAAGTTTTTAAACAGTTAAAATAAACTTCATCTTACATTTCCAATGCTGTGTTTCTCATGAAAGAAATTAATTCCTTAATTTTGTTCTCTCTCATTCATGGAGACAGGTAAGAAGAAGCCTGTGCTGAATTTCTTACAGGGATGACTATAAGGGAGAAACAAAGCTACTATTGCTGTATTAACCTGGAGATTATAAGGGGATTCATACCAAGGAGCTGATGGTGAATTAAGTTACTACCTACCTATATTAATCTTAAAATTTATAATTTATCATCATACTGATTTTCAACCTATCTTGACTTCTGTACCTTTCAATAATCTTGCATATATGTAGCTTGAGAAAGCATTCCATGAAGGTAGGCAATTGTATGAAACCTATTTTTATGATCCCTTGGAGGCAAAACAAAAGACAGTTTAGAATAATATAATTTATTTGAAGTAGATAGAGCAGGTAAGTTGACTGGAGCCCATAGTGCTGACGTACAAAAACATGCATTCATCTCTTGATGTTAAAAGAGGGTCTAAAGCTACCTTAAAAATAATAGTGAAGGATTATGGCTTCCTGTCATGCCAAAATTGCCCTTCTGCTTTTTTCTCAGTTTCTTTCACTAGTTGAATAGTGAATAGGAGAGGTATCATGATCATTGGGCAAAATAATGGGTTTGATTTTGAATGTTAAAAGTTACCATTTTCTCTGCTGAGCCTATTGATGAAAAACCTGTCATTGGAGAAAACAAAACTAATTCCTTCTTACCTGAAGTAGATACACTAGTAGCAAAACCATTTTTAAACAGTAACTGAGAAGAAATCTCTCTAAAAACGTAGTATTCGGTACTGATCCTAAAACTGGCACGTGAGGGATCCAACTGTAGATTCTCTACCTATTTACCAGACAGAAACAGAGCAGGTAGACATTTTAGGACCAGGATAGAAATCTGCCCTCATTCAGACTGGCGCCCTATCCTAAGGTTTTACATTATACTACTTGTAGAAGTCTGAAGTCTCTGCCTGAGTGGCAGAGAGGGTAGGGTATTTTTCATCTCTCTAACATTTTCTGGCACTTAGAACTTGGTGCAGACATCCCCAGATTAATAATGATTCTGTGCAATAGATGTAATAAGTTTAAACTCTTTATAAATGCCCTTGGTGGAGGATTTGAAGATGATGCTTTAGGAAAACCAAAAGGAAAGTAGAGGATGGAAGTGGAAGCTGTTTTGTGCCTTTTGAGAGCATTGGTTTTAAAGTGAACCTAAATAGGCATGAGGAGGGTAACTTGGCCTCCTCCTTCCATTGAGGATCATCAGAACCACGATCCACTTAGAGAATGAAAATCTCTTTAGCGTAGCTGACACTTTTCCTGAGCAGGTCAGTCATCCATGGAGCTGAGTGCACTAACTTTCCATGGATCATTAAGAATAGATATAGCCCATAATGATTAGATAAATTATTTCTTCACTAGGTTTAATGATCTGTGAGTGAAAAGTGTGGAGTTCAGGCTAGGAGAGGGAAAACTAGATGGAGTGCTTGGACCTTACAATGAAAAAGCCTTTACTCTTTAGAGTTTACATTTTTGAGGATTTTTAGATATGTGACCGAGAGAAACAGTCAGTCTCAAACGAAGAAACAAAACAAATGTTTTGTGGATTGAATATTAGATGTATAAAAAAAGCAAGATTTCTTTAGAGTATCAAATCATAGAATTACTGAAAGTGAGAGAGCTCAGCATGTGAGGAATTTGCATAGATCAACAAGTTCTAGTTCCCTTGGAGATTGCTGTATGTAGGGGAACTGGTATCTTAATCTTTGTATTAAGTAACTAGTAATATATGGCTGCAGATTGGTTATGGACTCTCAGGGTCTGGATCATATGAGAAATAATACTGATGAAGAGATGTGATATTTCTTGTGCTGCATTATTTGGAATATTTCAAAAGTTCCTGGATACAGGTTGGAAAAATGATAGGAATAATGCTAGTTTCTACTTATTCCTAGGGGTCACTGCTAAAATGTTATGAAATAACTGTTACACCAGCAAACTTTGATGGCTTATGTAAATACTGAAGAAAACTATAAATTTTTTTGAAAACAACCCTCTGTCCTATTGGACCTGGACTGAGCAATCCAAGGTCAACTCAGCTGAAATTAAATGGAAAGCTAAAAGTAGACCCCCTAACAGTGCTTCACAATTTCACAGGAATAAATTTGACAGTGTTAGAAAGTTGCTGAAGTAAATTCATTTGAGAAGCCTGGGGAAAGAATGGACTGGAAAACTTAGCTTATGCACTTCTACATTAAGAAAATGCAATCTCAAATGTGGACTACAAAGAAAGGACAGAAAAGGCTATGAGATCCAGATCTGTTTGGATGACCTAATACTCTCAGGAAGGATATTGAGACTACAAAGAATAGGAAAAGAGTGGACTGATGAGCAAAAATGATATATTTTAGAGGTTTGGAGATTCGTCTGGCATTCTTGAATTCTGTGAATGTTATCTTTGGGTTTGCTGCAATCATTAGGAAAGTAGTTGTCTTACTACTGAGAAATGGACTTAGTAAGTCCTGAGAGTCTTTTATTAGTTGCTGTTTCTAAGTAAATTCAAACTGAAAATATTGAGGCAGAATAACTGAAGAGGGAGAAAAAAAAAAATTGATCCCCTCTCCCAGATATGTATGCGTGAATTAAAATCTATAAGCCTCTGTGTCTCTGAAAAATTTAAGCACTGAGACACAATAAATATGTCCATTTATAGTTTTAAAGGAATAGCCACAGAACATCAGTAATGCTACAGTTTAGGTATGAAGTTCTAAATTTGCTATAGCACTCAGTAAAACTTTTTTTCCTAACACTTTGGACTAGCAGCACTGATCCAGTCTATATAGACTATGCAAGGTAATTTAATATTGAATTCTTATAATTAACATCAATTACTTCCCTTGTTGCTTGGAAATATGCAGCTTTACTTTCAATGTAGATACATTGAAAGTATCATACATATATCATACACAAAATACTGGGAAAATGATAAAGAGTGGAACCTCTTATTCAAAGACCAGACACCCCAGCTGAAATAAGTTATATTTATTCACAGTTTGGGTGCCAGACTCTCTGTCGTGCCACCTGAACCCTGACCTAGAATGGACCAAACTCTAGTCATGCAAGAAAGTCTTTTATCATCCCAGCTTCTTCAGTCCTTTGAACAAATGTTGTCAATTATGTCATTTAAATATGTTGGGCATGGTGAATAATTGTCTGCTAAGACTAGTCTTTAAGGTGAGAAATAGTCATCTCTGAACTCAGAAGACAGAAAATGAGACTCCCAGACCCAATCTCCTTTAATTTACAATGTTCTTTATCCGCTCCCCCGGCTCCCCTGCCCCCAGAAGGGCTTTCAGCTACATTATCAGGACATGCACACTTCTGGTAGTGAAAGGTCACTGATTAATTCACTCTACAACACAGTGCTTTGTGAACTTTTCAGATGTAAATTCTGTTGTTACGCTTGTTGGAGAACATGTAACTGGAAAACATAAGCCTGTTCCAACCTAAACCATCAATGCAAAAGGACAAAAAAGAAAGATTCTTTCAAGAAGCATCACTAATTAGGTGAATGAAATTAATCAGCAAAGGGCCTGATCTGCAAAGTTGCTTTGCTTCTAATGTGTGGACGAGCTTCTACTCAGTGGTTCGCAGTGAATCATGTTTTTCTAAATATAAGAATTGTAACTTGTGCTTGCAGTCAGGATTATTTTGGTTTTATGAAAGGAAAACAAAGAAAAAAAGATGAAAAAGGTCTGCTGTCTGCCAATGAAAACTAACAAGTGCAATTATATTCATTTTGTAGGTGTTGGCTTTAATTGTCTTGTCTCGGGGTTTTTTTTTTTGGGGGGGGTGGTGCAGATTGCAACAGTAATGCTTTGCATTTAAAAGGCAAAATACTGAAAATATAAATATATTTCATGGCATTTGCTGAACTTTCAATTCTGGACAGTTGCATGATAGGCTCAGGATGCAGGTCATACCGCTTTAGACTCGAGTGTTTTTAAGCTTCCCCAGACCAATGTAGTTTCTCTTTTCTGACCTCTTCATCATATTTCTGGGTACAGACTCATGGTTTAAAGTCAGGATGGGGACATTTTATTTTCCAGTAAATATCTCAAAAGATAAGTGCGAGATCAAGCATGTAACATATTTCAAGAATAACACTAAAATTACAATTTTTCTCCTTAGCCCAGGAAATAAACAGAACCTAGATAAATCAATAAAACACCTCTATGTAATTCCCATCTTCAGTTTCCTTGCTTTTCAGTGTCCCACAGCATTTGGGTCAGTGTAATTTCAGAACTCTGAGCCTCCTTTCCTCATCACAGCTTCTCTATGCCTTTGATTCTCTCTTTCCTTTACGAATGTCTTTTGTCTTCGTGAGCACTGACACCCTGTTGCTTTGATATGGTTTCCTCCAAGTGAAGCCTTCTGCAAAGAAACTCTACCTAGATTACAGTCAGGGCTAGGTTTTTAACCATGTTTAGATAACTAGAAAGATAGGAAAATTAGAAAACAATCTTAAAAAGTTAGTTTCATTGCTTTCTTCTCATTTGAAGTCTAATCACATGACTAAAACCCATGATGGTGGCATACAAATGCTGTCTCAAACATGTTAGGCCAAGGGCTATACATGAGGCTAAAAGTACAGAAAGATGATCATAATTGTACAATACTCTGGAAAGAATTCAAACTCTGTACAGTTTCACTAATCTGGCACACACAGTGCCTCTTCTGTTTTTCTATACCACATAAGAGAGGGCTTAGACTCATGGAGGAGGAGTTCTTATAGATTCCTGTGAAAACTGCTTTCAAGAACACTTTCTGGTGAACAGATTCTGCCCCATGATCAGGGAGAAAAAAGCTCCTATTCTGAGGATACATCTGATTCAGCATAGAAAATGAAAGGAGGAATTTACAAAGAAATAGAGATGTTTCATGTATTAGACTATATATGTCTGTATTGACTTGCAGGAGATATCTACACACACAAGACTAACAATTTAAAATATGTGAATGCACAACAGAATCTCTTAAACACAGCTTAAAGTTACTCCTAAAAAGAGTTAAACAACTGATGGTTGTTTTTTCTGCAGTTGAAACTCAGTGATTTCATTAGTTTGAATTAATGTTTTTTTTAAACTATACAATTACTGTCTTGTTACACCACTGAAGATTTTTCATGAAATCACTGTGACCTTTTATTTCCTCCTTTTGTGACAAGCGTGTTTCCATCTTAACATAGATGAAATTATAAAGGGTAGAGAAGCTGTCTTAACATATAAAGGAATAGCCAGAAGAAAGGGGCTTGGATCCTCTAAATCTTTACTTTATATTGCAACAATATAAAAACATTGAATTAATCAGATTAATCAGAAGTTAGGTTTATGGCAGCTAGTTCAATGTTTTTTGCCGGTCATAAAAAATCAATTAATAACTTTCGTTTATGAAGAGTTTTTTTCCATTAAAATTTGTAGATTTAAGAGGGAGGAGAGAGAAATGACACAGGATGAAAGAAAGGACTTCAGAATAACACAGTGTTTGTTTAGCACTGGAAGGCATTAGGTGCTAATGGGCAAAAATCGTGGGACCTGATAAGTAAAGATGGGTGCAGAAAACAGCTACAACATCAGCCATGTTCACGTGATGTTCCAAAAAGACCAGCACATCTTCACCACACCAAGGCCATAGGACATTGAGGTATGGGTGAACTTTTGACTTCTGGGAACAAAAAAAAGATTAAAAGAAATAAAATGTTTCCTATTTTTAGAATAGGATACTATTCTTTATGTTAAATTATATAGCTGAAATCTCTGAAATTAGAAGTGGTTTCCATTTTATAGGTATGTAGCTAAGTAATCTGCATGTAAGTAAGCAGGAAACTCCCCCTCTTCTCATGCTGCCGACTAGCATCCTCATTTCTGTGTTGCAGGAGCCTTTACTTCAGACATTACTCTGTTATGTTCCGTTGACTTCAAAATATGTCTTTAAAAACCGCAATGTAATATCCAGCACCTGCAAAATATTGTGAAGTATTAGGAGCAGTTGTAATGAAAACTGACTGCAAGCGTCATAACAACAGGTGACATTATTCATAACCTAGAGTTATAACAAGGTTATGATGTAAACTCAGTGATCATAGATGAAATAAGCCAGCTACAAATGTGAAAATATCCTGAACTTTAGAAGTAATACAACCAAATATAATAAATCTTGCCTGCAAATGTAATAAGGCCCTTAACTGAAATGTAATAAAATCTATCAACAGCTGCAATGTATATGGAACATATTATATAGCTTTACTATGAATTATACCCCCTGCTGTTTATGGACTCCACAATGTCATGCTTTGTCTTCTTCCAGAAAATCAAGTGCTATGGGACTAAGTGTTTTCCAATTTATATTAAGTATGACAGTGTGTTAATACAAAAATGTTGAGGGTGAAAATGAAATTTTGAATCCAGATGTGCTCCTTCATCATCCTGCTAGCATAAAAGAAAGGATGTGGTCTACCACATGTGGCTCAAACACTTCCTCAGCTAGACAAGGTAGGAACCAAAATGGATGTTCTGGGTAAGTAATATGTTCCTCTACTGCTAGCAATATAAGTACATACACAAAGAAAGAAGGAATTTTGATGAGTGATGCGGCAGGGGGAAGGTTCAATATGCCTGATCTTTATGTGCCTCTCTTTTTTGGCTTCTGAAATTTCATTTGAGGATAATATATATAATTTCCTAGCAAGTGCCAGTTGTGACTTCTTTACTGGCATACTATCCCAACAAATGAACAGGAAGGACTGATGTGATGTGGCTGACTGGTTGCCATCTGTTTGTGATAATCTCGTGCACCTCTACAGTTCCTGAAATGACAAAGCACCCAGTGCTGTAGCTCAGGAGAAACCTAGAGGATTCTATGTTAAAATATCAAAGGGAAGGTTTTGATGGTTTCTTTGTGTGCGGAGGTGACCTGATCTTCAGTAGTGATAAATCCTTTGCCGTGGAGGACTTACCTCCATATGTGGCGATGATTTCATACTAAGCCATTCCAAACACGAACGTTTCCATTGAGAATGCAATGTATGCAGATAAAACACTGTATGTTTTCAGAAGCCGTTTATATTGTGTCATCTCCAGCCATGCCACTGTCCCTGATTTCCTTTCTGTCACTGCGTTATGGATACAAATGTGGTGCCATATGAAAGCAGCATGTTAAGCGTAGTCTCCCAACACTTCTGTCAGTGCACAGCCTAACTATGTTTTCTCTTAAAAACGATCTTGCATATCCCAAGAAGGAATTAATACCTGTAATACCTATATTTTAAGGTTGTTGTAAAGAATATTGCTGCAGCTTTGTCAGTGCAGGGGGACAAATGAAGCTATTTGGTAAAATGTGAACTATGAACTTCTACAGGAGATATTTTCTTTTTTAAAAAAGTAATTATGGGCCTAAATCCCATTAGGCACCTCTGTATGTATAGCAAGTTGTTTATATAAATCCCACTGGATCTCAGTAGGTAGAATTTGAAATTGGGAAAATAAAATAAAATTATCTTAAGTTACTGTAGAGAAGAAACAGTAAAAAATATTGTTAAGAAATTTTCCATAAAGAAAATTATAGGAATATTAAGAAAATTCATTTGTTTTGTAGTTTTAAAGTTAATGTAATGATTACTTGCAACAAAAGGAGAGAAAACATTTTCAGTTGCTTTGTTTTTTGAATTGACAGTGCCCTTTAAAGTCTGTCATTACTGTAGGTCTTGTTTTCATTTGAAGATCCATCTGGATTTAATAATAATTTTAAATTTTATTGTATTTTGATTTCCAATTTGGAGTTGTGGAAGACAAATGACTACTTTATTAAATTAAGCCCATGTCTATTTATTCCACAAATGGTATTCCAAAATAACTCTAAATCATTTGTGAGCAAGTCTTATACAGTACGCTGGTTATTTGGGTAGTATTTCAATGAAATTAGCTCAATGCTTTCAGTATAGTTCTTAATTTTTAACATATTTTTAATTCTCAGACATTTAGGTGGTATGAAGTAGGGCTGAGAAGATAGGTGTGTTATTTTTAAAACTGAAAAGACAGAATAATCCTTGCACAAAGAGTGGTGGAGACATGAGCTTGGTGAAATCATGTGTCAAAAGTTCAAATTCAAAGGTCATGTCTATCACTACTGTTCTAGGATTCTTCTAACTTTATTGCTCTACATAGGTGTGTCCTGTGTGAGTTGCCAAGATCACTGCCACATTTATCTTTCTGGTTAATACTTGACTAACAAAGGACTTGGTGGTCTGAAAGAACATTGTTCTAAACTTCACAGCCTTTTTTGGGATATAATCCAGGTATTATTAAACTCATTTTGTAAATACATTGATAAATGCACAGAGAGTAAAGACTGTGAAGCAAAATCCACTGAAACCTTTAGGTCAGTGACTAATGATTTCCCAAAGACACTGATCAGCACATTGAAAAGCCTAAAAATGTCATCCAGAAATGTTCATTTCATTATCCTATATTCTAATAGCAAAACTTCTTTGGATTAATTTTGCAATTGCAATCTACTGTTTTCAGGAGCGATGGCACACCTTAAACAGTGTAGAGCATGGGTGGGAAAAGCGGGCTGCCTCTAGTGATGGTCTGATACAAAATATTCCCTCCTGGAACTGAACGGGAGCTCCAAAGGCACTGCGATTCCAGGAATACATTTATTTTCTTCCCATCCAAAGAAACAGAAAAAACACAGCTGCACCGCAGCGCAATGCGCTCCAGAAGTTCAGGGGCGTCCTCATGAGATGTCACTTTTTCCTAGGGCTCTTTGGGGAGGTGTAACTACTCACCACTCCTGACTCCCAGCTGACATGAAACATAGTGGAGCATTAAATGAAATGCACAGCACTGACATTTCAAGCCTTTTTCGTGCCAGAAAATGGAACACCTGCACTGGACAATAGGAAGTGGGTGATTAGAATCAAGCAAATTTGTCAATTTTAAGCACGACACTTTTCTCCAGATCCTACAAATGAAAGCCAGAAATGAAAGACTATGGCAGTGAAAATCCCTCCAAACCCTACGTTGCAAGTAACAACTTAGTTATACTCTATAGTCACCAGTTTTTTTGATTAATATGTTGGGGTTTTTTTTAATGAGGTGAAAATATGAAAGAATTTGAAAACTCATACCACTTAAAACTCCTCCTAAAGATAAATGATTCCTAAATACATCCAAAAGAGTGAGATTATGAAAATTCCCTTATGGCAGAGTTTCTGTATCTGTTGTCAATAATAACTGTTGAAGTATGACAGTTCAACATTTACATTTAAACCAGGAATCCCCAAACACCAATAACAACAAAGAATATTCTGAAAATGAAATTTGGTTATTATCCTTGTCAAAGAGTAACACCTAAAATCTAAATTTTACCCCACAAGTTAGGTAAATGGATGATAATAGCAATCTAATAATGAATTACTGTAGTAAGCATGGAGTTTTATTAACTTAACTGACATTCACTGGAGACTAATTTCATCAAAACATGCCATTCCATTAGGTTGTTTTTTGTTTCTTATTCTTAAGTTTACAACATCTGGATGTCTGTAGCATGGTGATAATATGAAATTCTTCAACATAGTAAAAGGTTTTTTTATACATTTCAAATTTGAAATTATAAACAAAGTTGAAATTGTCTTTTGCTCCTAACTGGCAAGCTGTTATTATTTCTAATTTAAGCAGATGTTTGCTGTGATCTAAAGCAATTCTAAAATATTTCTAATTTGTGTAATTTTTAAGGATTTATATGTCAAATCCAGTTGGAACCCTATAGGGAATTAATTTTACACTTTGTTCCTTGGGATCATAATAGTGACTTCTTTCACTTTTAACAAGTGGCACTATATCATAGATAGAGCTTGTGATGTGGAAAGGCAAAGACCTTCCTAAATTTCTTATAATAGTGTTGTTAATGTGTGATGATATTCCCTCTTTCAGATGGATAGTGCTAGTTCTGTCATGTGTGATTGGGATACTTACACATAAACACTCAGATCGTGATGGAAGGTGATTTCTTCTTTGCCTTGCTCTGGCAGTGGCTCTCACAACGTGCCAAAGTACTCTGCCATTAATTAATCACTTATGTTTAGATCTATGTGCATATGTGTATTTATATGTATGTCTATGCATATATATATGTAAGTGTATGTAAATATGCACAGCAATGCTCACACACCACTACATGTATATCCAAGTACATTTACGTGTTGTTGCTATGGCAGGAACCTGTTAACATCTGAGAAATAAAAGAATAAATACCACCAGAGGGCTCACAAGCTATTTTATTTTTGATGTCAACAGCTGTCTAAACCAACGAGTGCCGAGACTTAGACCTTTCCTGGGATTCAATCTCCTATGTTTTTAATGTTTCTGTGCAGACGTCAAGGTGTCCAGATACCAAGGTGAGGGCGCATTATCCCTTCTTCTGACACCAGAATCTCATTTCAATATTACTATCATTTTTTCTGCTGAATAAAAATGTTCACTTTCAGCCCAGAGAGTAATTGCTGCCTCGAGTTTAGATGTACTTGAAGCATCATATACTTAACATATGTTTATAGCCTATATATTACGTGTACATGCATACAAGCTGATGGACATATATTTAGAATATAGTCCTGTAATCTGTTTGAAGATGGGCATGGGTGTAGGTACATGAGTTGCCTAAATTAAACAACCTTTTTAAAAAGGTATTCAGATGACAAACTGCCTTCTCTTTTATGAACCGCATATGTATTTCATTGCCCAGGTCAACCACCTCTACCTTGAGAAATAACTCTTATCACAGAGCTTTTCCATGGCAGAGAGCTTGTTGCTTCTCTAAATACCTCTCAGGGACGCCTGTGTAGAAGTAGGCTGGGAGCAAAAATGCAAACAATACAGTGTATTGACCATATGCTAAAAAGTAGGAACGAGGCAGACTGTACATAAGATAATGACACTGTTATAAAAATAAAGGCCTTAGATGGTAGGTTTCAGAGAGAAAAGAAGGAAAAAAGAATCCAAAATCAGATAGACTGACGGAACTGACTGCATATATACACAGATCAACAGCGATTGTAAAACCCTTTCTGCAGAGCATAATGTGGGAAACTCTGAGAGATTCATCTTCACTTGTTGAAATATAGCCCCAAATTATCTCCAGTCCCTTTTTTTCTTCCCCATAACCACCAGCATCCCTCCCTCAGTAGCTCTTATTCTCCCTTCCTTCTCGGTTTTATTCTTTCCTTGTGATCTCTACCGAAGCTGGCTTTGCTCTTAAATCTCCCTTTGATTTCTCTGCTTCTCTAATTCCTTTCCTTCCCTCTTTGTTTTCATTCCCTTTGCTTGATGCCAGAGCCTGTATTTTCAATTCTTCCCACCCTTGTGCTCTCAGCTCCTCACTCCCCTCTCAGTGCTCTCCACCTGACTAATCCCCAGTACTGGCTCCTTACCAAAAGCACTACTTCCACTTCTGTTCTCATGCTGTCAAACACATCTGGAATAAACTCACTTCCTCATCTTAAACATAATTCTCTTATCTGAGCTTGTCTAAAGATTTTTACTTCTCCACCTGAATGAACTCTTAAGCTGCAAGTTGCCTATCATTGCTCTCTACCTTACAGTTCACCCTAAAATCTTCTCCCCTCAGCACTCTGTCTCCTTCCACAACAGCCCCTCACAATCTTTCCCACCTCCTCCCTCAGCCACTACCTTATTCTATGCTCCATATGGCCACAGTTGTCTGTAACTAAGGACCCACAACCCACATGGTGCAGAACAGCTGGGCTGCCCAACATGTTTGTTCCCTTTATGACATTGCAGAGTGTCGTCCAGAATACAGGATGCTGCTGCATCCCCAGGTCCCTGTGCAAACTCCGGTGGACCGAAGAGGAGCTCTTTGTATAACATGCGGAGAAGGCACAGGTCATTTCTAGGATGCTGCCTTCTTGTGCAATCCCTCTGCAAGATTTGAGTTTGCAGCATCCTTCGACACCATTAGTGAACTCTGCTCTTAGTGACTGAATCCAGTGATCAGACCTTTAGAAACTCTAAGCCACAGACAGATAGGAACATTAACCTAAGAATGACGTTTGACTTCCTTAGCACTTTCGATATGTTTAATTAACCATTAAGAAAAAAATAATTCTCTCTACCAATATTCCTATTGAGTTATCTTTAAACATTCAGTTTCCATCTGCTTTTCTTTTACAGCAGACATAACAAGAAAGCTCTTAAAACTTGCTTTTATTAAGAGTACGTAATTGAAACCACTTCAAAGCAAGAGTTAGGAAAATATAAACTAGATGATGACCATTGACTGTAATTTCATTTGAGTTGAAAGACTTAATTGTTATACATGTTGAATGGACAGTATTCAACCCTAACAACAGATTTTATTTTATTTATTTATTTTTTAAACTGTGATTGGGTCTATCTGAGATTCCTTGGTTTCTGTAGAGGCTTTGGTTCACAAGGTAATAACTTTCACAAGAACAGAATATATGAAGTTGTTTTTCTAAATTTCCATGTTATTTGTAGGCATAAGACTTTGGTACTGTGGCTTGCTGCTGCTTGACTCTCTTACACCTCCCAACGAAAATAAAACCATTGATCCAGGGAAGAATAATATTTATTGGGAGGAAAAATATTGAATGCATTTACAATTGAACAGCAATATGAAGCAATAAATAGTGACTTCATCTGCATTGTCTTCGATGGGGTATATATTTATTTCCTTTCCTCCAGAGCTGACTGTAACTTTAGTCTAAATATTCACAATGCTTATGACATCTAAATTTTCCACAAAGCTTCTGTCTAGCTTCTATTCTTATTTTGTACCAGTTAATTTTTGAATGTAATTCTGGTTAGAATGGTGGTCTTTGTTTACATTATTGTGGTGGTATTTATTTAAAAATATCACTTATAGACAGAAAAGATGAAAAAATTGGATCCTAGGGAGAGAAAGATTTCCCTTTAAATTTGGAATTAGTCCAATTTTAGCTGCTTTCCATGTTGAAATTAAATTATATGAGTTGTGAAAAAAATACTGATTAATGGAGGCTAGGTATGTGGAAACCTTCTCAACCAGGACTGCTTTGCTGCAAACATCATCCAGCAATCAGTTTGCTGTTCTTTTAATCATATTCTAGCATGTGCACTTTTAGCAGCCAAGTATTACACCAAAAATCCACTTGGCATATGCAAAATGGATGCATATGCTAGTGAAGGAGCAAGTGCAAAAAGTTGCAGAAAAGAAAGTGGAGTAAAAGTTGCAACACATGGTCTGCGTTGGATGACACTGAACTAACAGTAACTGATAGTAATTTGCTGGTTTGATCCGTTAGCTTAACTTCTTAATCCTTTGCCTTTATTTCAGACAGATTTTGAGGTCTCTGGAACTCAGTGTATTAAAAAGACCCTGGTCTTGTTTCAGTCAGTTGTTCAAGATAATGTCGGATATAAGCACATAGTCATGAAGAAGTCAGTTCAAAGCTTTAGCTCCGTCGCTTATACCACATCTCAGCTGAGTTGGGTAGCTCACCGAACTTCCAGTATGACCTACAATGTTGGCTGTTTGCTTTTTAGGTTCACCAAAAATGCTAAGGCACATTTCCACCACATTGACATGCCCTCATACATCAACTTCCATTGTTCCGATAGAGTGCAATTCCAAGGGTAAACATCAATAGAGATAAGAACAGAAACTGGAGAAGGAAATAAAATTGCATAGAGGAGAGTAACATGCACAGGACATGACAATGGTCAGTGACAGATTTACCAGAGGGCTTCCTTTTTCTTTCCCTTGCGTTACTGCTTCTTCTTGTGGTATGTCCTCTGTGTCACTTGTCTGGGAGGCAACCGTGTCCCTGGGCAGTCACTTGTCACTCTAAGTGTCTGTATCCAGCTCAATAGTCATCAAGTGATAAGCAGCATTGCTTTTTAAGCCTAACTAAAACACTTTCAGAGCTCACATTTCTGTGAAATACTTTATATCACTTATATTAGTGTATGTAAAACTTATCATTAGGAATTGGATTTTTTTTTGTTTCTAGGTGCATTAGAAGCCATTTTGCTAGTGAATAAATAAGAAAAAATATGACTAAAGCAGTAGAAATAGTCCCATCCTTTCAGAACTATAGGTATTTTCAGTGCCATCTGTATACTTTTTAAGATGACAACACTAAATATTTTTCATAATCTTTCCCAGTAGTCACTTTTTTAACCTTTGTAGCACCAGGGTGGTTACATTTCTTTAAAAGAAGAAATCACACTTTACTTAGTAACCAATCTTGCAGAGAGTTCTGCAACCAGGGAATGCTGGAAGTGTAATAATGTAAAGTGACTTGACACTGTAAGTTTCAAAAGTTTACCTGAATTCAGACTTTACATTGAATTAAACCTATTTGCCACTTTGTAAATTAAACTATGGAATGGTCTCCTCCTGGCTGCTTCTTTCAAATATCATACGTGATTTTTGCATCTTGAGAGCCACTAGCACTACCATTGGGAAAACAGATTCCAAGTCTTTATGATACAAAGTTCAATGACCGTTTTTATCAACCTTATTGTCAGTGCAAAAACTTGGAATGATTTTATTTAGAGGATGGCATATGAAGAAGGATAACAAAAGATTTTGAGATCAAGATAATAAAGAGCAGGGTTTTGCATCAGATATTTTTATGTCTAGGGCTCTGAGATGAAATTTGTCTTATACTGCATTGTATTGTTAATTGAAAAGTATTAGTGATCTGTTTATCCTGCTTTTGAATCTGGAATGAGTAAATGGGAAATACAAAATTATTAATTCTTCATGTCACTTGAGCTTGTAAAAAAAAAAAGAAGTAGCTTTGAATGTAATTGTCCAAGGATATTGTTGATTTGTATGATTTAATTAAACTCATATCTTGCAAAACACCTTATCAAAGAAATTCCTTTTTTTTCCTTATACTTAAATGTCGGTCAGGCTGTTCCAATTAATTTCATTTTTGGTGGTGAATTTGCATCACTATTTGTGATTTGTGTGATTTGTAAAAAGTACTTTTGTCATCTCTGAATGCCTACAAACCTGACCAATCTGCAAACATTCCAAAGTTTTTGTATTTCTTCTGAATGTTTTGGGTTATGGCAATGTTTCAGGATTTAGACTGTGAACTCCTGGGTTTGCAGGGCTGGTCAGAGTTTCATAGTTGGGTAGTGTGTAAGAATATTGGATATTTTAGGGATGATTGCAAGGGAAATAATACTACTTGCTGCTTGCAGGCATACCCTAAGGATATGAGAACAGATGCAGTGCCCTACTGTGTTAGAGCAGCAGTCTGTGTAGCTCGGTGCTCTGTCTCCAGACACGGCAGTAGGCAAATCTATCTGCGGAGAGCATGTGAGTCTGGCTACTCTCTGCAGTGCACTTGTCCCTTCCTGCCCCAGAACCCACATCTAGTGGGTTAAGGATCGTAGATGATACCTTCTGCTTGCTTTAGTGTCTCTGTTTGTTCTTGATCTGGTTTGATCTCCTCGCCACTGGCTGCACAAGGAAGTACGTTCTTTTAGCTAATAACAGTCTATCTGTTAGTTTAACTGAGTGCTGTTCAATGTGACTACTATGGGCTGCAGTAACAGTTTCACATTTGCCTTATTCACTACTCATTTGATGAGTATTATTGTATGAATTCCAAGGTGGGAAATTACAGCGCAGTACTCACATAGCCCAGCAATGTCTCTTCCCTGAATCTAGCTGCTCAGTATCTCTCTTTCCCTTGCATAAGTTTAACTATTTGAGATGAACAGTTCAATACCAAACTTTAGTGGTTACTTCGTATAAGAGTGAGTAACTTGGGCATTCTTAATCTTGGCCTGAATGGAGCTAATCAAGAGGTTGGTACCATGGGGAATCTGGAACCTTGCCACAAACGTTGGCTCAGATACCATGGATGGTCAGCACTGTATTTAGGTCCTTGCCTACAGTGCAAGAAGTGTGCGTCTTCTAGAAGTGTATGCCAGGTGTCCCTTTCTTTTTCTTGAAAAATATTATGATCTCTAGTTGTATGTCCATCTGCTTGTAAGTTACTAAGTGAGTAGGCACTCAAGGCTTGATAAGGGAACACGTGGGAGTAAGCGTCCCTCCTACAATACCTACTCTGCTGTGAAGTATCCACACTGCATGGAGGGGATAGGATCATGAGGCCAGAGGAAGAGTATTTATGTTAGAGGCTTATACTCAGGAGCAAGGAGTTTTAGGGACTAATGCTTTCCAGAGACAGTGTGACATGTAGGCAATTGCACGGGGGTGGGCTGTACAGACCAAACCTGACTATAGCGATAGCATGCCCATGTGGGCTGTAAAGACTGGCTTCATACTGAATTAAACTGAAACATAATAGAATAAGAGCAGAACTTTATTTCCTTCCTCTTGTATTTATGCCACAGAAGTGCTTTAGCACCTGGTAATTGACTGGAAATAGTTAAAAGAACAATGTAAAGTTAAAAATCCTTGAATATGCCTCATGACACTATTCAAAAATAACCTGTGGTCAAAGTGCATAAGAGTAAAATTGAAGGACAAGAAATGCTTCTCTGTTGTTTTTGCCACTCATACTATCTTATATATTTTGGGTTCTGGCTCTGAACCCTGTTTACTCAGCCAAGGAGGGGTAGAGGGGAAACAAGAACCTTTCCTCCGTGCAGTGGCGCGAGCGCAGCACACGATAGCAGCTCCTGGGCTCCCTTCAGCGAGGGGAGCTTGGGAACCACTCGCTCCGGTATCCACTGACAAACGAGGTTCAGGGAAAAGCTGAGTCTGCGGCACCGACAGCCTGACTTCAGCCTGGGGAGCGGGGCGGGTGAAGGGCAGAGAGCCCTCGGTGCCAGGGCAGAGACCGGTGCAGACTGCGCAGAGCCTCTCCCCGCAGCCGGGGGACCATGCGGGACCGGAGGGCTGGGGTCTCTCCAGTGCTCCTCCTGGGGCAGCATCTCCTCACCACCCGCTAGCCGGAACTTGCAGACAAATGGCACAATCTATCCTCCCTTTCATCTTTAGGACTTAACAGCATTATGCAAATCCCAGCTATGTCCCTAGCAACCCAGTCCAAAGGCAATTTTGTATGCCTTTTTTTTTTCCTTGTGACAGATTTCATCCCCAAAGAGATGAGCCCAGCAGAGGACAGAAGTGAAGGCTGCTAGAGTACAGTGTGTCTGGTTCTGAATGCAATGAGTTGATGGCTACAGCCTAAGGCACTGGTGTGATTTTGTTTAAACAAACATAAGCCAATTAAAAATACAAAGAGATTCAAGGAAAAGATGCTCTTAGCTGAAAGCCTCATGGGAGAATAATTTAAAGAACAGATCAATAGCAGTGAGAGAGATTCGTTCCCATAAGACCAAAAGGCAGCATGTAACAAATCTCAAGAAAGGCATTTATAGGATTGTATTTTGTGAGTGACTGTGGCATAAAAGAATAGTACTTTAGCATAATTGTAGTTAAATATTTACACAGTCTTAGCTGTTTCCGGGAAAGCAAATATCCTTGCAAAGATGATTTTCTCCGATTCAATATACCACTGAAAGTGCTTCTGCTGCGTATCTTTATTACAACATAATAATTATATAAATGTGCCTTCAAGGAAAAGGATAGTTGAGAATGCTATCTTAAAAAAAGAAAAAATTAATCACATACCAAGTACAATATACACTATTACCTACAGGTTAAAATATTCTCCCACTCACTTTCCAAGTCACAGCTTTTAAAGTGTAACCTCTTTCTCACTCAATTACACATACAAAAATTCTTAAAAGGTGCAAGAAGGAAAAAAAAAAATTATAAATGGCCTGAAGTTATTTACCCGAATGGTATTTTTTTAAATCTCCAACTGTAATGTGCAATATTTTGGGACCATACAGTTGTAGAAAAAATACAGGATATTCCATCTACCTTGTTCTTTAGACATCTAGTTCAGTTGTCTTAGTTAAGATGGTATGTCCCCTGGTTTTCAAATATGATAGGTGGGGAAGGGGAAATTGTAGTTACCAAAAATATTCATGCACTTATGTGTCTTCCACAGGATGATTCAGAACAGCAGTTCAGATTAGAAATTATTTGCCCCCTGGAGAAATAGCTCTTCTGCTCTATTGAATGTATAGGGAGGATAGAGGGATGGGTATCCTGCAATGGATCTTTACAGTCGATAATATAAATTTTCCTATAAACTTAGACCTTTGAGAAAACAGTGGCTGAAAAATATTTTTTTACAAATGGCAATGGTTTTCTCCCAGACATGGCCAATCTTGAGAGACTTCTTCTGAGCTATAACATTTATCCATTTTGCTCAGCAGAACAGAATAACTTTAAAGAAAATACTACAATTCTTTATTGAGATTTGAATGAGGAGACTGTTTCTGTAGTTTTTAAGTCATTTTAAGATGACTTAAAAAATAGGTCATACATCAGATGGTTGTATGTCTGTTCCACTGCTTTGCTCCGTGTTCATTAAATCAATGGTAAACATCAGTTTACATCTGCTGAAGAAATGACCCACAGTTTTACACTGCTCAGAGGGTAAAGTGGGAGAAAGATTAGTAATGCGGTGCAACTGTTCTAGAAAAAGCTCAATAACCTTGGGATGTTGTGTTTAGCAGAAAGCATGTTTCTACTGTGCACATGGTTAAAACCCTCATAGGTAACTTAAGCAACTTAATGACAGAGTTTGAGTCCCATCTCACTTATCTCATTCTTGGAGAAACCAGACTAACTCGGTAGTGACTGATTTCCAGTGTTAGTAGCCACTAAGACCCCATTCTAGCAGGGATTGCATGCTCTTGAATGTATCTTGCTCCATCAACAGGCTTGGACTTGAGGATGCCTCTTGAAGTCAGGAGATGAGTACTATTACAGTGCTACTGCCAGGTGCTGGTAAATCCCCCAGGGTAGTTGGTGAATAATATTTTTGAATATTTCATGGATATGATACTTATATATATAACATAACTCAAATGTGAACATATATATACATACAACACATGCATAAATGTATTTCTTAAATGCAACGCGTGTTGCAAAAAATTCCTTTTTTCATTACCTCTGAAGTATTCACTAGAAAGTCTAAACATAAGTTTCTAATGAAAGCTAAGAATGTGGCTTTACTTCAGGTGTTTTCTGTTTGCCTTCCAGATTATTGATGTTTGTGGTCAGGATTTCTCTAATGGCTCATGACAAAGATGCAAATGTCATTAGGAAAAGCTTCTAGTTGAGAATGAAAGCATGAAAAGTTTTCAATCTCCATATTTAACCACCTAAGGAGAAAAAGAGAGCAGGAAAGTAGAGAAAAGAAGTAAATCCACATAAAATAAGCTATTCCATTTGCTGGAACCAGGAAGAGTAAGAATAATAAAGTAAAAATATTTCTTAGTTTTGTAAAATGTGCATGAAGTTACAAAAGTAAGAGAGCAAAGTTTAGCAGAATGATAGAAATTTAACTAAGACATAGGTGTTACAGGAGAGGGTTTTGTATACAGCGTAATTACGGGAAACGTGCTTTTCCAACAGTTTCCTGCTAAACTTGAAAGAAGCCAACTGAAGCCTCCATTGTCTTTTGATCAGACCTCAAATAAAGCCACACGTTTATGCCACTGGACTGCATTTGACTTACCACTTATAATAGAACAGAGCAAATGTCCTTTAGAAAAAGACATGCTTTCCATTTTCTCGATTAATAAGTCAAACATGCACTTTAATAGTACTCATCAGAAGATGACCCCCAAAATATAAAAATTTGGATCAAAATATAGGATTAGAAGTACACTATATTTTAGCCATATAATCAATGTAAATTGATTATTTAGACATAGAATTAAAAAAAGACCATGAAACAACAGTGAAAATAATAAAATTGCTCAGTTCCAGACTAGTAGCCCTTTGAAATTCATCTGGTACTAAAATACTAATGTGTATATTTCTATACATAATAATGTGCATAGAGAAAGCTTTTTGTTAAAGAAAATTAATCTAAATTGATCCAAAGTATTAATGTTATCCACTATGCAGTATACTCCAATAAGACAAAAGCCCAGCTAGAGCTCAGTCTGGCCACAGCTGTAAAGGATAATCAAAAATGCTTCTACAGATATATTAACAACAAAAAGAGAGGCAAGGAGAATCTCCACCCCTTACTGGATATGGAGGGGAGCATTGTCTCCAAGGACGAGGACAAGGCTGAGGTACTTAATGCCATCTTTGCCTCAGTCTTTAATAGCCAGTCCAGGTATCCACAGGGTATTCAGCCCCCTGAACTGGAAGATGGGGATGGAGAGCACAGTAACCTGCCCATAATCCAGGAGGAAGCAGTTAAGGACATGTTAAACCACCTGGACACCCACAAGTCTATGGGGCCTGATGGGATCCACCCAAGAGTACTGAGAGAGCTGGCGGAGGAGCTTGCCAAGCCACTCTCCATCATTTATCAGCAGTCCTGGGTAACAGGGGAGGTCCCAGAAGACTGGAGGCTTGCCAATGTGACACCCATCTACAAGAAAGGCTGGAAGGAGGATCCTGGGAACTACAGGCCTGTCAGCCTGACCTCTGTACCAGGGAAGATTATGGAGCAGTTGCTCTTGAGAGTGCTCACAGGGCATGTGCAGGACAACCAAGGGATCAGGCCCAGCCAACATGGGTTCATGAAAGGCAGGTCCTGCCTGACCAACCTGATCTCCTTCTATGACCAGGTGACCCACCTAGTGGATGAGGGAAAGGCTGTGGATGTTGTCTACCTGGACTTTAGTAAAGCCTTTGACAGCGTCTCCCACAGCATTCTCCTGGAGAAATTGGCGGCTCGTGGCTTAGACAGGTTTACTCTTCAGTGGGTGAGGAACTGGCTGGATGGCCGAGCCCAGAGAGTTGTGGTGAACGGCGTTAAATCTGGCTGGTGGCCGGTCACAAGCGATGTTCCTCAGGGCTCGGTTCTGGGGCCGGTCTTGTTCAATATCTTTATCAATGATCTGGATGAGGGGATCGAGTGCTCCCTCAGTAAGTTTGCAGATGACACCAAGTTGGGTGGGAGTGTTGATCTTCTGGAGGGTAGTAGGGCTCTGCAGAGGGATCTGGACAGGCTGGATTGATGGGCAGAGGTCAACTGTATGAGGTTTAATAAGGCCAAGTGCCGGGTCCTGCACTTGGGTCACAACAACCCCCTGCAACGCTACAGGCTTGGGGAGGAGTGGCTGGAGAGTTGCCCAGTGGAAAGGGACCTCGGGGTGCTGGTTGATGAGCCTGCAGTGTGCCCAGGTGGCCAAGAAGGCCAACAGCGTCCTGGCCTGTATCAGAAATAGTGTGGCCAGCAGGAGTAGGGAAGTGATTGTGCCCCTGTACTCGGCACTGGTGAGGCTGCACCTCGGATCCTGTGTTCAGTTTTGGGCCCCTCACTACAAGAAGGATGCTGAGGTGCTGGAGCATGTCCAGAGAAGGGCAATGAAGCTGGTGAGGGGTCTGGAGCACAAGTCTTATGAGGAGCGGCTGAGGGAACTGGGGTTGTTTAGTCTGGAGAAGAGGAGGCTGAGGGGAGACCTTATCGCTCTCTACAACTACCTGAAAGGGGGTTGTGGCGACGAGGGTGTTGGTCTCTTCTCCCAAGTAACTAGTGATAGGACGAGAGGAAATGGCCTCAAGTTACACCAGGGGAGGTTTAGATTGGATATTAGGAAAAATTTCTTCACTGAGAGGGTGGTCAAGCATTGGAACAGGCTGCCCAGGGAGGTGGAGGAGTGACCATCTCTGGAAGTGTTGGAAAAATGTGTGGATGTGGCGCTTCAGGACATGGTTTAGTGGACATGGTGACGCTGGATTAATGGTTGGACTTGATGATCTTGAAGGTCCTTCCCAACTTTAGTGATTCTGTGATTCTGTGATTCTGTATTATTTAAACACTTACTAAGGAAAAATGCTTTTGACAGAGGTATTTTATAGAAGACTTCTAAAGGTGATCAATCATCTAAACATACGCTGTGATAGCAGATTTATATCCATATTTGCATGTTCTTGTTGATTTGATAATAGAAACAATTATTTTAATCATTGCATTAAAAAAATAAACCAGTGTTTAACTGCCTTATAAATGTCTGGAAGTTCTTTTTCTCAGATTTCCCATTGTCTTTAGTCTGTGCTTCAGTCAATAATTGTTAATGAAGGGAAAAATTAATTGTCTGCGTAATTGTGTAATGTGATCTTCAGAGGATGATTGGACTTTTGTTGTTGTTTAGAGACAAGATTAGGCATCAGAACTCTTCAGTTTCTTTCATGGGCCACTGAAGTTTGTTTCATGGAACCAGCACATTTTGTGGCAATGACTTGATCTTTCTGAGACTCATTTTTTCAAACTTGGAAATAGTGACAATGATTGTTAATATTCTTACATGTGATATTATGTAATATTTCTAGAGCATTTAAAATATATTTTGGGTGGGTGACTTGGGATAAATGGCAAAAATTACCTACATTTTAAATGTTCAAAAATGCCTGAGTGTGAGAAAAAATTATTCAAACGATGACCTAAGAAAATAAATAAATTCCACCTTTGGATATCTTTCATACACAACACACAAGAGGTAAAGATGCATTTATTTTTCATTGGTAGTTAACTTTTCAGTTACATTCAGGACTTACTGGAAACAACTGTGGGGAATGTGTGTGGGTGAGTACCTCTTCCAAGTATTTCCTCCTGAGACGCCAAACCAAATCAGGACAACGTGTTGTCCCCCCTGCTGCACCTCT
Organism: Phaethon aethereus; assembly: GCF_964289735.1. Lineage (NCBI taxonomy): Eukaryota > Metazoa > Chordata > Aves > Phaethontiformes > Phaethontidae > Phaethon > Phaethon aethereus. Next base: position 67,178,192 of record NC_138578.1, on the reverse strand, counting down.
CCTATTGTGAGGGGTGAAGAGTCCATGCCCTCCACAATCCTCTCCCCAGTGACATTTCTATTTCTTGATTTGGAAATTAATATGCTGTGAATGTGGTTCCATACATTTTCCCACATTTCTCTTTCACTGCAGGTTAAAGGCGTGCCCAGGTTTGGCCTTTTGGATAAAGTTATGACTTCACTATCTATTCATGTGGACTCTTAAATTAAAAATTGATTGGACTACTTCTGTTCTTTGTTGTCTTCCAAGGAATGACAACCTAAGAGGAGGCAACCTGAAGAGCAGACACCCGGGAAGTGAAACAACAAAGTATGCTGTGTGTATGATATGCTTTCCTATCTCGGCATTATAGAGACGTAACTACTAAAATGAAGTCTGGCATTGTTTTTCTCATGGCTGAGTGAGTGGCAGACCCTGGGGAGAATGTATTAGAGTTCTCATCGTGTAACTTAACTTCTCCTTTTGTCATTCTGCATAATTGCTGTCACCCAGGTAAAGCTGGATTGTTTCTTCCATGGTGAATTCTCTCCCATACAACCCTTTGACCTTCAGGCAGCAAGAGCAGCAGGGTTTCTCATCTCGTGATTAACTGAAGAAAATAACTACTTGAAGAGGAAGTGCTTTGAAATAAACAACATCTCTGAATTAGAAAACTGAATAACTGTTTTTTTACCACAAACTGGGACTCCTGGGAATATTTGCCTGGAATTAACAAAAGATACAGCATTTGAAGAACTAAGGTGCTTAATCATGTGAAGAATTTAAGCAGAAATTTGAGTACAGCTGGGACAATTACTTCATTATGAGTAGAACACTGATAAATTTAGAGGGCAGCTCATGTTTTGTCAACATAGAGTGACTTACAAGCTCACATCGGTTCTCCAATTCTTTGATATTAAAAAGTTCAGGATATTTTTAAAATGCTGAAAGCAGTGAGGTAATTGCCCTTAACAAAGGAAGTATGGAAAAAATGTGCCCATTTGGCCATTAGATATCTTATAAAAGAGTGTTTTTGCTGATTGTCGTTCTGATAGCTTTTACCTCAGCTAAGAGGTTGAGCATATTTTCTTGGCAAAAATTCCTGTAAATCATCCTTTCCAATCTTTTTTTGAGCTTCTGGGAGAAAAAAGCAATCTGATTTTCAGGGAGGAGGTATGTTCTCCTTAAAATCTCCACAGAAAAGACCAATGCATAATAATTCATTGTGGTGTCTATCCGTTAATTTGGTCTAATTACTTGCTGTATTAATTTGGTGATTTAATCCTTCAATCTATTGGTATATTGATTCAATTTTAATTGAGACCTTAATTTAATTATCGCATTATTCTAGTTTTAATTAGCAAGGTAAAACTGTAGTGTATTAGCTCAGTAATTTTTGCATAGTGTTCATCTTTGCTGATTTTTTTTTTTTTAGAGCTCCATAAAGGCACAAGAAACTTTTTTAGTTCAAAATATTGTGTTGGTAAAAAAATTATGAAAGGACTTGTCATCAGGAAAACTTACAAGTGTCTTTGGATCTAGTTGCATGATCAAATTTAAATCATTCACTGTTAGAATTTTTTTTTTAGGGGGCACATGGAAAATACGTTTCAAGCAGATGTGTATGTAACTACAGAGAGATATAAAATATAGTTTATGCTTTGGAAAGTTAAAAAAGTACTTAACTATTTTAGCACCATGCAGAAAACCCATGTTTTTCCAGAGCGCCAACTTTCGCAGTCATAGATTTCTCAGTTTTCCAATGTTTTTCACTATGGTTGTAGTTTAGGAATGTGCCTTTAAGTCATATAAGCTTAAGGACAATAATGATGCTGATTCCTGCTAAACTACCTGAGAAAAGACTTCTAGTATTTTAGTTTGTGTGTTCTCACATGTCATGATTGTTCAGGAAGAACTCAAACATTTTGAGTAGCTAGCTAGAAAGCAAGGAATTGACCATATCACCTTCTGTTCCACCACACCAAACCTTTTGTGCTAAACTTTATCAGTGGTTTTAAAGGTGATGAAAACAGCAACACGTTTCATAGAAAAGGTGAGAAATGTAGTATATACCATTTCTATTTTTATTGAGAAATGTCTATCAAAAGTCAAATTAAGGACATTGTAACTCAACAGCAAATGGGACGACCCTACACTTCTGCACACTCTTCCATTCTTTTCCTACCTCAGACTGTTCTTCCTTATTTGTGACTGCTGCTTGATTGCTTGATTGCTTGACTGCCAGGACTGTCAGTCCAATGCAAAGAACTGTTGAATAAAGTACCCCTGACATACTGTATGCATTTTTGTTGCAGTGTAGGCAAAAGCTATGAGGGAAATGAATAAATGTGCCCTGAAGAACAAAGGAGAAAGCAAGCTGTAATGTAACTTGCTATTCCTTTGCAAGCTTGGACAGACTTGTGCTTCTATGTCTGAAATTAAGAATTTTAAACATAGTTTCCTGAGGTGTAACATTTTTCCCCTGCAGTTTGCATAAAGTACGAATCATCCATTTCCAAACAGTCTAAGCAAATGAAAACTCAGTTTTGATTGTCAGGAAGACCAAAACCCTTTATGGTGTAAACAGGAACACAGAGAGCAATGTACAATTTTTTTTAGAAGGTCCAGGAGAGCGAATGACTAAGAATTTTACTATAATTTATTTTTAAAGATCATAATGGTTGACACTTCTTTTAGGTCATAGATCAGAAGCAGCATTTGTAGAATTTGACATTTTATTTTGAGAGTTATGAAACAATCACAAGAAAGTTTTTGCTCTTTCCCTCTTCCTCTTCCTTTTCTTTTTCCTTCTCCTTCTCCTTCTCCTTCTCCTTCTTCTCCTTCTCCTTCTCCTTCTCCTTCCTTCTCCTTCTCCTTCTCCTTTCCTCCTTTCCTCCTTTCCTCCTTTTCCTTTTCCTGTTTTCAAGCGTACTGAATAAATGGCCCTCACAAAACTCACACACAAAACCTGACCTCTGTATTGAGTAGACTAGATCAAAGACAGTCTGCCTTGAGGGTAGTGCATTTGTTAAAGTCCTGGATACATCCTTTGAAGGCTGAATTACTGGAAATGGTGTCATTGTGGCAAAGGGACAATTAACTTGGATGATCAGTGGGTGGTGACTATTGCCATTGCTGCATAGTTTGGATCTACAAACAGCAAGGGTCAAACACTTCACACCCTTCGCCACAGAAATGAACCGTGTAGAGGACTCAGAGGTTTAAAACACAGCACAAGACTACATTTTTCTATCTGTCAAAAGATTTCAGAAGTAATTCATTGTTACAGCTCCCTGGAGTGAGAGTCTGCTTGTCCATCTGATTTTCCTGACTGAGCGCTTTAAACATTCTCTGAGGAAAAAACTGTTGTAGTCTTGTTTCCAAAGCATAATAGTAAAGATGGGAAGTGTGAAACCATTTGGAATCCTTCTTCCCTGCTGTCATATTTTATCACTACTTGGGTGTTATGTTTGTGAGCATCTCTTGATTGCAAGCCTCAGAGCTAACATTATTTCTAGATACTGTCTGGTGCCCCTCTGAAAGATCTCTGGATTTCAGAAATCAGACATACAAGACTCTGTTTATCAGATTTTTCAAATAATGTGAACAAAAAGGTTCTCAAAATTGCAAGTTTGATGCCAGACTACACTGTAGAGTGGGATCAGGATTATTCTGAGGAACATTTTATGAAATTGATGGCATTGTTTGACCACCTTTACAGTTTATAACTGAAATGAGAATCTAATTTTTAAGGTGTGACACTCTGTGGAGACCAGAGGCATCTGCTGATTCCTGCTGTATAGATCTAGTTGTTGCAAATAGATTGTTGTCACAGATAATGCGTCTGGTCTGTTCTTATTAAAGAAGAGCACAAATAACATTCTTGTTAATTATAATATGAGAGGACAATAATTATTTATGTCTTCTGTGTGCACCACAATTATGGTGAACATTCGAAATTGGTAGAAAAGATAGCACTTAGGATATTTGGGCAGACTCTCTGGACACTCCAATCTTGTGCTTTTCTTTAAGAACAGCCATGAAATCTGGATTTCAAGTAAATCTGTGACTGAAAAATGAGTGGAGGAAGGACACTTTTAAGTCCTGTCTCTATGTATTTTCAGTGTTTTTATTGTAGTAAAAACTTTTTTGAATGGGGAAAGTATGAAAATAGATTTTCATGTGTAAATATACTTGTTCATCCCTCACTATAGGAAAATTTTAGAGTTTAAGTAAGCTATACTCATCAGCTGAGGAAGCTTAAATTTATGAATTATAAGGAGAAGTCAGATTGCTCAGCTGGCAGATTTTTCAAGTTCTCTCTACTCTGCTTCAGATGACCTTCATATCTGTTTTTTTTTTGTGCAGGTTATATTGGATATTGCCTTGAAACACAGCCATGGGAAATCAGCTACCCCAGTGCAAAGTGCAGTCAAACTGATTATTGTAAAAAATATCACAGGTAAGATATGTGATCACATATGTGCTGTGATTCATAGTAGCTTATAATCACTTTCCTCTAGTCCTCTTATTACAGACTTCTTCCTGATGGCTTTGCATTTTAATGAATCACCACTGCTCTGTATTAAGTGATGTACCAACACATATTATTAAAGTGCATCTATTAATGTGCATCTTTCAGGAGCAATGGTCCACCAGAGCTATATAAAACAATGTAATATGTATTAGCTGAATAAAGCCAGATGGCATCAACTTATTCTGTGTCATGTTTTCTGGCTGAATAAACTACCCATTTATACCTCTGGCATTTGAGCAGCTCATCATGGAAAAGAGAATAAAAAATATTTTAAAAAGGTCTTTCTCTTATGTTGGTTTTTTTTGTTGTTTGTTTGTTTAAACTTTGTTTCCATCAGCCCAAGTAACTGTGTGATCCTGCAGGTAGATGCAGCTCCCAGTCCTACAGTTACCCCAAATAATCCCTAAATTTAAGAATTTTTTTTTTCTGAAAATGGGGGAAGCAGAAAGGTAATTGGGAAAAGAGAGGTAAAATGCACTGGGAACTCTCCAGCTGAGACAAACATCCCTACCTGTAGATAAAGGTGACATTTTTCTTGTCAATAAATCACCAGCTTAATCCTTAGCTGGCTTTAATAAATTCTGAAGGATTTTCACCAGGGTACAACAAACACGTTGATTCAAAGCTTGTTAATAAAATTACTTGTTAATTCAACATTAATTAAATTGTAATGTGAACAATAATTTCTCATCTGTAAATATAATTTCATTTTGTGATGTGAATGGAAAAGAGGAACAACTGAGGATAAAGACTGGCACTCCAGTGGATCTTAAGAGAGAGAAAATGGCTTTTTGGCAGTTCTATCTGTCAGGAGGGTAACAAACTGTAACGTTATGCTTTGCAACCTTGTTAAGCAGAAAGTTGTGAAGGAAACAGCATGGTTCTTTGGAAAAGTACTGCACTTTACAATCAAAGAGAAGGATGCTAAACACGTGTAACAGATAATCTGAAAACAATTGTGAATAAAATGTCAAAATTTCATTTTCATGTTTTGCCAGTAGCAGGGAGTTTACATATTCCAATATTGTCAGGGCCAATCTGTGAAAAAATAAATGAATAAAGATAAACTGTTTTTAACAATGATATAGTTAACAAGGTATGAACATGGAAAGAAAGGTGGGAAGTGTTTTTTTGATAATCAGAAAATTTCTGAGATTTCAAAAAAAAAAATTAATGTCCTTTTCCACTGCATAATGAAGATAAGTTCTTTTAACATTTCTTCAGTGTCACCAGATTTCAGAGTACAATTTACCTTTACCATATTGTCATTTGGCCAAGTCAGCTTCCTGGACTGAGGGAAAGCGACGTTGATGTCCATTTCTTCTGAAACTTGGTCTCCCTTATTTCACGAAAACTGTCTTAGCTGACTGGTTAGGTTTCACTGTTGTCAGCTGACTATCTGGAGGTAACATTTCATTCTGTCCATACATTCCATTATGGACCTACATTTTTTCCTAGACAAGTTTTTCTTGAAATACATAATCCCATATAATGCATTGGAGTTGTTGAACTGGCATTCACTATTGCAGAAATGGTTTGTCAAAGCCCTGTATAGGTCTAAAATTTAGGATCTCCTACAATGCTCAGTCCATGGAAAGATTTTTTCATTGATGTCCCTGGGAGATTAGCTAAAAATCAAGAGCAGGTAAAAATCTTTTATGTAGTAGTTGAAAACTTACCTACTATCACACTAAATCATTTGAACAGTGTTTTGTTAAAACATTCAGATTTGCTAAAAGGGAAATGTGCATATCTTCTTTGTGTTTGGATCTCTCTCTCTCTTTTTCTCTTTTCTTAGGAACTCTACAATTTATTTGTTTCATCTGTGGATATTGTATGTGATGTTTAGTTGTCTTAGCATTAACACCCCACCAACATTAAGAGTGAGAGAAGGCATCTTCATCAGATCTGTTCTTTCATGCTTTAGATTTGGCAGATTTTCTTTATTATAAAGGAGGTTGCAATTTTAAAATGATCTCTGAAGTCTCAAATGTTCCACACAGCTTGTCTTCTGGCTTCCCTATGGACTGCAATACTGGTGTATGCCTTGAAGAAATAATATTTAACCCCTTTATAGATCTTTACTTTGAGATCTATAAAGATCTTTACCATAGATAAATATACTAAAAATCTGTACATACTAAAAATCTGTATTTTACCATAGACTTGTTATCCATTATTTCTTCTTCTAAAACTGGGAATTTAAAGAGGGGAGGGAATTAAAAAATGAGAGGCACAGTGGTTCAGTAGAAATATGAGGTTTAAAATCCAGATTGCAGAACTCTTTGGTCTAAGAACAAACCTCGGATCATGCTATTTTTTATCTAAAAGCAAGAGAGGTGAACTTTATTTCAAGGCAGACCATCAGTGCTGGTTAAAGGGCATGGGAAGAAAAGAAAAAACACTGAAGAATAGCAGTGCCATGACTGACTGCAGAAAAGAAAGGGAGAGAACTTTTTTCTTCCAGCTGCAAACTGCTTGCTGGCTGTGACTTTCAATAACACTCACCCGTGACCCTGTCAGCTTTTAACTTTCACTTTTTATTTTAAAAAGAACAGATAAGTAACAGATATTACTCAGCTCTTGATTTGGCTTTTTCAATAAGTGAGAGTTAAACTCCACTGCTGCTGTTGTAAGTGCTATTGAAAACCATCAGCTTCGGTTATAAAACAAATCAGGTGGGAGCCGACGAGCATGAAAAAAGGCCTGGGAGCCCTATTTTTTATTAACCTTTTGTTGACATTAATACTCTGTAGTAGGAGATTCGCACAGTGTATGTATAGAAACACATTTAAGAATGAAGAACGTTTGCTTACACAGGAAAAGGTTAGAACTTACTTAAGAACTAGAGGTCTCTCGCAGGATTTGTCTTCAAATAAAAGCTACAAGCAAGCATGTACTAGTTTCCTTGACAAAACTATGGACCAGATCCAACAAGAGATACAGGCAACTGTTGGCTGCTTAACACCAAACTTGCCTTTCTGAAAGCCTCTACCTGAGATGACTCCTAATGCTGAGATTGCCCAAGCTCCCCAGATTCTATACATTTTTACCTTACATTGCCCCAGATTCAACCACAAGGATTTCTTTACACACATGCATCAACATCTCTGTTTTGACAGTGGGGGCACAAAACTGGAGCCCTTCTCTCAATTTAAAGCCCTCATTGAGGGAAGGAGGAATCTGTGTTCCATCTCTGTTTTCAGATATATTAATGACTTTTATGCAATGCCTGCTTAAAGTAAAATGCAGGACATTTCCTGGGAATAGCCACCAAAGATCAAGGCTAAAAATTTCAGGTGGTTCTCTAGATAGCAGGCTATAAAATCAGGTGTTAATTATTGTCTACTTATAAGCCAATGAATTCTGGACGTTCTTCTGCGCAGTATCAACAGTGGTGGCAAGTACTTAAATACAGTATGCCATCGTACTTCACTCTCTTTTCAGCAGACAAGGAGAAGGAATAAGGAAGATGCTGGTCTTCTCAGGTCGGAAAAGGAACTGAATGTGAGCTCCCTAGCCTTGGGATATAAAAGTGTTTGTCTTTCTTTTCTCCCCCCTTCCTTTTTTAATGGTGTATTTTAAAAGAAAAAGATAAATCCTTGCATTAAAGGTGAGATCCAGACATTGAAAGAGGGATGTACTGCACAGGAACACAACAGTTTACAGGCAGATCAACAGAGGCAATGGAATTCTGAGCACCATGGACGCACACCCCTGTTTTTTTCATGACTGTGACTTGGCAAAAGACTCAAGCACACTCTGCCTGTGTCCCAGGGCCTTGTTTCAAGGGAAAGGGGACAAGGCACAAGGTTCAGAACTGAGAACATATTCTAGCATGTTGCTTGCATTGGTCAATTGGAAGATCAGGACTGCAAGAGGTTCTCTGGATAGATAGATGCACCTCTTTAGACCAGGAAAAGCTTTCTGGGAGGTAATGTTAAGTCATTTGCCTAATTTTCATTATTTATCTAGTAGCTTTTGGTATCTTTACACTTTACATGACTGCAGGTGACTAAAAGCCTCCCTGGCTCAGGATGTTGGTTGTTCTAGTATTTTTCTGAGAAGATCTAAATCTTATCTAACTTTTAAAAATGTCCAAATATTTAGCTATGCTGTATGGGGTATCTGGACAATTTTGCTCTAGACTTACAATGTGCTCTAGCACTAATTTTTTCTTAAACTCAGGGATGTTTAGGCTAGTTGATTGGTTTTGTTTATATTGGTTAGAGCCTATGTATCTAATTTTTATACCATGTATATATAACAGTAGCTGCTGCATTTACAGATGAAAAGTTCTAGCTCCACCAGGGTAAGAGAAATTAAATTACTTTAGAATTACTATTTGGTTATGTCATACCTGTGTTCCAAATTATAGAATATCTTGCATGTTTTACATTTTTTTCCCCAAAGAGATTTCAATAACTGAGTGAAGCCAGGTAGGCTTACACTGCAGCAAGACAAAAATAAAAAAAAAAAAAAAAGAAAAGAACTATAGCAAAGCCAAATACATCTAGTTTTATCTTCCTGTGCTCTTTTGATATTACTAAAGAGACAGTAGTTTTTTAAGTAAATATTCTCCTCATAGCTTAGCTGCTTCTCTGCCTGTTGCAACAATGCCATGTGTTAATCCTCAACAGATGAGACCACATCTCCCATTTGTAACTGTGGTATTAATTGCAGAGCAGAGAGCGCGGAAGAAGTATGGGATGATCTAATTCAGATGATTATTAACTACTGATACTTGTTCAAGTGTCTTTGTACAACTAATTTAGTAGACTTAATTTTCATATTAAAAATTAATTTGTGCATGAGAAACATGCCAATCTGTAAGCAGAGAATTTGGTCTACACAGGTATGACAATACTGATATTGTGTTTTTTTAATCACCTGGTAGAAGAGAAAAATGGTGTGGTAGCTGAATAGTGTCCCAACCAATATGACTGCAGTTGTGCTGTTGATGATACCAGCCTGCACTCCGAGTGGGCTGCGTCTATGCAATCACCTCTTGCAAACCACAGAAAAATGATCCAATGTTTTCTTCTGACAACTGTTTCATTTTAGGATATCCTTAGTTCAGTTTTCTATCCCCATTCCTCTCACATATACTCTTCCAGAGAAAAATGTCTTCTATGTTCGCTTATTATTTGGGAATAAACACTCCTAGGAGGTTTTGTATCATACCTAGACTGGAAGTCGGTTAAACAACATTCAAGCTTTATTTGCCGTAACTGTCTTGGAAAATGAAGAGACTGCAATTAGGTCACAGAATATTGAGACAGCCCTTTGCATCTTGGTGAGTGCATTTCTTTGCTTTTGCTTATTTAAAGCGAAATAAATCCTTTCACCCATCTGATGCTGACTGTTCAGCAAGTCAAACAGAATAAGCTCAAGGGTTACAGAGGAGCAAGGCTGTACTTACGACCTGACAGGCTGGAGATCAGTATTTATGTCAAGAAAGATTGGGAAAATCCTGTGACAGCTACCTTGGACTTATCAGCCTGAGGAATAAAAGACCTTTCTTAGGAATGAATTTCCTCTTATTTTTCTCCACTTTTATGGAATTAAGCCAGTTTCTAATTAAGATTCTTAGCCACATATCTCTATCCAATAATTCATAAGTTCTTTTTTCACAATAACGATGTGTGTTATTTATCTGACTGTATATCACTGCACATATTGCAGATGACATGAATTTTTAAGATAACTTTATTTAAGAAGAATTAAAAAACAATTTATTGTTAATATTTGCCTTGTCTAAAAAAAGTACATTAAAAGCAAACACAGTATTTCAGACATACTATATCATATAATTTGTTACACGTTCATTCTCTTTCAATATTGCAGCACATATTATTACTTATTTATTCAACAGCACTTTTCCATTATAGCTTTAGAAACATGTTCTGAAATGCTAATGACAGCAAATATGCATTATTTTAAACTTTGATAAGTTTTTACCATTCCTCTCTATTTTGCTTTATTATCTTATTGGTGCCATGAAACAGCCATGGCATGTGTATATACCCATGGAAACTGGCCAGGGACACAGTGCTTTTACTCGGGCCAGGTTCAGATTTAGACTCACAAGTGGAAGCTTATAAACATTTCTCACTGTTTTTTGGCCATAAATGGTGGGAAATCTCTTGAGATTAGTGTTTCTTATGAGGTGACAGCCAGTTTGGTCTGAAATCCTGTTAGTATGATTTTTCTCACATGATTGATGTCATGTTCAAAGTAGAGATGGGAAGACAAATGCCTTCCAGCCCTAGCCATGGAGATACATCATTTCAACAACCCCTTGCTGACATTTGGAACAGTTGGGTGGGAGGTTCCATTTGACCCATCTCTAATTTAGGCTAAATGAAATAAATTCAAAATGTACTTGATCTCTAGAAACAGGAAAATTGGTACACCATAATTTTTTTTCTTCCTTGGTTGTGTGTGGAAAAAAGAATAAAAGCATGACCCTAAATATGGTAATTTACGGTAAATTATAGATGATGGATGGTAAAGGCAATATTGTACTTGCTACTCTTTCGGCAAATGCTCTTAAGATTAGACATCACTCCTCTCTCTGAGTAAATGATGGCTGCCTAAGTGCAAAATATGATTGCCATATTGGAGACTGCACAACTGGGAAGAGAAAAGGCAGCAAGATTAATGAGATTTAGAGCTTGTTTATACTGCCTAACTACTCTAACTCACATTTCATAATAAAAGAAAGAGGTGTTGAAAGGCCAAAGCTAGTTCTTTCTGCCTGGAGTGTCCTGAGGTTGGTATAACACTTCAGTTGAGAACAAAAAACAAATGTTACTAAACAAAATTAGAGGCTGTGGCAAAGTCTGTATTTTTCCATTCAATATACATTTTACTGAGGTTCCGTATTTTTCCCCCTTTTCTTATAAATTTTCAATTCCCATTTACTGCAAGAAAATTAGGGAGATGATTTTTTTTTTACAGTCCATGACAGTATAAAAACTGATCCCATTTTACAGCTCCATGTCCCTGATGAGCCTTGAAGCTGAGCATTTATATTGCTTAACAGCGGGGTTTGGATAACATGAGACAACACGCTATCTCTAGGATCACACTGACTTTTCCTTAAGGAAATATAATGAAAGTCTTGGCTGATGTACTCATAGTTGCCTTACTATAATGTAGTTATTTTTTAATGAGATGATTAACCTTATAGTTTAAAACTGAATTGAAATTTAAAATTGTTTACAGCTTTGTTTTCTGTTTGCATATAATATTTATATATTATACATAATAGTACCTGTATGTATGCAAATCCTTTTAAAACAAAAAATATTCCATTCTTTAACAGCACTGCACTTAAGAGGTATTTTATAACACACACTTTGAAAAATCTCAACTTCTCTTACTTTAAGAAGCTGTTCTGTTAAGAACAAGTGTAAGGAAGTCTTGACTCCTGATTAAATATTTATGTGTGTCTGGCCAGTAGGTCATGTTCTATAATAGCTTTTATAACTTGGTTATTAAATTGCAATTCAGCAATCAAACATTTTTGCACTACACCCATTGGTATTCATGGCAGCAAATCATAAATTCTCAATAAATGAGACCTATTGTATAGGCTTATGACACTGTCAAGAGGATTGGCGTGGAGACTCAGAGGAGGGAGCCTTGGCATTTGACATATTTATGTTTCAAATCCAAACTGCAACACAAAATGAAGCAAACATTCTAGTCTCTGCGCAGATCCTTCCTAGTGGATAATTGCACCATTGAAGCATATCAATCTTTGCATGACAGTTAGAAATGCGAAAGATTCCCTAATGAAGACAGCACAATATTTTATATCTCTTTTTAGCAATGTATTTTTAGTTTAGAATTGAAAAAGCACATCAACATTTTTTCCCCAGTGAATTCATGTTGTGATAAGTTTGAAATAATCACGGTGTCTCTTCTTTTCCTTAGAGATAGTCATATGGCATCAGTTCCAAGTTAAAAGCATTTATCTTTAAATCCATAAAAGGTTCTGAAACAACACTTTTAATGCACACATTAGCTCTCAAAGCTGCAACATCAGTGAGTGGGAGCTTGGTGCTCTTACTTCCCTTCTGAGTGAATGCGCGTTGCAGAAACTAGGCACTCCAGCGTGGTTTCCTCTGCACCTTGCGAGTATCAGCCCCCTGAAGAAGCATTTTCACAGCACTGAGCTGAGGACGGCACTTGTAAAAATTCTTGCACATTCCTGGCATTCACTCTTTCAGTGCCATGGCAGACTGATGAGCAGAACACTGCTTTAAAGTGAGCCATCAATCAGTGTGACTGTTTCTCAGTCTGACTCTCAGTTTATTAGTGAGCTAAGGAAGTATGTGGTATAATGACAGATGTACTATTCTGTGTATTTTTCTCCTGAAGATCAGTTAATGTATTTGACAAGCAAGGCCTCTTGGAAACCGTTGAACTAAGAGTTCTCAGAAAAGCTATTGTTGAACTTTAGAGGCATGCATATAATATGCAGAAATAGCATCTTCTCCTTTCCAAAAATACTTGATCCACAAGGTTATTGCATAGTATACTCAGAGTCATATTTAACTTAAGAAAAAATAAGTTTTCATTATTCCCTTCCTATGACTCAGAGCCTAGGCTGGGAGATTCTGTCCTTGCTCATGTATCAGAGGACTATAACCCCAGTTTTAACCATGTAGCCAGACAGCGGAGTCTCGTGTGTGTTATTGAAAGCTGAATAAGAGAAAAAAAACCAGCTTGACCTTTATAATCATATAGAGTTTGTTTGGGCAGGTAAACTAAGAAGGTATGGAAATATTCATGTAACCAGAAGCATGGCACTATAGGAAGCTTTTTTTTAGGCTAATAAGTAATTTTAAATTTTTAAACAGTATAAATGCATATGTTATAATTTGTTTTTATATGTATTCAGATATTGTTGGCAAAGTGGTGGACCTTTACATAAAACAGATCCCTATATTTTAAAAGATGTTATGGATCTTCTCTAACACATTTATCTTAAATAAAAACCTAAATATATATTTCAGTGAAACATATCTGCAAAGAAATAAAACAATTCCTTCTCAGAATAAAAGTGCAATTCCTTGAATTCCCATAGTGATTAGTATGTTCAAATAGCTGATCAAGCACAGAAGAAGAATAGATTAAAATGCACAGTACATAAGCAGGAATGTATGCTGCATATTTCAGAATAGTAAATTCAGGCATAATTGTGACTTACAGCAAGTTCCTAATAGCCTGACTCTTGAAACAGGTTTTGACAATATGTAGGGATAAGGAGTTGATGCTCCGTCGAGCCGTCTAGATGTATATGTTATCTGCATCTTTATTCCTTCAATATATGACTTTCTGAGAGTATTCTACCAAGAAATCTTCCATGGGTTTATTAGTTAAGAGAAATAGCCTAAAAATTTTTCCTCTCATCCAATACCTGAATGTGTTTTTAAATTGTTATTCAACAACTATAAGACAATTTAAATTATACATTAGGGAATTAAAGCTTATTCTCATATCTTTACTTCTTGAATTAGTATGTATGGTAAAAAGCCAACAGTATTCCCAGAAACTTTGAGTAAGCAAATGATTTGTTTTTCTGTTTTCCTCTGTTCCTTTTTTCCCCACTTGGTTATTTCCTCATTGTTTCATGTTAAATGACATGATAATTCCAGGACGGGAAGTAACCTCAGAAAGTCTTTAGTTCCACCTCTTGCTCAAAACAGGGTCAACTATGAGATCAAACCAGGTTGTACAGGACTTATCTATCTGGATCTTGAAAACTCCCAAGGATGGAGATGATACCAATTCTCTGGGCAACCTTCTCCCCTGCTGGAGTGTCCTCAGGGAGGGGAAAAGCTTTTACTGATATCCAGGCAGAAAGCTTTGTTTCAGCTTGTTGTCATCCTCCTGCCAGACATCACTGTAAAGGTCCTGGCTAGGTTTTCTCAATAAACTCATGAAAGGTATTGAAAGGCTGCTATTAGGTCCCCATTAAGCTTACTGAGAAAAAAGAGCTCAGGAAAATGTGATCTTCACAGTCTATTGATTTATTGCCCAGTCTATGATTAAAATAACATGGCTACATAAAATTCATGGAAAGAAACAAAGTCCTTACCTATGTTATTAATGATTTATTTCATTGCTCCCATGATGGGAGATAATATTCTGAACACATCTCACATTCTTACTTTGGCTAAGAACATTTAAGAGAGACTGTAACAATCATTTAGCAGTATTGAAGAGCATAAACATAAAAGATGAAAAAGAACTGTTTAGGGTAGTCCAATGGGACATAACTGAGAGTGATGTGATACACTATGCAAAGAAAAAATTTAGGCTGACAATTAGCTCAATTTCTTGAATAATTTAAAACTAATCTAGATACGTCACTCAAGAACATCCTGTAGGCCTTCAGTAAAACAGCCATGACTGAATAAAGGGCTTTTGCCTTTCTTTCTGCTTATTTTATCACCATCCTGAGATGTATGTCAATATTAAGATACAGTGAGGGTATCAAAATATGTATGTTAACAAAAATAGTTCCCAACAGAAAAATTAGCCAAATATCCAATATATCTTTTGTACCATGAGGGCTTTCTCAAGTATTGAAAAATTGACCTGGAAGCTTCTGAAGTCTTGTGTAGACTAGTTGCTTATACAGACAGTCATAATGGCAATCTTTTTTTATTTGCCTCTGGCAGCAAAGTCTTACCTCTTAGGTAAGTTAGCATAGGGTTTCATCAAATGTATTCTCTCAGTAAGCAGAGTGGGTAAAAGATACCTTAAAAACTGCGAAGCAAAACTAATGTTTTTTAGAGAAAAAGCTATTTTTTGTTTAAAGATACCTCAAATGAAAAAACATTGGAGTTGAAGTGCAACAATATGTTATTACCTACAAACTTGCTGTCTGCAGGACATTTTTTTTTCTTTCAGTTCCTGGATTCATTGCCAAATGCAGGTGAACACATGTATTTTATTTACTGTTGTAGGGTTGTGTTCACTGGGGCATGACTGAATCTTATTAAGTTGATGATAAGAATTCTGTTGAGCTGAATGCCTTTTAGACCAAGCCCTAGAAAATCTAGGAAAGAATGATACTGCAGGGTTTCTTTACTAAATAGGCACTAAAATATATAGACACTAAAATTTTTATTCCTTTGTGGGGTTCCTGAAAAGGGTAATGATTCAGTTATTGGTGTTTTACTGATAATGGAAAATGTCCTGGTTATGTATTGCTGGAATTTCTTGTTGATTTTAAAAAGAACAGAGAGAAAGCAAGCAGTGCCAACTTTTACAGGATTCCTGAAATTTTAACAAGAGATAATCCTACAGAGTTGGAAGAAAACATATCTATTATAAGGCACAAGAGAACATATTCTTTCGTTAATTGAATAAAAACTATCTTCTTTCATATGAAAAATGTGAGAAATGTATTTTATAAACTAATATATATAGTAGTAGTGCTGACTCATGAGGTCTTCACTCCTTCTTGCAATATATGTAATTAGCTCCTTATTGAAACAACTGTATTTTCTAGACTGATCAAGGCATCTATAGGTACAGGTCCACCTAGGTCCTTCTACATAAGAAACCTTCTATACTAGATGTTAGGTATAGAGCAACTGACAAGATTGGTGTCTTACGCCACTTGCAGCTTGGAATGGGGCAACAATGCTCCCTTGCAAATTCTGGCTCAGAGGGGTGAGCGGGCCTGGGTGAAAGGAAAGGCTGAAACTGCTTATAATGCAATAGCACCCTGCACTATCAAAATAGCTCTTAATACTCAGCTTTTGTACTCAGTGGCTGAATAGAAAGCACAGAGAAGCATCTCCCAGCAGAGGAGTTATATGACCAGCAGGGCAGGAAGCTTTTGTTCCAGCATCTGCCTGCTGCTGCCTCAGCTCCTATTTCATTTTAATTCATTCCTTGGAAATGCTACATGTCCGTGGCCAAGGTGGACTTGGACCATATCAGCCCTGCCATCCTGGTAGGGAGCTGCAGCTTCTGATTTCTTTTGCGTACTTCCAGGGTTGGCACAGATTCAAGGGCAAATTCTAAAGGAGATACTGATAAAAGGGTGAAAAATCACAGTTGTACAGATGGATAAGGCATGTGGGAATAAATACAGAGGAACTTTTAGGAACAAAACTGAGAAAGAGGAAGAACAAGACGAGTGCAAGGTTTTGGGGTGAGAAGAGCCAAGTGAGAATAAGAATTTTTATGAGAAGGGAGAAAATATTTTAAGATTTCGGTAAAGAACACAAAAGATTGGAAAAGAAGTGGTGGAGAGATGGAAATTGGAAAGGCTCTTCCATCATCTTCTCACCTCCTCATTAAAATATTCTGGGACTCACTGCTGTTATTAAACCTTATCTTTGGTGAATAAGTATTTTTTCATTGTGTAAACTTATGTCCCTATCTTCCAGCAGATGGTGGCCATCTCCTTCATCTTCTTCTAAAGTCATCACTGAAGAAGGCAGAAAGAGAAGTTTGAGAAACAAACATGTTTTATGGGAAATTACATGTTCTGAAGGGCTAATCCAGAGAAAGGGAAGATATTGTTTGTGCAAGTCTGTCTGCAAAACAGAAGTCATTTTTAGGACTCATTAGGGATCCCAGGAAGACATGACATTTTATTATCCAGTAAAGCTTCTTTCTCTCACCAGATTTCACAACTTTCTAGCCAAAAATTGTTCTTATCTTCTGAAATGTCTAATCTCAAACTAATAATAAAAAAAAAGTAAAAAAAAAAAAGCATGAAACTCTCTCATATACTTAAAATTCTTTCAATGTTTCTTGGACGTGATTTGAAAAATCAGTCTACTACATTCCAAACAGCAATAGACAAAAAGCTTATTTCAGAGATTTTTTTAATTAAGCTCTTTATTTAGCAGATATATTTAATGTGTGTTTGTTGTTTTGTTTCTTGGAATTGCTTTTCGTGCATTAGGGATGATTTACGAATACAGTAAGTTAAAGTGCACCGAATGTCAGAGCACATGTGTGTTCATGCAAACCACAGAACTTGGAAATTAAACTTGCCTTGGAAATTATTTAATTTCTTATATATAAAGGGATAATAGCATAGATTTAGTAAGGCTGTATTTCTGCAATGTTTTGTCCAGTTCTGGTGTCCAGACTTCAAAAGACTGTTGCAGAACTGGAAAAGTTTCAGAAAATACTTGGAAGAAACATTTGTCTTCTGTAAAGCTGCCTAACATTAGAAATTAGAGAAACTCTTAAATTATCCATTCACCCAAAGTGGTTGATGGGAATTATTGTTATGAAGATTTTTCTGGGCTAATTTAGTCCAGTTCTGTTGTGGTTTAACCACAGCCAGCAACTAAGCACCACACAGCCACTCGCTTACTCCCCTCCCTGTGGGATGGGGAGTAGAATTGGAAGGGTAAAAGAGAAAATTTGTGGTTTGAGACAAAGACAGTTTTATAGGTAAAGCAAAAACCGTGTATGCAAGCAAAGGAAAATGAGGAATTCATTCACTACTACTCACGGGCAGGCAGGTGTTCAGCCATCTCCAGGAAAGCAGGGCTCCATCACGTGTAATGGTTACTTGGGAAGACAAACACCATAACTCCAAACATCTCCCCCTTCCTTCTTCTTCCCCCAGCTTTACATGCTGAACATGATGTCATATGGTATGGAATATCCCTTTTGTCAGTTGGGGCCAGCTGTCCCAGCTGTGTCCCCTCCTATCTTGTTGTGCATCCCCAGCCTACTTGCTGGTGGGGTGGGGTGAGAATCAGAAAAAACTTTGACTCTGTGTAAGCACTGCTCAGCAGTACTACCAGAACATCCTTGTATTATCAACACTGTTTTCAGCACAAATCCAAAACACAGCCCCATACCAGCTACTATGAAGAAACTTAAGTCTATCACAGCCAAAACCAGCACAAGTTCCAATCTATGGAATATTCTGTTATGGTTTAAATCGGATAGTTACATGTTATTTTTTCCCCTCAAAATTCTCTGGCTCATCACACAGGCTAATTAGTGCTTACTTCATGCACACAGAAATATTTTGCTTTTTCCACATTGTGGCTTTACAGTGTGATTATTGCATATTATTCAAATCTTATACTCAAAGTTGAATTAATAGACATTAATGGCAGGCACTTTTGTCTAACTCATCACAGTAGTGTATGAGTAGTTGACAAAGTTAATTTAATTTCAGAACCCTGTAAAACCGCAAGTTGATGGTACTATTCCCTTTTAAATACATGAATGAAGCTCTAAAGATATATCGTGTTTCAAATTGTCCAGTGTCCTGATGTTCTTAGGATGTTGGTGTTTACGTATAACATTGTATGTTCAAATTACTGCTCTCATTGTCATTGGCTGTGTTGGGAAATATTAAGCATTTCTGCATTCGGGCCCCACAGCATCAGAAAACGAGGATGATGTAATTAGTAAGCACTTGTGAAAAAATTCTGTCTTTGGAGATATTCAAAACCCAACTAGACATGAGCCTCAACAACTTCCTTTGATGACATTGCTTTAGAAGGAAGGTTGGACTAGATGATACACAGAGGTCCCTGCCAATCCTAACTATTCCGTGATCCTACGATTCGTCTTAGCCATGAGTGCCTCCCTTCAATTCCTCAGACCCTCACCTCACCTAGCAATACAGCATAATTCTGACTTTTTCAGTAGTGAAACATCATTAATTTTCTTACATTCTTTTTCAGGAAAGCCTGAACCTTCCCTAAAATTTTGATCCTGAGTCAAGCATATGCTATGGAAAATAGGTAGCTTTTGGCAAAGACAGGAGTAAGCATAACCAAGCTGTTATGAGTGAAATAGGATCAACTTGCCTTAAAGGTATCAGACAGTCCCATCATTCCCTATGCAACAAGAGTGTTTGACAGCATCTACATGAGGACAAGATTTCTGTCCATAGAGACCCTTTAACAGAGAAAAAGCATAATGAGATCCAGGAGACAGAAACTGGAAGAGAAAACCCACTCAAATTGGAGATAAGGTGTGTATTTTAGTAAATGTAACTTTTAAAAGATTTGCTTATATTTACCACATGTTCAAGTAAAGTTTTAGTGTTTTAAACACATGCTCCTAAAGTTGGCCAGAAATTGTGCTTGATACAGTGAAAGTTATGGTCTGTGCTATGAAGAAGGTCAAATTAAATTATTATCATGGTCTTGCCTGGCCTTAAATTCTGTGTTTATGAAGATATCTCTCTAGAGAATTTCCAAGTCAAGACTTAAACCTGCAATTAATACCACTTTAAGGTAAACTGTTATACTGGATTTGACTCACAAGAGATAAGAGGTTAAACAATGACAGCAGCACTATCCTTAAGAACAAGTCTCAGACATAGCCTCAGGTTCTTGGACAACCTCCAAATACCACTCATATTAGATAAGATGACCCTGACCATTCCTTATGTTGTTTCAATTTTCTGAAGTTCCGCTCAGTTTATGCTAACTAGAAGTTTAGTCCTGTTACAGATAATTCAGGATGATGACTTAAATATCCCTATGATGGGGTAACATTTTTCAGTGGTGTAATTTTTTCCCATCCTGAGTATCTGTAATTCCTCTTAATATAAAAAGAAAAGAAATAAAAAGGGCAGTTTTACATGACAAAGGATGGGATTTTCTGTTATGTCAGCAAAGATGCTGTTTGTCAGGGTAACAGTTCCTACTTTGAAATAGTGATTTGTTTTTCTTCTTTGACTTTTTTGTTGCTGTGATATTATGGTCCACTACCCAGTGATTCAGTAAGCTAATTCTGAGTTTGTTCTTGCTCTATCTTCACTGTACATCTGAAGAACATTTGTTTTGAATGAAACTGTCTTCACTCTTGGTTTCTCAGGAGAGAACAAAGATAAGCTTAGGAAGGCTAATCAACCAAAGAAACACTTTTCATCCTAATGAGGAGCATAGTCCAAACCTTGTCATGAGAGAAGCAGAGGTTGAACTAGAATGTACAAGTAATCTGTTGCAGCCCAGTTGCATTCCATTCCCAACAAGAATGCTCTACACATTTGAATAAGGGCAAATCTTTCTGTATTAGTTAAATTTAGTGTTACCTGGAAGATCCAGAGATTTTCCTAGTGGCAAGGACTTCCTGATCAACCACCATGCCAGATGGACATGTCATGCACGAGCCATTGCTTTAGGATGAAATTCTTTATATCCATTAGTTCTCTCAGGTGAGTTGTAAGTATCTGATAATTTTTAAACACTGAAACTATTATTAAAAGACTTAAATAAGAAATAAGAGACTTGATATTATGATTAAGAGACTAAGGAGAGAATGAAAGTGCCACCCAGCAGTTCCATAGACCAGCTGCGTTTGGTTTTAATTAAAGAGAAATTGACTTTCATTGCCGTATTCAGGGTGCTATTATTATTTTTACTAAGACCTAAACTCATTTGCGCTATTAGCAGGTTAAGATAAATTCAAATCCGTTTGAATTTTTTTTCTCTTGTCTCATGGATGTGCTGATTAGTCTTGTTTCGAGTTGTTTCCAGTGTCTGAACATCTGAATCCTGGTTCTAGTGATCTTAGATTATAAACTGTGATCTTTGCAGACACTCATTTAATTAAAAAGTACTAAATATAAGGGGAAGAAAACATATTACTGAATGAACAATATTTCTGCAGGTATTAGGAGTGTCTAACTATAAGTGTTAATCATTCCTAAATTTGAAAGAGAAACCTCCAGGTCTTTATTACATCAGCCTATTTTATATATATGTATTTATTATTTTATACATATACATACACTATAGAATCATATAAATTACAAAATCTTAAGCAAAACCCACTTATATTACACACATTTTGAAGACCACAAATATTTAAGCAATGCTTTTTCACTTCCCCAGGTTTCATGACACATTTTTCATCCTCCCCATCTCTCAGATGTCTCTTCTGCATGATTCTTTATTGGTTACACCATCATTTGTTATATTACAATTTCACTTTCAGTACGTTCCTTGAAGAAAAAAACATATATATTCTTTTGTTTTAGAAACAGTGGATCCTGGAACTGCAGGCTCCAGAATGTGGAATGGTATGTACAGAATAAATGAAAGAAAAAAATATATTTTTAGTACTGAAGAGAAGAACTGCTAAAAATGCAAATATTTTTGGTCACATGTTCCTGCAAGTGACTAAGAGACTAACCACTCTCAAACTTATAGAAATTGTAAGCATTTACACCGCTTGTTCAATTTTGAAATCCTACCTCATGTCCCAGACCACTTAATATTGTCTCATCTGCTGTCTTGCAGGGCAGTTCTGCAGTACCCCTACATTTATCGCTGCTCATTGCAAGGGGGTTGGACTGATGACCTTCAAAGGTCCCTTCCAACCCAACAATTCTATGATTCTGTGATTCCATGATTCACATTTAGGAACAAGTCTTAGACACAGTGTCATCTAGTATTAGCCACATTTTCTCCCAACTATTTTGTGTCTTTATAGATCTTGTGACAATTGTGTTTGTTGTCTTTCTGATGCAGTTCCCATGAAGGAGTCAGTTTTGTCTTTCCTTTCATTTTAATAACTTCAAAACATATCTTTCTCTTATCTGTACCCACAGTTTTTCTGATTCACAGTATACTAGGTGGATCGCAGTCTTTGTGGTCTGTTAGATAAACAAATAGTAAAGAAATATAAACACAGCTAGCTGTGCAGGAAATAAGATTCTGCTGGGCAGCATAGGAAAGTTGGACCCTATGGGTCTAAAAAGACCAAGACTGGCCAGGATGGTCAGCCTGGCCAAGATGGTCAGTCTGGCTCCCTGCCTGGATTCCTGGTCATTTCAGTGAAATTACTGCATTCTCACAGAACATTGATTCTTAGCGTTTGGCACTGCAGAAGGGAAACGTATTTTTTTAAAAAAGTCACCCAACTTCAAACAGCAACATATTTGTGACATATTTGTCTCTATATCTTTTCTATTAGTGAATAATTTTAATTTCAAGATATTAGAGCATGGGAAATTTAAAGCTAAATAAAAAATGTAAAAAGCTACAATAGCATTCCCTGAATCTAAGCATTAGTTAAAATACTAGTAAGGTAGAACAATTGCTTAATTTAGTACAAAAGCTGATCACTGAGTGCATAAGAGATCTTTTAGAAAGCTTTTAGTGTTCTACTGCTACTCATCATTGGAATTTCCTCATTATGTGTCCTGTGTTGTTAGACTGATGTTTCCGATTTTGTCCTCCACTGTTAGTTTCTGAGTTATTTGCTTTCACTCTGTGTTTCCCTTCTTTAATTTGTATGGTCTTTAATTCATTCTTATATTTGAGATTATACACCTGCAGGCTACTCCTCTCTTCTACGTCTTTGGTTGCACTTAATGCAACATTCATCTGCATTGTCCATATATTCCTCCATCTTCATTGCTTGGTAGCCTGTTTACCCATGAGAATATATTAACTAATCTGACAACTATTTCCTTCTGACATTAAGCATCCTGATTTTTTTTTCCCTTTTCAATCTCAATTTATTTCTAATTATAAACCTTAATTAGATCATGGTTCCTACTGCTTAGATACTTTCTCATTTGCTATGTCTCTAATTGCTTTCTGTTGTACTTAAAGGGAGTGATTTTTTTTCTCTTTCAGCTTCTTTAGAAAATAATACCTCACAAAGTTCAGAATACTATCAAAAGAGAGGCTAATAAATCATGGTTTTGCTGCTTAGATGTTTCATTTTAACTTAAAAAATGTATCTTAAGAATAACTCCATCACAGCTGCTTTGCCAGCTCCAATGAGGAACAGGGCTTTTGGAGATTGTTCTTGACATGTGAAAGAGAGATGTGGATTGTGCTTGTTAAATTAGAAATGGAGGAGGTGGGAAAAATAACTGAAGCATCTCTTAATGTTATTAACTCCATATCGGATAGATGATGCTTATTATTTCTTCAACATGGCCAGCGTCCAAAGCTGTGCAAGCTATGTGATTAGAGCGGTAAAAGACCATGCTTGCCATGGGGGTGTGTATTTGGTGTAGGTTGTGTCCAGGTGTTGCAGGGGGTGCAGGGGCCTCTGTGAGGAGAGGCTGGGGCTGACCCATGCCAGACACAGACAGTTCCAGCTGGCTCCAACCTGCTCCAACAGACCCACCGCAGGGCACAGCTCAACTCATCAGCCAACCTAGGGGAGCCTCAGGGAAAACATATTTAAGAAAAGACAAAACACTGCGTGGCAGTGAGGAGTGAGGAACAAAGTGTGAGAAACAACCCTGTGAGCATCAAGATCAGAGAAGCAGGAGGGGAGGAGCAGGGATTCCCCTGCAGTCCACAGAGAGACCAAGATGGAGCAGATATCCACACTACAGCCCATGGAGGACCCCATGCTGGAGCAGGGGAAAAGTGTGAGGAGGAAGGAGCATTAGAGAGGAACAATTGTAGACTAACCATAACTCCCCATTCCTCATCCTCCTTATGCTGGTCGGGGCAGGAGGGAGGTAGAGGAGTCAAGAGTGAAGGTGTGTATTTGGGTCTGGAAAAAGGAGATGGGAGGGGGGGAAGGTGTTTTAGATTTTGTCTTTGTTTCCCATTACCCAAATCTATTTTAATTATCAATAAATTAGATTAATTTTCCCAGGTCAAGTCTGTTTTGTCTGTGTTGGTAATTGATAAGTGAGCTCCCAGTCTTTATCCTGACCCATGGTTCAGAAGGCTTTTCATCTTATATTCTCCCACTGTCCTGTTGATGAGTGGGGCTGAGAAAGCAGCTAGGTGGGTATCTGGCAGCCAGCCAAGGTTAACCCATCACAGGGTGTCAGTTCTCACTCAGGGACTGAAGATCAGTGTATTTATGTTAAAGTTTATACTGAAATATATTAATCAAAACCATAATTTAACATGTTTCTGTTCTATGTCATTACCTTCATTTTAATCTTTTGGGTACCTAGTGACAGGAGCAATCTTTAGTGAGAATATAACAATAATCATTGTTAGTGATAATCATAACTACTGGGCTTAGTTTTACTTAAAAACATTTTGCACAGTAGCATTTACTTAAACAAAAAATAAAATTAATGTAGCACCATCATATTTGGGAAAACAGTTTTGTTTCAGAGTTGTGCAGGCAGAAAAATTGAGACAGAATTTACAAATGTATGTTGAAAAACAAGTTTCTGAAAATATAAAGATGAGACTATGGGCTATGGCATCAGAGAAACACAACTTTGTGTGAAGAAACTAACAATTTTACAGTATGGGTAAGTACCACAGCCCAGCATTTTCATGCTTTAAGATCTAAATGCTCACCCCTGTCTTCTAGTTTAACATGTATTTTCGTTGGGGAGGCAGTGGTGGAAAGGAATGAACACGTTGTTTTGCTAATCTTGTAGAATACTTTGAAGATGTTCAAACACAATCTTTTGCAACATCTCTGTTTTCTTCAGTTCTTTATTGAAAACTGTATTCCTTAGTGTAAATTCTAGAAGGTGTTCTATGGTCTTCTTCACATGAATATGCCATCCTGTTTTATTTTTTTTCTTTGTCTTGTTTATTATCTTGCAAATCCTTTGGTTATTTTCTAATTAGGTAGATCGAGATTCATAGACACCAAATCACATTAAATGCTTGATGCTAAAACCATAAACTTAATTTAGAGGTTAAAAAAAGAAAAACAAACCACAGCAAAAAGGATGTACCTTAGAATCTCTCACCTGACCTGGTTAACCGTCATTCATAACCTTAGACTACAACACTACGTTACATTGACTTGACAAAAACTGCCTGCATTTTTTCTCCTCTAGGGCGTATCTTTTACCTTTGTTGTTCTGATATCAATACTCTGATTACTATAAATGATACAATTGTCCTGAAGAACAGCCTGGTGACTGTTGGTGTTTATTTTGCCTCTTTTTTTTGATCTTTCTTTCCACCTTCTACATAGCAAGTTTCCAGGAGGCAGAGTTGGGGAAAATTTCCAATTTTAACCTGTATCAGAAAACAGAACGACAATCATGGTGCCTGTTGAGGAAAACCATATGACTTGAAAAATTATCACAGCTAATCTGTTTGCAGTACAACTGTTAGTAGTGTCAACGGCTCAATGCCCAGATGGAGATCGGTGACTAGTGGTGTCCCTCAAGGATCTGTATTGGGACCAGTACTCTTTAATATCTTCAATATAGTCACCAGTGACATAGACAGTGGGATTGAGTGCACCCTCAGCAAGTTTGCAGACAACACCAAGCTGAGAGGTGCAGTTGACACACCTGAGGGATGGGATGCCACTCAGAGGGACCAGGACAAGCTCAAGGAATGGGCCCAGGTGAACCTCATGAAGTTCAACAAGGCCAAGTACAGGGTCCTGCATCTAGGTCAGGGAAACCCCCAGTATCAGTACAGGCTGGGGGATGAAGGGAATGAGAGCAGCCCTGATGAGAAGGCCGTGGGGGTACTGGTGGATGAAAAACACAGAATCACAGAACTGTTAAGATTGGAAAAGAACTTTAAGATCATCAAGTCCAACCGTCAACCCAACACCACCATGCCCACTAAACTATGTTCCAAAGTGCCATGTCTACACAGTTTTTGGACACTTCCAGAGATGGTGACTCCACCACCTCCCTGGGCAGCCTGTTCCAATGTTTGACCACTCTCTCAGTAAACAAAATTTTCATAATATCTAGTCTAAACCTCCCTTGGCACAACTTGAGGCCATTTCCTCTTGTTCTATCGCTAGTTACTTGGGAGCAGAGACCAACACCGACCTCGCCACCGACCTCTTTCAGGAAGTTGTAGAGAGCGATAAGGTCTCCCCTCAGCCTCCTCTTCTCCAGACTGAACAACCCCAGTTCCCTCAGTGGCTCCTCATAAGACTTGTTCTCCAGACCCCTCACCAGCTTCATTACCCTCCTCTGGACACGCTCCAGCAACTCAATGTCCTTCTTGTAGTGAGGGGCCCAAAACTGAACATGATATTCGAGGTGTGGCCTCACCAGTGTCGAGTACAGGGGCACAATCACTTCCCTCGTCCTGCTGGCCACACTATTTCTGATATAGGCCGGGATGCTGTTGGCCTTCTTGGCCACCTGGGCACACTGATGCCTCATGTTCAGCTGGCTGTCAACCAGCACCCCGAGGTCCTTTTCCGCTGGGCAGCTCTCCAGCCACTCCTCCCCAAGCCTGTAGCGTTGCATGGGGTTGTTGTGACTGAAGTGCAGGACCCGGCACTTGGCCTTGTTAAACCTCATGCAGTTGACCTCAGCCCATCACTCCAGCCTGTCCAGATCCCTCTGCAGAGCCCTCCTACCCTCCAGCAGATCAACACTTCCACCCAGCTTGGTGTCATCTACAAACCTACTGAGGGAGCACTTGATCCCCTCATCCAGATCATCAGTAAAGATATTGATCATCGATAAAGACATTAAACAAGACTGGCCCCAGTACTGAGGGAGGTGATTCTGCCCCTCCACTCTGCTCTGGTGAGACCCCACCTGCAGTGCTGTGTCCAGCTCTGGAGCCCTCAGCACAGAAAACACAGGGACCTGTTGGAGCGGGTCCAGAGGAGACCACAAAAATGATCCAAGGGATAGAACACCTCTCCTCTGAGGACAGGCTGAGAGAGTTGGGGTTGTTCAGCCTGGAGAAGAGAAGGCTCCAGGGACACCTTCTTGCAGCTTTCCAGTATGCAAAGGATGCTTATAAAAAAGATGGGGAAAGACTTTTTAGCAGGGCCTGTTGTGATAGGACAAGGGGTAATGGTTTTAAACTAAAAGAGAGTAGATTTAGACTAGATGTAAGGAAGAAATTTTTCACAATGAGGGTGGGGAAACACTGGCACAGGTTGCCCAGAGAGGTGGTAAATGCCCCATCCCTGGAAACACTGATGGTCCGGTTGGACGGGGCTCTGAGCAACCTGCTCTAGTTGAAGATGTCCTTGCTCATTGCAGGGGGGTTGGACTTGATGACCTTTAAAGGTCCCTTCCAATCCAAAGATTCTAGGATTCTGTGATTCTATGATTCAATGCACCATGTGTCAGCATTTGATGATAATGTGTTGTGTTTAGAGGCATAGAGAGCATTCTTTTCTGCTGTTATTCTGCTTATGAATATTGTACAGCTATGGTATTCCCAACAGATTAAAAAAAGTACATTTTTTAAAGTTCTGCTCCTTAGGGTAGGAACTGAAAATCTATTAGCAAATTCTGAAGTTGTAAAAGACTTATGTTTGTAGAGAGTTTGTGGAAATTTCCACAAAGTATTTCAAATGGTTAACAGGACCTCATTTAAATCTGTTAAGTAATTATTTTGTGTTGTGTTTTTCAAGTAAAACATACCAAAATTCTACTTACTAAAGTTGCAGAAAAGCTGACTTCAGGATGCAATTATCAATATGGAAAATGCACCATTTTAACAGTAAGGGAATACATAGGAGACCCAGTTCTCTCCTGATACAAATTGGTTTCACACTGTAGGAGTCAGAATAACTGTTGTTTCATATAAGGCAATGATTCCACACAAAAAGTCTTCATAGTCCCACTACCAGAGTTTTTTTCAAAACTAAAGTGAAATATTTCGCTCTACATGAATCATAGCTTCACAAGCTTTGTTCTCTTCCATCCACTTATGAATTCACTTTTTTAATTCAATTCACTTTTCAATTCACTTTTCATTTTAATTCACCATTCAATGGTGGCTTGGTAACATGGCCAGAGTACCACCCATTGTGATGTGCCTCTGCAGGTTTCTTCTGGGCCGACAGAGTTGTGTTCAGACCCTGCTGTCTTTGTCTGCCACTGCAGAGGTGTCTGCCACCTGGGGCTGTTGTGCGCACAGACCATCTTTCCTAAGTACAATCTGTCCAAATGTCTGTCCAAAGGAGAACTTGGTCCCTCTTGTTTTCCAGAACCATCAAAGATAAAAGAAGAGTTAATTAGGAAGATCAGCTTTTTTCAAGAGGCCCAGTTTCCTACTTGTTCCCAAAGAATATTGCATCCGAGAAATGAAACTATATGCACATTAAGGTCCTGTTCATGACAAAATACCTTGTGAAAAGATTGTTTTTAAGTTTTAAAATTCTTTGGTCTTGTCTCATGTGTTGCTTTAAGTCCTGGATGATTTGGTCCTTAGTCACTTTTTTTTTATAATGTTGCTATGCAAAGGAACTTAATGTGAGAGGTCAAAGTGAAACATGATATAAGGTAACATAATATTTGATAAGTGCAACCAAATTTTTCTTGATAGCTTACATTATAGCTGTTGTCAGATGAATAAATGTTAATTTGGAGCTAAAAATAGGAATAAAATACAAATATCCAAGATTTTTAAAACAGAGTGTCAAAACTAAATAATTTGAAATTTCAAAAATTCTCTTTTCCTTCTGGAGCTGGCCATGTTTCATGTTTTCAAGCTTTGGTCAGTATTTTTACTTTGATGCCACATTTCTTTCAGGTATTTAAAATTAATTTTTGAATAAGAAGTATTTTACAATTTCAGCATAGAGGATTTTATTTGAAGATTGTTCTTTATGATTACTGTAAGTCACATTGATATGGGTGATAGTTTACAGCATTTGTGATGAAAAAAATCTTTACATAGTTAAGACTGTAGAAACAAGAAAAGGAGATTAGTCCTTTGAATAAGTGCATCAAAATGACTTCAGAAGGCTTAGGAGTACTAGCCAGGTAAAAGCCATCTTAGTACTACCTTTCCCCCTTTCTTCATGTTACTTCAGACTACACAATAGTTAAAATCTTGTTAGTACACTGATGAGCCTATTAAAAAGCTATACATTCTTGAATTGTCTATTATAACATGTATGTACATAAGCCTATTTGACAGACTGAAAATGCTGTTACAAAAAAATGATAGTAAGAAAACAGCCCTGATATTTTATCTTAAATAACATTGGCCAGAATGATTCCAACAATTAAAACAGTCTTGTATGAAGTACTTCCATAAAGCAGATCAAAAGAATAGGTTTTTGATCCCTTCTGATTAATAGTTTCTTATTTTGTGATATAGAGGCTTTTGTTCCAGTGGTTTTTTATTCACATTTCACTCTTTGCTCTTGTAGGTTTGGTTAGGAAAATGCTATAGAACAGGGAGCTTGGATTCCTGCACTATTCACACGCTTATGACAAGTTTGTCTAAGAAAAGGGGAGCTCATATAATGAGTATGAAATCTGACCACATCAGGCTACTTTCAAAGAACAGGAAATCCTGAAAGGCTCCCCAAGACAGACTTGGAGGGGTGAGTCACTGTCCATGAAATGTGTGTTCAGAGCTTGAACATCTGGCAGGACTATTGTTGGATTCTGTGCTTGCTTTAGCGAAAGGAACTATTGGTCAATTACAGGAATACACGTTGAGATAAAACGATCTGTAGTAACCAGTGCCACTGAAAATAGCTGGCTTACTTTGCAAACCACTCTTTACTGGCTTAGTGTTATGAACTCAGATTTTCCTGGTAGCTGAGTTGAGATCAGTAGAGCCGAGACTGCTCACAGCTAGTCTGAAGACGAAGAAGGAAGCTGCAGGAGTCCCCTGGATCCCATGTTAGAGTCCCACCTGTGAGCGATGACAGTGGAGAAACATTTTAAGATCTTTATACAGCCTATGGTGTTCCCTTTTGAAAATAATACTGTTACTCTGCAAAGCACATGTTACCTGTGAACACAAAAATGTAGAAAGAAAAAATGCAAAGAAATTTTCTAAAACCTGCAGCTGTTTGCAGTCTGCCTTTAAAATTCTCTCCCTTCAGTGTGTGTATGTTTGAAAGCTGATTGCTGTACGTAAGAATTATCCCAATGTTTTCATGTCTCAATATTTTAGTGGTTTAACACTATCAACTGACATGATATGATAGATTGTTAGATTCTATTAAGTACTTAATATATACCTCCATTATAGTACTGCTATAATGACTCCTCCCACCTAAAACCCTCAACGGGAATTAAATGACTGTAATGATATTGAAGTAATAGCTAGGATAGGAGTTATTGTAGAGTAAAAAAAAACAAAGAAAAAAGAAAAAAAGAAGAAAAAAAAAGAAAACCCCAAAAGTTTTGGAACTAAAACTGAAGTGCTATACTACTTGTGATAGCTGGTCTACTTTTTGGTTACTGTAGTAGAAACTGCAGAACTGAGAATAGATAGGTAGCAAATGTTCATCCTTCAGTCATCAAAGCCTCAGTTTTGTGGGTCAAGTGGATTGATTTATTTATTTAAAATCTGTTTTCTGTTCTTGCAGGGAAAAATGCCTTTTATAAGCAAACATGGCTTCACTTAAATCCACTTCATATCATCCTAGTAATGTTTAAGAAAACCCCCAGTGGTGGTAAATAAGCCCAAGTTAGCAGAGACAATGTAAATGAGAATCTGTTCCAGGGTGGAATCTGTTCTGCTTTTATAGTTTCCATGTAATTTAACTCTGTATTTACACAAGAAAGTCTTGATACAGCAATTGCAGTGCAGTCCTATTACAAACAATAACATACTGATTTAAAATCTTCCTATTAAATCACACTAGTTTTGGACCATTTTGGAGAAGAAACAGTAAAAATATGTTTAAAATTAAAGATATTTTCTGGCCTTACAGTTCAAATCCACAAATCTTGGAATGACTATACATTGCTAGTTCCAAATAAGATTATAGTGAAGAGTTATATTTTGCATAACTGTAATCTCCATAGCTGTGTAATCTGTATAAAACAGAGTTTGCCCTCTGTCACAAATTCATATGGTTCCACCATTGTAATCTGAAGTATGAATATTTGCACCAGCTGAGAATGTGAAACATTATTTACTGTTAGAAAAGCTAGGGCCTTCAGAAAATATGTGATCGCTTCTGTACTAAAACTTGTTTTTTGTCTTTTCTCGGTTCCTTTTTTTTCTCCCTAGAAGTCACTGATTCTTAATACTGCAGTCGTCTGATAGTTACATTGTGTGTTTCATACATGTATTTTCACATGTCCAAATATATCTATGTAGCAACTGATTTTGTCAGGAGGTAATTTGTCATGTGTGCTGTAAAGTAGTTACTGAAATAGGACAATTTTTAGCCAAAGATGATGCAGATTTATATATGCATACCTGTAGGCAAATTTGATTTAAAAAATTGCTTCTTACATAAGCATATGTATGCTTATGCATATATACATAGACATGCTTCTGCACATAAATCTATATGGCCTGATGGGATTCATCCAAGGGTACTGGAATAGCTGGCTGATGTTATCGTGGGACTTTTCTCCTTTACTTTTCAACAGTCTTGGCAGTCTAGAGAGGTCCCAGAGTTTGGAAGCTGGCAAACATTGTCCCGATTTTCAAGAAGGATAAGAAGGAAGACCTGGGTAATTACAGGCCTGTCAGTCTCACTTCAGTGTCTGGTAAAGTTATGGAGAATGTTATTCTGGGAGTTACTGAAAAACACTTGAGAAACAACGCAGTCATTTGCCATAGCCAGCACAGGTTCACAAGGGGAAAGTCCTGCCTAACCAACTTAATTTCCTTTATGACACGATCACCCACCTAGGTGAACAAGGGAAGTCAGTAGACGTGGTGATTTTGGACACCGTGTCTCACAGTGTCCTTCTGGATAAACTGTTCAGCGGACATCTAGACAATTCCATAATATGTTGGGTGAGCAATTGCCTGATGGATTGGACTGAAAGAGTTACAGGAAATGGTGTCACATCAGGCTGCTGGCCGGACACCAGGGGGGTTCCCCAGGGCTCAATTTTAGGGACAGTGCTCTTTAATGTTTTTATAAATGGTCTGGATGCAGGAATTGAATGTACATTAAGTCAGTTTGCTGGTGATACTAAACTAGGAGGCCCTGT
Organism: Phaethon aethereus; assembly: GCF_964289735.1. Taxonomy (NCBI): domain Eukaryota; kingdom Metazoa; phylum Chordata; class Aves; order Phaethontiformes; family Phaethontidae; genus Phaethon; species Phaethon aethereus. The sequence goes on along the minus strand of NC_138578.1, from coordinate 67,145,871 downwards.
GGACTCCCTTGAGGGTAGAGAGGCCTTACAGAGAGACTAGGGTGCTGGGCAATCGCCAACCACATGAAATTTAACAACAGCACATGCCAAATTCTCCACCTAGGACAGGGTAATCCTGCTTATGCATACAAATTGGGGGACAAAAGCCTAGAGACCAGCCCTGCAGAGAGAGATCTGGGGGTTTGGGTTGATGGCGAGTTGAGTTAACAGTGTGCCCTGGCAGCCAAAAGGGCCAGTCGTGTCCTGGGTTGCATTAAGCACAGCATAGCTAGCTGATTGAGGGAGGTGTGTCCCACTCTACCCTGCACTGGTGCAGTTTTGGGTGCCTCGGTGTAAGAAGGACATCAGACTATTAAAGTGTGTCCAGAGGAGGGTGACCAAGAAGGTGAAAGGCCTTGAGGGCAAGACTTACAATATGCAGCTGAGGTCACTTGGTTTGTTCAGCTTGGAGAAGAAAAGGCTGAAGGGTGATCTCATCGCAGTCTACAAATTCCTCAAGGGGGGAGGCAGAAGGGGAGGTGCTTATCTCCTACCTCTGGTGACCAGTGATAGGACACAAGGAAATGGAATGAAGCTGCGTGAGGGGAAGTTCAGGTTGGACATTAGGTTCAAAAGGCTCTTCACTGAGATGATGGTTGGTCACTGGAACAGACTCCGCAGGGAAGTGGTCACGGCACCAAGCCTGACAGAGTTCAAGTAACGTCTGAACAATGCTCTTAGTCATATGGTTTAGTTTTAGGTAGTCTTGTGAGAAGCAGGGAGCTGGACTTGATGATGGGGCCCCTTATGGGTCCCCTCCAACTTGAGATATACTATGATTCTATATAAGTACTTCAAAAAAACAGTACTGAGGCTTGCCTCTTCTTTCCCCTTTGTATTAGATATCTCTGATGTTATTGAACTTCCAGCCAGATTAATTGTGCATGTACTAGAAGCGTATGGTAGTTATGCATACTATGATGCTCCATATAACTGTAACTTAAGGTAGCAGCTGTGTTGTGCTGCTAGCTAACTTAGTCATCATGAATTTAAAAGGAAATTCATGAGCTTCTCAAGGACTGGACAGCATTAGAAAAAAAGAAATAAATTAAAATAATTTTTTTGTTCTTTTATAAGTTAGATGAGATTCCTTAGGGAGAAAAGTTTGGTCGAGTAATCTTATCTGAGCTGCTGGTAAATTTCATATCCAATCAACTTGCATAGTTTTACCTCGAAACAGAAAATACATAAATGGTTTACATGGATGTATTTTGGTCATGTTGGTAAAATTTTTCATTCTGTGGAAGTGTGCTATTCTGCATAGAAATAAATCATAATAGGGAATAAAAACCCCTGGATTTTCTTTATTCTTTGTGTTTTGTTGTGTTCTGCTTACAAGAATGTTGAAAGGAAAGGTTTGAGCTGTTACTACTGTCAGCTGAATTGCAACATCTTTTTGTTCAAGTGGGTAGGACTGTTTCTTCTCTTGCACTTTAGGGTCAAAGTCTGACCAAAAAAAGACTTTTTTGAATCCCTTAGATTGTATACAGACAGGAAAATGAGAGTCTGATTCTTTGCTCTCTTACACTAGTGTTGCACCTCTGCAAGTCCACTGACTTCAACAGATATGAAGTGCATGGAGTTAGGGAGGAGTAATAGACCCTTAATTTGCCACACTGTAAGAAAAGAATCAGCCAGCACCATGACCGTATAGAATTTTGCTCATGTAAATCATAGAGTTTTTATGGGGTGATTTTTTTTTTGGGTGATTTGTCATATTTTTCTGTCTTTGTATCCTCATCATGTCTTCAAAATCCATTACTTGTACAATAGCTTTCTTTATAGACCTCTGCCATAAATAACTAAATCCAGGAACTGATGGTACCTTTAAAAAGCACGTCTGAATGAGAACAAAACACCTTTCCTTTGGTTGAATCATTATTTCTAATTTCTATAGTGGTCTCATTCAGGAGTCTCCAGCAGGGGTGAAGAAACTGTACAAACAAGTAACACAATGATAACCCCTTAACTAAAAGCTCAGATCTGAATTGAATATTGTTACCATCATGCAGATAAATACTGAGTATCTTTTATATCCATTGTGCCTGCAATTGCTAGTCAGTATGGTTCTTGTATCTTCAGAAACACATGAATGTGTCAGTCACTGATTGAGATGACAACTCTGTAGACAGCTGGGGAAGGAACTGTTCAAGACTTCTGTTTTTCTTTCTTTCATATATTTTACTGAGGATCAAAAGACCACGTGTAAGCACAAACTCAATAGGAGTACAGCACAGAGGAAGATGTATTAGATTTGGTCAGTAGTTGTTCTATCAGAAAAAGTAAAAGAAAACAAATAAAAAATCCTCCTTTTCTAATTCCTTGTGAAAACTTCTAAGCATAATAACAGATACAGGTGATTTTCTAGTCCCTGCAAAACCAGGAATTTTCCTATGGAAGTCCCCAGTGACATTAACCATATTGTTTTTGTTTTTCATGAATTCATGTCTTGAATAAATACCATTTCACTCAGCAGATTAATTAGAAGAAATTCTGAGACAGAACAGAATATAGAGAAATGTGATTACTTTCTATTTCTCTTTTTTTTTTTTTCTTTCTTCCTGTCTAATTTCACTTATGGGCATAGTGATTTTCCCGTTTCTTCTGGTAACAGGATCTCAAATGACACTTTCATGTTAGATGGCATAGAGTTATTGAATTCCCTCAGTAAAGTAAACTTAACAAGGAAAAAATTGTACTTGTATTCCACTTTTCATCTTCCTATCTGAAATTCAACATTTGATTCATATCGATCTTACAAAAGTGACAAATTTATTAAAAAACAGACTGTGTTTTCAGCTTTCAGCAAATATTAAAATAAGAAGAAATAAAAATGATATTGAATTTTAAGTATACACATATATAAGTATATAACAGACATATATATTTAAATGGGTATAAAAATATTTACAGAGAAAATGATGCCTTTGAGAGGCACTGCTGGGAACCCATTGGAATGACTAGAAACAAACGATATCCAAATTAACTTTCAAAAACAATATAAGGAACTTTATGAGAAAAATGTAATGAAAAAACAGTTGCTATATTGTTTATTGGAAGCAAATTAAAGTGTATTGTTTCAGTCATCAGAGAGGTTTGTAAAAGCTGCTCCTGCTGATAGGACTACAGTTACCATTTTCTGCTACAAAAGACCTTGATCTATTCTTTGCAGTCTGATAACCTTATTTCACAGACTGAAACTTAATAGTATTCTTTCCATGTGAATACATCTATTGGCAAAATGACCTCCATATCCTCAAACTTGACTGGGCAACGTGATTTCTTTCTATCTTTTCTCTTTGTAAACAGGAGCATGGACATAAAATGTGAACAATATTTCTGTATTACTGATTTCATCTGTGCTTTGGCTCTCAAATCCAATTGGCATGACAGTTAAAATTAGTAGGACAAGGTCAAACTGTCAAGGATGAGGCTGGCTGTAAGCAGAGGGGCTTCTGCGGCTTTGTTTGCTTGTCATTTCGGCTGCTATGTCAGCTTAAATACCATCAGTAAAAAACCACAGAGCATAGCTTAAGGAGTAATGGGGCGGGGGGCACATCTGAGCAATGATCAAACAAGAATAAAATCCAGAGAGGCCACACTCTCAGGACACTATGGCATGAGTGTCTTTCACAAAATGTCAGTGCAGGCTGATTAAACAAACACTGCTGCCAAGGCAAAGCTGATCAACCTGCACTTTATAGGAAAAGTTCACAGTGCACTTGCGCTATCATTCTGAAATACTGTGGGTCAGTGAAAAATTTTAGTCTTGTGATAAAATGGAATGTTGCACAAAGCTTGAACAATTGCTGTACCTAGTATACCAATGTTTCACATTTTTTCTTGATTTTGCATTCTGTTGACATGATTTAAAAGCCTTTCAGAATGGCTCTTTGCCCAGACACAGCTTGAAAGTCCAAGCTCTCCTACAAAAGCAGGTGAAATTAGTTTTGCCACACATACGGTTCCATTCATAAATCTTTGCTCAGTGTAGTTCAGTCAATTTTTTCCATTAATAATTGCCTTTACCTAAGAGTTAGATGATACTAATTTACCAAAGTTTTTTTCCAATTCTAACTCACCTTTTTTCTTTCTCCAATCGATATTCATACACATACATTCATAAAAATAATCTTTTTCCAGAAACGAAACAGAAGAAATACAGTGCTTTAGAAAATCACTGTAAAGGAAACTGAGATGGGATATATACCTAATTTTTAAAGTATTAAACTCTTTAGAAAAATTATAGTTATCATTTATTTCCTGATATTAGGTTTTAAACCACCAGGACATGCAAAAGGGTAGGACAAGATGCATAGTTTAAAACAAAAAAAAAAAATTTAAATCAGAAAAGAGTCACATGAGCTGGAAAAATACTGTAACCTTCTTTATAGATACAGCAAGTTTCATGTGTACTGTCAGACATTATAGATCCTAAGTTCACACTCCTTAATCAAGTGACTGTCCTGTAAATCATTGATTAAGGACTGCAGAAATTGGCTCAAGTCCCTTGATCTCAACTATGACAAGACAACAAAGGCTCACTTGTGTCTGAGGGAAAAGGAGAGACAGGGAGTGGAACCAGGCACAAAAGGGGAAGGGAATTGCTGTTCAAATAGGTGCAGCAGTCAAGACAGAATTAAAGCAAGCTATGTGCCAGGGAGAGGAGAGAAGGGTTAATGATTAAGAGGTTAAGCCAGATAAAGACCAAACTGAAACTGATGGGTATAGGTGGTATTATTAATTAGCAGAGCAGCTATAGGGAGGACAATAGCAGGACAGAGTCAGCAAGAAAAACAGAACATCTAACACTAACAGTAGCCACAAACAGACACAGGTGACAGTCAAAAGAGAAACACGATAAAATACAGCAAAACCACTTAGAGCAGCCTCCTTCTTCTGTGCAAATGACATGGTGACAGTGGCAGGGAGTCACCTTGCCTTTCTGGGCCAGTCAATCTTAGTAGAGTCTCAATAGGCTGTGTAAAGACAGATCCCGCAGCCCTTATTTCTGGGGGGGTGAGTTCCGTATAATCTTTTATTTCTAAGTAGCCAAAAGAAAAATGATCAGAGTGATGCTCTTCAGCTGAATGCAAGCTCAAGAAAAGATCAGAAATTGCAGTTAGGTACGAGACATGCATCACATAACCAAAGATAGATCTGAATCCACCAGAGCTGCAGAAGGAGAGCTGAGAGGGGGTATAGCAATTTGCTTTAGTGATTTGTCCATTGAACTCATCTGCATGCCCAGTGCAACCCATCCCTGACACAGGATCATGTCTGGGGATGCTGTCCTCTGCTGTCTGGTATCACTTCCCAGGATGTCCTACATACCTCCTACCGGCGTATTTCTGAGTTACTTTCTACACTTGTTCTGCAAGTCTTGGACCAGACAGTTCAGGCTTACAGTTCTGGAACTTGTGGCTATAAACCTTGTCAGGCTGAAGACATTTCAATGTAAATTTCTGCATTCAGGGAGAGTGCATTAGCCACAGAACGATTACATGAAACAAGATAGCAACAATGCCATAGTTGTAGCTTTGAATAAAAGCTCAAGTAATTGTGGCTGTTTTGCCCAGAAGTTGATCAACTTAGTAGGTTTTAGGTGTGCTGTTCATGTGCTTAGGCTCAAAAGCATTATACTTGACTTTTAAGGTAAAAGAAATTACAACAGATGTACCTATTTTCAGATCCTCAAGGAAGTATAGTGAAAGCAGTGTCTTTAGGAGATTTTCTCTGCTGTTGGGTCTTCTAGGAAGTATTTTACCTTTTTTTAAAGAGAAAAGAATATTAGAGGGAAAAAAATCCTACTTAGGAACAACGATGTGCATTGCTGGAGTACAACCATTAATTAATTGGTGTTTACTGTATTAGAGATAATTTTAATCACTTTACCTCATTCTCTCATTTCAAAAGAAAAAAAATAAAACAACAAACTGACTAGTGTCCTTTCTGAATTTGTAGCTACATTATCCCTTTCCCATGCGGTAGGTCAACATGACTAGATTGCCTTGTTTCACGTGTCAGGGTCCCATTAACCTAATGTAATTGTTGGCACAGATTTCTGAGCAAGTTTTGTCTATGAAGTCAGGAGGAGAATCTGAGTGGAATATAATACTCCGTTAAAACAATAATACTCTCATAATCTAACCCTCATTAACTTGTCAAGCCTTGTGACAGTCTTTAATAGCATTCATTCTTTTTATGTTTTATTTTAAGTAATTTCTTTGTAGCTATTTGAAAAACCTAAAATAAGATTGTTACTGTATCTGCATTTAATGGGAAGACATTCTGTCCATTTTTTTCTTTTCTTTTTTTTTTTTTTAAAACTGGGATGCACTTATGTTTATTTTCTGGGCGACTTGCCATAGGCTGCTTTAAATAATGGATGGAAGTAAGTGTATTTATTTTATTTTTATTTTCTGTCTTTACCAAATGCTAAAATGCTTCAAATACAGTTACAAGAATACTGTTAGGAATTTATGGTCATTGGCTCATGTTTTTGTCACCAAAAGGAAGATTGGGAATTCAGGAAAAGAGTTGGATTTCCAAGGCATGGCTTGTGCTATCTGACTTTGTTGCTAACAAAACACATTAGAGAGGAGACAAACATGGATTTGTCTGGGGGAGCGGGGGTGGGCACAGAGCGGCTTTGTTTGCTTGTCCCCTTCCAGTAGTAGCAATGTGCACCGTGGGCTTTCTGACATGGTGTGGTTTATGCTGAGGCTGAGGCAGCCCCCGCCTCTCAAACCAAGGTTGAATACAACCCTGGCAGATATTAAAATGTACAGTTGCACTTCCCTTAGTGCAATGAGTACTTGTAGCTCACCATGACTTGAAAGCAGGTTGGGAGATCAGCATCTACCAAGAGTAAGCTTTGAATCCCTTGTAGCACCCTCCCCTCCCCTGTCCGATTCACTGAGGATCGATATTCATAGCATTGTGGGAGTTTAATTCACCCACTGACTGAATCACCACACATTAGGCTTCTCTGTGTCCATACCTTTAAAATCTGGACTGAAGTAAAGACAATTGTCAGTGATTCTAAAAAGAAAAAAATAAATTAAAAAAAGGTCAGAAATTCACTTTGAAAGAAATTAGAAACACTAAACATTCTATATTCAGCTTAGTTGCTGTTTCAATTTAGAAGAGAGTGTGAAAATATGGCATTTTTGTTCCTTAAACCTGATTCTTTTGTACATTTAGTTACATACCTCAAAAAATAAATACCTCTTCAAACTGATATTGTGTTAGTTTCCTATTCATTAGGTCTCAGTAACCACTTTTTGCCCATTTGTTTCCCCCACAACACAGCAATGAAAAGGTAATATACAATTCCTAATGATTTTCTGAAATACTGCACAGGTGCAGGCTGCAGCTGTTATGGGTAAACTACATTTTGCTAAACTAATTCAAATCCCATTGGGGAAACAGGAGAATCACTGCATTCCCATAAAAAGAAAAATGTTTTCATTGTAGGATACTGAATTTTCCATGTACATTCTACGTAGTCAAAAAAGTCTTTTACAAAGAAAATCAAATGTTTTCTTACAAATACTCATGAATATATATAATCCCTTAGAATCTGACTTTGTTAAAGGTAACATGGTATTAGTTATCCTCTTTAAAAAGCCTCACTAACATTTTCAAATTTGGATGAGATGGCAAAGATTATGTGGTGGGTGGAATGGAGTTCAAGGTGTAGGTTTCTCATTTTTCCCGCTCAGCACCCACTCGGGCTCAAGGTAACACTAACCCATGTAAGGTATGGATACCTCAGCTGAGGTATTGACATGTGTAACTGAGAGACAAGTTGTTCTCTGTGTTAACCGGCATGATGTAGATTCACTTAAAAAAACCTCAATTTAAAGTTGATTTGCAGAGAAGTGAGAAAGGCTGGATGAGCTTCTGTATTAACACAAAATACAAATCTTGGAAAATCAATGTCCTTTTCACTAGAAAAGGAGATATTTTAAGGCAAAACTTTCCTTTCCTTCTCAAACTAAAGTCTTAAGCAGCCCTGAAAGTCTGGGATTCCTGAAGCACATTTTTGCTCTGGGACCACTGCTGGAGATCCCCACCAGTGCTTGGGTCCTGGTAGCAGGGTATGCCCTCCATAAACATCTACAGGACTGTCTGGATCGACATCAGCCAGGGAACTGATGGTTGGATTAGAAATTTAATTGTATAAAATATGAACCTGCTGGCAGGATCCTGGTTTGTAGACTGATATGTTGGTGTCCCTGAGCCTTTCCATATACATCTGTGTTAGGGGAGAGGATATTTCAGAAACAATTTCGTTGCTAGGCTTAGGGAGAACCCATTCAAAGCAGAGTGAATTACTGTAACTGTAATAATTTTATTAACTTACAGGCTATTTAAAGATTTATTTATGCATTCCATAGGGAACTCTTCAGCTTCCTATTTTGTATGAATTATCCATTTAAAAAGTAAGAATAATCTCAGGCTTTGGATCTGCATTACAAAGAAACCCTGTTAATATTTTAGCTTCATGATGATACTAGCAAGAATGAATTCCTTTTTTGTTTCCAGCTAATATCCAGGATCAGAAGTGTGCAATGTATACCTATTTGAATTATTCTTGGGACTGTTTTACAGCCTTTTTGCTTGTTTTTAAATCAACTGAATTAATTTAAAACCAGAGTTTCCTCTGTTAGGACATTAGGATGGCTTAATTTTTGTAAGAATGGAAATAAATTACTAGAAAAGTTTTGAAAGTGTGATGTAGACTACCAATTCATGTGTAACATTTGCTTATTTTGCTATTGGGATTTTTCCATCTCCAAATCTGTTTAGATGACCATAAGAATAATTACCTTATATCACCCTAAAATGGACTCCAACAGAAAATGAGAAATTTATTTTTTTTCTTCTTTAATGCCTGCAATATTTTGTAACGTTATATTTGGGCATAACACACATTACACAGAAAATGAGTTTGAAATGGGTTTTAGACTCTGTGGGAATTCTTGCTTTCTTGAATCAGTACGGAGAAGATTCTTTCCATCGTGATGGAATAAACCACTTCACCTTCCCTAATAAAACAGAACTGTCAGTGTATTTTTCTCCTTCTGGGTAATCCTATCACCTCCGATTCTCTTAGGAAGGGAGATCTAAGGCAACAGTCTGAAGAGCTATGGAAAGAGCCGATGTGTTGGTTGCAGCCCAGGTATTCAATTTTCATGTTGAATACCTGCACCCTCCTGAATTTTCACACTTTGTTGCATGTTTCTGGATTCACTCCCATCTACATTTTGTCATGTTTCTAGCCAAGAAAAGATGAATGTGTGCATTTCTGAGGCCACATCTGTCTGAAAGGAATGTCCTAGACAGTCAGAGAGATTGGAAAGAGTTATACACTAATGCTTATGTGTGAAAGGCTAATATAAAAGAAAACTCTATGAGCAGTAACACTTTCTTTATGAAAAATTATTAAATAGCGTATGTCTCAATATGCAAACAGTGAATACAATTAGTAATGGGTCCCATTATCTTTAATGTGTTTATTTACTTAACGTAAAGCTAAATATCCTCATAAATATCTGCAAGAATGAGATTGTAATTTACATATTTGACATCTTGCAGATGTGTTTCACCAGATCTTTAAGACTATGTAGACACATGCCTTTATGAATTGCATAGTTTCTATGTGCTTTTAAGGATCAGGAAAATAGATTAAGAATATGAAAGAAAAATACAGAGCTCCTAGCATAGAACGTTTTAGGCTTTGAACAGCTTGGTGAGCATATAACTAATACAGCCACTCCATATTTATTTTGATGTAATTATGCCATATAGAATGTGTCTTTTCACCCCATGTTGTAACACTCTAAAGTTTACCGTCTAATGTGGAGTAGCAGCTCCAGAATGCTAGAGATGGACCAGTTCCAGCACTTACTGAGTCGTTAGCCTTGGGCAGGAAAATTTAGGATATCCATAGCAGGAAAAGGTTTATTCAAATAATATATAAGAGGTTTGACTTAGACTGGGGAATTATAATTGTCAAGACTGACAGGTGATACTGCCTTCCTTCACATCTCTGTGACTTTCCTTTATACATCATATCAATCAATTCCCTTCTAAATTTATTTAAATAATGTGTGATTCCTTTTCATAGAAGTTAACCCATTAGTATACACTGCCCTACTAGTGCTTAACTAGACAAGAAAACAAACTGTCAGTATGAATTATGATAGCAGTCAGAAGACAAAAGACCATGTGAATAAAATTGCTTCAAATAGAGTTTATTCAATGACCAAATATGATTCTGAAAATGAGAAAGGGGACAACTTGGCTGCATGTGTAATATTTGTATAGTGGTAAAACTAAAGCAGAAGTCAAGAGGTAAACACAATACATAAAAAATGTTAAAAGCAGAATCATGTTTCAACCATTTCAACATCAAATGTTTCAACCCATAAAAACAGATGATTTTAAGTGTAGATTATTGATAGTGAAATTAAACATTCTGTGCTAAGATTTATATAATAAGAATATATATCAAGCTCATTAGAACAACAGAAGTCTTAGGAGAGAGAGATAATTCAATAAATGGAGAAGATTAAGATGTTTTAAGAAATAAAAAAGCCAAGGAGTTTAGGAACACTCCTACATTTGGAAAGGATTAAGATATCTGTTGTCTAGATAGATAGATATTGTCTATTAATAACAAAAAAAGATGTTAAATAACATCTGGTGGTGATAAACATTTTAAATCATCGAGCTGGGAGAGTTGCATACAAGAGAGCTGGCTGATGACATCCCTGGCTTGATAGTGTTGATTTGTAATAAATCTCAGAGATAGCAGAAAAAATCCAGAAGACTGAAGGACGGTTTATATTGTGCCAATATTCAGAAATGACAAGTATGAAGAGTACATTATCTATAAGCCTAGAATATTTATCATTAATAATGGATAAGTGGATAAACTTTCACCGTTTAGGACATAAAGGAGAACAATCCGTGCCAAATAACATGAATTTATGGGAAATATAAATTGTGTGACAAACCTAATTTTATTTTTACATTAATAGGGTTATAACAGTGATCACCATGATTATTGTAGTGTGTAGGACCTCTAGGCATGCAAAATGAATCCCATTTTGTTGAGCATAAACAGAGAATAAATACCAAACATCATAAATGTTCCACTCAGACCTCTTATTAACCTAGGCATTTGGGTGCCCACAGAAGAAAACCCTCTTCACAAACACACTGTCTGACCAGTGAAAACCAGTGGATAAGAATGAACAGGGGAATAAAGAAAACATGCTCATCGATAAACTGGGTGGCAATAATACCACCTCCCTGTTGCCTATTGCCATGCTTTGGTAGCAATCCTAGCAGGAGAATGCTGAAAGAGGATTTTCCATAAATACTTTTGTGGTAAGAATAAGTTTCTGGTAATCCTTGTCCCTAGGGCCTTACCAGGCTAGAGAGAAAGCAGAAGGGCATGCAGAATCCTTTTTGCACTCTCTGCAGGAAAGTCTCCATGTCATGCAATAAAGGAAACTTTGCTCACTCTGTTCCCTGTCTACATTCCCCATTTTCCTGCATTGTTCCCATAAATATTATGAATTCCATAATTTGCAAACACATAATATATGTGAGGGAGATCTTCACACATAAAGGAACATGAAAAGCTCGGAAAAAAAGTGTTTCAGCTCATGGTTTGCTTCTGCCTTTCATTGATTTCAGCTACGTGTCAGGCTCAGCTTTTATCTTTGACGTTACTAAACTCTGCTGTGTTCAGAGTTGTAAATGATGATAAAACTCTTTTATTCATCATTTCAGTGATATGTGCATAACAATTACTCTAACTGCACAGTAAATGCCAGACGAAATTGTTCAGAGCCTTTTTTTTGTACATTTAAGTGTGATTGAGGAAACGTTGGTGGAAGTTAAGGTTATTGCTGAGAAGTTCAATGATTTCCTAACCTCATTCTATACCACAAAGGATTTTCAGGAATACATTTATTTTTTCTAACAATAAAGATGAAAAACTTTCTGGGACTAAGAACCTATTTTTTTCCACTTTATTGGGAGCCGAGTCAGTTTAAGAAGTTTGATTTTAACACTTTCATTTTTTGAAGTAGGATGTCTCTTCCAGGTTAACAGATCTAGCAAGTTTGGTAAGTGATGTATCGTCCGAGTCCTTTGAACATTTTGGTAAAGTAACAATTGTGTCTAGGAACAAGCCTTTACTCAGAATTCTCCCACAGAAGGCAAGAGGAAACAAACTAGATGGTAAATGGTCAGGGTTTGTCACATAGGATTGACAGCACAATGTTTCAAGTCTTCATGAAAAGTCCAGTTAATATGTTTCTAAACATTAAGAGTGAATATCAGTGATGCAACTTTTCTTGATGTTCAGAAATTATTTAATTAAAAGACAAACTCAGAGAAAACTACAAGAAAGCTACAAGAAATCCTACATAGAGGATTATGTCAATAGTAACTTGCTAGCATAATGTCAAACAGAACTAAAAAATACTAACTAATCCAAAATAGAGGGGACTGTTTGAATTTCCTATGCATATTACAGGTGCATTTTATCAACTCAGGAAAGTCCTGGGAGTCTCTACTCAGAGACACATCCTCAAAAAAGCTCACAGAGTTGCGTTGTCTGAATGGGAAGGAGAAGAAGATTCAGCCTCTTTAGGAAAATGGCAGTAGGGTAGATAATGTGACAACTGCAAACTATTTCAGACAGCACACAAGATTAGAGATGTGATAGGTATGATCCAGACAAGTAGTTCCCAGCTTTCTGTAGAGCATTTTTTCTACAGGAAAAAAAATCTCAAGGAATGTGTCTGGTCATTTTGGATCCCACTTTATTTTTTAGAAACATATTAATATAGCCCATTATTTTTAGTATTTTTTTAAAGCTAAAATTCCATGCTCTTCTAAAAAAAAGTGAACTTGGCATTAAGAACACAAAGGCAGGAAAAATCTTGTTTTGTCTCTATGTGAATTCACTTAAGTAGGTTTGAAAAATGGTATTAATCCTATAACTACCAAAAAGCAGAGGTCTACTTACTCTTTAAAAAACAAATGAAAACACGTTTAACCCTTGGGGAACCAAGAGAAGATTGGAAGAGGAACTACAAACATGTGCTTATGGTTGCTTGACGTTAATAATCTTTGCATTAAAAAAAATAAAATGTGCCAGTTTGTTTACAATTGTTTTCCCAATCGGACATTAGTAAAATCTCTTCCCTTCTCTGGTAAGTTTTATCATGGCACCTACTGCTATGGTTATTCCAGGGTGAAGTGCTCCAGAAAAATGCAGAGTTCTACTTTTCTGCCTGCTTGTGAGGCAGAGCATGTACAATGCCAGGTGCAGAAGCACTCTCTCAGTTGCCAAACCCCTTGGATCTTGTTATGACTTTTTTCATATAAGCACACTCAGGAATTAACAACATCATTGAGATTGGTCAATCTTTTAAAGGTTTTTGCCCTAGAAATATGTGCCATAATGCCCTTACAACTCTGCCCTCAAACTGGAGACATGTCTTTAGTTTTCTGCACAAATTGGATTTGTGTATTCAAATTGAGAAAACATTCTAATTAAAATGCTGCCTGCTCCATTTAATTGAAAGTACACTTATAAATATATTTGTTTTAAATCAAAAGATGCTGCTTTTGAGTACAGGAGAAAAAGAGTTGACATAGCCATCCAATCAATCTATTTTTTATCTGGTTGGAGAGGACTCTGAGTTCATTCTATCAGCATACTTGCAAACATTAGGATAATTACTAACACTGAAACTTTTATGATAATACAAATGCCTGGTTACATTTCGATCACGTGAAATCCCTTAAAATAAACTCTGTTAAACTCTTGCAGTGTAGGAACATCTCTAGTATTTCCTCTCCAAAACTCCAGAAAGGTGTGGGTGTGGTGGAGCAGTCCCCCCTCGCCCCGCCTCGCCTTGCATCTGGGCCGCTCTACAACCTGAGAAATTCAGTTGCCTGGTGAGCCTTGGTCTTTGAGCAGAGTTTGGTGGTTGAGAGCCCCTCCACCGTACCAAGCACTCTTGCATAGCTGAGGTGGAGAATGGCACTGATTCTATCAGGAACGCGGTTGCCTGAACAGGGTGAGCAACAGGAACAGGACTAACTAATTATCTCCTGACATCAAAATCTGTTAAATCACAGTTTTTACAAATTTATGTTAAAATCATTTGCTTTCTAATATCTTTAGCAGTGATCCTTTAAGCAGCCTAAACCACTGATTCGCAACAGTGGATAAAAGACACTGATTCAGTCACCTCCTTGGTCTGCTTTAAAGTTGCTGCAATATGGTATGCCACCACAGTATATTGAAGAAATCTCAATTCAGCTCTTCATTTATTGTGAAGAACACAGTGGAATGACACTACACTGCTGTTCTAATTTGGATGAGGAGCATGTTTTTTAAGGGAATCTGCTAATTGTCACCACTCTGCTTTGCTTCAGAGCAAGGAGCCACAATCTTCTTTTATGTCATGTAGACTTTCTTTCTTACAATACTGAACTTGTGTAAGACATTCTTAGCACCCTATACCAGTTGTCTGACCAAATCCGAAGTTCAGACATCCTTGGCTGCAGTGGTTTCCTCTGATTCGTTTTAATTTTGTAACTGTAAGCTGTTAACATGAAATAGTTTTGCATGTGAAATTTCTCGGAGGTTACTTTTAATTTTTTTTTCTTTCAAGAAGTGAAACACCCTATTTTCAATGAAGAGAGGAAAGAACAATGCCAACAATTCTTGCTGAAGGTCAGATATTTTACAGTTTAGTCATGCGCCACTGATCTTACGTGTTTCATCTTACCAGAAATTTAATTTTACATTTGAATTAAACTTGAAGGTAAGAATACAAGAAGTGCTGTAGTGAATCCTATGGAAGGTTAAAACCTTGATTCCATGCCACTAGTGAATTCATCAGACTGGGTGTTAGAAGAGGGGAAACATAGAAATAGAAGCATACAGAAGCCTCCAGCAATGTTTCCATAAAATTTATAACGATCAATTAAAAAAACAAAAACCCCAAGCCCATTTAGTTATCTATAAACTTTAACTGAGGTATTGGAAACAATAAGTTTTAATGACAGTTGAGAACTAAAATGCAGTTCAAGCTACTAGTGCTGAGGCTCAGCTAGCAACTCCTTCAATAATCTGAGACAGCTAGAATAAAGAGGAAGTTATGTGATGAACTTCAGCATATTTGCCTTATTCACAATTAAACATGTCTTACTACAAATAAACAAGTGAATAACTGCCCAAAACCACAGAAGTCTGTCATAGAAAACTGCAGTTTTACCAGGAACTTTACAGGGTTTTGGGACAGGTCTCCTCTTTTACTTAAGTACTCAAAATAGAAAAGGTAAGATCTAGAAATTTCAAAAGCAACAAGACTTGCTTTAATCTTCTCCCATTTAAATCAGTAAGTTGTTTTTTTTTTTTTTTCATACAGTTTAAGGGAGAAAAGGTAAGACTGTCCTGATTTTTTATTTTATAGAGTCTTTTAGAAATGCACCAGTGTGTGGAGGGACTAAGACCTCTTCACAAGTTAAATCCTGTTCATTCAGTATGTTAAAGTTTAATTAGAATTTAATTGATTCACAGTCTTTGTGTTGGTCATTTGCAGGCATTTACTGCCATAATTTCAGTGTGCTTTTAGATGTCAGGATTACTTAGTGAACAATGCAAGTGCAGCAAAATGGCAGTCATTGAATTATTTTTCCCAGATGAATAATTTAATCAGAGTATATTTCAGCAGAGAAGTTCAATCTACTGTTTTCCCTGTACACCAAAAATACTCCTCTGTTTTAATCAGTACTTGATTTTTTTTCCTTAGAAAACAGTGAAATTCTCCTTCATTGTCTACATATTTTTTCTTTCTGATCATTTCCCAAAAGCTCAAGATTTATGGTTATCACTGAAATTAATGAAAGTATTCTTATTTAGAGTAGAAATTCACATTTCTTACCTTTTTTTCCACCTTTTTTCAGGCAGATGCTAACAGTATTTACGTATGTTCTACTGTAGTTCTTAGAAGAGTGATTTAAAGGTAAGAAGAGAGGAAGTGTGTTATTGTATGTTTACATGATAACTAAGTGTTCACTTTCCTGACACTAGGGAAAATGAATACGACATGTGACATCGTAGCAGATTCTGCTCTTGCCACTGGGAATATGAATGAAGTCCCCTGGCTCTAGGAGGTTTGTGCGTGGAATTGGACTGGTGTTACTGAGATCAGAGCCTGTGCCAAAGATCTTGAATAATTGCTATAAGGCAAATGCCTTCAGCTGTCAATCTACCAGGCTGACCTGTCAGTGTCACATAATAATTAAACAGCAGCTGGCATTAGTGCAAATTTATAATTGCTATAATCCTTATTGCTGACATGTCAATATTTAACTTGCATTAACCTTTCCTTTGAGGCTTACAAATAGTGCATCTCTGGCTTGTTCTGTCTAATTTTTCATGTCATTGCCTTGCAAGGTACAAAGATTTATAATGTCATTATGTGATGGATACAGACCACTCCTTTACTTAGCCTTGTAAGATGCACTAAGTCTACAATAACACTGGTTTATTTATTTATTTTTCTGCCCGGCCTGCTAATCACTTTTTAACCACTTAAACAATTTATAACATGAAGGCCATGTCTCAGATATTGAGCGTAAGTATGCCACTCTTAGGAATTTCAGACAGCTGCTTTGGAGGGTGACAGACTCTAAGCCATTACTATATATTACAGAGTCAGTTTCTGGAGTTGTTTTCGTTTGAAATGTAGTTTAAAACAAACCAACAACATTAAAACTGCAGAAAAAGGTATTGAGAATTTTGGAATATTTATGAGAAGTCAAAATTAAGCCATTATTTTAGTAGCCCATCTTCAGAAAACAAATTTGAAAATGTTGGCCAGAGGGGTTTCATCAAAATTACCCAGAGATTCATGCACAGTCTAGTTGGCAAACAAAAAAGATCAAATTAACTTGTATACTGTCCCACTCTGAAGTGTACCTGATCTTATACTATGTCTGAAAGTAATAAATTGCATGTAAGCTTTGATCAGAATAAATAAGCCTAGTTTTTCGTTATTCTCTATGTGATCAGAAATTTTTCAGCCACTGATCATATAGAAGCTTATAAAAACAGTTATCGTTAGATGCAGTGTTACCTTCGGGCTTGAGATACTTGCCATGATCACAAAAAGAACCAAGAAATGACTCCAAAACTCTTGTGACTGCTCTTCTGCTCATCCCACCAAACTAAAGCATGTTCTAGAAAGCTATCTCATATTTCTATTTTCAAAGATCTGGTGGTTATCTTGCCTGCCTCCCTATAAGGTTCTGAGCATTACTTAACAAGTACCTGTGTGCTTGTCCTTTTATTCTTTACAGCAATTGTACTGCTATGGACTAGTATAACAGTTCAACAAATCCTAAATGCTGGCATTTAAAAACTCTCATTGCAAAGTAAAATAAAAGACTTATTTTTAACATCTGAGTATTCCCTCTTCAAGCTTCTCATCTGACCTTTCCATTTTCTGCTCAGTAAAGGTAAATTATAACTTAGGATTCTTCCTTGAAAGGGTGAATTAAAATTCTACCCAGTGTAGAAATTGTTGGATGATTTACTGAGATTACAAATAACCTGTACTCATGTTTATAATTAAACAACCTAATTTATCACTTAGTGTTGCACTTCTGAGGAGTCTTGACTCTTGGCTCCCTGGAGAATTACTGCTTATATCTTCCAGATCAAGTTTTAAAGCACTACACAAGTGTGTAGTGAATTGATCAATGCCAGGCACCATGCGTAGCGGGCACAGTACACTGTACTTAATTCAGATTGATTAACAGTAAATGAGAAATGTAAGCATGAAATAAATACATTAGACTGGACTATATATGCACAAGAACTCCTTTAGCATCTGAACATTCTATAAAAAATCTAAATATTCTTTAAAAATAAATCTTTTTTAAAAAGAAAATGTTGCACTTTTAGAACAAGTGTTTGAACAGTCTGGAGCATCCATGTGTCCTACAAATTCCAAGAATGAATTTAATGATTGCTATGGTTACATCAACACATACTGTAATATGATATAATCAGCTGTGATGTGCTATGGCACAGAAATTGCAAAGATATGTTTGATTCAAAAAAAACCATTGCCCATATGCTCTTGTTTTACAAACATACCAGCTATTTTGAAGTTCCAGAAAGGTTTAAGATGCAGGCTGTCAACTTTGTTTATTTATTGTGATGACTTCTCAAAAGGTTTCAAATTGATCTGGTAACATTTCCCTAAAGAGGATTACCTGGATTTAAGAACTAAAATGTTTTAGAAAAACAAGCAGGAACTAATTTTTTTTGGCTTGTAAATCTCTTGCAATATTACTTTTCTTGTAATTAAATTACCTAAATACATCATAAATGAGTTGTTATATCCCCTTTCTATAGTATACTATCCATTTTAATGCTCCTGTATTATATGTACACCGATTTGGCTTCTTTTTAACTCTTTCCACTACTAGATTTTTCAGTATTTCTTTTCTCTTTGACTGAATCTTTTTTTTCCTTCAATTTGTTTCTTGTATTTCTTCTAATGAAATAAATTCATTTTTCATTTAAAATTTTCTTATATCTTTTGATACTGATATTATGATCTTGATATTTTTATACCTTGATTTCAATGGCTTTTCTTCTTTTTCTTATTTTCCTGTCCCAAGCAATATTTAGAGCTCCAGGCAGATGGCAGAAGTCATTGAAGAAAAAATTAAAAGACAGCACACATTTGTAGATAATGTGTCAAAAGATGGCTCCTCTGTGTAATACACAACATACTGTTAGAAAGAAAAATACTGAAAACCCTTTCTAGCCAACATGATAATTTCCAAATTATTTTCCATTACAAATTGGGCAATATGTCAAAAATATGTAAATGGAATGAAATAGACATCTGAAGTTCTTTTAAAGAACAATGTTGAAATGGAAATTGCATAGTTTTTATGATAGAATCTCATTTAATTCTGAGACAGCCTTCTATCTTTGTTTGATTATGCATTTTTCATTAAAATACCACTGAATAGTACCATGCAGTAACAGCACTCACTTCAACAGCTCCGTGTTTAAGAGAAGGATGCAGAGCCAGCCTCCCTTGTGCTTTTTTTTTTTTGCATAGTTGTCCAGTTTTCAATGGCTGTAAGGATCTTAGTCTTGGTTCAGGATACTTTCAATAGTGTAATTAGTAAGACGTGCTTTGGAGAAGTAGAAACTGCAGGTCCACATACCTAGGAAGAAAATGTTGTCTGGAAGCAAGGTCTCCTATTTTCTTTAAGCATGTAGATATTGTGTGAAAAGTCATCTCCTCTTTTACTACATGTGCACACCTGGAAGTGAACTCCACTTTGAATTTCTGCGGGGTGGAGAAGCCCTAATTTGGGTGACAAGTTTGGTGTCGTTCCTATGCAAATTATTTTCTTTTTCCTGGGTGTAGGTAATTACCTTCTTAGTGTGCCATATTTAGCTTGCATACTGAAGTGCATGCACTCCTGCTGGGTGACTAATTTTTAGATGTTACAATGTCTGAATTGATACCTATAACTGACACAATAAAAACTTCCATGGATCTCAAGATCTTGAGATGAGAAGAAAAGTTTACTGGAAACTATCTGTAACTCATTATAAGAAAGAGAATATTGACAGTGATCAGTTTTTAGAGATTAATTATTTTATGAGATTTTTAATGTTTAAAGTTACCTGTACTAAGTAGATGGAATAGAATTAGTGTGTCAAACTTTCATGTACGGTTTCAGTCTCTCTGAAGAGTGATTTATGCACAAAACATTCGCTCTTGGTTCTTGTGTCTTCAATATGAAAGATCATCTCTATATTTTTTTCACAGATTTCTGTATTCTTTAGCCTGAAGAGGACAATTCTAATTGGCTGTGCTGTGCCTGAGTGCAAAATGAGCATCTACTTCAAAGATAAACATCTACATTTTCAATATAATAAATTTTACCACCCAAAACCAACTAAACTTGGAGAGGTGGGTGACATCAACTATCAATAGGTTTTACTGTATTTATATGAAAAAAAAATCATTAATGCCAGAGTTACATTCCAAGATACTAGGTTATGAAAAAATCTTTCAGGAAAAGTAAAGGAAATCTTATAATTACAGACATGTAAAAACCTGTCTGTATAAAGCTCAAGAGAATATATGGTTTAATTCTGCTTTCCATGAGGGTGAACTAAGTAAGCAAATGAGCCTTCTTTCTAAGTTTAATATTCTGTGACTAGATATGTTATACTGTCTAATATGATTTGTTTATTCTATAACAGTCAAAATCTTAGGTGTGCCATATATTCTGTTATGACAGAAGAGCAGGTACTTGCAATATAAAAAATTAGTCTGTTACACCTCTTTCTTCTAAGTTGGATGAGTCCTATAATACAGCTATGGAAAGAAGCACTAGATGTACATTTTCAGCAGGAAAGTAATCAAAGAGCGTATTCAGAGGTAAAAATATAGCACAAATTGTGAAAGTTACCATGCAGAAGACAATTGGGTGTATGTGTTTGGGAAGCGTGAGTATCCAAAACTGAACTTCTGAATTCTCAGGCAGAAGCTTCCTATTTGCTAGCTATACCTGGTATGGTCCGGCTATATTTTTTTATAAAACCTGGGCTAAATAAAAGTGTCACATCCTGAATCTTCCAGTTGGGAAAAGAGACTTGAGAGAGAACCACCAATTAGAAGACCAGTCATGTGTTGTGCTTCCTTACCTAGACTATCTAGATTGGGAAAACTGGGGGTGTAGGGTCCTGGAAAGAAGTGGTGCACTGAAGAGGGATTTCCGAAAAGAAATGGTCCTGGAAAAAAAAAAGGGGACCTTGGCTGGTGATGCCAAAGATAGGTACCTGCAATCAGCAGCATGGCATTTACTGGTACAACTTTCTGCCCACCTTCCCTGGGTCAGCATCCATCTCCTGCGTGGGGACTGGAGATGTAGGATCGTGGTGTGTGTGGAGTCACTGAGCAAGTGTGTAAGAAAGATAACTGACTGAGTTATAAATAAATCTCCCAGGTTTTTAAATAAACCCCACTATCCAAATCCACTATGGGATTACTTCATCTTACCTGTGATAGTACTGAGTTTTATTCAGTTTTTATTCAGATTTGGGAATTATTCAAATTTGTCTTACTGAAAGGTTATGTTTGCCTTACTGTAACTTGAATCTGACTTTGTCCTTGGTTAGTTCTCTTTAAAGGTTTAGTGTGTTATTAATGTAATTTTAAAGTTACACTATACTTAAAGGATTTTAAGAATTGCCTTAGTGTCATGAAGTGTACATTTTTCAGTTGTGTTAATAAAATCCTTTAATATCTACTTATTTATCCCCGTATGTTCACACATGATTGAGCTTCTCAGTAGTTCTTCTTATATTCAAGACTGTGCTTGTCCAGATTTTATATCCTTTTGGTTCTATATTTACATCTTACATATATTTATACTTTTATATTTATATGTGTATGTATGGCTTAATTTATATCCTATTAAATTCAGATAGAAAAGGTCAGTGCTGTCCAAATTTTTTTTTTTTTGTGTGTGGAAAATTCTTGTTTCAGAATCAAGAAGACAAGACATAAAACTAGATCTGAAATACCCTGTTGCACTCATGTTTCTTATATTCCTTTTCCTGGAAAGGATTAAGACCTGTATATAGACACCTGAATAGGAAACAACCTCATTATTTTTTCATGTTTTGTCTCATATAATTATGTCCTTCTTCTGACACATTTCTGATCTATGTTACCATGCATAAATCATATCTGAGTTCACAGAGCACTCTGAGCTTGGGAAAATTGGGCTTTTGCAGGCACAAAACCAATTTCAGAAAGTCTATACAAGTTCGCAGAGATCTAGTTGTAAAAACTGTTGGAAATAGGCAGACATTGCTTCTTTTGCAAATTTTCATATTGAATCGATTTTTGCAGTCTAAGTATACCTTAATTTTGTGCAGGTACAATGAGCTACTAGAAAAACCTTTCAACAGATACACAAACCTGGTAATAAAACCTCCTCATCTCTGGGTCTCAGAAAATCAGAGGTAAATTCCTGATCTACGTGAAGGCAGTGGGGAATTTTACCATTGAATACAAGTGAGTCAGTTCCACCCAACGCAGGGGAGTCAGTTTTTCAAAGCAAATAAAATTAGTCACATGGTGTTTTACTTTTCCATTCACTTGATTTCCTTTTAAAATTTCATCTGTTTCTGAGATATCTTATTCCCTCTCAATCCCAAAAGCAATGCACAAGACAGGGAGCAGGGAAGCAAATATGGTTTTCTGTAAAACCTCTTGAGCCTTTATTGCAGAAACCTTAAGATTAGCGAAGGTGTAAGGAAAAAGCTAAATTAGAGGCATTTGATGGTGATTTGTCATTTTCATTTTTGAGCTTGCATATGTAAAGAGGTACATTAGGTAAGAGGTAAACCAAAAGATTTTATTGTCTGTCTGAAAGCATCTTAAATGAATAACAAACTTTTACTAACAGACCCCTTGGATACCCACAGGTGAAGGAAAGCTTAGGACTTGTATGAGCTCTGTATTTTCTACTGGAGCACGAGGCTTAATTTGAGGGCTGGTGAAATGAGGTGCCATGGAGTACTTCATAAGTCCAGCCAGTAGACCTGAAAGACCACAGAAATGAAGTGATGAAGTATCTTGCCGGGCCGTGGGGCAAGAATTTGTGTGCTGATTGCAAATCAGCATCCCTGATTTGCACGTAGCATGTGCACAGCAGCTGCATTAGGTCAAATGAAGTTTTGATTTAGCCCAATACTCTGTCTCTGAAAAAGACCCATAGCAGATGTTTAGCGAGAAGAAGCAAGAGTAATACTGTTTCCCTATTTACAGACAGTAAACACACCCTTCCAGCTCAATTTAGGGAGTTCCTGACTGATTTTTCTTCAACAAATGTGTCTACTTTTTGCACTTGTAGTTTGGGTCTTTCCCTTTCTGGGACAAAAAATTCCACGGTTTACTTACACACTGTATGAAAAAAATACTTATTTCCTGTTTTTTACTTGCTGCTTTATCATTTCTTTGGGTCTTTCTTCATTTTGATGTTCTCCCAGGTTTATTTTTTCTATACTTTCATGATTTTATAGATTTCCATCATAGTAACCTCTTGGGTCACTCTTCCAATCCCTCCTTGTATTGGGACTATGGTATGTCATTCATCATCCTTGTTATAATTCTCATACTTTTTCTAGATTTAGTAAATCCCTTCTGAAAGAAAGAGGAGGTGGGACAAAATTATCGTACAGTGTTTGAGATGTGCATATCCTGTGAATCTACCAACACAAAGATAGTTTTGAGTCCTTTCTTCAGCAAAGAGAAGTTGGGGCTAGTAATAGGAATCTATCCACTTGCATCACATACATTATTATAATTAGCATTGGTTTTCTCCAGATACATTTTGGCACAAAAATTCAGGTTTACGTTAAATTTAATCTCCCCCATTTAAGACTGCAGCATATATATTTAGACCATTTCTCACTTGTAGAAATATTCAGTAGAAAAGCTTCTGAAGATCTGAAGCAGCTTTTCAATGCTGATTTCTTACGGTGTCTTCTGATACATCCTTGTCAGGGAAATTATTTCTTAATTGTACATTTATGCCCTTGAATAAAAGAAGCCAGGTTAGTGGTGAAGATTTTATCCAGATAGATTATTTGTGCTCAGAAGCCATAAATCTACCTGGATTCATAAGTGATACTTAGTTTTAATCCATTAAACATGAATTGGTACTGCTGTAGTCTCTCTCTAGTTGTTTCAATAGTTCCTGCAGCATTAAATTTATTACAAAAATGATCTCCTTACTGAATGGTGAATGAAAGTATACAAGCAATCATTTAGGTTTGAGTCAAATTTATATGGTGTCATTTTACCCCTTCTCCTTAAATCTTAAATATTAAAGATAGATGAGAATTAACCTCTTTTAAGTATGTGCAATCATTACAAGCAAACATATTGTAACATTCCACAGCTCCCAGCTTCCCATGACTATTTCTTTCCTCTTCCCATCTTTTGGTGATTACACATCCAAAAGGTCTTTAGACGGAGCTGCGTTGATGTAAGGCTGTGCAGTTCTAGAGGCAGTGTCTTTACACATGGCTTCTCTTGGTAGCATCCCAGTTCTGCTTATGTGACATTGCACTGAAGTGGCCAGACCACAGGTGTGAGCAGACTGGTTAAATTTGTTCCTCTGGGTCTTCAAGGTGCAATCAGGATATGTGTTCCTGGTATCCTTCATTAATACATCTGACTCATCTCAAGAAATCTTAGTCTCCTTGGTCTCTACCTTGAGCACCCTTCATTCCTCTTCAGACATGTTAGATGACTGTTACTTCATTACACCTCTCTTTTCAGAGAACTTACACAATTACTTCAGCTGTGATCTGTGGAGGTGGGCAGGGTTAGAACTGGTTACTTAGTGTTTTTTTTGTTTGTTTGTTTGTTTGTTTGTTTTGGTACGATATTTGCCTCAGATAATGGCAAGAGCTCTTATTCCTTTTTTTGATGAAAATCAGTCACAAACTGTCAAGGAACTCCTTCCCATTTTCCTGCACCTTATGAATGTTTATTTCTGGGTGGCAATGGTCACTGAAAGACGTTTCTTTCCTACTGGTTTTAGTGCAACCTTGCTGGAAACCGTTGCTTATGGGAGGAAGTGTTATTAGCATTTGTGTCTTATTTTGCATCACACAAGAGTTCTTGTGATAAGAGCAGCTAGTTTCAGGGTTTTTATTTTTTATTCTCTTCATATATTGCCATGCCAACACCATGTTTTAAAATCTGTGTGGAGAATACTGAGGTTGGTAGGTCACCATGTCCTCCACTAGAACACCTGCAATACTTTTCCACAACAGGCTCTTCCTATGAAGTGAATTGGTCAAAGACTCATTACAAATACTGGCTTTTTATTCAAAGATCAAGATATATTAGCCGAATACAGCATAACAGCAAGATATTTATTGTTCTGGTTGCAGAGAATTCAATCCTATCATGTATCTGTAAGAAGGTTTCCAGTAAATATAAGAACTAAACCTATGTGTCAGATATTAGTGAATCCTCATTTAATATTGTGTAAAGCTCTGGTCACCTTTATTCAATAAAGGTTAACTCAAAGGGTCTTTAAAAAAAAAAAGCTCTAATGATCAAGAGAAGGAAAGCTCTACTGTGTGTAAGGGGAAGGAAAAAGATTGCAGCTAAATCCTCTTAACTACCTCAGAGGTGGGGGCTCTGGAATTCTGTAGGAGTTCTGCCAGTACGAACCTGGGGAACAAAGAGCCTTGCAACACCTTCAACTCGTTATGGTTTAAAAATTACAAAGATGTAAGTAGGCACTAAAAGAAAAATTAATTCCATGTAACTTCAGGTCTCTGTCTCAGATCCTTTGAATCGCCACTTACTATATAGTTACCATTGTCTGTAAAAGAAATCCGACTCCCAGAGGAAAGCGCTTAGAATCCCATCTGAACTGGACAGCTTACACAGTGAGAATATTTCTATTCTACTGAACAAAATTCACAAGGGTATTTGTTTATGTGACTCTTATTCAGGGGTTTGTATTCCCACTTTTTTCATTGGCAAATCAGGCCTAAACAGGAATTAGGCAACTAATTGCTTTCATGGTTCTGGGACTGCATAATTAAAAGAAGGTAATGAGTAGAAAATGTTCATGTAAGATACTAGCTGAAAGTATTTTTCTCTTCAAATATGTGCACAGAAATATGATTGGCAATTAGAAGAAAATAAAGACTAGCACTGAAGAGAAACGAGCATTTACTTGTAACTACAGTTGAAGAAAGCAAAATCTTAATAGAATTCTCTCTCTTATTGTTCAGAACTGATGCAGAACAGAGAGTGGTAAAAAGGAATGAATTTATCAAATGTGAGGGAATACTTGTGATACCTGGATACTTGAGGGATGCAAAATATACGCAAATAAAAGATTAGAAGCATACAAATACACTGAGATCAGATTTTGAACACAAGATAAATGAGAGCACGATAATAATAAATCAAACTCTTAAAGAGTTAAAGAGATAACAGCCTTATAAAAATGATGAAAAAGTATTTTAGAAATAGTTTTAGGATTTTTTGTTAGATATGAGCACAAAGCTATTTGTTGGCATGATTGCCATGCCAGGGTAACTTTGCCTCTGCCAAAACAGAGATTTTTCATTTTCTTCACTCTGTGACCTTTTAAAATTGCAGGAGTTCAATGGCAACCAATTTGAAACATCCATCATTCTCATCACAGCTGCTCCTTAGTACATGGGTGCTGAAATGGGAAAGAAATTAACAGTTCATTTGTGAAAACTGTACTTTCTTTCCCAAGAGCCTGATGAGACTTCTCCCTCCATGTATCTGTTGCAGATAAATCAGCCTTCATACCTAATTTCACTACACAAAATCTATACAAAGTAGCAAAAGCATATGCTGAAATATCTGGAAACAATCAAGAGAAATACAGAAAATATCAAATCTTTATTTTGAGTTCCTGGAACAAAGGAAAAGTGAACAATCAGCATTATATAAGCAATATAAATATTTCAATGAATAGACAGATCAATAAATAACATATACAGGAATAGATTTTTCTTTATATATAGTATCCAATTCAGATTCTACCTTTGAACCGTTCTCATTAAAAATAGTCACCATAGAATATTTCCCATAGTTCATTCATTCCAATTTAACTTATGCAATATTAAAAAACCCCACAATATCCAGCTCAAAATACTGGTCACCTGCTGCTGTTTAAAGACATGTACTGTACATGGAGCGTTCAGCTCCATCCTTAGACCAAAATCCCATTCCACCAGTTCAGTCTCTCTGGGTTTCTACCTGTCCGAAAAGATTCTTAGAAGAAATAAGTCCAGAAAAATCCCTGTAAGTGCAGCAGACACAAATTATTCATAACAACATGGCTTAATTATACTTTCATAAGTCATTTGTCGTTACTCATGTGCTCTATACTGTGTCTGTGGCTGTCTAGTGCATGTAGTCTTTCAAATGGGGAGACAAAGCTTCATAGGCTTGTTCACTTCTGGAGGTTACTCCAGTGAAGGCAATCTAGGCCCCAGTAGCATATGTGTGGTGTATCACAGAGAACATTATCAAGAAGATTCCTCATTTACCAAATTTTGTGGCCTGCCTGACCTGACCCTGGCACTCTGACTTAACCTGTGTAGACTACATACACTTTGTGATGTAGCACTCAACTTAGCACGGGCTGCAGTTGGTGGCGATGCCAGTGTATCCCCAGTCACCTTAGTGTAGTAGCACATCATGTCAATCTGGAAGAGAGGGGAGAAGGAAGAGGTGGTTTCAGAGAGCTCTTAGAGGAAGGCATAGACACCCCAGGGAAGGTTACTGTGACAGAGCCAGAATGATCCAAGGATGCAGTCTTCTGAACAGCACTGGCTGTCTTCCACGTCTGGGCTGGAAGGCGGCACCTCCACTGAGCTCTGGCCAGGGTGTCTTAATAGTCTGGGAAGACAGGAGAATGCATTTCTGATGATGAGATACACAACATTTCCCTATCTGCATCCCTTTACAAGTGAGAATCCTCTCCCTCTCACTGACATGGTCATGGTATTAAGGTGTATTGACACTTTACTGGTGATTGATAGCGCTGGCAGCCAAGGTGTCCATAACCTTATTCTAATTACCATAGTCATATTCAAATAACACTTCTTCCTAGGTGTGGCTGTTGCATGTTGGGCTGCTTGAGTCTCTTGAGTATCTCTGGCATTTCCCATGAGAATGACTCCATGCCACTGTGGAGAATGCCGTCAGAGCAGCAGCACTTGCCACACCAATGGTCTCAGTGGGCCAGGTGCTCTCAAGTCAGCTTTCAGTGTGTCCTGATAGTAGTGCATCCAGAATAAAACTGTGCCTTACAAGAGTCATCTCCAAATGTGCTGGAACACATCAGGGTTAGATACAAGAAAATACTGAAACTGTTACCAAAATCCCTGTTTCACTGAAGTCAATGGGAAAACTCTATTTTAAGTACATTGCATCACCCTGTATTATGATTGGTGAAAACTCTACAGATACACATTCCTACAGATAAGGAAAGTCTTAGCTCAGAAATAGCATATTGGCATCAATCATCTTCTGACCTACTGTATAACTTCAGGTTTTCCAGGTCTTTTGTGGAAGCAGTGGACATGTTTCTCAAGTCTCATAAAGGTAACATTCTGCTGTAGTAAGATAAAGTGTCACTTAGAGAGCTGCACGTCTTAGTATGTAGAAACATTAGGGTACAAATAATAGAAAAGTTCATGATTCCACTGAAGATTTAAATGTTTCATTTTTCTTTCCAGTGTATTCTAGCCTCAGCAAATCTTTCATTTAATTACTTCCTGTTTAATAATTGATGTTTCAACTGCAAGTCTTTTATACTCATATTTTACAAATTTATTTATATCAAAATTTTTATACATGAAGATCCTAATTGAGTGAGTCTTTTGGTCAAATTCCTTGTTAAACTACTAGTTTACTATAAAACTAAGGATGGGGTGGGGAGGAGAATATTTGCCCAAACTCTATCTCCATAAGGACTGACTAAAACCCAGAATAGCTTGAGGCTATTAATATTGCAAATCTTTGTACTAGACATTTCAAAGTGAATGTACTTTAGCATCAAACAGGCAATTAAAAAAGAATCAGAAAGTAAATCTCATAAGCCTCTCTTTTGTGAAATTCCCTAGTGTAGCCAGTATTAAAAAATGTTTTCCATGTTCCTGGAAATCTCTGAAGAAAAAAAAGTGTACATAAAAAGAAGATAGCAATAAATGTGATTACAGTTTGCTTATCCATGTCAATCAAAACTAATAAACATGTCAATTCTTATCAAGGATCCTAGCAAAACACACTTCTGATTACCAATATTAATCACCCTAAAAATACACTTATTAGCAACTTTTATGGTCTTCCATTGTGCAACATTCTAATTACTCATCTTGGCATCATCAAGTAGTAGAAGTGTTTTTATCTTTATGGACTAGGATGCTATAACTGGTTTCTATGTGCTTTTGGTTTTTGTGGGTTTTGTTGCTTGTTGTTTTTCTTGGTTTTGTGGGGTTTTTGTTTGTTTGTTTGTTTGTTTTTAAATTTTCCTGGAGTCTAAAGGGAGCAACACAAGAAATATTTTTGCCACAGCCAACAAACTCAGAATTTAGGAGCAAGCACTGTACCTTCTGAAGGCACATTAAAAGTCTTTTAGCCCAGTGCTTTCTGAATTTATTTGAATATTCAACCCCAGAAACTTGAGGAGCTTCATAAATTGAGCAGAGTTTTATTTTCTATTTTACAACAGAGTAGGTGCTTCTTTTATTCCCAAGATCATGCTACAAACTGACAGATACCCTCCAGCTATTGTCAAAACAAACCAATATTTTTTATGTAAAAAAAAAAAAAAAAAAAATTACCTGCTATTGTACCAAGTGTCTGAAGAGGAAAATAAATGTGATGCATGTTCAGAAAGGAACTAACCTCTTCACTCATTCCTACCTGAGCTCAAACATGCTTTGCAGTGTTGTGAAGTAGCCACATGCTGAAATTAGAGGACCGAAAACCTTGGGTATGCTTTGGGCTTGGCTCTTTTCTGTATACACAGCAAACCAGAACTGCCTAAGGATTTCCCTCAAAGGCATCTTCTGTCCAGAGAGACATGCATCTGAAAACAAAATTTGTTTGCATGTGTTTGAAAAATATTTTTTTGTGGAGTTAGCATAGAAATTATAACAATGATAGCTATCATCATTATCATCATCAATAATAATTAAAATAAAATCCAAGCTGCGATATCTGGCTTGGAAAAACTCTTTTAACACCTGTGCTATATAATATACTATTTTTATAAGAAAATGGTAATCTGCCTGTGGTACCAACATTGATAATTCTTTCATTAATTGTACAGAGAAGCTTTAGAGCTAGCACTCAGTGATGTGATCATTTAGTGGCTTAAGCAGGTGGTTAACCATGAAGTTCAGAGCGGGCTGACAGCAAATCCTGCTGCTGGTGCCCAAAGGCACATCTATGTTTCTGTCAGGTGGTTTAAAACTCATGCTTCAGAGACAGAAAGATGAAGCGGGGAAGGATCCATTTAATTTTCTAATGGAACATTATGAATATCTTCCGGTTAATAAATAATTTATGAATTATTATCTTCGGCAACCATGGATATGGTATGGTCAGAGTGCTGTACAGATAATGGCACTTGAGTAAACCGGTGTGCGGCCAGTTGTATCACTCCCTTTCTTTCCTGCAGCTATTGAACGCTCCTTGGTTGTGTATCCTTGGTTGACAGAAATCAGTGTCTCTTTATTGACTTCAGTTATTATGGCTCCTAATAGAACTCTTTTGGTCTAATTTCTTAGACATGAAATGTTGTTATGCGTGGGGAGGGAAAAAAAGGACTCAGTGAAGCAATCCTATGGCTTCCTTTGGCTTCCACTCTCGTCATTGATTTATTTGAACCCCAAACATAAACCAGTTAGTGCATTTACCCAAAATAGAGTGACTCATTGGCACTCCCTCTGACACGAATCATATGATTTCAAACTCTTGTAGTCTTCTGCTCCCTCTGACTTCATCCATTTGCTTATTAGAAAAGACTGAGAAAATTTAAAAGTACCACATGTGGTTAAACAGCAATGCTTCTAATAATAATTACTGTTAGAAATATGTGTCTATACATCAAAGCAGCAGACTAGACATATGCAAAACAGCAAAAGGGCAATCTCAACAGTTCTAAACATCATCTGATTAGCTGAGTGATACAGAGAGGGTGTGTAAAGAAACAAGAGGGAAACAATGACTGCAAAAAGCAGTATTAGTATTAGCACCGCATTAACCTACTTGTGGTAATATTTAATTCTTTTTGTCATGTCTCTCACAAGAGATATTTGTTCAAGGTTATATTAATTCTGCTATTGATGTTCCCTTTCAAGAATGCCCTGATAGTAAAATATCCCTGCTGAAAACGGAATAATTATATTTCTTGATGGAAAATACATATATAATCATAGTAGAATGTGATTGGTCATATTTACTTCACGCTGCTTTTCTGGAAGTGTATTTGGCCTCCTGAGGTATGGCAGAAATCTTTGAAGAAATATTGTATTAGTATCAAGATAGTGGTGAGATATCTGGTTATTTTATAATATTCAGTTAAAATTTAATTTTACTCCTGGAAATACAAGTATCGTCCTGTCTTCATGAAATTATATTTTAAGGTGTTCATAGTATTCCACTACCATGCAAATTTGCCAATTTTATACTTTTGCATAAGCAATGCCTTATTCAGAGTAAACTTTAATTTCAATCATTATGTACAAATTAATATGTAAGATCATAATCATGTCTAAAACGTATTTGAATGTGTTGATATTCTCGACAAAAATATACTGATTCTTCTCCTTCCCTTGGGAACTGGTATACTTCAAAGTCAGAGGCAAAACAAAAACTAGTTTCCTGGTGGATGAATTTTTTTTGAAAGAAAGAGATAAAATGAGACAGGCAGGGTTTATGTACCCTTTATTACTTTATGTACAGCAGCCATTTTCTAACAATGAAAACCTAAAACATAAAGAACTGCATTTTAATTCTCTCAGCAAAGAAAGAATCAGAAATAGTATAGCAGAAATTCTATTATGTTAAACATTTCTCTCATTTATGGTCAATAGATGATATGAAAACTATGTCTTTTCTGCTTGTTATTGTTGTATTTCACCTTAATATGACATCAGACTTATTCCAGGAATGGATACAAACAGAAAATCTCAGAAGCATCCAGTTTGCAATCCACTTCACCAGTGATGAGCTGTAATAGTCAAGAAAATTAAAGCACTAACACTTATCATCTGGCTTGTTTGCTTTCTTAGTGCACAGAGATATTGATAGCTCTAACAAGCAGCCGATGCATCCAAGTGTCAGGAAATTAAAAATAGAACTGGAAAACAAACGTCATTCTTCTGCTTTACCTTATGTTTCAATAACTTTGGGAATTACTCACATTGACTAAATTAAGGGCATAGATAGCCCTTGGTTATTTAATTTTATTTGGGGATTTTAAATTCATATTTCAGAACCCTGAAAAATGTGTAATGAAATGACTGGATGTGACGAAATGAGAATTGTCCTTTTCTGAGTCCAGCTACCTCTCTGTGTACTATACAGGAGACGGAGGTATTGGCACAGATTTAACGTTGGATTTCATTTGTGGTTATTAATCAGATATCAGGCTGAAGAGATGAGAGAGAGGAACTGATTAAGATATCTCACTCTGAAGGTAAAATAAATTGTTAAATTGGGGTTGGATTCAGGCCAAGGGTCATGACTGTGGTAAATTAATAGGGAGAATAAGACTGCAGTTAGGGACAATCTGGGTAATTAAAAAGGGACAGAAAGGCCTTCTAGAGTGACTGAAGAGCCCTTACTGAATAAAAAGGGTCTGTTGAAACCTAAACATATAGGCTAGGAGTCACCCAACGTATCTCTTCAACAGAATGACGGTATATTGTGGTACATGTTTGTATGTATAGGCTGTTTATTTCAATGAGTTTTCTAGGCTACTTTGGTTCAAGTTTTAGGTAAGCAGGTAAAGTTTGAAATGCTTATCTTTACTAAACTTCCAAACACTATTTCTGTTGACATTTCAATTTTCAATATAGGGAAGGAAGTGCAGAAAAAAGAGAGAAGCAGAAGAAAGCTGTTGCATTTTCAAAGGTAACATTTAGCAACATTCTTCCACTTGAAAAACAAACCAGAACTTGGTAATCTTACAAAGAATAATAAGGATTTAGGCATAGAAAAGAACAGAGTATTTAGTCTACTGAATCTTCCTACTAAAGCAGGATTCTTCTATTTAATCTGTGTTTGAATCTAGCTTTGAAGGTTTCAAAAGAACTTGAAATACTTTGTACTTCCTGTTTTTCCCACTCTTATTCCTCTGTTTTTGGGGTTTTTTTTCTTCCCTTTCCATTTGCTTCCTTTTGATACTTCACAGTCTTTCTTTTCATTTCATGTTACAGCTGCTGTGAAACAATATTTATATGTAAAGTACACTGTATAGGGTATTGGCAGAGATGTGGATTATCTACCCAAAATGAGAAGACCTCTGCACCATTCTGTTCACACAGAGGAGGTTTCTTTCCTTTTGGCGCCTAACGATACATCTGTCTTTGTCAGAGACTATTTACTATAAATTAGCTCAGGCATATTTCTTCACTGATTCAAGTCCTTCTTTATTACTCCCCATTACTTGATGTTCCACCCAATTTAATCACATCTGCATACTGGGAAATTGTCCTTAGACTCATTATTCTAGTTGTTTGTCTTATGATATGCTTGATAAAGCTGAATTCTTAGCTAGTTCTCTCTATTATATAAGGAAGTTTATCACTGTATGTGTAAACTATGTTCTTGATGCCAGACCTAATACCGTATCTTTGACATCATTATCACTTTATTTGAAATTTATGATAGGAAGATGTTAAAAGCAGTGTCTGCAGTAGAATGACAATAAAAGTTGCCAGGAATGTGAAAGCTGTGGTTCTGTCTTGGTCTATTTTTCCAGTGATTTTTTTATCTATTTCAAAACAGGATTTTTGGAAAATTACTTTTTGTTAGCACCGATCACCAGGCATCGTTCCTGAAATGAAATGTCTTTTGACTAATGGGAATGTGGTCTGGTGGCTATAATTAGTGACAACAGCTAGTTTATATTCCTGACACATATTTTGCAGTATGAACTGGAGTCATTATGTACGTCAGCTCACTCATAAGTAAAATGTGCACAGCAGCAAAATACCCAGTGTATTTTGTAAAAAAACTTCCTCATGTTGAAATGCTTTTGTTTTTGTAAGAGGAGCCAAAACTTAAAGGCTTGTACCTGATTATTCATATTCTTTAGAAAGTTCTTGTCCAGATCTAAATTTTGTGACTGAAAGCTGTTACTAAAATTGGCAGCCATGCTTGTCACCAGAATAGCTCTTCTTCAGAAACATGCAATAGCATGAACTTCTTGTGAAACTGTCACAGTTGTTCATTTGTTATCTGCGCAGTAATAAATCTTTGTTACTATTTTTTTTCCCCTGTGCAGTGTATAAAACAAAGGCTAAACTAAAAACTAGACCTATATAAATAATTCTCCCTACCAAAAGCATGGATGTTTGCTGAATTTTCTCTCAGTTTTCAGTTAAACAATTAACCTACTATGCATTTGACAAGATCTGGATATCCACTCAAGACGGAATCTTAGGTTCATTCCATTTTTATGGTTTTTAGTGATTTCTAGGTGGTTTGATATTTAGAGTTTTACCTGATAGCAGTGGTAATAAAAAACTTTTCATAGCAAAGCAATGCTGCTCATTTGTTATTTATGAAAAAACTTTCATAGCAAAGTAAAGACATTTACTCATTACAATTTGTGGTAATATAAACAGAACTAAAAAAAGACATTTTATGAAACTCTAGAAATCATGATAAACATTTTTCAGATTTTATATATTATTTAAAAACATTTTTTTAGTATGCAGAATTTTTACCATACCAGAAATAAAGAAATAACCCAATCTTCAGATTTGCACATTAAAAAACTCTACCTAATATATTGACAACGGATATTTTTTTCCTGGAATGAAAAATTCTGAGGTTTGGTCATCACTCTGTCATTATTTCTTGGTAGGAAGTAAATTCAAACCAGCATCTGAAAGCAACTGATGGCAGATTAGGATGACCAAAATGGATTTTCTGTTTTCCTCCTGGTCCTACATTTCTAAATAATAAATAATCAATGATATGCTGTCATCACTGGTCAAAATACACCAGTACATTATAGAGGCTTCATTAAACTTTTCTCATAGACCTTGAAGTTCCGTGATAATGTAACATATACTCAGATCATGTGGTAAGGACATTGTCTTAGCCTATAATCAGAAGACTTGACCAAAAAAAAAAAAAAAAAGTGAAATTGTAGGCAGAAGAGAAGCCAGCACATTCTAAAGTCCATGTATGTCTACATTTACATAGATGTGCCCGGAATATGATTGGTCTTATTCCTTCTTTTAAATTTGACCAAATGGAAGAATATATGTTTTAAAAAATATTAAAATAAGTGATCCTCATAGCAGTTTATTGGATTTTTAAATATTTCAGCATGGTTCTGATAAGGCATTCACTATGTTGTACATTGTCATTCATAAAGTATATTCTAATCCACAGTAACCGCAATTCAGGTTTATTTTCTACAATACTAGCTTCAAAACACTTACCTTGGTGTACTCAGGGATATGTAAGCTCTTCTGTACCAAGCATTCTCTGGATATAGCTGAAATACTGGATATAGCTGATATTCATTATAATATTTATTGATTCTCTGCCCAGCAGCCTATGACTCTCATTTTTTGTTTATAAAAATACAGGAGATAAATTAAAATATCACTATCCTCTGAGATCTTTACTCTCTTT
The DNA here is from genome assembly GCF_964289735.1 of Phaethon aethereus. Classification (NCBI taxonomy): domain Eukaryota; kingdom Metazoa; phylum Chordata; class Aves; order Phaethontiformes; family Phaethontidae; genus Phaethon; species Phaethon aethereus. Next base: position 67,110,253 of record NC_138578.1, on the reverse strand, counting down.
TAAGATTTCATTTAGTTTGTATGGTATATTTTTATTGTTTCTGATTTGGCAGAAAGTAGAAAAATCAAACAATGTTTATCAATATCTACACAACCTTTTCTCTGTAAAGAAAATGGCTGATGATTTATTAAATTAATGATTTTTTCAATGGATTTCTAATCACTATGGCAGTACCAGAAATTAGTGGGTTGAATTCGGTGACCTCCAGTCACTATAGCATCATGTTTGAGATACAATTTGTTTTCCTCACAAGATTTTTTACGTGTTTTCCATTTCTTATAGTTGGAATGCATGAAGGCAATACAAAGAACTAGAAGATATGTAGGCAACTCTTTAAATAATATTATGAACGCCTTAGACATGTTTTGAAAATGCTTTCTGCTCAGTACAACCTTACCTATGCTTATCTCTTTCATCAAAACCTGAAAGAAATTGAAAGACAGGCTAATTAATGAGAAGCATTCAGAGACTTGAGAGTATGGATTGAAAGACTAATTACAAGTTTTCAATACTCTCCTTTGTTTCTGTTTTCCATTTGTACTTTTCCTTCAGAAAAAAAAAATGTCAATTTCTACTAGAATTAACTAATAATGTTTAGTTCCTTATCCTACATTTTAATTTTTTTTTTTTTTAACATCTTGATGTCTTTGGGGATTCTACATCCTGTTTTTGTCAAGCAAAAAACAAAGCGAGGGAAATATGATCGTGTAAATTTGATGGAAAAGCCATGTTCCACTGCTCAGTTTTATAAATTATGCACAAATATTGACTTACGTATGCTGTAAGACCTCCTAGAATAGGGCCCCAGCATGTGCATCTGTTGAAAGAGCCTGCCAAAAAAAGTGTGTTTCAGCCTCCAACATGTAAAATATGCATATTCAATTACAAAAAATCCTGACATAATTTCAAAAAGGCTTCAGTAACTTGCTGCAGTCCCCAGGAAGCAATAACTTGCGTGCCAACAACTCATGTAAGTTTTATGTGTCTATGTAACTTGCTTAAACAACAACACCAAAAATAAATTAACATTACTGCATGGCATTTCTTGTAACACACGATACACTGGAATTCCCTTCAAAGAGCATTCTTACATATAACAACTTATATGCAAGCGTCTCTCTACTTCATATACCATTTTTAGAGTAGGAGAATAGGACAATCAACCATAAGCTGACATGTTCAAAATGCTTGTTTTTGCCAGATGTTTTTCTTTTGGATAGTTTTTTTTTGCTTCAGTGTACTTGACAGTGTTTTCCTCCAGCTTGTTAAAAAGAACTAAAACTATAACCCTGAATATTTGTGAAAATAAATGCACACTTTGAAACACCACCTTTGGCATTTTATTTCTGTGCCAACATTGAAGTTATATTTTCGGAGTGTAGCAAATGTTTAATGTATACACATTCCTTTGGACAAAAATATGAACTTTCCTTTCACGGACAAAAAAACCCGTCTCGTACTCACATTTGCTTTTCTTCTCAGTTCCTCTGTGCCTTTCCTATGTGTGCTACAGTCTCTACCAAATAACTAGCAATAGAATATGAAACCTACCTCATACCTAAAATAAATATAGATAGGCTGACCTAACCGCAGGCATACATTTAATGAACACAATTTTGAGTGTTTTATACAGATGTAATCTAAGATTAGGAACATATGGTTCTGGTGGTAAATTAGCACTATGAAGATATATAGCAGTGAAAATTTCATGACATTTTCAGAACATATAAAGTACCCCGGGCTTAGATAAATTCAGATCTAACTGATTTTGAAACATGAAGGTTGTAGCCTTGTCAAAACAAGTCTGAATAATGATAATACTATAATGATTTATTGAAGTTCTTATAAGGAATAATAAGGAGAGTTTTAAATTATCATCTGCGTTAGTGTTTCATCTGCACGGGAATCACATAGCATTATGTTTGAGAATAATAAAGACTCAACAGAAAGGCCAAATGATTACTGTGATAAAAAGACAAAATCCTGTGAAATCATTTAATTTCATTAGATTTTCCTTTCTGAGAATATTTATTAAGGGGACAAAAAGCAATGAATTTGGAAGTCAGCCTTGTTTTGAGAGCTCCATCTGCATGAATGCAGTTCTGGATCCATGGATGCAGAGCACTGCACCAGATTAGGAAAGACTTTGCTGTGAACAGTTCCAGCCTGATCAGACTTAAAAAGTACATTCTGGGCCCATTGTGCTTCAGAGAGTCTTTTCCAATTTAATTCACATCCTGGAAAAAGCTGTATTTCTAGAAATATGGAGGGCCAACAAACAATCCAAAACCAATTTCAGACACCCATTTCCTAAAGTGAATACTTGCTGGGAAGCAAAGTTTAACAACTAACCGTAAATTGAAGCTCATACACGTTTGAATGATAACATCCATTTTGCCTTGATTTTGTTGTGCCTACATGCCAGTGAACATAGGGGCTAAGGGAGTCTTTAAGGGACCTGCGGCTCAAAGACTTTACTATTTAATTTAGATGGGAAAAACAAAAGGTAAAATGGAAAGGACCATGAGCATATGGTAAGTCTCTGCCACAAACGAATGAATGCCTGTGTTTGTAGAAAGCAGGCTGCTGTGTGCAGTCGTCTCGGAGGGAAAATGTGGGTCCATTGGCCAGGCTAGGCTTTGATCAAGTAAAGAAGTGTTCTGCAGGAGCTGTGAACTGCCAAGCCTTTAGATTATGGCTACCTTTCAAGCCTTAAAAGCTTTATTTATTACTGGGTGGTAACAGTTACTTTGGAAGAGTTAAACTAGGCTTTTCCTTTCCTTTTGGTAGGACTGAAAACAAAGAATGGGATCATATAAAGCTACACGGAAAGACTGATTTCATATAATCAAATGCAGACATTTTGCCTATGTTTTGTTCAGCCCAGTTTAACTGAAGCTTTTTAAGGCCTCAGCAATGACTGAAGGAATTTGTATCTTGTATTTCTAATTCTCAGCCTACCATCAGTGGAAAAAAGATATTATTTGGACTCCTCCCTACCTGTCAGTTGAATCAAGTTTGATGAGTAGAAAGCATACAGAAGTGTATGGAAAATATTTCCTTCACCAGCAGATTTGCTGATTTTTTTTAAATGAAATCTATGATCTAAAACAAATGGACGCAAATTAATCATGGGTTATTTTACCTGTCTCTGAAGAGCATTCATAGTGTAAGTTCTATACAAATAGACTGAAAGTCCATTTTTTTCTTAAATTTTCAGAACTATAAAATTTGAAAACATTAAATATTAGGGCAGTTATCACCAAACAGATCAGAATTTTATGGAAGTACTGTGGTTTTCCAAAACCACAGTTGACCAGAAGTCACATAAATAACATTTCAATTACATAGGAATCAAATTTAGTAAGAAAATTATATACATACATATAAATAAATCCAAGAGTTTTAATATTCTGGAAATAAAGACATGAAAGATTGTGTTACCGCATTAATACCTACCAGAACTTCTCTACCATCACGAATGATAGTGATATCTGAGGTACAGTGTTAGAGAGAGCTAGAAGGAAAGACAGGGAAAAGGATAAAGTGTGAGAGGGAGAAAGTCACTTTGTATATACCAGAACAATACTTATAAAAAATTACAAGATATACTACAAATATTTTTCCCCCATTATGTTCAGGTCTGAAGAATATTATTAACTACATAGGAACTGAGCAGCCCATCTGGAGGTAGTAGCAAAAGTGCTATGTGCAATATAGGAAGTGCAATGCAAGCTGTAGGTACTGTAACATTTTTTTTTTTTTCTGTAGGCAGATGGCAAAAACAAATTTTTAGTGAAATGAGCTATAAATTCCTTTGGTACTAGGACTCCAACCAAGACATAACAAGTCTGGATTCTTAATTAGATTAACCTACAGAATGCTTGGACTAATAATTACTGTTTTATTTATGTCTCTCAAAGGTAAATAACTTTCAGGAGCTTTAAAGAGTATGATCCTATTAGTCCATATGTCAGTAGTTTTTTAATAGTAAAGAATATAAATTTTAGTTATTTTAATAACTAGTTAACAAGTGGAAGGAGACATAAGTAAAGAAAATTATTCAAACTGAAAAAAATTCTGCCTTTGAGAAAAATGTATTAATACATACTGTTGTCACCACATAAAATTTGAAAGGACTATATGCAAGGGGTCTATTCTTAACGTTTGATACTTTGAGTTCCTACAGAATAACATTACTGTGAAAATAAAGCTACCCTCTACTGATCGAGAGCAGTCAATTTCAAAATTTTTCTAATTTTTTTTAAAAAGGCTTTCACAAGCCTCATGAGAATTAATCCAAGTTTCATGAACCTAGGGGTTAAAATCTCATAAGCATAAATAAAATAAGCGAGCCTTTTCATTCACTGAGAAGAAAGGATGAGTGAAGATCTGGTTAACACCAGTGCCACTTAGCCCTGGGTGATCATCCTGAATTCTGTTTCTTGCTTTAAAAAAAACTCTTAAGCTGACTCTTAAGGTTTCAGGATTACTTGTAGAGGGACACCTCTTTGGGAAAGTTGTCCTGGAATTCCACACATTTATGTAAAAACATTCAAGTTCATAAGATGTCATATTCACACTGTCTCCTTTGCTCTGATTATTTTCAAGGAATTGCATTCTTTCAGAAATTTGTACAAGGTTGTCGTGGTTTAACCCCAGCCAGCAACTAAGCACCACGCAACCACTCACTTGCTCCCCTCCCAGTGGGACGGGGGAGAAAATCAGAAGAGTAAAAATGAGAAAACTTGTGGGTTGAGATAAAAGTCAGTTTAAGAGGTAAAGCAAATGACATGCACACAAGCAAAGCAAAACCAGAAATTCTACTTCCCATCAGACGGCAGGTGTTCATCCATTGCCAGGGAAGCAGGGCTCCATCAAACATAATGGTTACTTGGGAAGACAAAACACAATAACTTCCCCGTTTCCTTCTTCCCCCAGCTTTATATGCTGAGCATGACATCATACGATATGGAATATTCCTTTGGTCACTTGGGGTCTGCTGTCCTGGCTCTATCCCCTCCCAGCTCCTTGTGCTGCCCCAGCCTACTCGCTGATGGGGTGGGGTAAGAAGCAGAAAAGTCCTTGACTCTGTGTAAGCACTGCTCAGCAGTAACAAAAACATCCTTGTGTTATTGTGGCGGACCAGTATGCGGTTTCTGTCTTAAACATTTCATGGTTCCAAGGAACCCACACCTCTCTTGGTACAATGGCTCAAACATCTCCTGGTATGGAGTGGACCCCAGGGAAGAACGAGATCCTGCAGAGCAGAGATACGGTGCAGGCGCAATGACCGGTTCCTGCAGAGCAGAGATACCGTGAGAGGAGACACCAAGGCCTGCAGATGTGCCGTTGTCTGTTGCATCAGCCTGTTGCATATGCATGAAGTTTCTTGGAATACAGAGATGGTGGGACTCGGACTGTATAAAAATGACACCAGCAGAAGCGAAAAGGGGGACCCCCACCACCAAGGAACATCAAGAGGACCAACGGGATGCCGCTGGATCCACGGGTGGATCTTTGCTGCCTGGCTCTCTCTCTCACCCGCCCCCCTCCCCCCTGCCTTTGTCGAAGTGTAAAAGACGTGTTGCACGGGACTTGCTTGTTTAGTTGACCGAGAGAGAATCTTACAGACTGAATTGCAAGAAAGTGGACAGGTGTTTGGCGACAGGAGGGAAACGGGCCAACGTTCTCCCACTGAATCGGACTGTCAGGACACCGCAGCTCCGTGGTGGTAGCTATTGCAACTAATTCTGTCTTTCTTTCCTTTCTTTTCTCTTTCTCTTGTATTTGCGAACCTGTTTTTGGGCAAATAAAGTTACCTGATGCTTGACTCCATTTTGAATAATAATTCTGTTCCCGAGAATATGAACAAAATCTCGCTCTGGTCTATGACTGGCTCGCAACAGTTATCAACATTGTTTCCAGCACAATTCCAAAAACCAGCCCCTTATTAGCTACTACGAAGAAAATTAACTCTATCCCAGCCAAAACCAGCACAAAAGTGTAACAAGTACAATAGCCCCTTGGAAAAGAGTATGACTCCAAGACTTGAAGATCCTGGATTCATTTGCATCACGATCACTTTAAAAGTTGACCACCGAGGAGCACCACTGAAGCTATTACATAAGCAGGAACTATAAGAACAAAAGCATCTGTATCCTTCCCTTCCAGAGGTTAAAAAAAATTCATAGAAGTAGGTGTTGTATCACTAGGGAAAAAAGACGTATTTTTAGCATCTCTTTTGTTCTTCCTTTGCTGTTATCAGGGTGACTCTCTACAAGGTAATTCAGATTAAAATCGTACATCAGTGTAACCTCTGCTAAGCACAGCTAACTTTATAGCCAGTGGAATTTAATTATCAACATCACAACAATAACTAAGACATTTAGATCTATGATCACACAGAGAGAAGGTGTACAGGGAAGAATAATTACAAGATTAACTAGTTTATATATGCTCTGGATTCAAGAATGTTGAATCTGTTAGGAGACATACACTTCTCTCTTTTAAATGCTTATTTGCATGCAGCAAAGTACATGTGAATTTTGTAATGGGGACAAACAGATGCCACATGGAAGTCTTTTTAGTTATTGTGACTACAATTCAGTAACAATAGCATGAATTGATAAGAAATACGCTTTGCTTTTCTTTAGGCTGGATATTTTGTAGGTTATTTTAACCAGTGACTTGTTTTTGTATTTAAGAACAGCTGTATGTTATAGTTTAAAAACATGTTACCATGGAACAGATCTCTTTACACTTAAGAGGCTGAGCAGACATAGCAGAAAGGCATAACCTAAAGTGCCTTACTACTTTTGGAAATTAAATCAACCCCAAATTCTAGATTAATTTTATTTTTTTTTTTAGAAAACGAAAGCACAAGCTACAATTGCACCTCCAATTAGCACTCCTCATTAGCACAGGAAACGGTTTAGAAAGTGTACAAACTCCAGGTCAGGGTCAGAACTTTTAGAGTGGAGTTGGTTTTTGGGTAAACTTGGAACTCATTCCCTGTGAACTGGAGAAGACCTAGTTATTTTTACAATATAATTTAAAAAAAAAGAAAACTTATGTGATTTAGTAGAAAAAAAAGCCCTCTTGAATACCAAGAATTTGTCTTTCTAAAAGATTCAGGTGTCTTTGAAAACCCAACACCAGAACTACTTCAGTCTAAAGAAAAAATAAGCTACCAGCAAACTCTCTTTTATTTCTCAGGCAGCTTTGCCTTGCTGTCCAAGACTTTCACTTCTTTAGTCTGCTGTCTATGGTACATATGCCATACCCACTTAAAAATACAGATTTTCAGTTAGTCGGATGAGAATATTTCCCTTTAAACAGATACATGTGAAGATAATTACCTGCAAGAATAAGTGACAAGCTTGCCTGCAGTTTGAAGAGAGACATTAATAAGTACTTCTCTAGAAGCTTATAAAATGAATCTGCAATCACAAATAGAAGAAAACTTGGCTATATTTGAATATATGGTCAGCAGTACTTAAGCATTGCTCCAATTCCCTTAGTACTAAATAGAGAAATATCACCAGATAAACACAGAAATATATAGTGGAAAATGGTGGCAAGCAAGGGTTTTCAATAGTTGTGCTTTTTTAGTCGAACTACACTTTGACAGAACAATGCACTGCTGCCCCACTGGGTGGCCCTTATGCTATACTTTTAATATTTTTTATGTCTTAAAAACATAATTTCTTTTAAGCAATATTTTCTTTAATTTATATGATTAGCCAGACCAGAAGCTGGAAAGATAATATTTTTTAACTTCCTTTCTGATGAATAATAAATGTCACATAGGAATTAGAAAGTAGGATGTAGTCGCATGTGCCATCTGCTGCATATGGGAACAGAAGAAAGATATTAGACTTTAAATTAGGGGTTGCTTCATAGAAACTCAAAGATGAAAGGAAACCACGCCGATCACTTGGAATGTAATACCAGTCTCTATCAGTCATTAGAAAACTATCAGTGCTTAGAAAATATCACAATATGACAAGATACTTTTGAGAGCCCTCTAAGGAATACCTACAAAGTGTATTTTAAATAGAAATTAATGTCATTAAACATACAGAGTCTTCTGATTATTTACTTTAATTTCTTTTCAGTTTCTCCTAGGTGCCCAAGGCCTGTGACAGCAGAGTATGGGGAGACATTTCTGAGGTAAAATCCGAAACCCTGCATGCTGCATTCCCATAGCAACTGACTATTTGCAAGAGTAAGGAGAGCTACATAAAAATTCACTTACCTAAACCAAAAAATAAATTATTCACATTTTACCTCAGAAGTGGAAGCTGTTAGTGTGCCCATCACCCTGTGTGTAAAAATCTTCATGCCATTCATCTGCTTCAAATCCAGATCATTTACGTAATGAAAGTTGCTTCTATCCATTCCAGCTGCCCGTTTGATCTCAGCTGTAACTAAAGAGTTGGACGTTGCGCCAGCAATATGACACACAGATTAGGCTTGTCTGCAAGGTGGCATCTCCATGAGACACAATAAGCAAGGGGGTGGCTGGCAGGGATGGTGTCCTCCAGGAGGTGTGAAGGTGGGATGCTGGAAGTGGCCTCTGCACTCTGGGAGCTGCTCTGTGTTCAGTGCCTCCTCTATCCCTCCTGCTCCAAATGTCAGTATCTGTACAATGAGACCCAGGTGAGCTCTTCTGCCTGGTATGAAATAGCCCAGATATTTCAGGTTATGTTTCTGGCTTCTGTTTTTAATTTTACAATAATAAAATAAATACCAAATTATGGTTTATCTTCTGCTGTACCATTCATTGGTTGAATGCTACACACAGAATTTTAGTTTAAATAATTGTCATATACTGTTTTATTTAATATCTGATGCTAACAATTATAATACCTATAAGCAAAATAGAAGTAGAATAAAGGGAAAGTTAAGCAGGACAAGAGCATAATCATTTAAAAAGAGTAGTAGAAATCAGTTTCAGAACAATTGGTCATACATAATAAATAAGTTTGTTGAAAAAATCTTACAAGACAGTATTTTAACATTTACTATTGCCTGTAATTTTATGGGACCCTGGAAGTACCAACTTGGGATCAAGATATCTTTGTCATAGAACTTTATATCTTTAATTCAAAGTTTCTCATAAAGTATATTATAAACTGGTGTGAAGATGACAAAAAAATATTGATAACAAATGGTGGCTTAAATTGGACAGAATTGGACAAAAGTATCTAATGAAATTAACACTTGGTTATATACACTCAGTTTATAGTGAGCTAGTACCACCCTACAACCTACAGATAATACTAGACAGGAAGAGTTGTGAACAAGGAGGAAAATGTAGAACTAGCACACTATCCCTGTAAAAAAATAACAATGCAATAAATTTGAACTTTTAACCTTCCTCTGCTTTTTTATGCCCATTTCTGTGATTTTTTGTCTTTTTATTCTAGTTTCTGTGTGACCTGAAATAGCTGACAAACATGGAATATGAATATTATGCCTTTTAAATTTCTTTCTAATTTCTTCAGCATCTTTTTCCTTCAAAGATTTTTTTTTTATTTCCATACACAAAAGTAGACATATTTTTATGCAGACATACATTTATGTGCCTGCAAGGGTAAATATATGCATGCTAAATTATAATTGTAGCTGATAGGGATGTATCCAAGCAAATTTTACATTACTTAGGCCACAGAAGCCCAAGGTTCAACATGGGATGCCAAGTTTGCTGGAATCTTTTTTAATTATGCTATTGACTACTCCAATATTATACAACCCAAATAAGACAAACCTTTTCCAATGGGAATACTTGGGCAGACAAAGTGAAGTATTCATTCTCTGCAATACCTAAAATTTACCAAACATTTACATGGCTGGAAGAAATTAAATTTTGGATGTGAATGAATTTTCTTTTTCAGTTTAAACATAACACCATAATAAAAACTTTCTTATGCTAGTTTAACAGAGAGATACAAGAGCAAGCCATGAAAAGCAACTTTATTTTAAATCAACATCCATATAGCTATTTCTGAAAGAAAGGCACCAGGACTTCTGTTTGTTTGCCCTTGCAGGGTCAGTAAAGGTCACTGTCACACTTACCCCCTGTGTGAACTAATTCTAAAACATAGCTCCACACTCAGGTAACACACAGATGACATGGCACAATTTTAGGCTCTAAGACAACTCCATATAACTCTCATGTTCCAACTTTCCATTCTGCCCATGTTCCCCTCTGAGGTGAAACCTGGGCATAGTTCTGGTGATATTTGCTTTACAGTCCCCTCCCTGGAGACAGCATGGATGAAAGGATGAAGCTGCACCTGGCTGGGCTCTTTCTAACCTGCCATCATGAAGATCATATTTCAGCAGGGCTTCTGCCTCCAGATATCAAACAGTCCCTTTAGTGGCACTACCGGATATACCACGCAACTTTAGGGTCACACTGTAATGTCACCAATCTTCAAGCTACCTGAATAATGCTTCCATAAACATCAAAACCCCCTAGATTTTAAGGTTACAAAGGCATCATGAACAGCTCAGAGGAGAACTGGAACAACAGCTATGCCATGTGGAAGTAACCTGCTGGCTTTAGAGTTGCTTGCCCTGGGAAGTACGTACGTAAGTCACTTAATTCACTTGCCTATGGAGGAGGCAACAACTCGCGGAAGAAGCTTTTAACAGTGTAGCTGTAACGTAAGTCTACCAATATTTCATCTTATATTGACATCTACTACCATGAAACGGACTTAAGCAGAATTTATTATGGATGAAAAACTTATGGCTGAAGGTAAATTTCATCTTTGATCATTATCAGCCTCCTCATGCCAATTAAAAGACTTTGATATATTACAGGAACACCAACCTCTGTTCCCTGCGCTGTTTTCCAGTAAATATTGACTTACAGTCTGTTGTTACTTATTTTCATTGTATGTACTTGCCCAAGTGCAAGGAAATAAAAAAATTGCCCACCGCTTCAGGAGGAAGATTCTGGCTGAGAAGTTACCTCCTAGCTGCTCCATTAGCAAGAAGCATGACTGTGTATGAAACAGGGCTGTGAGGATCACTGCAAACCCTGTTGGAGCCTCTGACCACCTTCAGAAAGTATGTGCCTCAAACATCACCACCCTCCCTTGTTCAACCTGCTTTTTCCAACATAATAACATAAAATACAGGACAAGAGAGCCCAGCATGCATGGGCAGGGAGCATCAAGACCCTACATACAGGGGCTGGGGAAGAGCAGCCCTCTGAGCAGCTGACAGCAAGGCCAGTGCTCCTCACCAGTGCCAAAAATAGGTAGGATGAGACAAATGCTATCTGAAGGACGTGCCTTTACAATGAGTTTCTCGAGGTTACATATGACAAAATCTATTCCCAGAAGTTGACAGAAAGAAAGATGACTTGAGAGATGGAAGTCTGACAGAATTATACTCATGTATTCCATGCAGAGCTATGAAAAAAGTTTGGAAATTCACACATAGTTAATTAAACATTACTTGTATTTTCTGAAACCATAGCAGTCTTGGAATCTTAGTCATATTTTTTCATGTAATTATTCTTGCTAGCTGGCAAGCCAGCCTCCAGTGTTTTGTTTACTGTAAGTTATTCTCCAGAAAATAACATCTAAAAAAGTAGGAGAATTGCAGAGCTCAATTGTAGGTTCATTTCTTTGCCCCAAAGCAAGTGATAAGAAAGAGAAATAGGTCAATGATGAATGCCTTTCAAACACTCATCTGTACAGCATTGTGTGTGTATCTTGTGGGTGTAACACAAGGCACATTCTACCAGAAAAAAAGGAGTTTTGTAACTCAGCATGCTGTCCTCGTGTTTTGTTGCTGTTCACTGCACACATATTCCTCACAGACCTCCCTGTGCTCATCAGACAGTGGGCTGCAGAAAGAGAGAAAATAAGTTGTACTGAAATACATCATGTACAGCAGGCTCCACATGGAGTTTTCATGAGTTTCCACCTTCTGCTGATATGGCTCTGATTTTGACAAGATAGGTCAGTCCAGTTCAAAAGCTGGAACCCATAATGGTAATCTTTTACAGTAAATATGTGGGAAAAATGAACAATAATGGAATACAAATATTTTTGAGCAACTGTTAAATGCTGGGGTTAGGCCAAATGGACAGTTGGCCTGGGGCACCAGATTTTTCACAGGCACATGTATTGTTTGCTGAGCACTTAGTCTATCTATCTGTTACCTTCAATCACTCATGGGTGCCTTCATTCTGCCTCCAGGACTGCTGAGACGAGACGTCTCGCCAGAGCCTGGCAGCAGGAAGCCTTGATGTAGCCTCGAAGATGAGGGAAGGCAGCTGCAGATGAATGAATGCATGAAACTAGAGAGTGATGCAGACAGAAGCGTAGTCTGCATGTTGCCATCTTCTGGGTTTCTGTTGTTTTGACTTAGTCAAATAACAGTCTGCCCTCTGCCTTTGGGAGGATGTGGTCCCAGACAACAGCTTTGGATATAAAAGTGTAAGGTGGCAAAAGGGTTTATTCACAATATGTATTGACAGCTCCAATCTTGTCATTTTCTTCTTTCTTTCCTTCTGTTCACCTGCTTCTAGGCCTTTGTTTCATGCTTTCTGACTTCCCTGAAATCGACTTTCTTACATTTTCCTTCCACTTTTTAAAAATTTTATTTAATTTTATTAATATTTTAAATTGAAGTGACATGTAACTTGCACAGGTGTTACAAGTTTTCGAGAAATCAATTGTACTTACTGAGCAACTCAGTCTTCTGATGACTAGCAATGTTCTTCAGAGAAACATGAAGACAAAATAAAAACTATAGCTCTGGGCCTTGCCTAAGTAGGACAGTTTCTTACATGTTTTGATATTGTGTCTCTTACAGCAATATTCTACATGGAAAAGACTGGCAAACATTAAATCAAGCTGTTAATAAGCCACCAGGAAAACAACCAGTTTAGAAATACTCACTATCGTACAAGTGACCCATTCTGACCTCCCGCAGTTTTGTTTTCAATTGAAAAGAATCCCCAGTTCAAGCATGCAGCATGGGTGCCTCCTCATCCAGTTAGACATTCCCTTAGGAAAAAAACCCAAAACAACAAAAAACCCCATAAAAAACTAGCACATGTGTTTCCGAATTTTAACAACCCCATGCTACCTAATAACTACTCTCTTATTACTCAGTCAAACTCTAAACACACAATCATGTGCAAAGAATCTGCAACAAGCAAGTTTAGAAGCCAGGTGTTTGCTGGGATCCCCAACAACCACTGTATAGACAAAAATCTGAGAGGAAAACTGGGATCCAAAGAAAATCCGTATGGGGTGTATGTCATATGACAAATAATTATTTGGCTAGTCTTAGCAAAGATGAAAACAGGATTATTTTGTAATGCACAGTACTGAGCAAATAATTGCCAGCAGTTATTATCCTGGTTTTGGACAGTCTTATATGAAGATTTTCCTCAATTTTTTTTTTTACTTGACACAAACAAAAAATTCAATAAATAAACTCTAATGTTCAATTAAGAACATTGATTGCTTTGATTATTTGCAGACTTCCACTTGTGGTCTAATAAGAAATATCTGTTTTTTCAATTATTTGATTAGAGTAGTGTAAAAGTGCATTTTGCATAAAAGCACACAAGGAATGAAGGCAACCTCATATCTCAGAGGCAGAAGCAACTCAGAATGGTTCACTAGCCTTATCATAGGGTAAATACATTATGAAGCAATGGTGGAAATCTGGGCTGCACATATGGCTTGTGTGATTCATTTGCAACATATACTAGAATGCTGGAAATGGCTTGTGGATGTGAACCTCAGTGACTATGGTGTAAGATTTAGTAATCTCATATATCTTAGGATTTAGTACCTTGTATATCTGTCTAGAGGAATAAACGATTAGATATAGGACACAACTTCAGAAGAGCAACAGTTGTGATGCAACAAATATGATATATGATTCTCCGCCCTTCCTCCCTAAATCTCTCCAGTTTCCTCATGTTCTCTCTGGGTATTGTTTTTTTAACACAAAAAACCTCAGTGTGCCTTTCCTTTTCTATTAAAAAAATTCTTCATGGAGTAAAAGAAATAAAATTAGATCATAAATTAAATTGATTATGATCTCTTTACCAAGGGAAATGACCCTGTGGAAGACTGTTGGCATATTATTATGACAGACTTTTTTGGTTATGCTTTATTGAATATTTGCCTGGTTTGTCTCTCATAAAGGCTGAGATTTCTGTCACAAGTCCTTGCATACTGAAAGTCTTAAATGTCATTCTTGTATTGCCTTGCCACAGTTCACTACTTACATTTTATTTTGTCTGTGGTATACGCATTTGCTATCCACATCAGCCATATATATTAAATTTTTTTTTTCACAAAGCACCCTTTTGTATCTCTACCTCCTTCCTGCCTTTAGTAATTAAATTAAACCGTGTAGCATGGTAAAGGTGTGAACACCAAGTTGTTTTCATTTACCGGCTCCCAATTAAGCATGCAGCTGCTGCACTTGAGAATAATAGCCTCTGACAAAGCAAAAGCAAGGAGGGAGGTAGGCAGAAGGATCCTTGCTGCAGCAATCCTCATGGATGACCTGTTTTAAGGAATCGTTGGGAGCTGGCATTGATCTACTACAGAACAGAAAGCCGCCTGGCTAATGAAGGCATCAGTAGGAGTACATGCAAAACAAAGGTTTGGTCTTCAGTGTTTTGACAGAAAGTGCAGTTGCAATGGGCCTTATGTTAAAACTACACCTCTTAATGGCTATATTTTATTTTCTTAGAAGTATTGAATAAGGTGAGGAAATAGATGAAGAGCAAAATGAAAATAATAGCGTTTAGAAGCAATATTAGTGTAAATACAATGCAGTAGAAATTGAATTAGCTGTGGGTCCCTGCTGAGCTGTATGAAATGGCTGTTAAAGCTAATTCGCATTGTAACACATAATGGTATTATCGATTTACTTGATACATGCTTAATGAGTGTAATTTTTCAGGCTCTTTGAATACAGTAAATCCTGTTTACTCTTTTAGTGCAAACCTGCCTGCTGTCTATAATTTGACTTTTCTTTTATTGTCTCCTCATTGTTCATTCAAATAGGCCTGCTCACATTCCTTTGCTGGTAGAGCTTGATAACATATTCTGTGGGAGCACCTGCGTGACCTTTTTATTACATCTCTGTTATCCTTTGTGACAGTCCAGCGGGAAATTCAAGATAAACTAACAGCTGAATGGCAGGAGAGCATTAACCCCTTCAGGGATGGAACTTCATTGAAAC
The DNA here is from genome assembly GCF_964289735.1 of Phaethon aethereus. Lineage (NCBI taxonomy): Eukaryota > Metazoa > Chordata > Aves > Phaethontiformes > Phaethontidae > Phaethon > Phaethon aethereus. The sequence continues at coordinate 67,095,004 of NC_138578.1, read as the reverse complement.
ATCATGACACCACATCATGGAAACACGAAGAATGGGTCAGGGTCCACCAGAAAGGTCATTATGAGGCTTGAAAACCCTGAAACTGTAAGGACACAGCTGTGACAGAATGGATGAAATTTGACACTAAAGCACAAAAAGGAAGCAAGAAGGCTTTTAAGTTTTTGGTATTGCACAAAATATTCTCCAAGGGCAAAGGGGCTTCAGACTTTGAAAGGGCATTGCCTGCCTTGCAGTCATTCTCCTGGTGAGCAGGGAGTCAAGATTTTTCTTGGCACAAAAAGGATTGAGGGTAAATTTAATTTTTGTTTTGACCACATGGTTGCTTTTATTCTCAACATTTTTAACCCCTGTGTGATTAGAAGGCACATTATTAGTGAATTACAAATTCTATTTCATAGCCTATGTATTTCCATGTCATTCAACTACCACCCTGATTGCCTAAGTCAAGTACGTTTCAAAAAGAATGAAGATTCACAGTGTATTTATTCATGTCTTTATGGTGCCAGTATCTGGCCATCCTATCCTGTACACAAAAAAAACCCCAGTACCTAAAAATCCTTTTATAGGTTTAAACACATTATAAAAATGCAGGAAATAAATTGTCTTCTTTCCACTAGGCCACTATGTTTTCTGTGTCTTCACATGAATTGAGGCCTGGAAACTACCACGAGCTGTGGGCATGGGTTGCACTGATCATGGCATCTCCTTTCTACTTGTTTGCCAGGTTCATCATGCACGGGGATAGAGAGTATTAAAAACTAGAGATTTTAGAATAATCCAAATTTGTATCCAAAGAGATGAAAATATTTTGGGTTTGAATAAGATCATCTTTTTCCAAATGTCTGTCTCAGTCTGGCACATTGCCAGAGTTGCTGCCCTTTCTTGATGGTGGTGCCCTTCACAGCAGCAGACACACATCATTTCTTGTCAGCCTTTGATTCTGCAAAATCCTACTGAAATGAAGAAAAAGAAAATACTCAGGACACTTTATATCCTTTCCTCTAACCTTTCCAAAATATTGGTGATGACTAAAGGTTCAGTTGTCCTCCATCTTCTCAGCGATCACACCTCGGATTGAACTGTAGTTCTGAAATACCAAATAAAAGTAATAGAAAAATAAAAATAGTCTTAAAATCCTTCTCCAACTACCCATTCATAATCAACCTGCTTTTTAAAAAAGGTACATAAAATGAGTTTTCTACCAGTACAAAAATTTACAGATTAGATTAAAAATGATTTAAAAAATAGAATCTATCTCAGTACCTTAAAAATCCCTACTTAAATATTCCATTAAATTTTCATGCATGCACCCTGTCCTCCCCTATTCAGTCAGGTCATATTATCAGTTTTAATTACACTTCATGAGCACTGATCAGCTACATGAATACATTTTTAGCTGATGTCTTTTTAAATTCCGTGCATATTTTCTACCAAATATACATTTTAAGAGGAAATATCATAACAAGTTCTCTGTTTCCACTTACCTCAAACCCAAAGGTCATATAGCTTATTGATTGAACTGCTTTTTCTTTCTGAACTTCTGCAATGCCATACAAAATCCATTTCAATATCAATTTATAATAATCATCAACCTTGATAGTAATAATAATAAGAGAAAAACATATGTGATTTTTTCATATTTATCCACTGTAGAGAGTAGCTTATTCTTGGAACAGTACTAATGAAGACTTGAGGTTCACTGTGTCCTGATTTCAGCCAGGGTAGAGTTAATTTTCTTCATAGAAACTAGTGTGAGGCCATGTTTTGGATTTGGGATGAGAAAATGTTGATAACGTGCTGATGTTTTGAGTTGTTGCTGAGCAGTCAAGGACAGTCCAGCTTCTCGTGCTGCACTGCCAGCGAGCAGGCTGGGGGTGCCCGGGAAGCTGTGAGGGGACACAGCCAGGACAGCTGACCCAGGCTGGCCAAAGGGATATTCCCTACCATATGACATCATGCTCAGCGTCTAAAGCTGGGACGAAGAAGAAGGAAGAGGTGGAGGGACGTTTGGAGTGATGGCGTCTGTCTTCCCAAGAGACCGTTACGCGTGATGGAACCCTTCAGCCTGGAGATGTCTGAACACCTGCCTGACCATGGGGAGCATTGAATGGATTCCTTGGTTTGTTTTGCTTGCGTGTGTGGCTTTTGCTTTATCTATTAAACTGCCTTTATCTCAACCCATGAGTTTCCTCACTTTTACTCTTCTGATTCTCTCCCCCGTCCCACCGTGGGGGAGTGAGTGAGCGGCTGCATGGGGCTTAGTTGCCGGCTGGGGCTAAAGCACAACACACTGTTCATGAAAATCTCCAGGATTTTCATGCAGATATTGGGAGCACATGGCTTTAACCATTTCCCTTCTCTTGCCAAAATTACCTACTCAGGAATCAGTCTTTCTTTTTCCCTATTTTAAAAAGTTTATGTAAAAAGATAACAGTAAAAACAGTGTTCAAGTACAAACCTCCTAACTGAAGAGACTAAATGCTACATCAATCATTAAGGGGGTTTAACTGTCACAGAGGACCTTTTGTTCTGCTTGGATTTTATTTCTGTCCATATCCCTCTTGTCTACCACATTCCTACAGGCAAAAACTCTTACAAATTTATCATCAAATAAAACAACCATGAAGCTATTTTCCAAGGGTATTAGTCAACTGAAATAAAAAATTGAACTTCTGATCTGTTTAAGCCAACACTCTTCCTCTGGAGTTGTGATTCTAAATTTTATGTACATACCACCGCTGCCACAAGCTGTCAACTGACTCTAGTCACAAGTGCACAAATAGAGCTAGACTTATTTATAATGGGTTATTTCTCTTAAAAACCAGTCATGCCCTAGGCTTACTTTGATAGTAATTAAACGTTACAAAAAATGTGTTTGATATCTGCTACTATTTGTCCAGACAGTTGAAAAAGATTAATGACAAAATAAACAAAAAAAAAGAAATAGTCTTGGAGTTCTTCATTGTAGGTAACCTTCCATGAGATTACTTATAGCTATCTATGCAGATGAGAAGGTAACAGTCACTTACAGGTTTTTTGTTTGCTTTGGCAGTAAATAGAGATGTCTTAATTTTCTGGTGGTGTTAAGCTGTTTTTTTTACAAACAATATTTTTCTCATTAAAAGACTAGAGCACAAAGGTATTAATTAGTTTCAGTATACTTGCTTTTAAATGAGGCTCTCTTTTTCCCTTTCTCTTTTTTTTTCTTCTTTTTCCTTTTCCTGAAAAGTAAGGCATGAGAAATCAGAAAAAAAACCCCAACAAACCAACTATCCCATTAGAAACTCAAAGTAATTAAGGAGAAACAAGTCAACAAGTCAAATCCTACTTTTCTGTAGTGTTTTCCATTTCATGGAATATATATGGACTACAAATCTGTTGCATCTTTGAAGAAGCTGGAATAAGAAGAGGGTACACAACCCCAAACCCACAAGTGAATGACACAAAACGGCCTTGCACCCTGCTCGGGCAGGCTGCGGGTCCCAGAAGCACAGGCTGCTTGTGGACTGTGTGATGGAGTAGGCCAGGGAGCAGGCAGATGATTGACACCACTGAGAGGGGTGATGGAGGACACACACTGAACACCTGGTGCTACCTTCTCACCAGGTCTGCGCTGCCCAGGGCAGGAGGGCTAAGCATGCCGAGGGCAACAGGGGCCCACGCTGACTCCCCCGTCGTGTCCCAGAGCACTTGCGGTACCCGTGGCTGGGCCTGGGCTTGCACCCAGATGCGTTGTGTTTGGGACAAGTCTGGCTCAGGCATATGACTTAGGTTAAAAGGCAATTTATATATATGTTTATATATACCCACATAACCCCACTTCCTTAAATACTTTTGTCATGATTATCATAAGGGTGTATAAACGTTAAAAATCCAAGCATTCAAAATGTTTTCACACAGGTGCAGTCATTCCATAACAAAACGCATTCACATAAAAAATGATGCCTATCTCTGAAACTGCTAAATAGCTTGTCCAAGATTTTTGGAGGAAAAAAAGACTGTTTCAAAACAACAGGTATTTAAATTCTTCTGAGCTTGACAATGTCTGGCTTGCTCTGTAATTATAATTTACCAGACATAAGGCCAGAGGGTAATTTTTCCCTGATGTTTCCCTGATACAAATGAGCAGTGAAGTCCGAAAATACACCAATTTTCTCTTTATTAAAAAAATGAAAATCATAGTTACCTGCTAGGAACCATCTCTTTGATGTAATTTATGAACATAAGTAAAATACCATATCTATAATCACAACAAAAGAAATAAGGAAATCTTGTATCAGTAGAAAACTATTTGTAATTTATTTTTAAAATATCTTTGTATTTTAAACTAACAGAATATTTAAAAATAAAAAAAAAAACCCAAACAACCCAAACCTAAGACAAATTCAAAATCACAGGTGACTTTGGTTAAAAGCTTTGCTGGCTCCAAAGTGAAGTGAAGGCAGCTGATAGGAAAAAAAAAAAGAGCAATGGAAATGTGTTCATGTAAATGCAAAAAAAGAAAATGGAATGTATGAGATATTGAAGATAAAACTCCCTTGAATTATAACTAAATAACTAATGTAGTTTAAACATAATTGGAGCAAGAGAAATTCTAAAATTATAGACGTATTTGTTCATGGAGAAGGTGACACTTTAATAGATACAGAAAAGGCTGAAGAATTGAACCATTTTTCCTTACATACTTCAAGCAAGTAGCAAGTTCATATATGCATATCAAATAAAGAGAGAAGATCTTTTTAGCCCACCAGTAATTAAGGAGAAGCAAAACCTGGTAGCATGAATATTAAGGATGAATAAGGATGTTAAAAAGTCTACGCTGAAGACTCATAAAAGAGATAGCTGAGAATTTGGTTTCCACCACAACATACATGAGAAGCAAATTGGTTTTGCTGGCTTTCACATTTCTTTCACCTTTTAACAATATAAGAAATGTTTGAAATTGATCTTATTGCTACCAGGAGTTAGTACAAAGGATTTATAATATCATAAACATTTTTCTCCAAATTAAATTACTATATACAATTAGTGTAGATTAATCTCATCAAATCATCCAAGAAGTGTGGAATCTAGGCACCCACCTCAGCTAACTGTCCGGATCTTTCACAGGTCAGTAAAGAGAAACAGCTACCTAGAGAGAAGTAATTCATCATACCATCAAACAGGTGTCTAACCTCCCATTGATAGCTATTTAGGTTTTGACCGAGTGTCTCTGAAAGTCAGAGCATGTTGATTTATGTGGATTAACGTATCTACTTAGACATCTTTGCAAGTAAGGTTTTTTTTAAATAGGGGTATTTATTATTAGAAATTCTACCATTCAGGGCTATCATGAAGGACAGACAAATAAACACAGTTATTCACAGCAAATTATTCAGCCTCTCCTTTTTAATAACAGTTCTAAAGTGAAAGCAACATATAGCAAAAAATACTCCCTAAAAGTGAAAAGTTTAAAAGTCATTCTAAGTTTTCTTGCACTACCTAATCTGAAAACAAATTAGAGCTATGCAGTGCACAGCAATTGACCTTCTTAGATACTATATACATCACTTAAGAAGCTAATTGCATTTTAATTAGGTTTCCCTAAATGGACAGTTTTGCAATGAGATATTAGGTTTTAAACATTTTTGTTTTAATGAGTGTAAATTTTACTGGTGATTTGCTTCAGCATAGAAATATCATGACTGAATTAATTCTGCCTGAAGCTATTATACATTTTAAGGCCATAAATGTTGACAAGTACTATATATGATAAGAAAAAAACCCGAGGGAAGTTCAGCTCAAAAAGAGAAAAATAGATGAATAAAACTCCTAAGCTGTAACGGTTCTGCAAAATGTTCTAGGAAAGGCATTTTGAGCTGCAAATATTTTCATATTTTGAAGTAAATTTGAGGAAAGTTTGACCTTTTTATGTATAGTGTCAAGAGAACCCTGGATTAAACTTGAAAATTTGAGATAGAAATCTTTCTCTTTTTTTTTCCCTCAGGTTCACTTCCCATTACGTGACAGTCTCTCATTCAGTAACACACAAATAGTCCTAGTGAGATATCTTCGTTTAAAAATAAGGATATATTTTTCTAGCCACATACAGATTTAACATCATTCTTTTGAAAGCATCTTGCCGGCTTTTATTCACTTGCTAGTGAGTCCTTCCAACCTGCAACGTCATCTCTTTATCAGCTGTTAGCTGGGCTCCATGCATGTGCTTTATAAAATCTCCTTTTTCCCTTTTTCCTGGGAGCCCTGACGCTTCCTTCCAGGGAGGGACGCCTGTTGTCCGGTCTCTGATCACAGCAGCTGGAGTCAGATAAAACAGAGTGGTTGAGTCCCCTGGGCTATAACCCAGCGAAGCTGGATGGTAAGGTCTTTTCCTCCCAGGGTGTGCAGCATTGACATTTTTTCCCAAATGTTTTATGTCAAAGTTCAGCTGCAGTATCTTTCAGGACAAATCCCAAAATTCCGTTTCATTCATAGGTTTTGTTGTTTGCCTAATTGTGTATGGTCTGCCCGCATGTGGGAGTCTGTTATGCATAGTGTCATTTAGTCGAGGTATGTTGAGCCTTTGTAATACGTTATCTTGTCTCATCTGCAGATGCCACACTTAAGGGCTCCTAATGCCAATAAGGGTAACTTAGAAGTTACCACTCATCCTTACTGCAGCAATTTGACATTCTCCTCTAACAGTGGAAAGGTTAACCTTATAGAAGTGACAGAATAGGGGTTATGAGATGACATAATACTATAATCAGATAAGTCATCCTTTTTAATATATAAATTAATGAATATGCTTTTATGTGCATATTTTTGATTAAAAAAAGGAATCATAAAAATAATACATTATTGAGAATGTAATCTAAAATTAGTTTATCCCAAATTGGTATAATCTATAAATTTCATTAGCATGTTATTTATTCTTTCTTTATTAATGGAAAATAATTTAGTAAACTAATGAAGTAATATTACTTCCTGATAGAATTGTAGGTGAGAACAAATATATTAAAGATTGTGAGGGGCCATAATAGTATATTCTGGTGTAAATATATATACCTAAAATACACATTTGCCGGGTATACTTCAGGTGTTAAACAAACTTCAGGTCGGTATCTTTTGATACACAACACTTCAAACATTTTCATTCTATCTGTAACAGCTGTTTTGAACTCTACTTCATTTAAGAGTACTCAAGGAATGTTATACGTAATAAAAATATGAACATATAGGCATACATTATTTCCTAATTTATCTTACTCTGAATAGAAACTCTGAAACTACTATTTAAAGAGGTCACAAGCATTTGGGGGGAGTGGGTTTATACAGATATTTTAATTTTTATATTTATAGATCATTCTTAATTTTTCATCTACATATTTTTCTAACTAAACAAGCATATAATATACTGATGTTACTGTGGGGAAGTTGTTCTGATTCCAGAAATATCTATAATTAGTGGATCTGGATGGTTCAAATTAGTGGTATTTGTACTGAAAAAAGTTTTGAAATGAACCTATGCCAAGAAAAACATCTGGAAAGTCAAAATAGCAACAATCATAGTCTGAATTACAAAGGGAAAATTTAACAAAAATGTAGAAGCATTCAGTTATAGTATGACTAAGGTGGGTAGCCTACCTACTGACCTAAAAGACCATTGAAAAGTGTATGCTCATTTAGGCAACTCATACAGCTCATATAAAAATCAAAGATCAACAGCTCCAGATGTGCAGCTTATATACAGGCATATCTATATGAAAAAGTTAGCTCTGGAAATGGGTCTGCAATGGAGAATTCCGTCTGTATGCTTCCTGTAGGCAAAACCAAAACCTAAATGGCCGACATTCCAGCAATGCTTAACCACCTTTTAACTTCCTTAGCTGAAACTCAGTTCTAATATACTTATCTGTCTAAAGAAACTCCAGACAATTTTAATAACACTTGGACAAGTTGGACAACTGACTAAACAGGTAGTATGTATTAAGTACTTCCCAAATCAGATGGCACTGTGAAAGTTCAGAGGATTTACATTTTTCTTCTGCTAGATCAGTGAACTAAACTGAGCTGTTCTCATGGAGGAGGGGGAATTCTTTTCATTATTTCAGGCAGATGACTAGACTCATTATTTTGTATTTTAAAAAATGGTCCCAAGCAGAGTATTGGCATCCAGATAACTCCTGCTAGAACATCTGGACTATGGAACAGCACAAAGAACTATAAAAACCATTAAAACTACTGAATCACATGTTCCTTGAGGTATACATGGACCAGGACATGAGGCTCTGCTTAGAAATACTCAACAAAACACCTTTAATCTAGAGTTTTTTATTAAAATACCTTCAGTTTACACACAAGGACTCTAAGACAGAATAAGCCATTGACTTCAGGGCATCTGCCAATAAATACAAGAACATGTCTGGGAAAAGCAATCTACAGAACTTGGTGCCCAAGGACCATCCAGAGGGAGAACTCAAAGGGTGACGACATCAGATGTATGGAGAATCTTTAGTCAGACAGGTGTGCTGAAATTTCCTTAGATTTTTTTGTAGACAATCCTTTTCACTACTCAGATGTTACAAGTTAACAAACCTTACCTTTCTACTTATCACTTTGTATTTGTAAAATTGTCTTTTGTTAATCTTAAAGCTCTTTTAGAAAAAGAAATCTTTATTTTTATTCAGCTTAATTTGTTCAGCTCAGAATTACATGCAGATATAGATACATGATGGCGTGCAGCAAATTAAGAGCCAGTAACTCAGTTAAAAATATAACATGGTGGATACATACCAGTAATAACAAAAAGTCATGGGACTTTGACTGAAAAGATCAAGAAAAGTCTTTTACTTTTAAACTTTCTGTAATACCTCAGTATTTAAATTTTAAACTGATTTTGTTATGGGCAGATCCTCATCTGGTATAAATCAGTCTGGCTTCTTTGAATTTGAAAGAGCTGTGCTGATTTACTCCAAGTAACTCCATGTCTGTCCCATAATGTTTTTTAAATCATTCTTCCAGAGAGTATTTCAAATTCATAGATTCTTTTCAAATACATGGGAAGCTGCATTCTGCCTGTCTTTAAGCTATTTTACCCATAGACAAATCTGTGCTGTCAAAACAGGCTTTTGGAAGTTGAACAAAATCCAAAAAACCCAAGCTACATGTATAGTAAAAGTTGGCACCAGTTTATCTATAAATTCTTAACCACAACAACAACAGTAAAATCTTCTACAGATCTGAATTTTCAGGCTGTCTTGTTTAGCTGAAGGGCAATTGCTAATGTAGGTGATCTCACACCTCAAATGCTAAGGACATAAAGACATCACATTTATGCTTTATATTTATTTGTTATGACATTGCCCTGAAGAAAACTAACATTACTGTTAAAAAACTAACACAAATCTTGCAGTGAATGATAGCTTGATCTGTCATGACAGAAGGTATAAAACATGTGAAAAGTCTGTTACCTTCAAATTTGGCTCCTTGATCCTTTCGTAAAAAATGTGTTCCATTTGTGGCAAGTGTAATTAAAACCATACTGATTAATGCAAGACATAACCAAACATCTTAAATCCTGTGAATAATTTACATAGCATTCTGCAGTCTGTTGCTTTATTCATTCTACTTACTACACATGGAAAATTCAGCTTCATCTTCAGATGCACAACTCAGATGCACCATGAAAGGTTCTGGTAAGTAAAAGCCTTTTTAAAGGGAAAAGATAGAGGAAATTAATGTAATCATAACTATTCTTCATAAAGCAATCTCAAAAGAGGATAAACTTCAAGGCAGGATCCAGGACAAAGCTCTGCCATTCTGGTTGCGTAGCAGGACAAGCTAGGTTGCAATCTTCAATATGTATGACATAAAGAGGACCCATCAGCTCCAGATGAAAGTTTAAGTATTTTACAATAACTACTGCATGAATTCATGGATCTTCATGTGCTTTGTGGAGGGCAAGAAACACACATTTTTCCCTAAACTTGCTATTCCAAAGCAAACAGCTATGCTAAACAAACCATCAGAACCACAGTGGTTAAGGTTATGTCAACACCTCCCTGCAGTTTTTCTAGGGACTACAGTTTAATTAGGAAAATTTACCCCAGCCTGAAGCCTAGTTCAAAGAAAAATCAAAACTTACCTAATTTGGAAGAAAAACTGTCTGACAATTTATCATGCACAGGAATTAGGAGAGACGATGAAATTAATGATGTTTCAGGATCTATTTTGCATATACTGGATAATGAAGATATTTTTAGAAAAATCCCAATGCAACTTTTCCTCTATATATTTGAGGCGTCTCTACTCACTGCCTTGTGGACAGACATTGCCTATGAAGTACCATTCCAAAAGCTGTGTGAGTGCACCAGTGTGGGTTTAAACAACAAGCTAATACGCTCAGCTTTGACCACAGAGGGAAAAATTATATCCTCTCCCTCAGTAATCCTCGTAAAGATGCCTTTTGTGCAAACAAACATTAAGAAGATTTCTGTCACTTCTTGGGCTAGTAGCTTTATTTATATGATCATTTTGAGTGGAAGAGGCAGATAGGGATGAGTGAAGAGTAGAACTCTGTGTCCATGTGTTTTGGGATGTGATGAGGGACAGATCTCTCTCACTTTAGAAGAGATGAAAACACTGGTTCTGTGAAAAGCAACACAGAGTCAGAAAAAAGAAGGTGTCTAGATAAAGGGAAAGGGAATGGGAGGAAGCCAGGCACAGCAATGCACCTCCTTTTCCCCTGTTACCTTGGCAATGCACAATGTCTTCACTGTGCAGCCCCCTTCTCTTTTTGGAAGAGTGGGTCTGACTCCCTCTGCATTCTTGTCATGCTGTAAGTGTAAGGGGGGAGCTGGGGATATTTTTTTAAAGTGTGGAATTTGTGCAGGGCTGACAGCAAGATTAATAGAGGAGACCATAAGGATTCCTGCTGAGTACTCTATTAAGCCAATAAGCACTGAACTAAAAAAAATTTGCACAATGGACTGTAATGGCTTCTGAACAGCTGTTCCGGTCTACCATGTCCAAACCTCACTTTTGCAATCATTTCTAAAGTTTGTTCCTCTTTAGCAAGCAAATTCTTTCAGTTTTCGCTATAAAACAAGTAAATGTAACACATTAATTCAACAGTTCGGGGTTTATTTTCCTTGTTTATGTGCAGAAGTGACTTTGCACATTTATATACACTCTGCTCATATTTATATTAATTCCAGTCTCTCTTTTTCTACTATACCTCATGCCTCTTCCCTTATTCATGCGCAGTTAGTCTCATTTTCCTTCCTAGCCTATGTTTTACATCTTCTCTGAAACACTTGTGTTCTTCTGTCTTATTGTTCTTTTTTTCACTGTTCTTTCCTGATTTACAGCAGATCCCATTACTCCCTCCCAACCTTGCCCTTACTCTGTTTCTGCCTTCAGCTTAACCTCCTGTTCATAAGTCCATAAGCTCTAATTTCTCTTCCACTCTAGTGCTTGCTGAAGTAAAATTTAAGATATTTCTTTCTCCCCCACTCCAGTATTACAGAGCATGGGAGTTCTGGGGCCCTTAAAAAGGCAGCTGGTCCCATTTTGTAAGGAAATCATGCACAGATGCTGGGAATCATCCAGGGCTGGTGGGTTTCCAGCCCCAAAAGTCATAGAAATTTACATATATGTTTGTGGCTGGGGAAGGTTTTAGTTTTTTTCCCTTCCCCTGGGAGGTTAGGGGTTGAAGCAGGTTAGTACTGGTAAAGAGAATAACTGGGGATGGCAGTAGGTTTGGAGGGGCTCCCTTCCCATGGCAGAGTAACTCTCTCTGAACTTTGGGAAGTAGTTACAAATTATCATTGGTCTTTCCTACTTAACAGACTGCCATGTCTGAAGTATGGCACTCAAGATGTCCCCTCTGTAGCTGTATCAGCAAATTTTGTTTGTGATTTGGCAGGAAGACAAGCAAAATGAAAATATCCTGTAAGAATCAGATGAATAGTATAACAGTAGAACATTTACTTCTAAAAGGACATTAGAAGATAATCTTGAAAGGTGGATGACTATGTATCCATCTACATATCTTGAAAAATCATGACTGTGGATAGGTTAACCTTGCTCTACGGACATATCACCAGAGTTGGAGGTTTTAAATTGACAATGTATCTTCCAGATCTGAAGTTAGAGGTTAAGCTTTTTGGTAAGGGAAATCCTGAACAGGATGATATAAGACTTCTAAATATACCTCTTGGTTTCCTGGATGTGTTAGAATTTGATCTTTTACCTGATTTATGACATGGGAGATCCAACCATCTGTGGGAGTGCGGATCTGAGAAGTGGATGCTGACCTAGCTTCTGACTTGAAATCTGTTGCACAGAATGTCAGGTGACCACCTAAACCCACAGTCCTCTTCATTTTAACATATAACTTATTTGAAAGTTCAGGCAGAGCTTGCAGTTTTCTTGAAGCCACTAGGAGTAGGCACTTTTAGCTGTGTAGTATTGATTGACCCACCTGATATAGTGAGGTTATGATGTAATATTAGTGGAGGAACTCAAAAGCTCAGCAGTTCCACCTTGCCTGAAAGAGAAACCCTGGCCCCAGTTAAAGGATTGTCTGGTAAGATCCTCCCCTGACAGATTAGGAAAACTGTTCAGTGGTATGTACTGGGCATGTTTTCAAAATTTACAGTTATGGAATCTTGGATATGGGACAGTATATTACTTTATCTCTTGTTTGCGATTAAGGAGATATTACAGATATTTATTGGCATCTAGACACTTGATTTACTTTATAGAAAGCTAAAATTCTTTCAACAGTCCCACCACAAAGAACAAACTGTGGTCTAAAGAAGATCTAGTATGTCATAGCTTTGATAACAGACCTAGCTTTGAAGTTAGACCTGGTCAGCTCCTTTGTCAGAGGGTTTTAGGCAGCACAGGATTCCTAGGATAGGAACAAATGCCTGTACATCTGTGAATGAGAAATTACTTCCATTCACACAGGGAAATAAATAGCCAAGTGGCTGAGGTTATGAGAGAGGTTTGGAGGTCAGACTAGGAGGTTTTCCCAATGAACTAGATCTCTGAGCCATTTTCCTATTGTGCTGATTTGTTTAAAACCAGGGAAAGCTCAAGGGATGTGCTTCAGCCAAGTGGTACCACTGCTGTTGCCTTCAGATCTTCAAGGATCTTCCGGGATCAGAGGATTATACTCTGGAGACTCTTAAGTAATTCTGAGGATTACCTTGCTCTGAGTTTTGGGAAGACACTAGATAGGCAAAGTCTTTGGTGAGTTTGTTTCAACACCTCTTGAAGGAATACTTTAAGTATTTATTGTATAGAACCATTGTAGTTATGTAATTCAGTGAAGAAGTCTGAAGCATGGGAAATAAAGGAAATAAAGGATGACAGATTTTCATGATATGGACAAATGATACTAGTGATACCTAAATATCCTCGTTTTAAATAGGTAAAATTCTGAGAACTGACTTCTCTTCTTACTCTTATGAACTGCTTCAGTTTTGATATTTTCTATTTTTGGTATTTTCTATACGATTTACACTGACCATAGGATCATTTCAACACTAACTCATGGGACTAAATTGTGCTGTAGGCATGCATGTACCGATAATTACCAACTTAAAAAGGGAATACTGAAAGCAGACAGGAAAAATTCAAGAGTTCCTCACAGCAGTGAGTCTCACAGGTAAAACAGGTAAGTATTCTATTGGATATTTTAATATAACATTTGGGTTTTATTGTAGAGGGAAGGAAAATTTAAACACTTAGGTCAAGTGTCTCCTGTCTCTTCCTCTTACTCCTCCTGAATAAGAGGTAAAATCTTTCCTTGATTTTTCTCAATTTTCAATTATTACAGACCACTTGCCTAGCTTCTAGCAAGTCTTCTATCCTAGAAGTTACAAACAGCAATGGTCTTTAAAAAGGATAATATAAAATACATATGTAAGGGCAGACATACGACTCCAAAGCCTTCACCAAAACTTCATTCCTCAAGCAGATGGACTCTAACAAGCTTGGAAGTATTAGGCATCTTTGTCTGTATTTCCTAAGGAAGATCTAAAGTCAGCGTTAAGTCATAAATTAAGATATCCATGCTGTGATACAAACACTGAGATTTGAAAATAATATTGCATGTTGTCCTATTTTATATGTGCATTTGGTCTTTTAAAATGAAAATATTTTATTAAATGTGAATTTTTGCTGCATTACAAAATGTCACACAAATTCAGATGCAGGATAGTAAAATCTGAAGTAAAGTAAGATTGCCAGAATGTTAGTGAATTCTGTAATGTCTCAGATTTCATATCATATTTCCTCCATACAAAAAATTATCCATTCTTTTCTTTTTCCTATGGCTGAGTGCACAACTGAAATTTCAACTCTAAATGGAAACACTCATAAGAAATAAAGCTACACCTACACATCAAAAACAGGCAGCAGGCTGTAAGATAGCGCTAAAAAATACTTTTTGTAGCGCATACCAAAAATTTAGCCCTTCACCATGGAGTGGCATTTCTCAAACTGTAACTAGGATTTCTGCACTTGAGTATCAAAAAAAAGAAAGCAGTATTTAAAGACCAGTATTTCCTTTTCAAAGCCACACATGTACACTCATCTCACCCATCAGTGTTAAACATGATGAATTAATTCACGTGGAAAAACTAAACTGAAATGGTGCTGCTCCCCATCTCTTTCCCCTAGAGAAACAGGGGAAACCAGGCAATGAGCTTCAAATTTGCAAGTGTTCATTTTGGGGACTGAACAGATTTTCTTTAATCCCACCATGCTCCATATTTTCAATCCAAAAGCCAAGTATTTAACAAAGGCTCTCCTCTTGAATAGAGGTATCCTGGAAATTGCCCGTTTCCTGCAGCAGCAGTGAGATTCCCAGCCACTTGAATTGTATGAGGCAGAGCCCTCGAACAGGTCTGTGTGTGGCTGCCAGTGGCAGTGTGGCAGTGTTTTTCTTAGCAGCTGGGGAACTTTAGAAGTTATAATGGGAAGATTTTCAATGACTTCCCAATTATATCTGAATATGATTGGAGTGCTGCTTTGATGTTGCAACATACTATATGAAAGTATCTAAGTTTTCCAGATGTTTCCTCAATAAAGTAAAACATTTTGGCTCCCAGTGACCAAATTTTCCCTATATATTCAAAGCTCCTTTTCAACCACAAAGAGAAATCCTAGATGAATTAAACCATTAAAATTAGTTAGACAACTCTGTTATCTGTGTCCAAGCTGGGCTGGAGTTCACAGCACTGAGTAGTCTAAGTCTGTTAAACTCAAACCTTTTCCCAGATGGGATCTAAACTCAAACCTGTCCCCTTTTGTACCTGTTGGAAATTCAAATATGTTCATCCCTTGGTGGCTTCTCACATCAGTCTCCAACCTAGAGGAAGATGGCGTGTTTTGCCGCAAGTACAATTTCAGGCCTTCAATTAACACCACAGCATACATATTTCCAAAGGATTTATTAGCTTATTAAGTTAAATTTTAAGCTTAAAATAATGAGGTATTAAATAAAATTCTAAAAATAATCAAGAAGAACAATGATGCTGGATTAGCTCTTCAGACATAAGGACAGCTGTCTTTTGCAAAGAATATTTCAAAAAACAACTGAGAATAAGGAATTGATTTAGCCATGTGCTGCTTCTGTGTCTTGGGAATTCTGAATCTGAGAACTGATGTCATAAAGCATCAGGTATTAAAAGGTCTTTCGGCAATGGTATTCACAGGTTTTGTCATCCCCAGGACAAAATTTCTAATCTTGCTTTGGAAGAGGGCCCCTTTTAATGCCTGATAGTTTGAAACTCTGTCAACCAGAGAATGACTTTAACATGATATTGAAATAAACTTACATTACTACCAACCACAGATGGAACTTCATCTGTTGTAACAGCTACAATATTTAAGAAGCCTCAGCCATTGCACTGAAAATATTTAAACAGCTCTTTATACATTTTATGTTTGTCTTATGGTAACCACCAACCATAACTAAGACTTTACATCTGTAGTCTCAACTGAATAGCAAAAGAAGATAGTCAGCTTTCAAATTATTTGAAACTGATAATTTATGGGTTTATCCACGTTTCTGTTTTGCAGAAACATTTAAAACACTTATCCTGAGAAAACCTGAGTAAATTATTACTACAAAAATAATGCATGTTATTGCTTTAATGTTTTACATTAAATAATTTCTCATCTTATGTGATACTGTACTTTTAGAATAGCTTAAAATATGAGTAGATTGTTTGAAAACTTAGGGGTGACCTGTGGTGTTGCTGAGCCTGATTACAAAACTCTCATTGATACCTCTGTTGGTCAGGATTTAACTTTTCTGTGTTTTAGTCTTCTGGACTCTCATCCAACACTATTTGGCCTATGATGTCCTTTGGGGATGGCCCTGAAGTTCCTTCCAGCCACATTCAGCAACAGTTACTGACAAAACTACCACCTTTGGAAATACAGTAGGGAATTTATATTTGTGTATGCAATTGCATCAGTTGCATCTGCAAATACATTTGACAACTGAAAACTCATTTTTGCTCGCAGATTTTCACTCTGACCTTTTTCAGTCTTAGAAGTGGCAATCATAGAGCCAGATAGTCTGTTGCTGGGGTAACTTAGAATGTACCATAAATACCAATAATTCATGGCATACTGCAGATTGATATAATAGACAGATTAAATACCATCCACATTTGGACTTTTCCTCTTTTTGATGATCAAAGTCACAATGTTAGAAAATAGGGTTTTGGGTACTTCCTTTCAGGGTCTATCATTTGATTTAAGCTAAAACAAAGGTTGAAAACTCGGGGAGAATTTTTAACAGTTTTGTCCTCGGCCAGGAGAGGTCACTCTTGTGTGTGGCATAGAACGAATCTGAACACTTTGCCCCTTTCACTAGTTCATCGGAAATCAGTGGCTTTACTTTAAATGAAGAATAACATATTCAACCTTTCCTGAATTTGGGGGAGTTTTGGAATCCAGATTGCACCCATGTTCCATATCTCAGTTGTTTGTTTACCAGGCAAAGTGGTTGTGCTGGCGCTACCAGCACTTGTTTCTCCCTGTTACAAAATTTTGGGAATTTTTTTTCTTTCTTTCCCTTTTTTTTAAAAAAACAACAGTGTCCTTTCACACACGTAACCAAGATCTGGAAGTCTGACAACATCTGTCTGACTCATCATTTTGAAAAGATACTGTGAATGCTGGGAATCAAATTCTAGTTGTGAGACTGAAGGTAGACACTTGAGTGCCAAATTCCATTGCCACTTTACCATTCGAGCCCACTTTAATGAAAGAATGCAAAGCAGAAAACAAACCAGTTCTTTCTGTTGCTACCCTACTGCCAATCATAACAGAGCCAACATGGCTCTTTATACTAAGAATATGAATAATGTACAAAAGAATTTTAGAAAAATACCTTTAGGCTAGAAAACTGAGACTAATCATAGTATTGTTTTTCATGAAAATAAGACTTGCTTTGAAGTGTTTATGCTACTTCCTTACTATTCCCTTGGCTGTATTTTATTTTCATAATGTTTATTCAGCTAACTTAGTTATTTTTGTACTTATCTGGTCTTAATACCTTTTCTTTTTTCCTCTTTCTTGTAATTCATGTTTTTTTTCAGTTTTCTTAGGCTGATTTATCTCTATTAAGAATTGCTTCATAGTGCAATGCATCGGACATAAATCTATTACTTTTGGTACGTCTATTGCTGCAGAAAAATGTGCTTTACATGGAGAGGAATTTTTTTTTCTTTTCAGGTTTTAAACACTATTTTCCATTCATAGAACATCAGGACTAATCTTTAAACACAGCAAAACACAGTCTAGGTGTTCAATTTTTAAATCTATACAGTCCTAACTAAATATATATTGCCATAGAGTTCAGCAGACAATACTACTGGAGGTGTTCAGATAACATAAGTACCAGTCATAACCTTCAATCCGTATGTAAATCAAAGCTATGCCTTCAGGGACCTGCCTATTATTTCTTACAAAGACTGTTGTGAAAAGTTGAGACTTGGGTTCACATTATTATACTACATTTTGAATGCTGGAAAGAAAATATTAACATAGTATCAGTGCAGACAATCAACATCTACTGGAATCATAGTTAAAAAAGGCTAATATTCTCACAATCTATTTAGAAATAAATTACTTGTATTTCTGCGACTTGAACATGACATAGGGACTGGAAAAATCTAAAAAAAATCATTAGAGTTTAGATTGCTGGGTCTTGCAGTTTAAATATCTTGTGGTAAAGGGTGGTTTGCTTTCTGTATTTAGTTGAGTCATTTCTTAGGTTTGTACAATCAGAGGTGGCTCCCAAGTGAGACTAAGATTTTATGCTTCCAATCACTGTTCTGACACAAACACATATAAACTTAAGCCACTGAAGTTAAGGACAAAATTCCTATTGATCTCAATGGGTTGAAGATTTCACCCCAGGCATCGTGGGAGACAGCGCTTGAACTTCATAACATTACCATGTTTCTTTTAACAGTAAGTAAAACAAAATGATATATTTTAAAACTTGTTTTTAAGCTGGTGTATTGTCATGACCCACACTACTCATTAAAAGTCTTTCTATGTAAGTTGAAAACCATTCATTTTTTGCAATAAGAGAAAATTGCAGGCATCTGTATACTTTGTAAAGTGTGTATTTATATATGTACACATGATGTAACATTCATCATGTTCATTCATTTCAGTATATTGAAATAATTGTTGTTTGAACAAAAAACTATATTTTGCCTTCATTTAACAATAGGAGTAAATTAGGAATTGCTTGAAATGTCAGATTGAATCTTACAGTTAGTCAGAGTGAACTGTCTCAACCTCTTTGTAAAATCACAGCAACTCCTTCCCTTCACATGTTGGAATTTGAATAATATTCAGCCAAAGATTCAGATTTACTTTGATTAAATTTATTAAGTAATGCGTAGCATAAGTCAGTTGTTGACTCAAAGGTGTGTATGGTAGAAACAAAAAATACTTTCACATTTATTCTTTGAGTTACTTCAGCGAGGAACTAGAACTGGTTTCACTGTTACATATTGTCTGCTTAATTTCTGCAAACCTAAAAAGTAGCATGCATTCCGAAATTAGAAAGTAAACAAACTACCTATTTACCTTCTTGTTCTTAGTTTATGCACACATCTCCTATCATATGGAAAACAGTGACTTTGTCAACCAAAAAAGCTATTAACATGAACCTTCAAGAAAGCATCTCACAATGATTTACGGAGCTATGAATTGCATGTATCTTATGGATTGAAGATGGTGTATTCTTTGTGAACATTGGAAAGGATGAAAGAAAAAAACAGGTACTCTTCGCAATATTCATCACACCCTTTTAAGATCGATAAATGAGCTCAAATTCTACTCACAATAAATAGCCAAAATAACATTTCCAGCATACTGGAAATATCAGGGATTTTTCAGCTATTACTTGGTAAAAGTATTGACTTGGTATTGTCAGTACACATTTGAAAGAACTAAACATGACAAAAACTAGAGACTTTCAAAAGAAGACCTTCCCCTCTTTCCTTTCTAGTTGTGCTTTTATTGGGCAAATTCCCTCTAATGTTGTATCAGGTTTTGGTGTGAGTCATGTTGATTTAAAACTGGAATAAACCCGTGGAAAACTGGGTAGTCCTGTATTCAATTTTTTTTTTTTTTTTCCATTTAGCCTGTTGTGTGTTTCATGTAGATCATAGCTGCTTTTCAAAGATAGTAGTATTATTTGGTCTGTATGGGGTATATCACATTTAATGCTCCCCTCTTTTGTAATTCAAAGTTTTTACTGAGCCTCTAGTATGTAGCAAATTTGATGATCACCAAGTACCTTCTTCCCCCCATTTTTGTAAGAAAATATTATACACTGAATACTGTTTGACAAAACAAATATCTACCTGAAGTAGAATTGATCATCTTACTGATCAAGTTTGGCATTAACTATCTTGCTAACTCACAAAGGCATTATGCAGCCAATGTGTGAATGCGAATTCAAGGTCACAGCGGTTCAGTCTAAACAACATTATTTGACAGAGAACCCTGGGCAAGCCTGACATTATATCTCCCAGCTTTCTAAATGGTACATTTATTATATTCTTCCAGATGCTCTAAGGAATAATGCTCTTTAGCATTAGCTGTTGAGATTCTGCTGAACATCAGTTTTTCTGTAGATGCTGCTGCTTGAGGCAGAGCTCTAACAAGATGTTGACTTCCATATCGCCTCCAAATTCCCCTCATTTCTTTCTTCCTTCCTTGCATAATCACCCTCACCTCTAGAATATTTTTTTCCAGAGGATCTTCAGACTTCTTTCTGAATGAAAGAAGCAGAAAATACAACCGTTACAGCCACAAGACTGAGTTGTTTTATTTGTTCCCATTCAGCACAAATGAACCCAAGGCACACAATTTCTTGGTATTCGGAAATCTCTACATCTCTATGCCATTGTGGTACCTTTTAGGAAAAACCATTCATAGAGTAATAAAAAAAGAGATAAGGGCTTGAAAGTCCAAATCCAGCTGACAGAATGTAATTTTAATTAAAGACTATTGTCAACCATCATTAGAAAAAACATATCCTCAACAGCTAGAAAAATGCCTTGTCAATCTGCCCATCCACCCCATCCTTCTTACCACAACACTTCTCCAGAAATGGCAAATGTGTCAAGTATGTGATATGCTGCAAAGATATCTACAGAGACCTTAAGCATACAGTGTTACGGGTTCATCAGCCCTTACATGTTAGGATTAGTTGCAAATGCTAATGTTGCCTCTCCACTCCCTTCCGCCTCTTCAGTGACAAGAGCCAGCCAAACGCTACTTTGCAGGCAATGGTCCTCAGAGAGTGGTTATCTCCAGCTGGGATCCTACAGCAGCCTGCAGACTCTATTCTTGGGTACTCAAGAAGTGAAGTACCGTATCAGCTTTTCCTCTGCTGTAAGTAGTTAACAACCACCACCCTCTGCCCTGCCGCCACACCCAAAAGCAGTACGCTGTAGAAAAATGCATGCTTTCTCTTAAAAAAAAAAAAGTAAATAAAATAACTATGGTCATAAAAAACATCTCCACAATCACATGTATTTATTCCTTTTGAAGAAATCTTGTAATTTCCTTCTTTCTTTAGACTTTTTTTTAGACTTTTATACCATCAGTACCCATTTGACTAGAGGGTACATGAGCATCTGTGTAACTACATCTGTGTAACTTGTAAGAAACACTTGTTTTCAAGAGGATCATGAATAAGTGTCTTGTTCATACTTATTGTCTCTTCCAGTCCATATTCAGTTCCAGGTGCAACTTCATGGTAAGGGAATGCATACTTTGAAGGGACATTTTTCAACAGAGGTCAAAGAAAGACAGGGAAAAGATGGATGGATGCTAATATTTTCAGTATTGTGTCTGAACCATTTGTCTTGTGAAGAATCATTTACCTTGTATTACAGATATATCTTTGACTTGACTGCAGAACTAGTCTGCGGTCTTGTCTTAGGCATATTGTTTTAACCAGTGCATACAGCACAAATATCCTTAAAGACTGTGGGATAAGTGGGCGTATTAAGGGAAGCAAATTTTCCAGCCAAGAAAATTGTTGGCACATCAGAAATATCAAGAATTTTTTTTTTTTTACATACTCTAACCTCAATATTTTCACAAAAATAATGACTGCCTTTATTTTTGCTACTCCTGTTAATATATATTACAATGGAAAAAGAAAATCTTACCTGGAGACATCACACCAAAGAACAAGCACTGAAAAGTTATATTATTAATGTCTCTAAGTCTATAAAAAAGATTAAAATTAAAAAGATGAAATAAGAAGGAAAAAAGGAAAGGCAAAGAAAGGCAAGAAAAAGCAGACAAAAACATGCAAGTGAGACAGAAGACTTTCTGGAGAATGACTGAGTCTCTGGTAATACATTAGTTAATATGTACAGGAATAAGTAAAAAGTTAGAGATTCATTTTTGCAACCACTGCTACAATGAAGAGCACTTTTCATATATTTAAATTCTAATCAGGGTTCTAATTCTAAAATGATTAGCCATTTTCCATTTCTTTCTCCTTGTTTTATAAACAGGTTTTGAAGAACTAGAGAATTCAAACAGGAAATGTTAACAATTAATTTACTGATCTTTGCTGACTCTTCGATTATCCTCCTATCACCAGAGCAAGCTCTTCAATATGTTGACGAGTAATTCAATGCCAAGTTTAGTGTAGCCAAAATGACAACAAACACGTTTATGAACAAGGCTGTAGTTATTGCAAAACTGCTGACCCAACTAATACGTAAGCAACCAGGGAGAAGATGCAATGTGTTAAAGAATGTCTTATTTTGAAACCAATCTTCAAGTATTCAAAAAACGTGTGGTTGTGGCACTTCAGGACATGGTTTAGTGGGCAAGGTGGTGTTGTGTTGATGGTTGGACTTGATGATCTTAAAGGTCTTTTCCAACCTTGATGATTCTGTGATTCTGTAGTGAAGAAATTCTAAAATAATGTCGGTATATGGAATACCTGAAGTTGTATGACTAGGGTTTTTCAGTAGTATTGAGAGCAATTAGACATCGAGCTACCAGTGAAATTAAATAATTGAATGTGAGTTGGGAAGACAGGCACATATGGATTAGGTTTCTTTCATGACTGTAACTTATCTTTCCTAAAATAGATACACAAAACAAAACCAGAACAGACATTTGAATAACAGGAAATACGATTTCTTCACACTTTATGCAGGCAATCTCTTTGACAAGAAAAGAAATAAGAATGAAAATACATAGGAAAGTATGCAGAATACTCCAAAGAGGAAAATCTGTGCCAGTTCTTTACCAATTGCTTACAGTGACATGCTTTCTGCCTGCCTTCTGAGCACAGGAGGCAGGAAGGGATGTGGGTTAGCCTGGGAGTTACACAGGGATGGATCTGCCAGCAGGCAGAGAGATGGAATAACTGATTCTGTGCCCTCCTCTTGCAACACTGAATATAGTCAAATATGGAAAAGCGGAAGGCAAATATGTTTGGCCATGCTAAAACTTAGCTGCAGTACAAGAGTTCAAGAATGAGTTCAGCTGGAGAATGTAGCTTGGCTTCTATAAACTGAAATAAACTTGGCTACAGAATTACAGAACTGGTTTGGTTATTGTCACCCACATACCTCACATGATCTAGGTGAAGCAGAGTAGCTGGCACATCTACTCAAGGATTTAGAAAATTAAACTGAAGGATCAAGGCAGCTCTAACATTTTTTAGCTGATGAGGATTTCGGGAGAAAATTTTGTAACAGTATGTAATGCCTTCAAGCATTATAAAGAAAAAAAAACGTACAGAAATTTGTCCTACAGTGCCTTCATTATTGATTGTTACCTCCTTCTTATATGTTTCCACCACTGGGTTATGCTGCTACTGCAAGCTGCTCTAAAGACAGAATGACAAAGATTTTAAAAAAGTTTCCGATTTTTGTGTGGGATGAACCCCATTACAGTGTCCATTGTATATAATTGCCATAAAAAACTTCTTAGGAAAAACATCCATAGTTGTTTTATAAATCCCATAAATTATTATCCATAAAAAATAAAACAGGTTAATTTAGTCAGCAGAAACTTTTAGTATAATTCTCTGATTAATCTTGGATATATATATGGGAGTTGGGAAGGCTTCAACATGTACTTGCAGCTCTGTAATCCTTGAAACTATTGCTCATTAAGAGCAATAAAGATGCATGGAGCCAGATATTTGGTTATGAACATGATTGGATTGAAGGGTGCTCTGTAGGTATATTTTGAAACTTAACCATTGAGCTTTTTTAACCATGTTCTCCTCTCTAGCAACAATTCTCCCCACGCTCAGAGGGAGAATCATAAGAGCTGATTTAACATATGCCAGGCTCTGAAGGATGCAGAGCTGTTTAAAAGCACAGACTAAGATCAAAGTGCTGCTGTTTCAGCCATACACCCTGTTTTTCATCTTCACTCTATTTCCCCTGTCAGCAGTAGAGACACCAAATGTATTAAGAACTTCTATTCCACCAGGAGATTACTCTTGCTCTTAGATCACTCTTAGATACTTCTTCCTCTCCTGAATTATTTGGCCTTTAAACCAGATGGCACTGATAGTTCAGGGCAAAGCCAACACATTGGAAAATTCGGTGTGTTCTATTTCTCACTTTTATCTGACTACATAGCTTTTATTTTTATCCCATTCTAAAGGGACATGTTAAAACATTCCAACTCTTCACATGTACTAGTCATACTGCACAAAGAATGTGAACTGCACATGATGAAAGATACTGAATTAGATTATGATTGCCATAATATAAAACCTTCAAAAGAAATCCTTATCCTTTGCCAGTGTCTCATGGTGCCTTTTGTGGGAACAAATTTTTGGTACCTTTCTTTGACCTAAAAGCTGAAGTTCATGACCTTACGTAGATAATTTAATAATGGACTGATTTCTTCCAATACATTGTCTTTTTATATGAAAAAATGTAGTTTTGGTGACCTTTGAGAGGAATGAGATGGCATAAAATATCTGAAAGATTTTTTTTATATGAAGATATTTATATTTTTATATAAAGATATATGTGAAAGATATTTTATTTTATATCTTTTTTCAGCATTCTAAGACTAGGATTTGACCTCAGAATTCCCTCTTTCCTCCAAAATACGCTAAGGGTATGGCTTCTTCCTCTTTTTCTTAGGGCCAATTGATTTAACAGCTGTATGATAAAACATAATATTCGCTTCTTATCTGTTCTACCAGAATTTACTGGCCCATAGCAGGAGAGGTAGAAGGAAACATTCTTTGTTACCTGACTCACTCAAGTTCACAGATCAACATATTAAGTAGTGAAAGGCAGCGGATTTATTGTAAAAAAAAAAGCCTATGAAGAAAGGCTGATGAGGGGTAAGCATGTCCCAGTGTATTCAGCATGAGCAGAGTGGCAAGGCACTAAGTCAAGGGTAGTAGTATAGTAAACCAATGCAACTAAATCTAGCAGAGCCTTTAGCTTCTCTGATTGGGATGTAGTTTTCTTCTCAGGAACAGATAAACTTTCACAGAGTATATGAAGGCCAGCATATGCATTGAATTTGTTTCTTTTTGTTGTTTTGTTTTGAATAGAGACTTTGAGTAGAGAATAGCTTTCCTGGACTAGGAGCAACATGTTTAGTCTAGAAGCTTCCAAACAGAAAGGAAAAAAGAGCTGAATAGCTCTTTCTTACTGTGTCACCCCCTCCTCAGCTAGATCCAGGGAGGGTATGATCCAGCCAAGAACCACCATTCTGACTCGTTCCTCAGTCCACTTCTGCAACACCATAATTTGATTTTCTTCAGCAGAGATATTTATAATTTTATAGACAGAAATGAGAGAAGAACCAGATTCAGTGATAATTTGCCTGGACCATGCTAAACTAAAAGGAGAAAAAACAGTATAATATTGTGTATTGCTGGATTTTCATGCCTATTCATATTCATAGCATTCATCTATGAGTATTCTGAGGAATAACTATGAGGGCACCATAAAAATACATAAGAACGTGATTTAAAATTCACTGGGATTCCCACCAAAAGGGAATATTTTATTCAACCCAGCAAGCTGTGGACAAGACGTTACAGGTGAGTTTCATGCTCTCTGCTGTCAGAAGAGATTTCTGTCCTCCCCTCTGCAACTCCTTCCCGCCATAGATGCCCATTTGCCTTCTGTCAGTAAGGGCACTTCTCCTTCTCCACAGTGAACTAATTAAGATATCAGGAAAGAAACACTAGTCCCTCCCTCCACCCCCCCAAGTGAATAATTTCTGATCATCAGCTCACCCACCATGTGTCAAATGAACTGCAGTGAGGAAGATGGGAGGACCCTGTAGCTGAGGATGGGAAAAGGAGAAACTGGTATCTTTTTTTGGTTTGGAACAGTTACTAATCTCTGATGTGAAATCTCAGACTAAAGGTTTAGGATGGATTTGGAAAAGAATAAACAAGGTAGGACTCAATACAACAGAATGGGACTAAGCCCTCTGGCCATAAACCAGCCAAAGACTCCACCTGTGTTTAGCTTTAAGGAGCACCATATTGGACTCAGCGTTTGGGATGGAAGGCAAAAAAAACCTCTAGGCTCCTATATTTGTTATTTAAAAATGTAAAAAGTATGGATTTTTTTCAATTACAGCCAAAAGAGAGAGAGAGGGAAAAAAGAGGCATTCAGCCAATTTGTTTTCATCTTTCAGGTTTTGTACAAACTGCAAAAGATATTGACCATGAGAGATTAAAAGATAAATAACATTATTTAGAGAAAATACAAAACCTTAAATTAAATATAAATCTTGATATATCCTAAGTATTCTTTTATTTTAGAATCTTCAAAACACTTAGCTTATCTGGCTAGAAAATACTTCACGATTCTCAATATCCTGAGTCATAATAATAAGAGAAAATAAGAGAGTAATACCATTTCTCAGTGCTATAACACTGTTTTAACACCAATATTAATCTACATATATGAATTTTTGATCAATTTTGAGTATCACATTAACCATGATTTATGCAGTGTTACTGCTTGACACATTTTGATTCCTGATAAAAAGAAACTAAATCAGCAACCTGTATTTTGCTAGAGACCTAACAGTTTTGAAAGTTTTTTTTGTCTGCAAAGCAAAACAATTAATACAGCACTGTAAATGCAACACAATTAATCACAGTCAGCATTCTGCAGCTGCCATGCAGGGAAGCCAGCCAAGCAAGCCCACCAGCACTACTTTGGTGACCTGACCTAGTGTGATGAATGAGAGGACTCCAGTTGGTGAAAGACAGCAAACCTGGCCCTAAATGTATGGGTGTGCAATTCCAAGGTACATGTATTTGACAGCCAAGAAGATTGTTTCACTGGATACCTGTGGAATTGCATAGGGGAAAGCGACATATTAACTATTTTGTGTTAAGGTGTAATGACTGATTTATGCTTGTAAAGCAGATAAATAACAGAATAAAAGCAATGACAATTTTTTCTCATGCTGCCAGTGATGTTTCTCTGACAGTCCTATATTTCTTCTGAGAAATTCAATTTTAATACTATAGCTCAGATAAAGATTCCGGACATACCACACATATTAGCTGAAATTCCATTCCATTGCTCATCCTCCTCTGCCTGTCTGCAAAGCCTACGTATTTTCAGTATTCCTCATTTTTCTTGAGTTCGATTGTACTGTACAAATGCTGATCAAATCACGCTCTGTCATTCCACAATAACATCAACAAATTGAACTGCCCTTTTTTAGAGGGCATACAATGCTGATTTCACAGATGTGTATCATTAGGCAACCAGACACACAAAAATGTGCACTTGAGGTCAAAGCCTGCACAATCTTTATTTTCTTTCCTTCTGCTCCATATGTGATCATTCATGTCTCAGGGTGCTACAGCTTTTTTTTAATCTCATCATCCTCAAATGCAAAGCAAGCTTGATAACTGCCAAAAACTGGCATGTTCTGTAGCTTCACAGCTGTGATACATATGCTTGAGTGGCAATGACAGGGGAACATCATATTAAGTCAAGCTCAAAATGAGAAGCTTTAGGCCACCTTCAACTAAGGGACTGCAAAAATGATGAGATGATCAACTAATCTGATCTTAAAGAGTCTTTAGGGACAGAGGGAATCATTCCAAATAGTCCTCAACGCAATTAGAGAAGGAAGGGAGAAGCAGAGGAAGGGCTACTGCAGTAAACATCATTCTAATAAAAGGCAGGCAGAAGAGGAAGAAGAATGGTTGTATTGGGAACAGAAAGGGAACATCTTCTGGTTCGATAGGAACATTGAACAAATAAACAAGGAGAAAGATTACAAGGAGAAAAGTGTCCTGCATAGGAAATTACTGGAGGGAAGATGCTGCTGCAAAACATGCTGAGTATATAGTGACCTGTATTATGTTTGGACAACGAGCTAAACAAACTGAAGGTTTTAATTATACTTTTAACTTTCTAAATATAAAAGAAGTAGAGATTAGCTTCAAAATCATTGGCAAGGTTTAGCAAACCTCAGGCTCACATCTGAATGGTATTATGTCCTGATGAGCTCATGACTCTGTCTTTACAGCTAGCCAAAGCAAGCAGTACAATTTTTATTTCTCTGTGTGTCTGAGATATTATTCCCTACAGTAAGGAAACACAGAACCTATTGTAGGAATAAAAATGATATATAAACTACCATGATAATCATTACTTTTACTGACTTTTTTTAACATTTAAATGTCTTCAGGTACTGAGTTCCAAGAACAGAAATTAAAATAAATTATTTTATCCAATCATGTAGTTTAAAACATAATAGCATTGTTATTTATTTCTGTAAATAAATTTACTGAAAGACTAAAATAGCTTCGTGAGGCCTTCCTGATAGGCCTCATTACATAGGATGTAATACTTGGTATTTATTTATTAACAGCAATTCCTGTATTTACTTTTTTTAATAGAATTCCTTAACATTGCATCAAAATTTATAAAGGTCAAAAGGTATACATAATCTGTACATTTGAAAATTCCAAACTGCCTATTATTCTATAAATTTTGATCGAGGTTAAATCCATTCAGCCTCCTGCCAGACTGATCAAAGAATGAGAATATTTAGACAACCAAAGTTGTGGAAAACCCAGTGCTGGAATTCACTGAGTATTTATAGTGAGTTAGAGACTTCATCAGCTCACTGAAAACCCTAAAGCAGAAGCATCTTGCATCATGCCTCAATCTACCTATTTTGCCTACCATTGATGACAGGTTCTAATTCTAAGCAAAAAGTTTCTTGGTTTCCTTCCCAAATACCTGAGAGAAAAGATTCTTCTGCTGATGCAATGTCTTATTCTCTACTTTAAGGTATGGAATTAATTTGCATTCTTATTTGTGTTTTTAATTATTTTCTGAGTTGTATTAATATAAGCTCTCCTGAGCTAAATTGTTATTTTCTGTCCACATTTTAAACCTCTGTTGGATGCCCTTTTATTATTTTGCAGTCTTCCCTTGAGTATATAACTTCTCTCAATTTATTAGCATCTGCAAATTCCGTTAATGAGCTGTTTGCTTCCACCTCCAGATCACTAATGAAGATTAAATAAAGCTAGATTCTGCACTAACCCTTTGCATCCTGATTCTCTAGGATATCACACCACTGATTCAAATGAAGTGACACCAACATACAAGTGGGGGAACTCTGGAGATTCAAACCCTGTGGTAACCATCAAACTACGTCATTGTTTTTTGGCTCTAAATGTTTGTGAGTTTTTTAGTCATTTCAGAATGCATCAGTGTCGTGGTTTAGCCCCAGTCAGCACTTAAGCACTACACAGCTGCTTGCTCACTCCTCCCTTCCCCGGTGGGATGGGGGAGAGAATCGGGAGAAACTCCTGGGTTGAGATAAAAACAGTTTAATAGGACAACAAGAGAGAAGGAAACAACAATGATTGCAACAACAATAACACCAACAAAGGAATGTACAAGAACAAGTGATGCAACGATTGCTCACTACCTGGTGATCAATAGCCCATCCCCGAGCAGCAATTCCCACCCCCCGGCCAACTCCAGTTTATGTACTGGGCATGATGTTACATGGTAGGGAATATCCCTTTGGCCAGCCTGGGTCAGCTGGCCTGGCTGTGCCCCCTCCCAGCTTCTTGTGCACCTCCCCGGTGGCAGAGCATGAGAAGCTGAAAAGTCCTTGACTGAGTATAAGCACTACAACTACTTAGCCACAACTAAAACTTCAGTGTATTCTCAACATCATTCTCATACCAACTCCAAAGCACAACACTATACCAGCTATAGGGAAGAAAAAACCAACTCCATCCCAGCCGAAACCAGGCCAATCAGCTACAAAGAATTCTGGAATGAATGTTCCAAGTATACTAAATAAAAGAATATGGGATAGCTGAATAATAATAAGTTATGATATATTAGCTCTCAAGTGAGGCTATTTCAATGGTGAATGGTGGGATGCCTCCTGATTCTAAGTTAATAATATGCTATAACTTAGAGAGAATCAGCAAGTACAGGGAAGTGATTGTGCCCCTGTACTCGGCACTGGTGAGGCCACACCTCGAATCCTGTGTTCAGTTTTGGGCCCCTCACTACAAGAAGGATGTTGAGGTGCTGGAACGTGTCCAGAGAAGGGCAACGAAGCTGGTGAGGGGTCTGGAGCACAAGTCTTATAAGGAGCAGCTGAGGGAACTGGGGTTGTTCAGTCTGGAGAAGAGGAGGCTGAGGGGAGACCTTATCGCTCTCTACAACTTCCTGAAAGGGGGTTGAGGTGAGTGTTGGTCTCTTCTCCCAAGTAACCAGCGATAGGACGAGAGGAAATGGCCTCAAGTTACACCAGGGGAGGTTTAGATTGCATATTAGGAAAAATGTCTTCACCGAGAGGGTGGACAAGCGTTGGAACAGGCTGCCCAGGGAGGTGGTGGAGTCACTATCTCTGGAGGTATTCAAGAAACGTGTGGATGTGGCACTTAGGGACATGGTTTAGTAGTAGACTTGGCAGTGCTAGGTTAGTGGTTGGACTTGATGATCTTAAAGGCCTCTTCCAACCTTAATGATTCTGTGATTCTGTGGCTCTGTGAAATAATAAAGTTGATGTTAAGAATTAATATAGGTTCTAATATCAAACTTATCTTGCAAAACTTTGACTTAACAGTTCAAGGAAACATAAACTGAAACGTCGATAGTCACTTGAAGGGCAGAATCTATTAAATACTGTGTTGAAGTAACCTGCAGTAACATAAAAAGAAATCACACTTCAAAATAGAAACACTTGACATACAGAAGAAAATAGACAGATAAAGAAACGGAAGAAATGCATAGAAATGGAAGCATGCATAATTAGCATGAAAGAGACTTAGAAATGAAAAACAAAATGAAAACAGTTTGCTACAAAACACGTTGACCTTGAAACCCTAAGAAAACCCTACGCTTTTCTCAAAACTCCTCTATAAGATGGGGACATGCACCACGTGACAAAATCTTTCCTGTAATTGTCTGTTCTCATGGTATTCTCTCCTTCAAAAACCACAAATGATATGTACCATAGTATATCTGAGAAAAAACTTTTTGACCTTGTGAGCTGCATATCAAAACACTCACACAGTCAATAATCCCAAGACTCATACTACATACCTTGGGGGTCATTGGGAAGAGAATGTTCATAGGTGACGGATGGTAAAGGCTTCCAAGGAGTTTCACTGCTGCAGTGTGTAAAACGTACATGTTTCATGTTAGAGACCTTTTCTGGCTTACTTATCTCACATGCCTAGGAGATTAGATCACCACCAAAGAGCATACACCAGCAGAGATGGTCATTGTATCCTACCTCAGAGTCCACTTGGGTTTCTTACAAGCTTCTTCAGTCATTTAAAAGGCACAGCTCAGGCTTCCTAGCTCCCCTACTTTTCTAGACATCATCACAGGGCTGTTGGATTGGAGTGGTTCCAAACTAGTGATGGAATTCTACCACAATGACTCAAAAGTACAGTGTATGATTTTAAACTATGGCTCAAGAAGCACTAAAAATATTCAGCTATGAAATCTTGAATCTCACTTAAAACTGACTAGCTAGAGTAAATATATTATAGTCAAGATTTTCAGCAAGCTGTTTGTGCCTGCACAGTATGGAGACCTTGTATCAGCAGAAAACAATCCCTACTTACAGTCTAGACTTCCTAGAAGCTCTCTACAGTCTCTATTTCCCCTCCCTGCTCCTCACTTCCCAGCTTGCTATTTAATGACACATTGGAGAATGAAGATAAAATGCATTTTGCTGTGCCATGTACAGCCATCACCTCCCTTAATACCAGTGCAGTCAATACAGTTTTGTCAACAATGAACTGCACGAGATTTTTATGTATGTATGTATTTATTTATTTATTTATTTGCTTTCTGATACTTAGTTATTTAAGATTTCTATTTTAAATATTTCTGTGCAGCAATGTATGACTGGAAGAAGAATTATATAAAAACAAACATTTTCAATTAATGGAAGTTGTGTTAATACCTTAAACTTCTATAAACAACAAAATAGTCAAGAGCCTGGCTGTTAAGTGCCCTTCTGAGAAGCACCTGGAGATTAAGATGAACAACAGGTAGCATACGAGCCAGCTGTGTTCTCACTGTGAATAAGTTTGCAGTGGCATGGATTACTGCATCTCTGTTTGCCCCCCCCAATTCAAGAAGGATGTTAAGAAAATGAAGAGCATCCAGCAGAGTGCTAATAGATGGCCAGGAGCCTAGAGCGCAGGACCTATGAAGAGATCATGAGAGAGCTGTGCTTTCAGGTTAAGAGGAGGTTAAGAGGAGGCTAAGGGCAGCCTAATAGCAGCCTACAGCTGTTTGAAAGGCAATTAACAAGATGACAGATTGTTCCTCATTATCATTACATCCTCTGAATATTTTCCCTGAAATATCATGTTGTAAATCATGGTATGATGCACAGGAAAAATCTATTAAACTTATCTGACCTGCTTCCTCAATACCACATGACTGTTACCTGTTCCTAATCTCGTAATGCATCGTCCATGAAAATTGGAACATGGTGGCCTCTGTAGAAGTTTTTAATCTTTTATTTGTTTCCATGAGAAAGGTGTATTTACAGTGACCAGATGCCTAATTTTCTAGTGTGAGATTAGAGTATTTAAAGGACAATGTCTCCTCTCTATTCTACAAGCTGAATAAGTTTGTCTCTAGTTAATGAGGAGACAAGAGGAAATTTAAAGGCATAACCATGAACTGTGGATAACTGACATAACTTCTGAAAAACTGCTTTGAATTAATAGCAAATTTAAACTCTATTCTAAAATGCTTACATTACCCAGTCTCCCATGGAAATAACTTCTGAAATGTTCCAAAGCCAATTTGAAACATCAATTCCCCTTAGCAAGACAGAGGGCTTAAAATCACAGAGTGATTTCAATCATAGGGTGATTTTAAGAATTTAAAGGTTACCACTTCAATCATATTGAGAGAGAGAGAGAGAGATATATATAATTTTTGCTTTCTGAGCTGTGTACTAACTCAATTTTGGGCCCCTGGATGCTGAGGTGCTTGAGCGTGTCCAAAGAAGGGCAACAAAGCTGGTGAGGGGTCTGGAGCACAAGTCCTATGAGGAATGGCTGAGGGAACTGGGGTTGTTTAGTCTGGAGAAGAGGAGGCTGAGGGGAGACCTCATCGCTCTCTACAACTTCCTGAAAGGGGGTTGTGGCGACGAGGGTGTTAGTCTCTTCTCCCAAGTAACTAGTGATAGGACGAGAGGAAATGGCCTCAAGTTGTGCCAGGGGAGGTTTAGATTGGATATTAGGAAAAATGTCTTCACCGAGAGGGTGGTCAGGCATTGGAACAGGCTGCCCAGGGAGGTGGTGGAGTCGCCATCTCTGGAAGTGTTCAAAAAATGTGTGGATGTGGCGCTTCAGGACATGGTTTAGGGGATGTAGTGGTGCTGGATTAATGGTTGGACTTGATGATCCTTCCTTTGGATGGACTTGATGGAAGGTCCTTTCCAACCTTAGTGATTCTGTGATTCTGTGATTCTGTGGTTTGCTGACAGAAATATATTGATACTTTGCTGGCACCATGTTTTAAAGGAAGATTTCAATAAATGTATTATGAACTATCAAGAAGAAATTAAATAGGATAAGGTCTTTCAGTAATTTTGGTACTTCCTCCTCTTTGTTGCTGGAAGTCAACACGAGCTTTCCCACTAATTTGTATGGGAGATGGGCATCACAGCAAGGCATGATACTTTTGAAAAATGTATCCCACAGGTATTAGAACATAGATTAGTCAATGAAGGGAAATGACAAGAAACAAACTGCTAAAGACTGGACAGAAAAACAGTACAAAGTGCATGTTGGAACAAATTCTGCTGAAAAGAGAATCCCAGCAGACTCCTTATTTCTATAGAACTGAAGACTAACACTGTCATCAAACTGACAAACGACATTCACTGGTGTAGCCAGAATGAAGAGCACAGTGTTACCATCACAGAAATAATTTGTAGTGTAAGTTAAGCATCAGACACGACTGTTTTAGACTTAGCTCAATTCTCTAAAGTGAATACAAATACACAAAAAAAATTATTAAAAATGGAGCCAGGAGGATGATCAAAGTATTGGAAAGCATGCCTTATAGTCAAAGACTCAAAATCTGCCTGCTTAGAGTATCAAAGAAAATCTTATGGAGAGATTTGATCACAGTGAATCTTAGGGGAATGACAAATTTCTTAATGAAAAGGTCTTCAACATTTCACCCAAAAATGTATCCAGAGCCAAATGCTATAAGTTACTGCTAGAAAAATTAAAACTGCAAATATGTTAAGAATTTTAAATAGTAAAAATTATTAGCCACTGAAACAGACTACTAGGACTATTGTGAGTTCTCCATCTCTTAGAATCTTTGGGTTGGAAGGGAGCTTTAAAGGCCATCTAGTCAAACTCCCCTGCAATGAGCACAGACATCTTCAACTAGATCAGGTTGCTCAGAGCCCTGTCCAACCTAACCTTCAATGTTTTCAGGGATGGGTTGTCTACCCCTCTCTGGACAACCTGTGCCACCTTCCTTGTGAAAAATTTCTTCCTTCTATCTAGTCAAAATCTGCCGTCTTTCAGTCTGAAACTATTGTCCTATTGCTACACACCCTTCTAAAAAGTTTGTCCACATTTTTCTTATAAGCACCCTTTGAGTACAGAAAGGCTGCAATAAGGTCTTCCCAGAGCCTTCTCTTCTCCAGGCTGAACAACCCCAACTCTCTCAGCCTGTCCTCAGAGGAGAGGTGTTCCATCCCTCTGATCATTTTTGTGGCCTCTTCTGGACCCACTCCAACAGGTCCATGTCTTTCCTGTGCTGAGAGCTCCAGAGCTGGACACACACTCAGGGATCCTTCTCAGCAGGGCTGCTCTCAATCCCTTCATCCCCCAACCTGTACTGAAACCGGGGGTTGTCTCAACCCAGGTGCAGGACCCTGCACTTGGCCTCATGGGGTTCACATGGGCCATTTACTCAAGCTTGTCCAGGTCCCTCTGGATGGCATCCTGTTCCTCAGATGTGTCAACAGCACCACTCAGCTTGGTGTCATCTGCAAACTTGCTGAGGGTGCACTTGATGCCACCATGTCACTGATGAAGATATTAAACAGTACTGGTCCCAATACGGGACCCCTGAGGGACAGCACTCGTCACTGATCTCCATCTGGACATTGAGCTGTTGGCTACTACCCTCTGGATGCGACCATCCAACCAGTTCCTCATCGACCAAACAGCCCACCCATCAAATCCATATCTCTCCAAGTAAGAGAGAAGGATGTTGTAGGTGACCCTGTCAAAGGCCTTACAGAAGTCCAGATAGATGACATCAGTAGTTCTTCCCTTGTCCACTGATGTCGTCACTCCATCCTAGAAGGCCACTAGGTTGGTCAAGAAGGACTTTCCCTCAGTGATGCCATGCTGACTGTCTCAAATCACCTCCCTGCCCTCCATATGCCTTAGCATAGCTTCTAGGAGGATCTGTTCCATGATCTTCCCTGAGGCTGACAGGTTGGTAGTTCCGAGGGTCCTCCTTGCTACCCTTTTTAGAAATGTGAGCAATGTTTCCCTTTTTCCAGTCTCCAGGGACTTTACTTGACTGCTATGACTTTTCAAATATCATGAAGAGTGGCTTGGCAACTACATCAGCCAATTCCCTGAGGATTCTGGGATGCACCTCATCAGGTCCCATAGACTTGTGTATGTTCAGGTTCCTCAGGTGGTCTCGAACCTGATCTTCTCTTACAGAGGGAGGGACTTTGCTCCTCCAGTCCCTGAGTTGCAGGCCCCTTGAGAGGTGTTGGGAAGAGACACTTCCAGCGAAGACTGAGGCAAAGAATTCGTTCAATACCTCAGCTTTCTCCTCGTCTGTTGTTGCCAGTCTCCCAGTCTTGCTCATTTTTGGGGTACGCTTTCTCTGACCTTCCTTTTCTGGCTGACATACCTGTAGAAGCCCTTCTTATTATTCTTTGCATCCCTTGCTGAGTTCAGCTCCAGCCACGTCTCAGCCCTCCTGACCTGATCCTTACACAACCCGGCAGCGTCCCTGTACTCATCCCAGGATACCTGTCTGGGCTTTCACTGCTTGTGTATTTCCTTCTTGCCCTTTAGTCTGCCCATCATGTCTCCACCCAGCCATGCTGGTCTCATGTCTTCCTTTCCAGATTTCTTACACCTGGGGATCGAGTGCTCTTGCACTCGATGGAGAGTGTTAAAAATGTAAAAAAACTTAAAAAGTTTTGCTTTTAGAAGTCATGCGCTAGTTAAAACAGTAATCAATCTGGGGAGGACCCGGGGCCTGTATCATGAAGGAGGGTGGACTACATGGTCAGAGTGTTCTCTCCTGGTTTAATAATCTGACATAGTCAATAATTTGAATTAGTGTGTTAAAAATTATTGGATATAAAACAGATGCAAAGAAATGTTCCAATGACATTTATTTGTGAAAGTGATACAGAACCATTTTCTCAATAGCAGAAACGTTATCTGTGGCTTCTCTCTCTTGTTAGGATAATATGTGAATAATTGCTTGTTAACCTCAAACAAAATTTTATCAAACTACCTTTGATATGTTGGACACTTAGACTTTTTTTCAAAATTCTCCTATTCCAAAAAACTGCACATACAACTCAAAACTACAGGAATGTGAACTATTTTTTAAAGTCCTATAAGCTTTGAATGCTTGGGGGGAGTTTAAGAAAAGTAATTTCAGAAATCCTTCTCCAACAATATAAATGCACTAAATTTAATATACTATTTTTGTTCTAAATTCACGTGGCAAAAGGGCTTTTAAGATTTTCCAGATAAAACAGATGATTCAAATATATAAAGTTCAAAAGATTTTCTCCTAAAGGAACTCTGTCTTTGCAGTTCAGATCTTTAAGAAAAAGCTTAGTGCAGCTCTCAGTTCAACATCTCTTCTTACAAAGGTTCAAAAGAGCACAGAGTAGACTTTACAATATATGTTTTCTCTTAGGTTGCCTGACATGTTACTATTGCTTTTTTTAATTTTATTAAGTTGTTCTTTAAATCGAAAACTTATCATTGAGGCTGGCAAGGGTGATGGATTTATCCCTCTCAGAGGATGTTAAGCTCACTAAGTTTTAGGAGGAAAGGAACAATCTTAGAAGGCTGTAAATTTTGTTAAATTTTAAGATTTTTTAAAAATATAATAAAATTTGAAACAAAATTAGGGCTTTTGAAAATGTGAAAGATTGCTCATTATTGTACAGTGGACCAAACCATCCTTTGATTTAAGAGGTGTCTCTGCTTTCTGTATTTGATGTAACATGGTCATGGGCAGTTGGGATTGAGGGGGTAGGGGTTTCCTGCCTATTTTACAGAAGGTCAGAGATTGTGTTTTGCTGCTTTTTTTTAATACTGTGTATCTGAGTAAACTCAGATGAGGATACCTCCCTAATTTCCTTCTCTATAAGGAGGCAAAAATAGGAGGGATTAAACACAAAGGACAGACCAAGTATAGCTTATTTGCAAGACTTGTTTTAGGAGAAAAAATACGCAATTTGTTGTATAAGATTCAGAGTTTAAATAGGGGAAATAAAACATCTTTTTCTAGCCTACTCATTAATTTTTTTATTTGTTTCATTCACAGTTCTCTATTTGTCTGTTCATTTTCTTCTGTGATTTAACAGGCATAACTTTTATAATCTCATATAAAGTAACACTTCTTCCAAACAGTGAAGATCAGGTATCAGATCAGATTATGTGTGGCTACATTGGCAACAAAAATAATATTGTAAGAATAAATTGTGCCTGCCTGGCAAGTTCTCATGAAAGGCTTGTTTATCTTGTTCTCTGTGTTTAAAGGTATAGCTAGCTGAGGCTAATTTTATCAGGAGTAATCTAAATGGTTATATTTTCTTTTAAGGATTTGTATAAATTACTATTTACCTTTCTTTTCAGATTTCAGGCTAATTACCAATTGCTACATTTTTAATAAGTAGTAAGTGGCTGTTGAGTAGAGACAGTGGATCTTTTGGTTGGAAAGTGCATCTTTTCTAAGAGAAACAGTGACTGGAAAAAATTATTTTCTTGAAAGATTCTTGAAAATTCTCTTAGCCTGCCAATATCCAAGTATCAGACATTAGGTGCAAGTGATATTCAAAACAAGGAACAATAACAATTCTCACATCGCATGCTGTAGGATATATTAATTTTGTATAAAAATTTATTCTGCCATCTGAGTTTTTTATGATCTTATTCCTTGAGAACAAGATTTTTAAAAATCAGAGTAGGAATGACTTGGTAATGACTCAAGATTTAACACAGAATATATTTAGAAGGGATGGTGTTGCCTGCAAGAACATTTCAAAGCTCATTTCAACTCTGATTCTCTGATACTTCGGCACTCCATCCACAGTGGACATAGGAATGATTTGTTTTCTTCCTCTTTGCAATGTGTCTGACAACTCAAAGATTCAAATAAGACCACCACTGTGATCTTTGATCCTTTTCTTTGCTCTCCTTTAGATTTCCCCCTCCTAGTCAAAATCTTTTTTGAACTGTTACGTCCAAGACAGGACAGCTACTGGCCTGGCCAGCACTACGTTGTTTGAAAGGGCCACTTAGTTTGTCTTCCACTTACATTATTTACACATGCTGGTATTATTTGTATTTCCTTAGCAGTGCTGCATCCGCAGTTCACATTCAGCCTTTGATCTGATAAAAATTGTATGCCCTCTTCTGCATAACTTTAATTTAGGCCCTTCCACTCCTGTGAGAGACAGATGATTATTTCTACCTGTCAAACTCTACATTTGTCCCTGCTGAACATTATCCATCTTTCCAAGGATTATTTCTCCAATGTTAGGATTATGCTGAATCCCAGCACTGTACTCAAATGTGCCTGCAGTCACTCCCACTGGTGAAGCCTGTGTAAGCAGGGTCTGCATTCTATGCAACAGCTACTAATGACATTCTTGAATAGTTTCCATCCAGATCTTTATGAAATCCTACTTACAACTTCCTTCTAAGTTGACAATGAATTTCAGAACCTGCTTTTACCCATCTGCATTCTCATCTTATGGCAGTTTCAACTAGTCATGAGAGATATTATTAGAAATCTTAGTGAAGTCAACGTATATGACACTATACATAAGCCCATTGAATGTCTCAAAAGAAAAATAGATGACACTTGATTATAACAAATGTTTGGTGATTCTTACTGATTTCCTTGTTATCTTCTAGGTAGTCCAAAATAACTTGTTTCATTAAATATTTTTTCCAGGAATTAAAATTAAGCTAGTCTATAATTCATCAGTTTCTCCTTTTAAAAAGCGCTGTCTCCCATGAGTACCTTCGTAACAATAATTGTTAATGGACACAAGGCAGCCTGAGAGAATCCTCTAAGTATAGTAGAGTGATTAAGTTTCTAACAGTCATGCTAAACTGCAGGCTTTTGTCCTTTATCTGTGAGTTGTGTCTGCAGAGTTGGCACAGTCTACTAGATAGTAAGCGTGGGAATTGGTCATAGTCCAATCGTGGAATGATAGAGTTTAGCAAAACCTAATTTACAGTCCTCATACGAAACTGTGCTCCTGTGGCGGTAGCACTGACTCGATAGTGGTCTTACACCTTGTGTTCATAGACACTGATGCAAAATAATCTTGACTCAGTAGAAGTATTTGCATGGCTGTCACAGGGACCTTTCATTTAAAGCTTGAAACCCACAATGTGAAAACCAGGGGCTCATAGTTTTCATCTAATTCTCCTAAGATTCAGAAATATTATCATGCCTGTGAGGCTTTCCTCTGTTGAACAGTCAGGAAACAGTCATGTAAGTCTCATCTTTTCACCCAAATTAGCTTAAAATCTTACTTATTGTTAGACAATTCTTCTCACTGAAAGTGACTAAGGGTTAGCTAATGAAGTATGATCCTTGCTGATGCTCAGTGTTAGTAATATTAGTTGTTCCACTAAAACTATCTGAAGTGCTGAGAGACTCTGACAATGGGACAAGGTGCACTAAGGA
The DNA here is from genome assembly GCF_964289735.1 of Phaethon aethereus. Classification (NCBI taxonomy): domain Eukaryota; kingdom Metazoa; phylum Chordata; class Aves; order Phaethontiformes; family Phaethontidae; genus Phaethon; species Phaethon aethereus. The sequence continues at coordinate 67,054,982 of NC_138578.1, read as the reverse complement.
AAAAAAAAAAAAGGTAAGAAAAAAGTGTTGTTCTTATGTTTGATAATAGAATCACAGAATCACAGAATCATTAAGGTTGGAAAAGGCTTTTAGGATCATCAAGTCCAACCATCAACCCAACACCACCAAGCCCATTAAACCATGTCCCGAAGTGCCACGTCTACATGTTTTTTGAACACTTCCAGAGATGGTGACTCCACGTCCCTGGGCAGCCTGTTCCGATGTTTGACCACTCTCTCAGTAAAGAAATTTTTCCTAATATCTAGCCTAAACCACCCCTGGCTCAACTTGAGTCCATTTCCTCTGTGGCTAGTTACTTAGGATACTTCAACAATAACGGTTTTAACTGAATCTGTCAGAAAGATTACATTTGTCAGATTTGTAGCACTGCAAAATCACAGGTCGGCTTGAATGGCTGGCTCTGACCATGGTCTTTCCTTTTGCTGCTTCCTAAGGATGTTTACTTCAGATCACAATTATTTTTTTATTGACATTTGAAAATGATTCTGCTACCTACAAGCGAGTGAGATGACCATTTGTTAAGCTGTAGTTTTGTCACAGCGATTTAAATCCACACTGCCCAAAATTCAGAGATCTACTTGCCCCTCTGCCATGGCCCTCAGAGCACCCAGGAGCATGAGAAGTCTTGGGAACAGGAAAAACTTTTTTTCCCAATAAATGGTCAGTGGAAGGGTTGGACATAAGCATTTTTGGGTCACATCAGCTTACAAAGCAGCTTTTTTCCGTATCTGAATTTCTTACTGAAATTACATATGATAAAGTTATTTCTAAAATGATTGTCATAGGTAAAGTGAAAAAAAAATCCCCTATATTTCACACTACGTGAAGTAAAAATTTTACTTCATAAAGCATAAATTAGTTTTGGACTAGCTTTTGTAATGTGATCTTCCACTTCTGTATGTCACACTCTTCACTTTGATTGAGTGTTCCCTGTTCCTTATTATTATGTGATAATATCTTAAAATCCCAAATCACTAGTAGGAAAGATGACTAATTTAAGTAACTTTTCTTTGTGGCACCACCTTGAAAGCTACAACATGGAAAAAATTGAGTTGCCAGCGATTAATACTGCAGTCAAATTTACTTCATATGAGACTATATAAAGAATAGAACAACCCTTATAATCCTGATAGACAAAAAAGTAGTTATAAGTAAATCCCAGATTGCTGTGTGAAGGAAATTCAAATCTATTATTTACTTTACTTCTTTTTCTATATTTGCTAGTACTTTCTGCAGTTCTTTCCATTAAACTCTCTTTTCTAGTATAATTTCTGTGGTATTTTCACAATGAAGAGAAAAAAATGTGTAAAAAATGTGTGTTTGCAAAATCATCAAGTAGTGGCAGAGCAATTCAATAAGACAGGACATATCAGAAATTACTACTGTCTTCACTATTTTACAGTGACTAAATTTCAAACTGACATTTTTTTTAAACCACACCTCCTGAAATTTTAGAAATCCATACTGGCTACCTATGATATTTTTTATTTACGATGAGAATTATAGCACTTATGTTGGTCATGTTGGAACAAGCTTGGAGTCATAAATGTTGTTTATTTAAATGTAATAAATTATGTTAAAGTGTGATCTAAAGTAAAGTAAATAAAGATCTTTCCACTCAATAGATACTTGCTACTTTTTTTTAATACCAAAATAATATGCACTCTGGGATTGCAGCGTTATTTATTAAGATTTTAGTTATTTATATAAATTGAAGAAAATTACAGCTCATCCTTTATGCCTGGGTAAGGGGCTCTGTAGCATGGACAGTGAGGGAGGGCACCTTCCTAGACCTGCCTGGGTGAGGCAGAAAAGCAGTGGTTGCCGCTCTGCTGAGCAACACAAATACCCCAGGCTTACGCTCCGCCAGAACCGAGTTTGTGAGGCATCATGGAGGTATTCAGAAATCCCAGCTTCTGCCAGCTGCAGCCATTCACAGAAGACCTTGAACATCTTGGCTGAAGAGGAAAACCACATTCTGCCTAGAGAGAAAAACCTCTCTTAGTGTCAGAGTTGGATAAATCAGCTAACAGCCTTTGTCCCAGACATGCCAGGAGCTTGCTACCACTTTCAAGGCCTTAAGAAAATAAATAAAGTAGCTTTCACTTAACTGTTTAACCCTTATGATTTTAAAGAGAGACAGGCTTAAAAAAGTAATATTCCTGGTGTCTAACTCAAAAGCAGCATAATGGATTTTTAAATTAAAGAGCATGGTCACAAGCTTGGAGAATTATAATAGTATAGCATATGCTTCAGCCGAATTTTAATACAGTGAAATTGCCCTTTACATCAAATAATAAAATAATTGTATTAATTTATTCAAATGACTTGTCGAATCACACTTGGCATTCTGGCCATCATGTGAATAGTTTTAATTTATTATAAAGGAATGAATCTTGCTGTAATATAAAGTAGAGGTCATGAATAAGAAGTAAATAAAAAATATTTTTCTGTTCTTCCCTCAGAACTTTCAAACCTGCACCTTATGAAAAGCAATCTGGAAGACAAAAGCTAGGGAAATGAATAGGTTATATATAATTGGCATGTTTGAACATCACTCACTGTGCTGTCTGACGGAAAAAAATCAATTGTTTTCCTTAAGAGGAGCATCTTTGAAGAACACAGGGTCTGCACAGCTCAGTAGTTTGCAAGTCCATCTGTCTGACAGAATACACAGCGAGCAGCAGCTCCAGACCCTGATTTGAATTGCCAAATACTTAATGTTTCCTATTCTGGTGACCCCATCTTTGAATGAGCAGGTACAAAAAATCTCACTGCATTAAAGGTCCCTTATGTCCATTGCTTTGTGACATTTTAAGTTAAGCAAACTGTGTGAAACACAGGTACCTAAAGGAAATCTTTACTATTCATATTCAGGCACTTAAACAGGTTGACTGTTTTTTCAGCATTACCCAGCATCTGCAGAAGGCAAATCAAAATACTTTAATTTCCAGATAATACGTGACTATGAAACAGGCATATTTTGACACAGAATAAGCAGCAATTTTATGAGCTCCACACACAAAGTAAGCTTTCTAGTTGGCCTGCTGTTTTCGGTTTAGTCCTATATGTCTCCTATGGATTTTCTGTTCTGAGTGAATGCATTAGCTCTCTAAAGTTAAAGCTGGCATTTTTGGCTAACGTTTTCACATGGCTTCTCCTGTTCTGTTGCCAATGTTCAAGCCTCAGCCACTAAACACTTACCCTGTATGAGCTGTGGTGACATATGAGAAAACAACCAAATATCCTTATTTATTTTCCAGGGCTGTCTGATGCATAAATGATTAGAAGACCCCCATATATATATTTGTAATATTGTCCTTTTCCTCAGATGTTTCTTGCCAATTATTAGCTGGGTGGCTTAGGTGGAAAGATGACCCACATCTCCCGGTTCATCAGCTGCTGTCAGGCAGCTTGTAACAGATAAAAGCCCTTGCTACAAATGCTAAAAAGAATTGTGCGTCTGAACTGAAATCCAGCACTCCCAAACTTCAGGTGTACAATCTTTTCTTACACAAGTAATTAGAGAAGTGCGAACTATCATCCTTCATCAACCCTATATATACCATTACCCAGTAGGGCTCACTTTTAGGTCCAGAGTGAGATTTCAGGAGTATGGTGTTACCCATCCATTCCCTTACCTCCCTCTGGAGATTCAGGCACGATTGTACTCTTGTTGTTGTCTTGTAAATTCATAGAATCATAGAATTGTAGAATCATAGACACCTTCCACTAGACCATGTTGCTCATAGCTCCACCCAACCTGCTCCTGAACACTTCCAGGGATGGGGCATCCACAACTTCTCTGGGCAACCTGTTCCAATGGCTCACCACCCACACTGTAAAAATTTTTTTCCCTTATATCTAATCTAAATCTGTCCTCTTTCATTTTAAAGCCATTACCCCTTGCCCTATTGCAACAGACCCTGCTAAAAAGTCTATCCCCATCTTTCTTATAAGCCCCCTTGAAGTACTGGAAGGCTTCAATAAGGTCTCCCCAGAGCCTTCTCTTCCCCAGGTTGAACAACCCCAACTCTCTCAACCTGTCCTCACAGGAGAGGTGTTCCAGCCCTCTGATCATTTTTGTGGCCCTCCTCTGGACCCACTCCAACAGGTCATGTCATTTCTGTGCTGGGGGCTCCAGAGCTGGACACAGCACTGCAGGTAAGGTCTCACCAGAATGGAGTAGAGGGGCAGAATCACCTCCCTCACCCTGCTGGCCATGCTGCTTTGGGTGCAGCCCAGGACATAGTTGGCTTTCTATGTGAGCACACATTGCCGGGTGATGTTGAGCTTCTCATCAACCAACACCTCCAAGTCCTTCTTGTCAGGGCTGTTCTCAATCCCTTCATCCCCCAGCCTGTACTGATTCCAGGGTTTGCCCCGACCCAGGTGCAGGACCCTGCACTTGGCCTTGTTGAACCTCATGAGTTTCACATAGGCCCGTTCCTCGAGCTCGTCCAGGTCCCTCTGGATGGCATCCCATCCCTCAGGTGTGTCAACCGCACCACACAGCTTGGTGTCATTTTCAAACTTGCTGAGGGTGCACTCAATCTCACTGTCCATGTCATGAACAAAGATGTTAAACAATGCTGGTCCCAATATCAACTAATGAGGAACACCCTTCATCACTGGTCTCCACTTGGACCTTGAGCGATTGACTGCAAGACTTGAGTGCTACCACCCAGAAAATTCTGTATCCACCATGTAGTCCATCCATCAAAACCATGTCTCTCCAATTTAGAGACAAGAATGTTCTGCGGGACAGTGTCAAAAACTTTGCGCAAGTCCATTGTACATTAGCTGTGAGCAGTTAAATAATGACCCTCATCTAGATTTCATGCATTAAAAAGACTATTTAGAGTTCAAAATCCATAAGCAAAGGATTTTTTTTTTCCTGCCTGTAGAGTGACTTGTGTGCTGGAAATAAAAGGATCAAGGATACATCCATGCTAGAGGTAAATGGTAATAACATATTCTTCCCCTCATATCACATGGGAAAAAAGAACAGTGCAGATAGACATGGTGGACGGTTTAAGAAACACAAGTTGCTGTGTTTGCAATGCAAAACAATCAAAACAAATGCAAAACAAACCTTCTCTTGATTACTGTATATTGGATTTACACATGTAAAGGTCTATCAGTTTCAGCCACTGCACCACTTTAGCTTCGCTCTTTGTATACTCACTTCAACTGTGAGTAGGTCAGCCTAGGTGTACTATACTGCTGCAGGACCCAGGCTGCATCTGGCTGGAGATGCCACCCAAGAAAGGGAGAGTATATTTTCAGGTTTCTTTCAGTCCAGATTTGTACACGAAACATATTGAAACATTTTGAATACACATACACAGTTTTTGTGTTCTTTTAACTGAAATTGAGATAGTAATTATCTATAGAGGATGCAGGACTGAAAGCATCTTCATGGGTATGGATACTCTTTGGAACAAAAGCAGAAAATGAATTGCTACATGGCAGGTCTTTTCCAGTCAGTTGGTGCTAAGCTAACAGACAGTGGGACTAGGACCTCACACAACTTCTCTGCCGATTGCTGTGCTTACCTCAGTGTCACCAGACCCATTCCCTTCCCATCACAAGAAACCACGACATGCCCTATACCCTATTCATAACTTCAAGTTCCACATAAATGTACTGCATTACTTCCCTCTAATCATACTGAAGGTTTTTTCCAAAACCTTTTAATTTCCCAATTAAAATAACCATTTTGATTCTGGGCTTACTTTTACCATCGCTGAAAATGGCTTTGCTCCCTGTACATGTCTGTGGCACTGGCAGATAGTAACGCAATCCCTCCCAGTCTTCTATCTACTAGATTAAGTAGTAATCTAGTAAAGATTTTTTAATTATCTTCCCATAAGGTAAATAATTTATTCACCTGTTTATCTTAATGACTCATTTCTGCATTCATTCATGTTTGGACTTATATTTGTTATGTAGCATCCACCATCACTGCCTGCAGAATTCCAGATGTGGAATCAGTACTATAGCACTGGTACTTCACTATGCATCCTTGAAATGTTTAAGATATCATTCACCTTTTTTTTTTTTCATCCGCAGCCTGTTACTGGTTGACAATAGTCTTACAAACAATTAGTATTCCCAAATATTCCTCCCTGTTGTCAACTGATAAGAATCTTTTATAATTTTGCATACGTTTCCTATGTCTACAATATGAAGAAACAGGCTTTAAGCTTTTTCTCAGAGAAAAGTGTGAAATGGAAATATAAATAACTAATAAGTAACTAGTATAAATAATTTTTCCTTCAAAGTATTATTTCTTTATTTAGAAAGAAACTAAATGAGGATCTAGGTTTGTGTATTCTATGACATTTAAAAAAAGATATTGAAATGTTACTGAAACTAAAATTGAAATCGGAGTTTTATTGACAAAAAACATACCCAGAGATTAAAAACATGCATTATATCATATTTCTCATGTGGATTTGCTTCTCTATTTTCCCTTGTGCTTACAACAATTCATATGAATTTGAATGTTCTTGATGACTCATTTAGTGTAATTACTTCTTTACAAAAATGACTTTACTGTTTTTTTTTCAGCTGTTTACAAAGTAGCCCACATTTTGTGATGTGTTTATTCTTCTTCTTCAAACAATTAGGATGTTTAATCAAAATGTTCTTTGTCTCTTTTTTAATTTGTTAAAATTTCTAATCAATCTTCACAGCTTGTAAGGCAGGAAATAGTGTCCATCATTAAAGCAAAACAAGGAACATTCTTTTGAAAGAAGAAATGATTAAACAGACAGTTAAAAAGAGTGTCACTAACTGACAATTTAAAGATCAAGAGACTAAGACATCTGTTTTTAATCTCCACACATCCATCACCTGCATTTGCTAAACAATTAAGAACCTCATAAATATCCACTATGTGAAGAAGAGCTTTTCAGTTTCATAATTCAGCAACAATACTCTATAAACGAGTACCTCTTGTTTTACTTCTATAGGTTATACATATTCATACGCACACAAATGTGTAAAACCATGTAAAAAGAAAAGCAATCCTTAATTGGGTAATGAGTAACAGAATGATTTATTAATTGGGTGTATTACAGAAGTGTGTTCACACTACTGTACTGTAGTTAAAGACCTTGCCAGTGATTCCAGCAGAAGCCCACTAATTTAAGAGCTTACTAATTTGTGATTGTATAGCTACAGAAAATACAGTAGCTCTGATTTGAAAAATACCATTTGGTATAATTAGACAGTAATGCAGTCTAATTGCTTCAGATATTGTGTACATTTTGTTAAAAAAGAGAGCTGATTATCACACTAGACTAAGCTTGAAAAAGAGGATATTTACACAAAAAAAAAGCAAAAAACTTAGCTGGCTGATATTCAATAAGGTTTCCTTTAGTGTTCCCGCAGACAACTGATTTTGAATTGGAGTTCTGCTGCTATTCCAATTATATTTCTCCGATTTTCTAGTAAAATGGAAGGTAGTGCATCTGAGTATGTTTTTACCAATACAGATATATGTTTTTTGGACTGTATCTCTCACATATTATTTTTCTTGGACAGCCAGTATCTTGCCTCCACATTTTTGGGGGTGCTATTGATACTAGATATTCCCAGAAGGAGAAGCTTAGAAGAACCAGCTTATTAGTAATCACAGCCTGATTCTGAGAAGAAGCCACTCTTCAATTCTCAGGTCTTATGCATGCCCATAGTTTTTCCACCTACCTGTAATCTTCACAAAGGAACTGCAGCATCAAATAGGACATCGTATTTTAATTTGTCAGTTTGTTTTCACCACAGGAGAAATAGATGCCTTTAAACGTATAAACCCAACATTTCTTGGGCTTGTACTGAAAGATTGTGAAAGAAAAATGTCATATAAATACAAACATTTTTCGGAATAGACAACAATCAGTACCTAATGTTTTTCTTGTATCTTTAGGGGTATGTTTGACTACAGAAGCAAAGCCGTAAGGGACAGTAAATACAAGAGTATTATTCAGAAGAAAACATGTAAAAATGTAGTTTCAGAGCATGAATAGGTTTTTTAGGACAGCCTAGTTTATGGGACTGCAATATTTATTGGGAAACCTGTATGGCAGGTGAAAAGGACTGAGGGCCACATATGCCTGTATAGCATTCGTCCAGTATGCAAACAGGCTAACAGACATCTTAAAAGCCAGTCTAGATAGCTCAGATATGTTCAATGAGGTAACTTCTGGAAAACGTGTATATCATTTACCTTTGGCATTTAACACTTGAGAATAAATAAAGAATTCTGGCCACTATGCCTCCAGCAAATTGTGTCCTAGTGTCAGATTTCAAGCAAAACAGTGATGTTCAAAAGGAATGACTTCCCATGTTACCCCTTCCCACAGTGGGTAAGTTCTGCCCTCAGTCCCGTTTTGTACATGAGAAGAGTGTCCTGCTGGGATGTTACAGTTTCACCCTGTCTCTAGTGTGATAATAAATACTCAAGTTGCATCATCTAACCTATTTAAATAGAAAAATATCACTGTCAGTTAGTGCCTCTATCTGTTCCTGGAAATCTATATAATGTGCCAGCAAATCTTAAAACAAAACCCTCAGGTTTTGGTCGCTTAAAAGATGAAAAAAACCCAACCCCAAAACCCTTTGTGTATTTAATCTATTTTTTTCTATTACTAGTAATGTCTGTGGGTGTATAAGAGCTGTAAATCAATATGCTGATGTAACATGGCTCAGTGTTTTCCTGCCTTTTCTGAAATAACAGTGATATAATTTAAAGTGGCACCATTAATCCACATTAAACTACTCGGCATCCTTTCCATTCTTAACCACACTAGAATAGACCAAAAGTCCATCAGTCTGGCACCTTGCCCCTATGAGCAACCCCTAACAATGGCTTCAAAAGATGGTGTGAAATCGTCAGAGTGAATCTTGCTAGATAGACTGTTTCATCAGTGGGACAAGAAGGCAGGAATTCTGTTTCATTCCATGTAGCAACTATTTCTCCTAAATCTCCTGGTTAAAGCTATTCCGTTATTAAAGGTATTCTGATTTTATCTCCTTTTTATTTATACTTCTAAAATAGCCGTCACTATAATGTTTAAAAATTATCATTACAGGAGAACACCTTCACATTCTGGCAAATATAACACCCATTCAGAAGACAAAATTACTGCTGTATCTTGTTTTACTTATTTCATAGAGGGCAATTCAAGGTTTTCAGATAGTCCCTGAAAACAATTTAATCTACTTTATCGACAAACAGCATGCAATATTTCATTGTAAAAAACACTCACACCATCACAAAGCCAGCAATCACTCAAAGACAGCCACCATTTACTGTTTTTTACCTTTACATTTTCCAAAGGGACACCCAAGAGTTAAAAAAAAAAAATTAAAAAAAAATTAAATTGCTTTTGAGCTAAACACTTGTATGCCAAGTCTCAGCATGGAAGGAATTTTAGCTGCTGAGCAACCTCATACAATAGTGCTTTAGAATAGAAATGCCAAATAACAGACCCTTAACTACAGTATTGTGGCTCTGGTATGGGTGCCACTGTGATGAAAGTACTCTGATATAAAAGTGTCTGCCATGAAAATAAAGACAGAGAGACGGCTTTGTAGGTGGAACTCGGGTTCTTTTATGTAAAGACTGACCCAGGCAGTCAGAAGGGGAGAGTAAGAGGGCAAGGACCACATTATGTGGGCACGTAGCCGCCTGAGCAGGGAGTCAGGGAAATGAGTGTTGTGAAAAAGGGAATTATTCCAGCATCATTTCCCACACCTGTGGTAACGTTAATGATTTTTCACAGCTTTTCTGGTTTTTTCAAAGATCAGAATAAGGTTATCTACATTGTTTTAAAACCACTTAGCCTTCGTGCAAAATATTCAGTGTGGTACTTTTGGAAACACTACAGGCCTTAACCTAGCACAAGATGACTGAAAGGCATGATGTTTTAATAAAGACAAGTCCTTTGTCCTTGAGCAATGTGGATGATGTCACGTCAGCCACATGAATGTATGTAGAGTTACCTACTTAAAAAAGCCTTATGTGGAAATACTTGTGGCTCTCATGGAAATAGGAGGTTATAAGAAGATTACAGACCTAATGAAGAGAAACCTCAGATGTTAGATAAAACAGTGACTTTAAAGAGGAAAAGTTTAGGATTAGCTGAGCTACTTATCATTTATTTTCCAAATTTTTTTTCAGATGAAATATGTTTAGTTAAAAAAAAAAAAAAATTTAAAGGGAAAGCAATAGCAAGCACAAAGTTCTGCTCTGTTCTATTTAGCAGAGTAATCATGGAAACATTTGAATTATTAATGAATATTCCAACCTTGCATATTCTGACTTACTTACAAAATCTATTGTTTTTATCCCAGATAAGACAAACTAGCTATAGTAACAAAATAGTAATGCTATTCATTGCAAAACCTATGTTGTGTTACTGGAAAAATAGAAATTGGATTGGCTAAATCTTCTGTTGTTTTTTTTTTAATGGGGGGAGAATGAAAATTCTTACTAAATGTTGAAGAACTCTTAAAAAACAAATTTATACCAAGTGCTGAATACTTCTTTTTGTGGTTGTTGCCAGATTTGTAGCTCAGTGCAAGCCAACTTCCTATGGATTCAGAAAATGATTTTTGTAAATGTGTGTTGTATTTCCAAAGAACAGAGAACCTATAAAACATCATCTATGATTCTTTATGAGTATGTTAATGTACGTCACTTTCATAGGGCTTGGTACAGTATGGTTTTGAAATAGAAGGCTCATGCCTGAATAAATGCAGATATCTGAGAATTCATGAAATTACACTGTCTGTTGATACTCCCTATCTAGGAATACCAGGAAGTATACGAAGATTTTGCTAGCCTTGTGAAAGAACTAGAAGTTAATACTGTAGGCAAGAAATTAATCAATCCGCATAAACTAAAAGCTAGACAGCTTTTCATGTCTGGGAGCTTCTTTCTTGCCCCAATTCTTGTCTTGCAAGGGTTATATTATGTGATTTTAATTCATTTCCTTATACCATTTTAGGACTAGGAGATACTTAAGTTCATCTAGAGTGTCAATATCTGAACCAACAGGGTGTCTTCTAGCAGGGAATGCCTATATATTAACCACTTTAATTTTTACTGGGTGGAGTTTATATTTTGCCACTTGAGGGCATCCTGTCATTATGTTCCGTTATAGAGCAGCATGTCTAAATTTCCATAAAAATAATGGATTTCTGCTGAAACGGTGGTATTTGCCAAAAGTGCTGATGAAGCACTGGAAATGATAATTTGCCATACTAAATAGGCGTTTCCAAGACCGTAGGTCAAACAGGGTTGTATTTCAGGAAATGCTAAATCAAGAGAGAAGAAGTACCACAGATGCAAGTAGATGGAATTTGCCTGGCAGACACCAACGTAGACTTCACAGATGTGTAGAAACTTTGGCAAAACTTCGTATGTCAGAGTTAGATAATTTGACCGGTGGTTGCATGCACAGAGAGCAAATGGATTTACCTCTGTTCTTGCTAATTCATACACATTTTAGCTTTCAGTAGTGAGAATGATGGTAGGGGTTTCAAACTGAATAAGACACTAGACTGAGCTAATAAAATAAAAAGAACCATTTCAGTCAGTTGGGATCTTCAGTACTCCTGTAAGTGTAGATGTCTGACAATTGCATATAAAATGTTAGCTCTTAGATGCTTGGAGGTGTGACCATGTTTTGACAAAATTCTACAGTGGCTATTACATTCAGCTAATGTTATCTATAGTTCTACTATCTTGTGATATTATAATTGTATCATTGTACAGATTTATACTAAAAGCATCACCGTAAATAGTCTACTGGTTTCTTTATTCAATTTATTGTCACTTAACTATGTAAAAGAATCAGTTTTAACATACAAGGTTACCTACAAAACTTTCAGTTCTTTATAGCCTTATTATATTTGGCTTTGATGGTATAACTTGTTTTCTTCATGCTGGGCATGGGAAATTTAGGGACACAGAAGTCACAGCCACCTGGGGTATTGACTATAGTCTGATAACAGATCCTAGTCATGAATTTACTAGCGTTGGTGGTAAAGCAATGGAACATGCCGCATTTCTTTTTCCTCTCTGCAACAGCTTCCTCCATGTTAAATAAGGAGCACTGATTATGAGCTGTGTCGATCTAAAATTTCCTCTTTCCATACTTGGCCCTCAGTCAGACTTGCTTCTCTTCCACCTTATAACTTTTCTCCACCTAGGTCAGAAACCACATGCTGTCCCTTTATTAACCTGCCATTTAATCAGCCCTTCTCACTAGGCCCATAAACACAACCCTCACAATAAAAGTTTATGTGCAAGAAATGTGCTTCTATTTAACAGTCAGTTTAACCTCTCCTGCCTTTCATTTTTCTTTTCCCCTTCAAACGATACTCACATGGGGAAAGAGACTCATTCACACTCTTTTCCACATGTTCCTTTCATTTCCAATCACACTGTTCGACTGACTGAAGTCGTCCCAAGGAGGATCTCTGACTGCTGTTTTGTTCTGAACACTCCAAACCACCCAGCCACTTCCTAGTCTTCCCACTAAAACCCCAGCCCACAGCTGTGGATTGGCTGCTCCCTTTTGCTGTGGTCTGTTCCATATTGCTTGCGTTCCTATAGAAAAAGAATTCAGCAGAGCTGTCGCCAAGATCCTTCAGTTCTCCAGGCAAGTGGAACTATCACAGTATTGCCAGTGCAGCGGTGAGGAGAAGCCATTGTCAAGTTCCCATCTTCCACTGTGAAATGCTTCTGTCCTTCACCTGTTGCTGGGGTGCACAAGTTGGCTTCCAGCTCCACCACCCTACTGCACCATGCCACCAGAAAATTACTTCTTCTTGGTGTGATGCTGTCTCTTGTCCTCTCTGTGGACCACAGAATGCAAATGAAGTTATGAAGTCCCAGGTTGGCACCTATCATTTCGATAAGACCTTGCAATCCATTTCTTTAGCCTCTTGGTCCATGAGGTCATCCACAAAGTCTAGTTCTTTCTTAAGGCAAATACATGCCCAGAGAGCTGTGGTATTTTTTGATGAGTTCTTGCACCTAAGACTTCTGAAGAGGGTATCCTTAAAGTTTGATTGTAATGCTGCTCATATGAAAGCAAGCTAACATGTTCATTTGTCAGGGGCAGCCTCTTGATGGTGCAGCCACTGTAACATCACCAACAGGGGAAGGCGGCCATGGAAGTATCCTGGGGAAGTCTTGCAGGCTGCTCATCCTGTCCTCATTGCTCTTCCCAGGCATCCATCACTGCTCACCATTGGAGAGATGGATATTTAGTATGGCCTTATACAGTTCTGTTTATTTCCCAATGAAAGGAGGGATTTGAAAAAAAATAATAAAATCATAGAACCATAGAATCTTTGGGCTGGAAGGGAGCTTTAAGGGTCATCTAGTCGAACCCCCCTGCAATGAGGGACATCTTCAACTAGAGCAGGTTGCTCAGAGCCCCATCCAACCTGACCTTCAATGTTTTCAGGGATGGGGCACCTACCACCTCTCTGGGCAACCTGTGCCAGGGTTTCACCACCCTCCTTGTGAAATATTTCTTCCTTCTATCTAGTCGAAATCTGCCTTCTTTTAGTTTAAAACCATTACCCCTTGTCCTATTGCTGCAAGCCCTGCTAAAAAGTCTGTCCCCATCTTTCTTATAAGCCCCCTTGAAGTACTGGAAGGCTGCAATAAGGTCTCCTCAGAGCCTCCTCCAGGCTGAACAACCCCAACTCTCTCAGCCTGTCCTCACAGGAGAGGTGTTCCAACCCTCTGATCATTTTTGTGGCTCTCCTCTGGACCTGCTCCAACAGGTCCTTGCCTTTTCTGTGCTGGGGGCTCCAGAGCTGGACGCAGGACTCCAGGTGGGGTCCCACCAGAGTGGAGTAGAGGGGCAGAATCACCTCCTTCACCCTGCTGGCCACACTGCTTTGGATGCAGTGCAAGATACGATTGGTGTTCTGGGCTGCGAGTGCACATTGTTGGCTCATGTCCAGCTTTTCATCCACCAGTACCCCCAAGTCCCTCTCGGCAGGGCTGCTCTCAATCCCTTCATCCCCCAGCCTGTGCTGATACTGGGAGTTGCCCTGACCCAGGTGCAGGACCCTGCACTTGGCCTTATTGAGCCAAATGAGATTAACAAGGGTCCACCTCTCAAGCCTGTCCAGGTCCCTCTGGATGGCATCCCGTCCCTCAGGTATGGCAACCACACCACTCAGCTTGGTGTCATTTGCAAACTTGATGATGCAGACATAACTCTTCTGATGAGCCAAGATAAAAATAAAAATCACTTTATCTGTTTCAGAACTTCTTAACAACAGTTATCAAGAAAAATGCCAAGAAAGGAAAAATGATTTCCCTTTTTCTGATGCATTTTATTGTGTACACAGGCAGAGCTTTAACATTGATTTCCTCTTTTTTCACAGATGTCCACTTTAAGTTGCCAAATTTCATTGTTCTCTCTGTCTCTTGTAGTGGTAGGGTTAAGAACATCTCACAGGAACCCTAAATCCGTGCACAAAAAGATATATTTTATCATGAGCATTCTGCTAATTACAGAAAGGGAAAAAAAAGCATGCTATTCAATGATATTGTAATAATCCAGGCTATCATATGCTTCCTGTTCCTTTCTTAGGTTCAGAACTGTGTAACTGCACTGCCTGTCTAAGTACATATGAATACAGAGAGACCCTGAAAAGCTTTATTTATATGAATAAATGTATAAATATGTAACGTGAAGTATTAAAATACAATATAAAATAAGATTTGAATTATCTACTGCTATGATAGGTTCACTCAGATGAAGAGTACCCATCCACCTTGTATTCTGCTTTTCCAGTGTCCTGCTGTGTTACCTCAGGTAAGTTTGCACCTGTGGTGTGCCTCAGATTCCTGTTTGTAAAAAATAGGAACTTTTATCTAAGCTGCTTGGAAATCCATCGGTGCGGAACAATACATTCAAAAATCATGTTATTTGTATGCAGGATCAAGCACAATCTTTGTTGAAATATGTAGTATTAGTAAAATAGCAAATATCCATTTGTTCTTCACCTGTTAGTTCAAGCAGAGTGTGAAGATTCTACGTGGCAACAATATGCAGCACACCTATTGAAATTCTAGGTGGAGATGGTTTTGTTTTGGTACTTATTTTGCAGATACTTCTGTGAGAGAGGTTGTCGAGTGTATAATAAAGAGTGAGTTAGTAAACTTATTATATGAGTTCAGAAGCACCGTTATTTAACATTCAACACTTTATTTTGTGCATGGTTTTCCTGTACCCAGCCATCAGGAGTTCAAGAACCTCTTTAAAACAGTGTATTCCTTCTAGAAACATATTCACTCACTTTAAATATGACTGGTAGCAAATAGCAGCTGACTGAATTTAGGAAGACTTATTTCAGTATGCAATGGTATTCAGCAGTTTTTCAAGCAATGAACTTTACAATACTAGATTTATTTTTATTGGTCAATACAAGTTTTGCTGAGTCTTTTGTTTTCCATCTTTTGGATTATTAGAAGCTGTAAGAACACCAGCAACAGGTCACTCAAGAAATGTACTTTGTCAAGCAGTTATTGTTTTGGTTTGGTTTCTTTTTCCTGTTATCATGACTACTTTAACCTGCCATGACTGCGACTTCTTTCACAGTCCTGAAAGCAGATTTCTGCACTAGGATGTCTGGGACAAGTTCCTTCAGCTACATAATGACTTGCCTAGATTTTACATTTTGTAAGTGTCAGGCTCAAAGGTGCCTGTTAGATTTCTACTCAAAATATGGAAAATGACACAAACCATTGAAAGTTAAGAACAGGAAGATGTGCTCTTGGATAAAATAAAACATTTTACCTTTATGTGGTTGCCATGTGTCAGTGATTGAAGGATACACTGCTAATGATAAAGAAGAAAGATCTAGATCCAGCCTTATATGCCTTTGTACAGCACTAAAGTCTGGTCCATCCTAAAATTTGAAGAAATATATACAAATACTTGCAAAAGATCAGGATCTCAGAGCAGAATATTTCTCAAGAAAAAAAAAATTAAGCATGGCTTTTGTGATAGCGAGAAGAAATCTGGAAATAACAAGTTAATGATAAATATTTCTTTTTTTTATTTTAGAGAAAAAGTTTGTCCAGCCTATTTAAAACTCATTTAACATATTGCTTAAAACATTTTTTTCTCAATCATCTTAAACTATTTCATAATTAGAAAGAAAAAATTGCATAGGAATAGATTCTGTCCCATCCAAGTAACAAGCTGCTCATTCTCCATGAAATGAAATGAATGCCATGGCCTTTTTAAGTGGCATATGGGAGTTATTTATTGTGAAAAGAGATGTAGAAATAATTCTGGAATCCACATAACACCTTTGGCAATAAATACCTCACTGCACATGAGCCCTCAGCATCCATTTCCACCTGAAAATTGTACCTCTTGTGTTTAGAGATACTCTATTTCTAACAAATGTGTTTATTCTCTAAAAAGTTATATACTGCTCTGACACTGGCATTAAGTGTATCCTGGAATTTGAGGTCACAACCATTCAGTCAATACCTGCACATCTGCAGGAACAAGTGCATGAACACCTGTTTCCAGCTATGTCATCTTCAGGTCTTTAAGAACTGAATGAATAATTTTAAATTATTTTAAATACTGTGAAGAAAAAAGTTATGACCGTGGTCATACAATGCTTCTATGTGTGCTTAACTTCAAGTGCATAAGTAGTCCCACTGGTGTGAGGATTCACTGATGGAAGTAAATATGATTGTATTCACAAATTTGGACTGCTAGAGATGAAAAGTTGCTAAAAGCATAATAGGATTAGACCCCACATTATTTGTCAATGTATACTGCCACGTGACTCTTGTCTAAACTTTGCTATTGACACTGCCCTCCACCACCCCACCTTCCTTGCCTGAAATTGGTACCCAGGAAGACTCTGCTCTGTGAGGTACTGGCTCTTACCTTAGCAATGGGATTAAAGTATGAAAAGGTTAGTACATACTTGAGATCTCTTCTTGCAGAAATATAGATAATAGAATCATAGAATCTTTGGGTTGGAAGGGACCTTTAAAGGTCATCTAGTCCAACCTCCCTTCATTGAGCAGAGACATCTTAAACTAGAGCAGATTGCTCAGAGCCCTGTCCAACCTGACCTGGAATGTTTCCAGGGATTGTATTCAGGAACTTGCTGAGGGTGCACTTGATCCTACCGTGTCACTGATGAAGATACTAAACAGTACTGGTCCCAGTACTGACCCCTGAGGGACACCACTCATCACTGATCTCCATCTGGACATTGAGCCATTGACCACTACTCTCTGGATGTGTCCATTAATCTCTAATAAGAGAGAAGGATGTTGTGGGGAACAATGTCAAAGGCCTTACAGAAGTCCAGACAGATGACATTGGTAGCTCTTCCCTTGTCCACTGATGTGGTCACTCCATCCTAGAAGGACACTAGGTTGGTCAAGAAGGACTTGCCCTTGGTGATGCCATGCTGGTTGTCTCAAATCACCTGCCCTCAAAATCACCTCAAATCTCTCTGCCCTCCACGTGCCTTAGCATAGCTTCTAGAAGGATCTGTTCCATGATCTTCCCAGGCACAGACAGGAGGCTGACAGGTCAGTAGTTCCCAGGGTCCTCCTTGTTACCCTTTTAAAATTGCGTGCAATGTTTCCCTTTTTCCAGTCTCCAGGGACTTTACTTGACTGCCATGACTTTTCAAGTATCATGAAGAGTGGATTGGCAACTACATCAGCCAATTCCCTCAGGACTCTGGGATGCATCTCATCAAGTCCCATAGACTTGTGTATGTTCAAGTTCCTCAGATGGTCTTGAACCTGATCTTCTCTTACACAGTCTTACACAGGGACTTTGCTCATCCAGTCCCCATCTTGCAGGCCATCCCCTCGAGAGGTGTTGGGAAGAGACACTGCCAGTGAAGACTGAGGCAAAGAAATTTCAAGGAACCACCAGTGCACTCCAATTGGCCCTCAAAGTGGTATAAATTGGTTCAGGAGCACAATGTGCACCTCAGTATGGCTGACAAATAGTGATACAGTAATGGTCATTACATATCTTTTCACTTGCTGCTGGCATATGACCTCATATTATATTACCACAACGGACAAGATTTAAAGAAAAAGACAATGCCTAAATAAAAGGAAAGTGTTTGGTTTATGCTGTTGGTCAGCATACAACAGTATGGGTATGTTGTAAATCTTATGCAAGGATGGAAACATTATTGTAGGTCATGTTTCTATATGAATGTTTGCTCCCTCTACAGATTTTCTTCCTCTTAAGTTTATCTAGAAACCTAAACAAAAGGCAGATCTAAAAATTGATTTTTATTGGTCTGAGGATATTTGTTTCTACCAGTGACTGGAAGCAGCAGCCTATCCATAAAAAATAATTTGAACATGTTTAATGCAAATAATTTTTTTTAAACTCTTTGTTTTATTAGCCATATAAAAAGAAGTGCAGCATGAGATTAGCTTTTTATGTGCTGATACCCAAATCCATAAGGATACATAAACTCTTAAGAGGGAGTACACTATTAAATTTTTAACATTCCATTGTACAGTGGCTTTATATGCTGACATGTCCCAGCTCTAATCATCATATGACTTTTTAGGACATGAAAAGATACAACTTAAAGTATTTCTTCTTAAAGCAATGACTGTAAAGAAGGGGAAAATTTGCAGCCTCCTCTTTTTCCTATATGTGCTTTATCTACTGCTTTCTGTGTTGCTCATGTTAATTATGAGCTGATAGAGTACAGTGTAAAGTCAGTAGGAATCATTCCATTGACGTCAGAAGGCGATTAGGAAAATTCCTAAACTCACTTGTTTCTTCTGGAAACACACACAACTTTGAAAAAAGCAAAGGTCTGCACTCTGTTGAAAATTTGTCCTGGGCAGGACTGCATGACTTGTGAACCCTGTCATATCAAGTTCCTCTGTCCTTCTCTCCAGGGTTTACAGTCTGCAGATTTGATCAGAGAAAAGCATTCGAATGATACATGGTTTGTTCTCAGAAAAAGCCACTTAACTGCAAGGCCATTGATCTGTTTGGATTCTTTAACATAATACTTTCACTGTTATTAAGTAATTTAATGCAGTACAATTTTTCATATCTTCTATCTGCTAGGCGTCTATCCTCTATTGTTGGATCTTTGTAATAATTTACTAAATCCCACCTTCTGATCTCCTATACCTGTCATAGACAGAAATATGAAGAAAATATGCTTCAGCAACCCATACAAACTGGCTTGCATTCTGGGGTGACATTTCTCTAAGGACAAAAGAGCTCTTCCATGGGAAAGATGGAGCTTTGGTCTCTCACCAGGGCACAGAAGACTTTGGTTTTGCTTTCATCCAGGTTTGACGTAACCTGTTTTAACAACTTCTCCATTCTTTCCAATTTCCCCCATTCATTATTGCTGTGGTAGCAGCATTGTGACCAGAGTACAATCCCAGAGAATCCTCCTGTACAACACCAGTACCACTGGTACTGGGAAAGAGAAAACAGATGACTAACCAATTTCAAGCCACTTGTTATGTCAGCAAAAATTTTTTGGAGCAAAAAAGTTCAAAAGAATCCATACAGGGTCAAGGAAGTTGCTACAAGTTCAGACAGTATAGAAAACCTACTTAATGTGGCCACTAGCCATGTGAAATACAATTGTCTTCTGGGTGTGGACACAGACTGTCAATACCAAACCCTGCTTTAAATCCTTGGGATTCTACTTAGAATGTTTCTTGTCTTGGAGAATAACTACAAATGAAACATAGTCTTCCTATATTTTAATACCTTTTAGAGGAAACATCTTATTTGCTATTAAATGGAAATTTGTATTTCTTATTGTATTTGTTATGACTCAAAACTGATTGTCAGTTGAACAAAAAAACTAACTCTGCTACTTATTGATTCTGTGCTTTCTTTTTCTAGAAAACCCACTTAAACCTATGTACATTAATATCGGTCAATATATTTATCCTAGTTTTGCCAAGGTATCTTCCTAGTACCTTTTGTGCTTCTAATATTTCCCTTGTTTTGCAGTATTATCTAATTTTTCTTCTAAATTTTCTTTTAAATCTCAGGCAATACTAACAGTGCAACAAGGGCCAAGTTGTTGACCAATTTAAACCCCTCTCAACACGACTGATTTTGGAGAAAGGTAGATTAATGACCTAAACAAAGGTCCACACAGGTTATATCAGTGCAAAATTGTTGCCTTCAGAAGTTGCTGCTGAGTACTGGCTTCACTTATCCCCTAAATTATTACCAAGAACAATGTGTAGAACACTCCAGCACTGTCTGTTGTGAAGAATATAAAAATTAACTTCCCTTCAGGGTAGTGAACATCATCCATACCAATTTTTTCATTGTATGGCCTATCTAGCACTGGAAAGCGTCTCATGGAATTCCTTTACTAACACTAATGAACAAACATTTGTATTATTTAAAATCTCTGAGAAATTTCTTCAAATTGTTTTGTGACAAATCATAGAATGTAAACTGTTTAATGCTGGATTAGCTGAAAAGTCAGACTCTGAATTACCAATAATTACATAAATTATGACTTTGCTTTTCCTAATGTTTGGTTTCGGTTTTTTTTGCCCCTACACCACAGGTACATATCCAGCAATCTATTTCTTTATTAGTGTCCTTTATATGTTTGTATTCTCACAGTTTTCAATGCACAATGGATTAACAGATTTCAAGAATGAGCCCTCAAATTCCTTAATTTATAGGGTAATTAAGTACATGTAATAAACAGGGTTTAAGTAGCAGGAACTTGATACATACGTGCTTTCCCTTTACTCAACAGTAATTCCCATATGTTTCAAAGATCTCAGTTTCAAGGTGCTTTCCTTCCAGCTGGAAAATGCAGAAAAATCAAGTATTGGTTATTACTAAGGAAAAAAGCATTATCTGACACATGTGAATAATACTAATATTTTTTTTCCAGGATGTCTATTGGAATAGAAGTAGTAGATAATTTTGGAAGATTACAGACATGAATTTCATGACAGTATTCTGTAGTACGTAATTCAAGCGTTGTGGTGCTCAGTGTAATGAAGTATTAAATACAGAGAATTATTAGGGATTCATTCAGATGTTTTCTAGATCTTTTCTATAGAAGAGCAATGGGGACATTCAGTAGAACTGGAAGACAACAAACACAAAACTGATAAAACTTTATATAATATATCATTTGCCTATGTCACTAGTGCCACAAGAGGTTATTGAGGAGAACAATGTAACAGATCACAGGAAAACAGAAGGTATGTATAGGAATAAAAAGAACATCCTCGATTGTATCTGAAAAGATTAAGAAATTGTATAAACAATTGCAGATACAATGTGAAACGACTTTGTGAAATGACTGTTTCACTCTTCCATATAAAATTTGAAAGTCCTGGGTGATGGTTTGCTGTACAAGCCTTATTTCACGCTTTCAAGTGGCTCTATATTCTCACTATGCTGAATGCTAGGAAGTTGTGGGGGTTTTATAAAAAGAATGGGTATGGTGTGACAGGTTTACTGTGGAAACTGCCCTTATTTTTGTGAAAAATGGAAACACTCACAAATAAACTCTTCAGCAGCTACTTACTGATCAGGAAATTGATACAGATGCATATGTATCCTTGTACCGTGCTCATAAATTGTAGCCGCAGTGAGAGTACAAAAAAAACCAAACATGTAAATAAGTTTAATTTACCAAATAATGATTTCTGGTAGTATTTTAAGTTAGATTTGGTTTGAGAGGAGAGTGATCACTTACCTGGAAAGAAAATTAATTTGGGAATGAAAAGCACGTCAGCTGTTGTCTTCTTTTACATCAATAAACCAGGGCATGCGTCACATCACCAGCTTAACTATTTGGAAGTTAAAAGTAATTGCAGATTAAAACAGAAATGGCAGTGGAGATTGTTTTCTACTTTTTGTCTTGGAGATTTCAATAATATTCCTTTCTCTACAGTCTGTTCTCTGCCTGTCTCTTTGCTCTTTCTAACATTCTGAGGTGAGAAAGACCTTTGCAGAGCATAGTGATACTTTGAACTTCAGACACATGTGAATTTGATATATGATGCACCTCAACTCCCCTCTGTTAGTGAACTCAGTGGCACATCTTTTACCATTCCCACATGTCCAGGCTATTGTGTTTCAAACCACTATCTTTGGTATCACATTTTTTATCCCCATTTGTTTACGCTCCTCAGGGCAACTGTTATATCCATCTTTTTGTTTGCAAGGTACCTGCTCCTGTCTAGAGTCCTAGCATCATTGTAATGTGAATAAAAAAATAACAGAACTTCCTTCCCTACAATTTCTGCCCTGTTCTGCCTACTTAACCCAACCTTCAGCATCCTGTGATAACTCCCACAGGATGGAGAAGTCTCTTCCCTGACCATAACTCAAATCCACAATATCTTTCTAGCTCCCTCCAACTCATTGCTTTTAGCAAAAAACAGACTTTTTTTTCCCCCTGTACTAACTACAGTTGCGGAAATGGGTAGTATAACATTAGTCTGACAAAAAGAGTACAGGCAAGAGATTTTTAAAAGACCTGAAGTGAATTCTAGACTTGGATTCACAAATTCGGACTCACTTTGTGAGTTTGTTTTTAAAACTATGCAGAAAGTTTGGCTGTCATAAACTGTACTGATTTGCCGGTAATGAACCTCTGGTGGGAGCAAGTATTTTACATTTCAGTTTTTAAGGCATAATGTTCTAAGATATAACCTGGCTTTAAGTCATATATTGCTTATTTTCTAAAATGAATAAATAAGGTGTATGCCAAGTGATTTTGATGTAATGTTTTCAGAAATGGGACTCTGATTTTACAGATGACACAAAATAATAGAGAGTAAGATCAGAAGTTCTATTTTATATTTTAGCTGTCACAAGTGACCTGCGATATTCTTCTGGAGAATCAGTCACAAAAAGTAGTGAAGCGTAAAAAATTGTTTGAGAAAAATCTCACATCAAGCATATAAAATAAAAGCCTTATTAAAGTGTGGAATTTATTTATTAATTGAAAGGTAAACATTTAACATATATTCTTTATTTTTTTTCTGAAAACAAGAAATTGATTGAACATTTGTTACTTCATCTAACTGCACACACCTAATACAGGAGCGTTAAGCAAAAGTCTAGCTTTCTAATACAGTCATAATAGAGAAAGCAAGAATTTGCCATTGGCCTCTGAAGGAAGCAAAACCATTAGCTGAGTCAAAGACTTAAACTTTTAAAGTGTGGATAGTCCCTGAGGATCCGTTTCAGCAAAGACAAGCGTGAGCACAGTGGATGGGAACTGAAGAATGCTAGTGGGCAGAAGGACCACCCTGGGGAGCAGGGACATGCTCTGCCTGGGAATGTGAGCCAGAGGGTTGGATCACAGCAAGGGGAGGATAAAGGCTTGCATAGAACCAGTGCTGTAACATGAGGCCCCCCTACAAACCTCGCCACACCCAGATCGAGAGAGATGGCAGCAGCAGTAATACTTAGCAGGAGCATTTTTTCCACGTCTTGAGAAAAGTCCCTACGTTGTGGTTCAAAAGCCAATGCTAAAAGCATCTCCTTATAATGTTCAAAAATTCTAATCCTACAGAACAATTACTTTCACAAACTGGTTTTGACTGAACTTCTGTTTGCTTGTTTGCTTCTTTTTTTGGGGGGGGGAGGAGGGGAAGGAGTGTGGTATAACATCATTTAACTAGACTGAGTAAAGAGCTACACTAATATAACTGACCTGCTTCAGAAATTGAGCTGGCCCTGGGAGGAGCTTATCCATGTCTTCTGGTTCTGTATTGGAGATAACGAGCCCTCATGGGATTCATCTGGTACAGGGAGAGGCTGTTCTGTCAAGTCTGCACAGTAAGCGTAGTTTAGTTAGAGCAGCAGCCTATGGGTAAAGGAGATTGACCATATGCAGGAGGAATAAAACTACTTCTGATTACTGCAAATTAGATTATTTTCTAAGATAATTATAGAAGGAACAACTTTTTACATGTAGTAGATGTAATCTTTGGAAAGACCATGAAATATATAGGCAATAAAAAGAAAACTTTTTTTAAAAAAGAAGCCACATGTTGTTTTGTCTTTATGAAGATATATTTCATTTGCAAACTAGACAAGGTTGGTCATATCAATAGGATGTAAAATCATGCAGAGGACATGAAAATTTCCTCCATGTTAACAACAGAACTTCCTCTGTGGAGATCAGAATCTCTGCACATGTGGTTACCAGGTACTATAAGTTTGCAGTCTGCTTTGCCATTGTCAAACTGTGTTTCAGACAGGACTGGGAACTGCAGCTGTATTTAAGAAAGCAGACCTCTGAGATAATCAATTCTGTTAGGTAAACTTCTCATATTATTCAGAGTTCTTTGTTGTGAAATATAGAAGAATGAAGATTGTGTCCAAAAAAATCAGAGTTGGGGATGGCTGACGCAGTAGATTTATTGAATAGAAACTGTCCAATAAAAATGATAGTTCAAACAGTGGATCAGAGAAGGGAGTCATGGAGCAATTCCAATACCATCATCTTTTTCCCAGATCTGGGAAAAAAAAAATGAGAACCCAGATGTACTGGACAGATACAAAATAAAAAACATTCTACAAATCAAGCAAAGATCATGTTTATTTCTCACAGGATGTTAAAGATAACAGAGGGGTCATAAAGTGCACTGGGATGAGAGAAAACAACAACAGGACTTGAAAGCAAAAGTAAAAATAATCTTCATTTATTATACAGTACCTCTAATCAGATTCATGTGCAAGTCAGGATGTCTTCAGTCCTGAGTTACAAAAAGTTGGATGTGCAATTGCAGACACTGATAAACTGCAAGTATAAATACTTAACATGGGAATGTTTTTATGCTTACTGTGCACTCCAATTAGATGATCAAAAATATTCTTTTTTTACTGCTGCTCTTTATGCAAACTATAACTGAATCACTTTGTGCAAAAGAGAAAAAAGTCTCAAAATGTTGCTACTTGAAAATCGTCGTCCTACACTGTTTTTTTCAGTGAACAAAAGAGGGGAAATGCTTTTCTGTATGATCTGCTACATGGAAATAAAATCTGGACAGATAACACGTATGAAAGTATTTCTGCATCTGAAATGTAGGAGGTAAGGGAACCAACAGATACTAACATCAGCATGGTTCAGCTGCAAAGTGTTGGCTTTCTCAAATATCCAGTAATGCCAGATTAAAAGTGCAGTTCAGACCTCCCGGAAAAAAAAAAAAATAGAGCTCAATGGATTTTCACCTTGTCATGAGCTTCACCTGAGGTATGGTGGGCAAAAAGTCTGGGAATGAGAATGGTGGCACCCCTAAAGCCACCAGGCTTACTAAGTTATAAAGTGCCTAATTTATGAAAATGTTTTGTAGTCTATATAAAAGGAAAATGCCACTCAGATCTTACAGATGCAACTAACAGTCTAAAATGTCATCTATCAAATAACTTCATAGCAAAATTAATCAAAAACTCTATGCGAAGACCATGTCACATTGGAAAAGATGCCTAATTGATACTTTCTATGAATCAAATCCCAGAGTAGGTTTTGGAACTGACTTCATATTTCCTGTACAAAAATACATATAACTACCTACTTCCGTTTATAATAAAAAGTAAACAAGCTCAAAGCTTATATGAACAATTCAACTGACCCCAAACAATTGTGTTATTTGAATGCAGTCACATGCAAAATATTGTATATAAGCATTTTGTCCTGATTTTGGACCCTTTGCTTTAAACTCCCATTTTTTTATGGGACAGAAAATCAAATTTCCAAACCTCTCTTTGTTTTCAACCCTTCAGCTTGAGTAAAGTGAAAAACCCACAGACAGATTTTTCATCGAACTGAATAATACCAAGACTTTCACACCCACCTCTGTATCAAGATCAGAGGCTCACAATTCGATGTCCTGGCTAATGCAGCACTAAGCTTTCTGGTTAGTATAGGCAATTTCTCTCTTTAAAATATGAAATTTGCAGGAAGCCTAGATGGCCTACACCTCAAATGACCAAGGAGAAAGATGAATGGTGTTTCAACAACTGAGTACACAGAAGCAAACACCTTGGTAAAATTTAAAGTCTACAATTTCAACACTGACAGATTTGGCAAGTAGTTTTGCACTTTCCAGAACCCTTCCTGTAGTTCAAACAAATGTCTGATACAAGAAAAGGGTAATTTCCCTTATGAGAAAGCAAGTAATGGTAAAAATTCTCTCAGCCCAAACAACATTTGCAAGCAATTTGTTCCTGATGCCCAAAAGGACAGAGGAAGGAGTATTAATCTGTGATAAATCTGGAGAGACTGAATGCTGGAGTACTATACCAGTACATGCATTGTAAGATGAAGCGCTCCATCTCCTAAGAGACATCTCAACATGGGACAACTGGATGGTGAGATTAGACCTGAAGGACATCTCACTATCCTGCTGGTGAAAAAATGTCAAAGGTTCCTCCAGGCTTTGCTGGGAAGGAGAGCGTTGGCAGTTCTCCAGCCTACCATTTGGCCTCTTGTCAGCTCCATGGTAGCAGTCTTCTGTGAGCAAGGGCTTCGGATAATAGTCTGTTTAGACAACATGCTGACTATGGTACAGAACAGAGAGCTGTTAGCAGCACAAGTTGATTTGGTGAAAACAATTCTCAAGAGCCAGAGTTGCTGAAAAATGACCAGGAATCAAATCTGGCTGCTGCCCAGAAAAAAAAAGTTCCTTGGATTTGCAGTCCTGACATCTCTGCTTCAGAGGCTTTTAGACCTTTCCAGGGTGTATAAGAGAAACTATTTGGAAAGTAAAATGGCTATGAGGAGACAGTCATCTACCCCACGGGGACAGTTAATGTCAGACTAACTGAATTTAGAGAGAAAAACATATATTAGGTCATCCCATCCATCTTGTCACAGAGTGAAGGAAGGTACTGCAATCTCAGGTTCATTTGTTCTCTTTCTCATTATCTTTAAAAATTCCAGAGTAATGGGCCCACTCGTTTGGAAGGCAATTCTATATCCTCGTTATAAGTTTTTTGTATATGAAAATTATTTTCTTAATCTCCTGTATTGCTGGTTATGTACACATACATAATTTTCTATGCCCCATATTGGTTAGCCACAAATTTATGATAGTGAGGAGCACTTGCCCCTCACATTCTTATTTGCTTATTTTCTCCAATACGAAAAAGTTAAAAATGTAGTAAAAAAAATTAAATCCTTACTTAATAAATTATTTTCTTCACCTTTTCAGCAAAAGGGGAAGTAAGAATCTTAAAGAAATCTTTTTCATTTTCAGTGGGGTTTTTTTTTGCTTTAAAAAAAAGCAAAATTAATTTTGTGATGAAAGTAGTGCTCTTTATGAATTACCCTCCTCAATAAAAACTTTTGTTTGAAAAATTGGGAGATCCCCTTAAGAATATGTCAGTATCCTGCTTTTCCTAATTGTCTCTCTCTGTTGCAGTTTTGGTGTCTCCATAACTAAAGAAACAGAGACAGCAGGAAATTTTGACTTGACAGTAATGCCACTTTCTATGCAATGGCTGGATTATATCACACATTAACAAAAAAGTTCTGGAGGAAAAGTTCCCGTTAACACATTACTCTCTGGATATACATTATCAGACCATTCATGTGTTGTAATTTTTCTGTCTGCAAAATTTGCATTCCTATAAACATATCCTTAGTACCAGAGTAAAATGCTTCTTAAATGTAATTTGGGACATAGCACATAAACAAGGAGAGAGAAGAACAGCCCATGGCTTGTTTTGTCCTTAAAGACAATCTGTGAATATGCATGAACTTGCTTTGTTCACTTAGAATCATGGAGTTCTTTTAATGTCCTATCTGGCTGCTGCTTTTAAATAACTTCCCCTTACTTGGGAGCCTAGTGCAACAGCAACTAGGATGCAGCATGCCTCTGGACCCAGGATGCTGCCCTCAACAGAGTGCCTAAAAAGATTTAGGGAGATTTAGAGAGCTGAGCTAAAAAGAAAATGGTCATATCCTCACCTGACTAAAATTGGCAAAGCTCTGGTCTTCAGCAAAATATTTAAAATTTAAAAAGTTGGGGAGAGTTGAAAAAAAGGTGAAGTAAATAGCGAAGCACAGAAACACAAGCTGAGACTAACATGCACACATTTAAGCATTTTTCAGTCCTGTCTAATTTAGTTCAAATAAACCAAAAGTGACAGTATATGAACATTTGTGAAATGAAAAGTGGATATTAAAAGTTGGACATCAATGGCATTACGTAAATCCTTTTACGTCCATGTAAATTCTTAAAACATTATTTTAGAACAGCAGATATTCAGTGACTTTTTTTAGGTTAAATGCAGTACAGATGTGGCTACAGTAATTTCATAGTTTAAGCCTTAGGCACATGGAATTTAAAACAGAACTTCATCACTATAACATTACAGAGTCCTTTCTCCACTGAAAAAGACATGAAGTAGGTACATTAACTCCAAACAATCATTACGTTAGCACAGGACTTCTCAGTGCTAACATTTCTATTTCCCTGCTGAAGCATTATGTACTTATGTAGCCCCTATTATTATAGTTCTCTCAACAATTTCTTATGTATTTAGGGGCCAATTACCCCCTGAGACAGAAAAAACCCACTTATTCCTATTTTATGAGATGAGGAAACAGGACTTGGAGGACTGGTGCCTTACCTAAGGTCACATAGCAGTGGCTTGAACTCAGCCTTCTCTAATGTAGGCTTAGCACCTTTGCTTCTGAATTGGCCTGATATCCTGCTTGAGAAAGTCTGTGCATGGTATCTCACTAATAAGTTATGAGGTCAAAGAACCCATTGCTAAGATTAGAGCCTTTACTCAAAAATATTGTTTTCAGAAATCCCAATTCTTTCAGAAAAACAAACAAAAGCTCATTGTCCAGCCAGCGGTGTCCAGTTTACTTGGAGAAGTACAGCACTATATAACTGAAAGTCTATCATGCCAGATAACAGAAAAAAAATATTATTTACAACATTAATCCATACTTTTCATTTTTGGTGTCCTTCATAGCCATACTAGCAATGGGTGAATCAACAGTACCTTCACCCACACATCGCAGCCATGAATGGGAAGTACCTTGTACGCATGCAATAGCACACAGCGGATTTCTCTGGACA
The DNA here is from genome assembly GCF_964289735.1 of Phaethon aethereus. NCBI lineage: Eukaryota > Metazoa > Chordata > Aves > Phaethontiformes > Phaethontidae > Phaethon > Phaethon aethereus. The sequence goes on along the minus strand of NC_138578.1, from coordinate 67,025,812 downwards.
TCCCCAAAACTGCAGACTGTCATGTGGCACTGCAGAATGCAGTCCTTTAGTTATTAGCCATTTTCTCCTCTTTTCCACTGTATAACAATGAAATGACCTATGTTATCAGTATTTTCTTGATATTTTTCTTGATAATGCATAACATACACTGCCTTGATTTTTACATTACTGTTTTCTTAAACCTCCATTGTGTTTTAAACACACACACAGACACACACACACAAAAACCTCTGCTTGAAAATTTTTCTGTTGAGATCCCCAGAAGCTAAAAATCCTTAGAGTTGCCACTGCTTAAGGTGCAAATATTTCAAGGTATCTCTCCATCAGCGACAGTGTAGGAAGAGATTATATTATAGAATCAGAGAATCATAGAATAGTTTGGGTTGGAAGGGACCTTGAAAGGTCATCTAGTGCAACCCCCCTGCAATGAGCAGGGACACATTCAGCTACATCAGGTTGCTCAGAGCCCCATCCAACTTGACCTTCAATGTTTCCAGGGATGGGGTGTGTACCACCTCTCTGGGCAACCTGTGCCAGGGTTTCAACACCAACATTGTGAAAAATTTCTTCCTTATATCTAGTCTAAATCTACCTTCTTTTAGTTCAAAACCATTACCCCTTGTCCTATTGCTACACGCCCTTCTAAAAAGTTTGTCCCCATCTTTCTTATAAGTATCCTTTGAGTACTGGAAGGCTACAATAAGGTGTCCCCAGAGTCTTCTCTCCTCCAGGCTGAACAACCCCAACTCTCTCAGCCTGTCCTCAGAGGAGAGGTGTTCCATCCCCCTGAATCCCTCTGATTTTTTGTGGCCTCCTCTGGACCCTCTCCAACAGGTCCATGTCTTTCCTGTGCTGAGGGTTCCAGAGCTGGATGCAGGACTCCAGGTGTGGTTCCACCACAGTGGAGGGACAGAATCACCTCCCTCGACCTGCTGGCCATGCTGCTTTGGATGCAGCATGGGAGATGGTTGGCATTCTGGGCTGTGAGTGAACATGTCCAGCTTTTCATCCACCAGTACCCACAAGTCCTTCTCGGCAGGGATGCCTTGATCCCTTTATCTCCCAGAGTGTACTGATATTGGAGGTTGCTCCGACCCAGGTGCAGGACCCTGCACTTGGCCTTGTTGAACCTCATGAGATTGACAAGGACCCACCTCTCAAGCCTGCCAATGTCCCTCTGGGTGGCATCTTGTCCCTCAGGCATGTCAACCGCACCACTCAGCTTGGTGTCATTTGCAAACTTGCTGAGAGTACACTTGATGCCACTATGTCACTGATGAAGATATTAAACAGTACTGGTCCCAATAGGGACCCCTGAAGGACACCACTCATCACCAATCTCCATCCTGACATTGAGCCGTTGACCACTACTCTCTGGATGCGACCATCCAACCAGTTCCTCATCCACCCAACCATCCTCGCATCAAATCCATATCTCTCTAAATAAGAGAGAAGGGTGTTGTAGGGGACCATGTCAAAGGCCTTACAGAAGTCCAGACAGACAACATTGGTAGCTCTTCCCTTGCCCACTGATGTGGTCACTCCATCCTAGAAGGCCACTAGGTTGGTCAGGCAGGACTTGCCCTCGGCTATGCCATGCTGACTGTCTCAAATCACCTCCCTGCCCTCCAAATGCCTTAGCATAGCTTCTAGGAGGATCTGTTCCATGATCTTCCCAGGCACAGACAGGAGGCTGACAGCAGTTCCCAGGGTCCTTCTTGCTACCTTTTTTACAAATTTGCGCAATGTTTCCCTTTTTCCAGTCTCCAGGGACTTTACTTGACTGCCATGACTTTTCAATTATCATGAAGAATGGATTGGCAACTACACCAGCCAATTCCCTCAGGATTCTGGGATGCATCTCATCAGGTTCCGTAGACTTGTGTATGTTCAGGTTCCTCAGATGGTCATGAACCTGATCTTCTCTTACAGAGGGAGGGACTTTGCTCGTCCAGTCCCCATCTTGCAGACCATCCCCTCGAGAGGTGTTGGGAAGAGACACTGCCAGTGAAGACTGAGGCAAAGCAGTCACTGAGTACCTCAGCCTTCTTCTTGTCTGTTGTTACCAGTTTTTCAGTCTTGCTGATGTGTAAAGGGGGTTACGATTTCTTTGACCTTCCTTTTTTGGCTGACATACCTGTAGAAGCCCTTCTTATTATTCATTGCATCCCTTGCCAAGCTGAGCTCCAGCCATGCCTTGGCCTTCTTATCACATGAATTTGTGAAAGTACACCTGCTTTACAAGTTTCCATTTCTCTGAGAACAATTAGATATTGTGCAGTGTGTACGTTCACAGGTGCTCATAGACACACACGTACTCACTCCTATTTGGAAAAGCAACATAACTTAATTTTGTCATAGTCATTACAGCTAATATGATGTGATGATTTTTTCATATTTTAGGAAATTATCTGCATTACATACATTCCTACTACTTCTCCAGTTTCCATACTTGCAGTTAAGAAAGCTTTATGCTAGAAACCTTAATGTAGCCATATTAGATAGTTAAATACTAATGGCCTGTACACTGGGTGAGATCTGCAGTCCCGAATCCTGCCCATAATGGTAGAAGTTGGAAACAAATATTTTTTAAAATCTCCAGAAATTGTCAAGGAAGGCTGGAAAGTTCATTCCCAGATTTAGACTAAACTTCTAGTTTCCCTGTCTTAAAAACAAGGAAATTAGTTTCAATGATTAAACAGAAGACTTGGAGTATAAATATACATATAAAAATATGACCTCATTTTATTAAACTAATTTACATTATCCTTTTGTAATGCCATGCTTTTAAGAGGGAGAAAATCTTCACAGTTTACTTAAGTGACCCACAGGCAAAACCAGATAAAACCTTCTTAATAAAGGAATGTACAAATTAGCAAAACAGGCAGAACCAGATACAACCTTCTTAATAAAGAAATGTACAAATTACCAAAACATCATTAACAAACATTTCTGGTTAGGTTACCATATTTTCTCCATTACACAAGAAGCTCTCTTCCTGGCATAAAAAAGATGTAATAGAATTAAATTGTCTTAGAATAGGACCTGGCTTCCCTGAGATACACAGAAGGCAGGAAGCTTTCTACATGAGTATCACCACTGTTAACGGAGGTGGTGCAATGCTCCCTAAGCACAACAGGGCTCAGGAGGTGTGTTTATGGATTAAATTCTCATTCCAGGTTACCCTCTCTAAATTATCATCTAAAAGACAGCTAGCACTCAAAGGCAGAAATCTTAGGGTTTCTGATTATCTCTTGCTGAAGACTAGCAGGAGATTAAGTCATCCAAATCTAATTAAATGTTAGACTGTTAAATAGAAATTCCAGAAAATAGAGGGCAGCTGATAAACTGACAGGCACCTTATTTTGTACTGGGTCCTGTTTTCACTTCTACCATTGACCTCCTATACAGCCTCAGTCCAGCTGTGCCACTTGACCATGTCCTTTTTACACCATATCTGTCTGTGGTCTCTTAGTGTTTGATCAGTTTCATAGTGGAAAAAGGTGGATGAAAGTTGCTTTCTTATTTTGGCTTTTTTTGGATTTTTTTTTTTTTTTACCACCTTGAAATACAATGTTTGGTAAAAGGCTAAATATAACCATGAAATGCAAGATACAGTATCACATATATGTTCTGCCATTTCCTTTCCTAATGAATATTTTCTGAATGTCATTACATCATGTGATGTGATTCCACACCAGCAAGGGTTGTTTTCAGTTACGTGCTATTGTGAATGCAGTACCCTCAAAGGAGACAGTGAATGAATACCAATTTGTGGAGAGATCTATTAAATTTGGACAGTGTTGAGAACGTTAATGCTTTCCTTGAAATAATAGGCATATAATGTTTTCTGTACAGTTCCTTCCACCTGACAAACCAAATAAGAAAAGAAATGAAAAGAAATGATCCCAGCTAGATCAGCTGATCCAGCTCTGATGTGAAAATCTTCAGGGGTTACTAAAATTCATTAATAGTAACATTGCCATGAGAGCACATTCATTCCAACCAAAGCCATTTAATTATACCTTGAAGTTTTGAATTATATTTGCTTAAAGCAAATTTCAAATCCACTTGAGTTTTGGGTATAAAGTTCATCCTGTAAAATAGCACAATTTGCTTAAGCGTTTGTTTTCTTGGGGAAGGTGCTTTGCAGAGAGTCTTCCTCCAAAACAACAATCCTGCAGGGCCAGCCCTTCTTCCCGACTTTAGAAGAGCCACCAGTAGCTTTTATGCAAAATGATATGCCCAAAGGCCACACACTGAGTTAGTGACAGAGCCAAGCTTGCAAACAAGGGACATTTTTGTGTTTGCTTTCATTCTCCTGGAATAAAAGAAAAAAAAAAAAAAAGAAGAAACCTGAAAACTGAAAACTCATCTTTGTAAGGGATGAGTAACTCTGAGACAAAACTATTTATCTTTTCCAAAATATTGGATGCAATTCAGCAAATGCTTTAGCCTATGCCTGTTTTGAAGCAGAGGAGGATGTCAAGAACACACAGAAGACCTTTTTGAGCTGAATCTAAAATAGGATAGTACAAGTAACATGGAAAAGAATTTGACAAATCATCTCAAAACACTACAAAATGTGAATAATTTGAAACCTATCTGCATCCTTTAAGTGTTTGTTCTGGTGTCTCACATTGCAGTATGCTATAAATCCATTGAGCTGACAGCATTGTAATGCTAGAAGTGTGTTTACAAATCCATTGCACTGGCACAATGGCATTATGCTATGAATACTATTCTATTCACTCCATTCTGGTCTCCAAATTTACACTTAATTGGAAAGGTGGTTTTTCTTGCAATACAATCCTTGTCACAAACACACTTTTGTTACTGTCAAACGAAGCTATAAAGAGATGATGTGCTCACAAAATGAATTGAACACACTGAGTTACTGTGAAGGAATCCTCATTAATCACTGCTGAGAGATAGTTCGAGTAAAGTTTTAAGGGCCAGAGTTGCATTTGTATGAAGGTACATGTGCAAGGCAATGTCTTGAGACATCACACCTGTGATGTTCCAAGAAAGGAACAGGAACAGCTCTAGGCAGTCTGAAGCCAGAGGTTTCTCCTACCGCACTCATTGGATCACCGAGTGGTTACGAACTTTTTGGTAGGAAAGGGCACCTTGTCAATGGCATTTATCCCCCAGGCAGTCCCCTGTCATGTTCATTGCTCTTGACAGTGCTAGTGAATGCCCTCGTGCTAACGAGAGGGCAGGTAGCTGGCTCCCAGGCATCAATATGTTACACTGCAGGAGGGATCCCTGTTACCCAGCACTGAAATGCTGACAAGACTAGCTTCTGTGCAGGGCATTTTGTCAATGTTACAGACATCTTGCCTTTTAGGAGTACATCTGGTGTTTGGGAGAATGTTGAAGAGTCATCACCCAACAACAACCTGGGAAGCTGCCCAGGTGAAGTGTAATGAATAAGAACCTAATGCTTCCTAGGCTTTTTTTAATGTGTAGACTCCATACACAATAAAGTTACTTAATATCCTATAACAAAATCCTCAAACAAATACAAGGATACTTTATGGTCTTCTTGTTAATCATCAGTCACTACTGCTTTGCCTTTGGAATCCAGCCCATCTCCAGGTGCCTTTTGCTTTCCTGGCCCCTCTCTCACAGCTTTGACCAACTTCTACTAAGCCCTTGAATTTTAACTCCCTAGACCCCCTACATTTTCCAATGGAAATGCTACGGCTCAGCTACACCCTGCTGTACATCTCCATGGTTCTTTCATAAATTCACAAATACTCCAAGCCAGAAAACACAGAGTTCTGTTTGTTACTCTCAGGTGACCTCTCAAATGGGCTTTCAGAGAGAAATCTTTCACTCCAGCTTGTTTTTCTTTCCTGAAGACAAAGACAGGCGTTGTGTAATGATGACAACATTATCCTGCAAGTGCTATCAGGTAAGGGAGAGCAGCAGAGGAAACGGAAAGAAGAGCTCTGTAGTCCCGAATGCATCTCTCTCATGCACCTGTTTAGGTAGGTGTATACTGAACTGTTTCACTTAAGCCAAATTAAGCCAAAGGGATTTTTATGTTTACTAAAATAATCTGTGCCTAATTCATGCCCCGTAGGTCAATTCACGTGAGTTTACTTTATGCACTATTATCAAGCTGAGATTTGCTGCTTAAAAATGGATAGTTAGTCTCAAAAACAAACATAAAAATGAAGTTTTTAAAGGAGTAGAAAAGTACATCTATGGGTGTGCCTTTATATTATTTGGAGAATTAAACAACTTCTGGAAATGTAGACAGTTAAATTAATGTCTATCTGAAGTTTCAGTGGTGAAAATTATTCATAAAACTGTAAACTCATTGTCTTCTTCTTCCCCCAGCTTTACATGCTGAACATGACATCATATGGTAGGGAATATCCCTTTGGTCAGTTGGGGTCAGCTGTCCCAGCTGTGTCCCCTCCCAACTTCTCGTGCACCCCCAGCCTCCTCGCTGGTGGGGTGGGGTGAGAAGCAGAAAAAGCCTTGACTCTGTGTCAGCACTGCTCAGCAGTAACGAAAACATCCCTGTGTTATCAACACTGCTTCCAGCACAAATCCAAAACACAGCCCCGTACTAGCTACTAATCCTTCCAGTATTATCCTCAGTTCTGGATTCCACTCTTTGTGTTTAGGATGTGTGGCATTCAAGAGCTAGTGACAATATTTTCAGAGAGTAGTTTGTCACAAGAGCCCGCGGTCCCGGCTCCTCTCTGTTCCTCTATTTTGTCCTGGTTTCCTCCTTCCTAATGATGCAACAACCACAAATCAGCTTGTCTGTCTTTTGAAATGACACTTTGTATGAAAATACTCTCGATGGTTCTGCTTGGAGACAGATACCTTGGGCTCTTATAATATTTCATTTAATCGGTTAGTGGATATAAAATATATGTAAATGCATTAGAAGGATTTCTCTGTGCCTAATGCCTTAGGCAGCTAAAGTTCCTTAGCGAGTCCATGGGCTTACTAACCTTATCCAGTCTGATCTGTTTAATTCTGTACACATAAACTGAATGTGGAAAATTAACAAAATGTATTAAACAACACATATTCCATATCCAGGATATCTGTTCTTCCTCTGATCTTAGCTGCTCCCCATGAAAACAAGGGAGAAGATGCAATTGACACCAGTTTTCCAATGCTCCCCACCCCCCTAAAAAGACGGCTAGGAAAGTAATGGAGGGAAGAAATTAATAGGAGGTGCATAAATAGCCATTAAGGGGAAAAATCCATATATAGAGCAAACAGCAATTTGCTAATGTCCTGTTCCAGTGTTAGGTTTTTATTCTAGAATTGTTATAAAATCTGAAGTAGCCCTGCCATTTTCTTTTTCTTTCTAAAACCTGAGTTGTCCTGTCTGGCTTTTATTCAGTCCTTCAGACAACCTCTTTTTTTACTAGTATTTAAATCACTTAGAATGTATAGGATGTGTAGAAAGAATAAAGAAAATAAGTGGTTCTTTCACGTCCATCAGAAAGAAGAGACTTTTATCACTGTTCTCTTAATCTTGTGATGAGTGCGAGGACAGAAGCCACCGACTCAAACAAATTACTGCACTTAGTTGTGTTCAGCTTTGCAAAGTAGGATAAGTCAAACACTGCTGCTGCAAGTGAAAGTCCAAGAATAAAATAATTTCATTAAGTGCTTGTAATTGCCCTTCTAATATTTCTGATTTCTAAGAATAATATCTACTATTTAGTAAAATAAATAACCTGTAGTCTAGGTTTTAATAATGACACAGTATTTATATTCAAAATCAGGTCTCAGTTCACTCAATAACTGTAAAAAAAACTTATGATTTTTCATACATCACACTTCCAAAGGTTTAAAATTATGATTTTTTTGGTTCTTCCTTCAAATCTTTTCCAACCACACAGCTGAGACGGTTGAATCTCAACGGACCCATGCAATATAAATAAATTTAATCAATAAACTCAGAGGACTAATTAGTTGAAGATAACTCCAGGATATTTTTGAAGTTTAGAACCGTATAATTATGATGTGAGTTTGTTACAGTAATATCCTATGATTGTTACTAAAGTAAATACAAACCACTTTATATAAACAATGTTTCTGGTAATTCTATGCTTTAGCATCTAATCCTATAATGCTGTTTAACTAAATAATGTTTTCCATATAAAATAATGACCTAGAGGTCCAGAATCTCTTTAGGTCCTTATGCTCCTTTCTGGAAAACCTTGCCAAAATATATTATCAGTAATATATTTATAATATTTGCATGACTAGACCTGACTAAGAACACAAATTTTATTTTTTCAGCAGACTTGATTGCATGGGACCACATTTCTGAAATGTTTATTAAGTTTTTGCTTGATTCAGTCTTTTTCTCTATTTAAATTCCAGTCAAGAGTAATTGCAATTTTACTCAAGTAAAGATAAATTCTGACCATGAGAATTCCTTCATGACTTGCCACAGGCATTTTTTCTCCATCCTGCAGTACATAAAAATGTCTTATCTGTGCATAGGTAACTCTATTCTAGCACAGAGGACACAAAGCTTCAGAGTTTATAATGCAGGGGTATCACGGGAAAGGAGATTTTGATCCCAAAATATCAGCTTTTAGATAAATGCAGTTTGTACATTGATAAGAGGCTGACATTCCAAAATGCTATGACCATTTTTGTATTTCAGTGTTTAAAGACTCATAGGTGTTTATCTCCATGCCTCTAATTAGGGCATGGCCAGAAAAATTATTCTGGCTGCAGCAGATCTTGGGTTAAGACAGAAGTTTATTACCCCTCAATGCTGCAGGTTTAACTATTCACCTACCCACTAAAACCCACTCTCTAACGTGTGGGTTGAAAATTTGCCTCTCATCATCAGCCTCCACAGATTGCTGTTGTTGTTCATGTTGTTCCCTCCTCTGGGTTGTCATCTCAGCTGGCCACACCGAAGGCAGTGTACCTTCCCCTGCGTCGCACCAACGCGCGTGGTCGCGAAGCCACTGCAACACTGATCAGCAAGATGATGAGAAGCATACTAAATCCCCTTGAGTCTATGTCCATCCAGATCACTGCTGAGGGTTAAGTGGGCTGGGGTTAAAGATTTTTAGAAAAAAAGGGGCCTTTTATTCCTTTTCTTCTCCTGATGTGTGAAGAATAACCTAGATGTTCTTCTAAATCAGCCTTCTTGCTACTGATTTTTATTAAACAGGGTCCTCTTACAACCTGTGTTGAAGTGAAATTGTATCTTGTGAAAAGCAAGCAACACTCTGGGACAAAGTAGAACTGTATTTAGACCTTAAAAAATGCTATCCAGAACAAGGGAAAGGAATGGCAGGTGCTTTTAGTTATGGGAAAGAATTAAGCCAAGTGCACACTGAGGCAAAATGAGTTCTGTTTTCAGGGTTGGGGCAGATTGACAGATGGGGTATGTAATTAAGATGAAAAAAAGAAAAGGCTGAAAAATTTCAGGACTTAAATTAGGAATGGCATACAGAAAGCAAAGGGAGAATGCCAAAACAATATAATGATAATGGTAGTCTTCAATAATACAGAAGGGCAGAGTTAGATGTCATTTCCCTCCTCTGTAGTGGAGGGTTGTTATTGTGACCTTAGATTAATTGTTTGGTTTCTTTGTGCTGCCTTCCTTTGTGCAAGCAAATCTCCCTGCAGGACTGTGAGGATAAATAAGCCGAAGACTGTAAGGCAGACAAATAAGCTAATAGTAGGGACAATATGAGTAACTTATATCCACAGGAGAAAGAAAGAGATCCATCAGCAGAGCTTGAAGTGAAGTCCAACTTGCAGATCTCTATTTCCAAGCCAAATTTAGCAGTGCAGCTGAGTCTAACTGGGTAATATGGGACTGAAATATATAAGAAGTTAATTTGTCCAAAAAGATCAGAGGTGATACAGGACTGAGGCACTAAGCTGAAATCTTATCTAGAACAATATTTAGGTTATTCAAGATTCCTCATTTGAGGGACTAGATGAAGGAAGAATATTTAGAAGAAACATTGCAATGTATTTCAAAATAATACATTCTTAAATTGCCTAATTCATGAATATATTATCTGCCACTAAACCCATACACATAGAAGTTGGATTTTTCTGTCCATAATAGAAAAAAACTCTTTCATGAAGCTAAATAAGTCACTACGTTGTGTGAAAAACTGATAGTAGATGCAGATGTTAAAGAGAGATTCTTCACACTTTCTTGTGAGAAGCCAGAAGTCTTTATTTCATTGTTATGGAAGCTCCCATGAGATGCTTTTTGTGATCAGTATATTCACAGTTCCTTTGGGACAACATTTATTATTACAAAAAGTATCACAGCATTTGAAATCAGAAGTAAAAAAATTTATTACAGTTTTTATGAGGAGAATATGAATCTCTAGTGAATACAGCACAGAGAAGTGAATTTATTATAAACTGTATAAAGAAGTACCCTTTTGAATACTTAACACACTCTGTTATGTCTTGTAAGTAAACTTCTCATATGAAACTCCAAAGTCCAGAGATCAAGCTGACCTCAAAGATCTAACCTTTCACTACATCTATCTGTGCACTATGGATTATCCATCTAAGCCTTGACTCAGCAAAGTATTTCAGCATGAATTCAACTCATTTTAAGTTCTTTGGTGAGCTAAAGTGATAACAGCATAATGCAGAACCCTATTTTATTGAACAAGGTGATAGATAAATAATTTTATCTGTTTACTTTCTACATTTTTGAAGAAAGAAGTGCTGATAACCAGTTTTGATGTTAAGGTTTTATTTTCAGACTTTTTATAATAAGGCCTATGGCCCTTCTTTCATAAATACTTAATTACTGAAGAATTTATCCTGACATGAGTATTTTTTGCAAATCAATAAAACTATGCATCTAAATGAGTATAACAAATTACTGGTTTAAATGTATTTGAAGGATGAGGATGTAAATCCATATAAGGAGTTAAAATTTGACTGTAGAAAAAGAGACTGGTACTCTGTTCAATTATGAGAACTAATTGTGTAAGAATGATTGTTTGTTCCTGCGAGTATTCAGTGGAAGAAAAATACTAATGAGAAAGGCAGAAAATAAACTCCAAGAAGATGGCATGTCCTTGACTCTTATAGATGACAATATTGACAGTGTCAAAAAAGCTTTTGGATTATTATAAATTAAGGATAAATGATGTGCTTCCTGCCAGAAATATTAAGCTTGCAATGGCCACCAGATTAATTTCCTCAGTGTCTCCCAGCTCCCTACACTGTGCATCTAGGAAAAAATTCTGCCTTTATTGAAATCAATAGCAAAATGCTAATTGCTAGCAGTGGAGACAAGATTTTTCCCTGGATGAAAACCTACATCCCTAGGCAGACTTAAGTCCTGCCTCTGGGACAAGAAAATAGGGAAAATACTTCTGAGACTCACATTAAGGCTATGAAGAACATAGCTAATACTTAATGAGCAGATGACCCCATGCTCAGTCTTGCATATCCACCCAGCCAGCTATGCTGGATTCAGGATACATAGAGCCATTATCCATCCTGGATAATTCAGGATACATAGAGCCAAGCGTGCTGATGACGTGAACTAGCAGCTGCTTTGGTGTCTGCACTGCCATATTTGATAAAATCTGTCCCATGGAGGTTAGCACAACTCACCTCTGCGTGTGTGTGGCTCGCAGTCCTCAGTGCGGAAGCCATCGCAGGAAGCTGGTCTAGCAGCAAGAGTCAAACCCAGCAGAAAACATGGTGCATATTGCCAGCCTTCTCTCCAGTTTCTGATTCCTTCCCCCTGAATGGGACAATAAAAAAAAAAAATTAATTTAGACAGCAGCACGGTTAGGAGTTGCAGAAGAGAAGAGCAACACAGTTTACACAGTTTTAATATATTGTCTTTAAGTTTGTGATGGGTGAAACAAGAAAACTGTTCAAAATACAGGTTTGGAAAAAATAAAGAGGCAGCTGTGCTTATGTAACTGAAGAAAATATTAGCCCAGCCTCTACCTGCTCATGCATTGAAAGGAAGACTTTTGAACCTTGATGCATTTCCATATAACACTAGGCATTTATTTTTACGCTAGTGCCTTTATTTTTGTCTTCAGTATGGGTTGAGATAATTTCAGTTCCAGTGAGGGTGAAACTTAAAAAGATTGGCAAATGAGCTGTTTTAGGGAAAGCGCTCGTAAGTTCTTTTGTTATGCAAACCTCTTGATTGTAAACATCTCTGGGAGATTTCTGTAATTCTTTCTGGTCAGATGGTAAATGCCATAAAAAAGGCCTCTCTCAGTGTTTTTCTGGCCTTGCTTGCTTGTGGCTCCAGAGAGCTCCCAAAGGAAGAAAATGAATAAAGAAGCTGACTGAAATTTTTAGACCTCAGGGAAAATTTTCATGAGATTAACTTCGAAGAGATATTTGGTGGGTGGAGGATATGTTTCTATTTTGGCTTTAATACTTAGTAGTGGTGGAAAGGACAACTCATGTACTTTTGCAGTCCTGAGGCTGGTTCTGAAGGCTTGGGGTTAGTCAGTACTGGGTCTTGTAAATCCCTCACACGAGCTTCTGCATTTTTTAACAGATATCTTTACAACTAAAAATTCCCTTCCAGAAAAGGAATTTTGGGATAGTCCCTCCAAGCATTTTGATAGTAGCTTCTACACTTCCAGCCTGGTATAAAGCCTCTGAGCGGTGGCCAGAATCTTTATCTGGACTGATTTTTCAATTGTTTCCTCCTTCTTTTGTAATCTACAGTTTAGCCTCTGCTGTGCTGGTTTATATTTATTCTGCAGAATGGCTAAACGTTCTAATTCTAAAAGAAATCTCCACGTTCTCAACAAAAGCATGTGCTAGAGAGGTAAGTCATGAAATAATATGCCTTTGCACAGAAGCCAAACATGTGGCAACCACCTGAGAAAGGAGACTATGAAAGCAAGAGCATGTTCTGCTACTGCAACAAGACCTTTAAAAAATTACTGTTGCCTTCTGGCCTGTAAAAATAATGCAAGTTTGAGCAATACTCTACAGTAAATAGTTTGTCATTTTCCCATGCAAGTTTTATAACTTTCCTCTGTTTATGACTTCAAAGGCCCTCTTTGCTCAGTTTCCCAGTGTTTTCATATGCTATATTTTGTAGAATAAAATGAGATTTTTCTGTTTAATGCAGTTAATAATGCTCTCCTAAAAAAAAAGAGAATACCTATAGTTCCAGTGCAATATTAATGTTTTCAAAGCAATATGGATGAATGTTCACTTCATTAAAGTTTACATATTGCATTACAATTTCTCTGTGCAAACATCCTGTAATCCAAATCTACAGATTTCTAGTACTCAAATTATAATCTGCTTTGAAAATAAGGGTAATTCCCTAAACCTTATGATACCTCACTGAGTAAATTTAACACTGAGTTTTTGTAATTAGTTAAGTATGTGAAGCAAAACATTGCCACATTACTGTTATGGTTGCTGCTATTTCTTTGTGTGGTGACAGAAACTGAAAGCATGTGTTAAGCTCACCAGGATGATGTTTTAAGGATCAAGTTATGTACTTTCTATTCTGGTTATGATTCTATGTCAACTGACAAACTGTTGACATATAGGTCTTTGTCTACATTTTGTTTTCCTACTTCCATTTCGAATTAAAATTCTACAAGCTACTAGCATAAACCAAATATTAGAAGGTTATTTCCTGTACTGGTCACAGAAAGACAGCCTAAAAATAGGAGTAGTAGTATCAGTAGCAGCAGCAGTATTACAATACTAATAGCAATGCTAATAATGTGGAAAACTGCCTTAGTAGATGAACTATTTTTTTGGCAGTAGCACCTAAACGTCATCTGTGAACACCAATGGGTCCTTGTCAGTGAGAAATCTAATAAAGGTCTTTGATGGAACAAGAAGAAAGTTTAAAAATTTAAATATAACAAGTTTTAATAAAAAGCAGGCACTCTATCAAATGCAATCTTTCTCTGACCTGAAAGCATAGAAAGATAGAACAAATCATTAAGCAGTCTATTTCTAAAACTCAACAGTCATTACAGTTAAGACTCAACTGCCATTACAGTTAGGACATTTCCTTCTCCTCCTGGACGCAAATCCCTCTTACAACAATTCAACTCATTGCATCCCATCTTGCACTAATGGACATGGGAGACTAATTACAGACTTTAAGACAGATATTTGTAGAGGATACTTGTGAGCTCCTGCCTTGATGATTTTATACCTACTTTTCGGTTCTTATCTTTTGACTGCTTACATAACCATTCAAGGGCCTTTCCTACAGCAGGTTAGTATAACAATCCATAAAGTGTATGGAAGAATTTCTTTATGATAATGTATTTGTTTCCCAGTGTCTCCAGGATCTTTAGCCTCTTTAGGTCATTACCATAAAGAAAGCAGAAAAATCAGGTTTTGATTTGAATGTTTATATCCTCAGAATTATTTCTATAAATAGCTCTTCTCAAACATGTTGAGCCATTCTCCACTTTTTCTGTATAACAGGGCATTTTTTCTTATTGGCTTCCATTTTTCATTTTTTTGTTAGAGAGAAGAAGTGTTTTTACACAGGTAGTATCTCACTAGGATTAAAAGGGATTAAAAGGATATTGTATGTGCATGTTCAGTGGACAGTGGACTTTTTATGTTTAATTCAAAGGGATTCGACAAGCGAACAAGGCATACGGGCCTGCCTTAACATGTATTTCCAACTATGTGTATAAAGGTTTTTCTAAAGGCATGGTGTGAAAATAACTGTCCCACATGAAGCAAGCTGAGAGAACATGAATAAGTGCACAGAGAGAGCACTTCACTAATTAAGTCTACATGGAATAGTAAGAAATTTTTTAAAAATGCATGTTTTAAATATCATGTTTATTGTCAAGAGCTAGGATGTAGGGAGAAGGATTGTATGCACCACAATGTTTAGTGGTACTATACACTTCTGTGCCTTTGTCTTTTCAGATTGCCATCTTTCATCCTGCCCTCTCCCATCTCTTGCTTCTTTAATATTAAAAATCTGTGCATATTCTGTTCCATCTTCACAGTTAAGTGCTACTGCTATGGCAGAAATAAATTCACTCAAAAGACTTGCAGTCAGTAGCACAGGGATCACATGCTTTCCTGAAGAGCTATACTAAATTAATCAGCCATATAAAAATGTGTTATTAGTCAAAATGTTGAAATTAACCCAGTAAGCAGAAAGAATAAATAAAATACCTGCATCATTGGAAACAAGTCAAACCCAAGATCAGCTTCAACCTGTTAGTCTAGATATTGCACAGCGTTCTTCCAAGCAGACTGGGACAATAATTGAAATTTAGTTCAGAAAGTTTACGTGTACGGGGAGGGTGGGCTTTCATATTGTTCTACTTTGTTTATGTTTCTCTTTTTTTTTCTTTCTGTCTCGTTGGCAATATGAATCTCATATTACCAGTGATAAGACACACAGAAAATCTACAGCCTTTCTTTGAAAAGAAAAATTGGAGACGTTTATTGTACACAGTAAAACATGCTGTCAGTATTCACTATCCTTAGCACCCTTTTAAATTATTGCAACACTAGGATGATAACAACAGGTTCAATGTAGACAGAAGAACTGTAGTCCTTTTATTTTTAATGGAGAAATTAGGGGAAAGTATTCTCTCTTCTTCAGTACTTAATTACCTCTGTAAAAATAAGAAACTTCTTTTATTCAACTGGTATCCAAAACCATTAGTTATGGACTAATCCCAAATAACAAGTTTCCACTTGGGACTATAGCTGAATAGTAAATCAAACACACATGATATAAACAAGTGTTCTTCATTACAAAAGCTTTCAAATATAATTTGCATCATAAACCCAATCTAGCAAGCTGCACAATTTTGCAGGCTAAGGAAGACAGTATGCTGTTTATTCATTTTCCTCATTTTGAACAGTGTTATTTCTAAAATTATATAAGAAAAGCACTACCATTACATATTGAGTTCTTTTTTCTTCTAGTCTGTAGGTGTTGACTTACTCCAGACTGTTCTGTCAGAATTCCAGACCTTAGGTCTTATATTTATGATATGTGATATGTGCCTAGTGTTAGCTAGGCACTAACTTCCATTTGTCCTGTTGTTTTGACTATTTGCTCTGCATACTGTTCAGTTACACATCTCTGGAGCATAGAAAGTCTTAGACCTTTATGTTGCTTCTAGAAACTTGCTACAAATATACTTGGGAGTTTCTTCCTAAACTATTCCACAATCAAGATGAAAGACAGTCAATATTCAGCATATAACCTGGAAAAAAAAACAATTTCCTTTGTTATGCATCTATAATGTTAAAAAAATCAGAGCATCAATGTTGAAAAGAGGCAGCAAACAGTCTCAACTTCTCTTTGTCTATGGAAGGACTATGACAGCAGATGTATTTTGTCTGCATGCCATTAATTTTACATTTCCTTGCTTTCCAACATTTGTTTACTTAAGTAGAAACTTCCTCTTGAATGGTCAGGCTTTCCAATATTTAAAATTTGTGAAGTCTGTGGTTTTGAATTTTATCTATACAGCAATGTCCTTCTAAGGCGTTTTCCAAAAAGGTTAGTTTCATGTTTGTTAATAATTTTTCTTTTTGTGACTGAGACTAAGAAGCAACACTCCAACACAGTGTGAAATACTTGGCTACGTTTATTATTAACAAGACCATCTTGTAAGATGGTCTTGTTAATAATGCAAGTCACACACCAGTGCCCAAGCTTTTCTTCTTGAAAAACTTTATTTCCTCTGATGTCTTTTCATTTTATGGGACTACTTTACAACTGTCACTCCATAAATTACTGCTGAATTATGCAGGGGAACTTGCAGACAATTTTACTGTAAAGTAAATTTTGCTTAACAATCAGTTCTGTAACAGTTTTTATGAAAACTGGTAAGAAAACTGTTAATGATGTCGTATAGAAAAACCAAAGTTGTAGGTATTAAGGGGATCACATAGCATAGAAGAGTTACAGATTGCAGAGTGCTTTACTATACTGATGCATTTATGTAGGATTCTCTCTCAAAATTGTGTCCAAGATTAAGGCCAAAGAAATTCTTTCTGCTTATTTCACTGGGTCTTGCTTTTGTCAAAGACAGGATCTTCATACATCTGCATAAGATCACCTTGCCGGGTGCTATATCCTAAAAACCTTCTGGCCCTGGTACTTTTTCATGGTATTGACTTAAGTATTTTTGCTAACACGATTGATAGCAATTGAAACAGGAACATCAAACCTCTACTTAAAAAAAATAATCACATGGGAAATGCTATTAAAATACGGTTTCCAGTGACACACACTTAAGTTAGAAACTGGCCTACGTGCCAGATTCACAAAGAATTACTGAGATTTTTTTAACTGGCTGAAAATATCATCACTATCCTTTGAAATTATAGCCACCAGCCTTGAGCTAGCCTTGTTACTGAATTCCTCAACGACCAGCAAGCACTGTCATTTGCAAGCCACCCTGGCCTGCTCCTGTCAGCAACCACTCTGGAAAGGAAAGGAGGAACACATCCAGTGCACTGCTGTTGTTTTTGTCTTTTTGTCTTGTGTTTCACATCCATATATCTTTCATTATTTGCAGGTGAAAAATCAGTATGCCATTTGAAGATGAAGTACAGGAAACAAAAGTGCTTTTTTGTCAGGCTTCTTGAGAAAATTCTATGAGTCACTTACAATTGCATACAGAATAAATTAGTCCCAGACTAGATGAAGAGACTTGGATAAAGCAGCAGCAAGAAAAGGGATGGCTAATCTGGCACCTTCTGAAACTTGGCTGACAACACAGGTTACAAGCTGTTATTATTCTTTACAGTCTTTTGGACTCCATAGTACTTTCCATAGAGGGTTTCATTTTTTTTTCTGTAGACATTGACTAACTGCACCTGTACTGGTAAACACTCTAGATCTCCACATTACAGACAGGATAGGGAAGGTAGGAAATTAAGTAGACACTGGTGATATTACAGGATAGGAGTCATCGAGTCTATGGCCATAAACTAAATATAATGCAGAAGTTCTGGATAGAGTTTTATCTTATCACAGATAAAAGGGAACTAAATTTACAATAAAAGGAAAATTCAATTGAAGCTTTTTGAAAAACTGAGGTGAAAAAAATCCCTAATCTAATGGCTGTATGGTAAAGAAATAGGGAGGAATCCCCTTATGCCCCAGAGTTTGTGCAACATGTAAGAGTTGAAAATGCTCTGTTCTCAAGGCAATGGAGATCTAGTGCTGTGGATATTCATCCATCAACACTGGGTCAGCGTTGTACAAAGCAGTTCCAAATGAGATTGCCAAGGGTAAACGAGAATGATGCCTTGCTGGGCACCACTCTAGTAGTTTTAAGAAATTTGATATAACATGTAAATTCATGTCGTCTTTGGCCAGTGATTCGATCCCAGCAGGAGACATGGTAAAGACACCTTTTGTCCAGACATTCTTCTACAACTTTTAATTATTTTTTTTCATGTTCATGTTGTTTCATCAAATTTATTCCAGGTTAAGGATTCATTTATGGTAGTTGCTCCCCAGCAAAAGCATTGAATGGGTCTTCCAAATATGTCAGGTGTTAAAATACTTGCATTGCTTTCACTCCAGCACTTGGCTTCCATCCATACACAGCAGGAAGTAACTATTCCAACTTTTCTTAAGCCTGTAATTCTTATTAATGGTAGAACTAATCAATACTGATTTCTCATGTAGTCCAACACCCTTCATTTTGGTTTCTCAAAAGGTACAGAAAACAGCCATAGCTTACATACAGATCAAGGTGAGTAATGGATATAGCCAAAGTCAAATATGTCCTGAACCTGCTAGACTCAGTGTGAACACAGCATAAAGACGATTTAATTTTGCTTACATTGGAAGCATCAAAATTGCTGCTTTCAGATCTGGTGTGCTGGTAGGCCTCTGTCTGTGTATAGCAACTTTGAGGAAAAGTTGCAAAATACTTCATAAAATATTAGACAAAATCACAAAAATGACAGGTGATTTCCTGCTTCAGAAATGGTGACAGGAACTTAGATCTTTTATCTGTGACCACACAAAAATTTGTGGAACTGGAATTTAATGTTTGGCAATGCAAAATTTGTGGTTTCAAGGAATCTTTTTTCTCTTCTTCCTGTTTTGATTTGATTCATTGCATATGTCAAAAGTGCCTTGCTTTTTCTCCTGATAATAGGTGGATCTAGTTTTCCATGTGGTGGTCCAAAATCTCAGGAGAACTTAAATCAACACGTTGCTATGGCCTTATCGAGGATAGCACCTACAGAATTCAATGGTGGATTCCTATTCAGTAGACTTTGGAACACACCCAAGTGAAGAGTTTATAATTTCTATCCGAGATATGCAAAGTGTTAGTGCTTTGATACTACTTACAAATAAAAGCCTTAATACAGCTAAAAGGGAGTAAGATTTTTGTATTCGAAAGCAAAACAATAGTCTTACAAGTTTTTGCCCTCTGCCCCTTGTTCCCTGTGTCTATATAATCAATTAAAGCTATGCTATACCTTTTTTTCTTGTGTTCTTAGTTGTCTAAGAGGAAAATAATCCTAATTTTTCTTTTCCAGAAAATATTTTTAACTAGTAGAGATAACCATATTACAACAGTGATTTTGTGTTTCTATAAGTTGCTTTTGCTGTGTATTCAAGGATCACAGGATATTTAATATAATAGACATAAGAAAAAAATGTGATTGTTGACTGCAATATGAGAGCTGCGTTGTAGTTCACTTTTTATAGCTCAGTTCTTCTATGCATTTTCATAGCAATCTCACTTAGTAATGATTTCTGTTTGCAGTGCTAGTGTCAAGTCATGATCAGGTCCCTTCCATTCTCCCCTTACAAACATAGAGAAAAAGAGATAATTATTACGAAGAAGTTGATGTGACATCTACTAGCTTATTCATGATTAAGGTTTAAGTGGACACTTCTGAAGTTAAAAATCACTCCTCTCCATAGAAATGGAACCGATTCACACCTTAATAGGCACAAAGGAGGATAAATTACCTACTGAGGGATTGTAATAGTTTAAGCATAAAGGTTAAAGCTGACTTCAGTTAAATCAATAGTAAAAACCATTTACTTCAGGGTCAGTGGTGAACCACTACAAATTTCCCATGCAGTAACTCACTGTTAAAACTATTAGTGGGAATAAGAAAGTAGAAAAATTCTGATCCCACAGAAAGTTTCAATAAAAATGAAAAAAAATCACTAGCCAAAATTTTATTTCTCATTTTTCATGTAAAAATGTGAAACACCGACTATATTCTGCATCTAAATACAGCTAGATTAAAACCCCCAAAAACTAAAGCATCTGGTCAAGCATTGGAACAGGCTGCCCATGGAGGTGGTGGAGTCACCATCACTGGAGGTGTTCAAAACACATGTAGACGTGGCACTTTGGGACATGTTTTAGTGGGCATGGTGGCATTGCATTGATGGTTGAACTTGATGATCTTAAAGGTCTTTTCCAACCTTAATGGTTCTGTGATTCTATAAAAAACACAATGTTTTCAACCCGTATTGCAACCAAAGTCCACATAAGTCTCAAACCCAAGGGAAACTCTCAGTGTGCAGTACAAAATTGAAAGGTGAAAGAGAGAAAAAAGGAAGTGTTACATTAAAAGCAACAGCAAGGTATTTGCAGCTGCAACTTAAAAAACAAATTATAGTTAACAGGCAACCTGCCATTTTGCAAATGTAGGAGAATAAAAATGTGAATAACTAGTAGAAGAGTTATATAGAAATCAGGGTTAAGAAAGAATTTACAAATATCTGTAATGGCACTTTTCTCCCACAAAGAAAATGTGCTTTATTGAATGTCTGTTTATCCTCCATATTTTCTTTTCATAATACATTTTCAAAGAAGGGTGTGTCATACATTTTGAGAACCTTCTAACCCCTCAGATACTTTTCTGTTTCTGCTTGAAGGTTACCAACATTAAGCGTCCCATATCTTCCTTAATGTCTCATGTATCCATGAGGTCTAAGAGGATATTTTGCAATTGGTGTCGAGAAACTGGAGCTCCTGTGCCATTTTGATTGCTTCATCAAGTATGAAATGTTAGTCTTTTTTCTTTTTCGTCCAGATTCTATTAATATTTCATTTTTAAAAAGCAACAAAAACCTTCCTGTGTTTGGAAGTTGCGTTCTGCGCAATATTGTTTAGAGAGAATCAAATCTCTAATTAGTAATGGAGAGGATATTAGCCAGTGTATGCACAAAGGCCTGTTTTCCCCTTAGGCAGAACATGCCCTTGATTTAAAGACAGAATAACTGTGAGCAATAGAAAGCAAACTTTAACAAGAAGCCTTCACAGTCCCCTATAAAAATCACTAGAACTGAAGTGTTCACAAAATCCTCTCTGTAAGCTGACAATAGCTGAGCTAATGCTACTAATCTGTGTTTGCTACCCTTAGCAAAACCGATTTCTACCTGCAAACTGGTTGCACAGACCATCTAAACCAAGAAAATGTGAAAAAAACAAGTCTGTGTCACTATAACTGCATTTCTCCATCTTCAGCATTAGTTTCATTTACTAGGTGAATTTTTAAGACTCTGGTTGTCTTTTATCATATGCTTATATGGTATCTGATATAATGGTGAGTTGATATAGTTAGACTTTTTAGGAATCAGTATTATTAATTAGTAGTTATTAGTCTTTACAATTACATATTTACAAGTACTTCCAATCCAGCACAATCCTTAAGATTCTGCAGCCCCATAAATGAAAATGCTTTTCTAGACTCATCTCAGAATAGATGTAGCATGCTTAGGATGCATTATGCCTAACAGCATGTACCATGCTGTTGTCTCTGATGCTGTAAATTACTGACGTGTCATTAAAACACTGCTGTCACTTCCTAAAAACACGGTCTTCAGGGCCTGTCTGACCGTATGTGTGTGTGTAAGAACAGTGGATAGCACGTTGTGGGTGTCACTGGAATACAAATGACTGTGATTCTATTGTATGTAGCACTTCTTTTGCTCAACAACTCAAAATGTTGCATTTATCATTGTGATTAAGACTACAGATGTTCTCCATACTGAGTATCGTATAGTGGGAAGCCATACTGAGAAAGTCTAGCAGCTATCTAACATCTTGTTGTCAGCTGATCATAAAGGACTTTCCAGGGTTATAAATACCACAGGACACATTGTGCAGATGGGGAAATTGAGGCAAAGAAAGATGAAGTGTCTTGCTTCTTAAGCTGGTGTTGGAAGCAGCAGGAGAAAAACCTGGAAACTTTCAATAATAATTTGTTTTAATTTAGATTTTTTAAATGCTTGTATACTTCAACATCAGCTTTTACTAGGACAACCCTACTAACAAGCTGTATTAAATTTGCTAGTTTTTTGGTGCAAATTATAGCACATTATTTATTAAATGTATTGTAAATGTATTTTCCTTAAGCATCAGATATGTAGGGCTCAAAATGACCTCTCTTTTTCCTTGTGCAAATCTTCTTATTTCTCACTTTAGAAAACAAAATGAAGTACAGATATCTCTATCTCTTATTCCTAAAATAATTTTAATTTGAGGGCTTTTCAGAATTTAGAAGTACAGAATAGAATAAATATGTCTCATGTTCTTTACTAGATTTCCTCAATGTACATTTTCACTCTCTTTTTTTCACTTAGTAATTCTATATAACTGCCAATATTTCTGCAAATACATTTCAGCAAAGACATTAAATGCAAGCCTATGCCTCAATGACTATAGATGCTTTAAATACATTCTTATCTTAAAGCATATGTGTAAGTGTCTTTACAGAATATACAATAGTGTTGCACGTTTGGGGGTTACATGCATAGTAGCTTTCTGCTCTGGAAATAATAATCTCATCCCCACTTTCTTCTTTCAAATTCTTCTTTTAAACATATTCCAGCAGTGAAACTATCAATTTATCATCCTTGTAGACTAAAGTTGTGTCTCTGAATATCTTTACAGATTATTTCTAAAGAATTATTGTGTTTATAGTCTGTTGGTTTCAGATATAAGGAATTTAAACTTGAGGTATCATGGCCTTCTGATGTAAATTAAAATAGCAATGTTTTGTTTCTACTTTTGTTATTGTCTGTATGCTACTACTCATTGTACCATTTTCTATGCACCTATGTTATATACATTTTAACTTTATTTTTTCTTCTGAACTATTTTGTGCTTCCATGCTTGTTTTCCTAACAAGTAATATTTTCAATAACTATGAATTTTAGGCCATCATCATACCTAATATGAAACGTTATCTTAAATACTCATGTCTGTACTTTGCATGATGACAGTATTAAGTAAATGATGTTGGGTGATAGGCTGTGGAGGAGAGAAGGAAAAGTTGTTACTTATTTTGTCTTTTGATTTGAAAAAAATCTGATTCTAATCATCATGTCTCTTAAAAATATAAGTTACATTGACTGGGTTATCACTGATGTCCTAATCCAAAATCTATTAGAAACCTGTAGGAGTCTGTCCAGTTACTTTAATGGCTATTGATTAAACCTCGAGTAGACAGTCTTTTGAAGTACTATTTCTATCATCTGGTATTCTGAAAATATCTTTCCTATTACACTCTCCCCACACTGTTTCTTTCTTGGGAAATAACATGTGATTGGCACATTCAAGATTGCAATTTGAATTACACTTTTTTGTGGTTAAAGGCTACAGAGAAATGTGTCTATTTTTGACATTCAGGTTGCTGTGTTGCTACATAATTTGGATATTCTTACACTAACTGCCATGAGCCAACAAGTTTTCTTTCACCTCCAATCTTCAGTGCAGAAAAAATGACCTTGAAGTAAACAGTAACCTCCAAGCTGTGAGTATAGTCAAATGGTATCTACATGCACGTGTACGGGAAAACACACATGCAAGTATGTACCACAGGTTGGAGCCACATTTTTATTACGGTTTGAGATGACATGACACAGTTGTAAATAGTTACAAGCATAAAAGTGGAGCCCTGCCAATCACCACTGTGATGAACTGTCGAAGCATTTGATGAACTAGAAACTCATGTAATAACACTTGGTCAGTTCATCATATACCACTGATAAATTAACTTTTCTGTAAGCACTAATCTCTGAGAGGAATTCTAATGTTTCAAATTCTTAACTGTTGTGGAAAAAATTAGTGTTTTTAACAATTAACATTGCAAAGAAATTTTTCTTCTTTCACTCAAAATCCACAATTTTTCCATAGTACGGTACTTGCTGATGGCTGAAAGACAGTCATACACAAGTGTGTTCATTTGGAAACATGAAATCGTTACTTTAGAGTCAAAAACCCTAACACATTGGCATGCCAGGAGAAAAAAGTAATTTTTTGTGGGAAACAATATTTGATAAACATACCTATGGGAACCAGGTTTGTATTTAACTTCTGAAAAGGTCCAAGACTTTGGGTATTTTAAATAATAACATTAATAAGAACAAGAAATCTAGTTTGGGGTAATTTGTGAGATATTTTATGTCACAAAGCATATTTATTCTTCTGTTGGCCTCATTTTAATGAAAGGATGTGGCTTTGCAGGCAGAAAGATACATCAAACAATCCCTATAGATTTTAAAGTCTCTCGCAAACAGTCTGAGATAGCTTTTCTGTAGCACATGTGGCACATTCTGTAGCCTTACTGATGAGCTGTGAAATGAAAATTGTAAGCAGAATGAAATCTATTTTGAAAAAGAAATAAGTGCATCATTGTGTTAGATATCCTGTGCACCAAAAATTGTGTTGGCATTGGCATTATCATGGCACCACAAGTGCCAAAGACTTACGCTAGCTGTGCTTGCCCTTGTCCATGAGTCCTGCTCTGAAGGTTCCTGCCCTGCCCTCTTCCTTACAAAATGCAACTGCCCACAGTGCCTTGCTGATGACCAAATCCACTTATTTTACATTTTTTGTGGTTTAGATTTTAAAGCATCATCTGTTTTCCCATTACTAAGAATAGCATTATTTTTGCCAACATCATGACCACAATGGCTTTTACACTAATTCCTGTTTAAGTCTCTTTGCTGTTTAAGCACTTTGCTGCTGCTGTTTAATAGTTATAGATCCCTGTTTTCTGAAATGTTGCAGGAGTACAATGGGCCATATCTCTAAACAAAACGCTTAAAAAGGATTCTGCATGAGTTATGTATACTACATTGCCTTGTGTACCTTCACAAGTTCTTTTTACAGGATAAAACAATTCTATATGGAATTGTGTATCTAAATATCAAGTATTATAGCTTAAATCAAAAGAAAACAGCTTCTGAGAGGACAAAACAGTCAGACAATTCATGTCCCAAAATAACTGACCCAGAAACAACTCCAAAACCACCAATATAGCAGCATCTGGAGATCTGTGAAGAACCAGATGCTGCTGCAAAAATATCTTCCACAGTTTGACATTTGGTGCTGTGACTGACGTCCAAAATACAGTTGTAAATATAATGGAACATACCACCTCCCTACCGCTACTCCTTTTTTAACAGAGAAAAACACTATATAACATGATTTAAGACTTCCAAGTAGTTTAGGAGTAAGGAAATGACATGCAAAATGAGCATCTGTAAACAAAATAAAGCAATAATATTTAAAGTATCTTGCTGTGTACTTGAGCTTCTAGTCATTTGCACATAGATGAATTCCCATTGAAACTCTAGACCTGACTCAAAGACCTTCAATGAATTCACAGGTTTTCCCTAAAATGTCTCAGATCAGGATTTCAAAATACATTTGTCAAATTTCAGAATACCTTGGAAAATGGACATTGCTTATTGCTATATATTTACTGGACTTGGAAGTTTACTTTTAGTGAAAATCAATGATTAAAATTGACTTTTATCTTAGTTGACAATATTTATCACTGGTGATAATTTTTAAGCAATTTAATAATCTTTATGTTTTCACTGTGCTGCCTTGGAAATACTTGTTTTCACTTCTTCAGAAGCAGATCTCTTGATGAGGTATACTCTCTGGTCTACTTCAGTTTTACTCATCCTGCTTGCTTTCTTCACTGTATATAAAGTTTTTCTTCAATTAGAGTCAACTTTGTGATCTGCTGAGAGGGACAGACTGAAGATCACCAAAACAACTTATCAGGCAAAGAAGAAAAAGTGACTGACCGTGATCATACATTGGTTTAGGTAGAAGTGGTTTAAGTAGGATGAGAAAAAGCAGAATAGGATGAGTAGGATGAGATGAGATAAGCAAGTTAACAGCTGATGTTTATCAGTTAAAAATAAAGTAATGGGCATGTATACGGGAATATTGAGCCAATCTTTTCTGAACTCATTTGAACTAAGTGTTCAAACTTAATATTATTAAGTTTCTGTTCTTTACCAAATTACCATGCATTAAGGAGCCTTGGTAACCTATGTGTTTGTTCTGTCAGCCAACAACTATGAAATAATTAAAATTATCTTAGTTCAGAGAAAAAAAAAAATTACACCAAGTGATAATGTCCTTCCTTCGCTCCAGGCAAAAACTGTGCAAACAGGCAGTTCTTGTGGCTCAACCAAAGTGCTGTTACTGGTTAAGCCACAATAAATTGTGCAAATGTGTAAGCACTCAGGTTAGCTTGTGTGTGCTGTACAGACACTCACAAGAAGAGGGAAGTGGGGCCAATCCTTACTGTAGGGAGAGCAGGAAATCATACTGGCCCATTCTTAACTTACTTCCTACTAATTCCCAGTTTTCTGAAACTATTTTATCCTTGAGCACATGCTTAGCTTATTCCAAGTAGTTTCCTGAATAGTTTGAGGCCACCCTTTAATTTAGGAAGACAAGGACTATGGCAACTTACTATATTTCTAGGTAGCAATGATTGATCCATTGTACTGTGGCTAAGGCTTATTACATCAAGCTTAATTGTCTTGCTGTTTCTTTGTATTTTCCCCATCCCCAATAGCCACATGTTACATCCCATGCTGATTCCTGATTAGGGCTTCTAGACACTGCTGTAATAAAAAATAAGTAAACAGTCAAAATAATAGCAATGAGTTTTTCAGGATGCAATGAATAACTGCATCCCTCCTCATTTTGTGAGGAACCCCCCCCCGCAAAAAACAAAACCACAGATTTAAGACAATCCATTCTTTTTTCTTTGCTTTTTTTCTCCAGGCCAGGAGCTATTGACTGCCTTGTGTATTTACTCCTCAGAGATGATTGCACTTGGTGAAAACAATGATAAGATCTTAAAAACTGGCTAATGATCTTTGGTTTCCCACTTGAGAACCTTCAGAGAGACCTAAATGTGCTCTGGAAATGAAGAAAAAAGGCTGTATAAAAACTAGTGCCTGAATACACTAGCAGTTTTTGGATAACCTTGGCCAAAGAAAATTCTCAAGGTAGCAATACATCTTAAGTAAATGTCTTGTTTTTAACAAAATCCTTAGATTTGGAAATCAAAACCAAGATGTTTTCAGGCATTCCTGGGACACTGAGATATGAGAAAAAACTGGAATTGACCTCATAAACCCAGCACATGTGGTTTCTTTAATCCAGGACTGAAACTAAAGAAATGACTCGCCTCTGCATCCTCTAAAAAGTGTTGTGACTTAAATGCATAGTTGAGATATAAGTTTCCCAACCAAGTTCTGAGAAAAAAATGTAACAGTGCCAAGAACAACTCCCTGTCTCCTGTCTGAACCACAGAACCACATTAAAAGTTTAATTTTGTTTGTTTGCTTGCTTAAATTTTGTTATTTTCCTTTTTTCTTAATAACTAAATTGGTTTTTCATTTGACCATAAATTCATTTTTGCTTTATTTTTCCTTCTTATGACTGAAGTAAACACAATAAAATATAACTGAAGCACAATGAGCATTTTTATAAGTACAGCAAATGCACCCTGTGATTCTTTACTATCTATAATTTGGAAAACTCCAAGTGGTAGTAAGGGAAGAGAGTGCCTGTACTCAAAATATGGTGGGAATGGGATCACCTCAAATTGACTTGGTACAACAGCCAGCATGGCTAACCTGGAGGTGGAAGCAGTGGTAACTGAGGCTGCTATTACGGGAACATGCGCATGGTTCTTGGCCCAGACAAAAGGGACTTTTTTGTCAGTGTGGTACAGATGCAGTTTTAGGATTTGAAGATTCCATAACGGTCACTTGAATGGCGTGAATCATCTGTCTCAACTGATGTTCAACAGCCACCCAGCGGGGACTAGGTCTCCTTCCTGGAGATTCAGGGCTCCACATGTGCTCCAGTTTTTTGTCCCCAACTGGCAGCTTTCCCAGCTCTTTGGAAATTCCCCTTTCACACCCTTGTGCATAAACTTCCTCATAACCAGAATTTGCAAAGTCCATATGCACTGACTCAGGGTGTGGTTTGGAAAAGTGATTGTTTTGGTAACTTGGAAGTGTCAACCATAGCTGATTGCAAGTATCTGTCCAAGTCTTGCTCTCTCAGTTGCACTGGAGGTCTTTGCTCATGTAGGCAGAATGCTAAGTGCCTGCAAGGACCAGCTGATTACTTCGTAATCTCTGCATCTACAAACTGAAATTTGCTTTGGCAACAGATCTATTGCACCAAGCAACAAAAACCTTATTACCTGAAGCACATTTCATGAAAGCAGCATGATTAAAGTCCTCATTCCATCTTAATGCGGAGGAAAAAGCATATAGCTTTTGTTGCTGAGCATGGTGTCATAATATTAATTATGGGGGAAATAATATTAATTATTAGGGGGAAGCCAAGATGGTAGTTTATCATCCCATCCCCCATTGCCTACATGTAGTGCATACAACATCATCATACTTATTTATTTATTCCTGTGTGTCTGCAAGAGCTACAGCGTGGAAAAGTTATTGCTCCCCCTATATATTCCTGCCGGACTCTGTAATCCAAGACATCTATCTCCATATCATTTAGCAAAGTCAGGTACAAATGGTTAAATAATACCCATCTCTCACATCAGCTCTACTTGTCTTATCATCTTTTCTAGTATCTTACTACATTAAGAAACAAACTGCAATAAAAGCTACATAGGACAGGTGAACCTGAGAAGTTTAAGCAGTTCTTCTGCATTCATCATACTCACCTGCAAATTAAAACAGTCATGCAAAATTTATTTGAACTTAGCCAAACCTATTTGGCATGAAAACTAGGCTGGCAATACTGTGGGAACCGATATATTCTGTGGTATTTCTGACACAGTCCCTGCCAAAACCTCATAGTTCATGAAAATTGACAAAAGCAAACAAAAGTCTTGAACTTGAGGAAAGGTTCAAGTAATTTCTTATTATATCCAGATGGGATTACTATTCCCTAGTCACCATCAGTGAACAATAAAACTACAGAGTAGCGAGATGCATAAAAATGAAATTCAGTGTGTTTGGGGAGCCAGATATTCAGTTCAGAAGAACATTGTAAAACATCTTCCAACATGGCCCTGAGTCTCTATTAAGAAACCTTGCAGGGCTTTTCTTGGAAATCACAGTGGGCTGTGAGGCTATTTACCCATTCCCATGCAATCAATATGGACCATGCAACCACTTTCATGGAAAATGTTCCAACTACCTGCTATTCCCTCCTGTCGGAGGATCTTGTATTTAGCTGTGACCAAATGTTTTCATTTTTCCTCTTCTGGTGCCTTCCTGAACTTGTTCGTTTATTTGCCCCCCCAACATGTTCACAAATTTTTCTTTCTGTAGGTGAGTGGCATGAAAATGATCAACAAGATCAGTTATTTGAAAAAGAACTTGTCATATAGATTCATGAACCAAATTTCTCATTCACCAGTTGTCATGGTTTAACCCCAGCCAGCCACTAAGCACCACACAGACACTCTTTCACTGCCCACCTTCCAGGGGGATGGGGTAGAGAAATAAAAAACCCCCAAAACCAACAAAAAAACTCATGGGTTGTGATAAAGACAGTTTAATAGGACAGAAAAGGGAGGGAATAATAATGTTAATAAAAAAAGAATATACAAACCAAGTGATTTCACAATATAATTGCTCCCCACCCACTGACCAATGTCCAGCCAGTCTCCAAGCCACACCATCCCTAGCCAACTCGCCCCAGTTTATATACTGAGCATGATGTCATATGGTATAGAATACCCCTCTGGCTGGTTTGGGTCAGCTGTCCCGGCTGTGCTCCCTCCCAGCTTCTCTCTGGCAGGGCATGAGAGGTTGAAGTCCTTGACTAGTGTTAACCACTACTTAACAACAACTAAAACATCAGTGTGTTATCAACTTTATTCTCATACTAAATCCAAAACACAGCACTATAGCAGCTACTAGGAAGAAAATTAACTCTGTCCCAGACAAAACCAGGACATCAGTTTTGGTAATCTACTTAGTGAAAAATTGTGCGTTCAGTCAAGCAGTAGACAGTATTGTAATTAGGTAGCAAAGGGAACAGTTTGAGACTTTTCAATAACCTGAGGCTAATACATCAGAATCATTTCACAAATGGTTATGACTTAGCTTATGTCTTTGGAGAAATAAAAACTCAATGACAAACAGATTATGTTTGCAAAGAATGTTACTAACAATTAATATCAAATTCAAAATTCTAAAATGCTCCCATACACTTAAAGCTAGGGCAGTGTATAGGACAGCACACTCAAGGGATGTAAGGACATTGTTAAGAAACTAGATTATTTTTTCATGCTAGCCTTCAGCAAATAGGTGATCAACTGTTAACAATCCTTGACCAATTTTTTTGCATGTAGAATGAGGCTTTGTCAGAGACGGTATGGGAACACTGCAGTTAATAGTTGTTTTATTAAATATGCTGATGCTTCAAGTATCATGAGAACAGGCTGACTCTCAATGCTTCCTGTCTTATTTTATGTTGTGAATGTCAGCAAGGCTGCTACACACGTGTTGTCAGAGTTGCCGTGTGGTATGACTGTCCCCTGACTAAGAATCCTTTCAGATAAGTTTTTAGTCACCTTTTTTATCTGATCATATTCACTTCTGAAAGTTCCTTCCTAGCAAATATTCCTGATATGTCCCTTATCTTCTTGGAATAAAAAAAGAAACAATGAATGGCTGAACTCTGGTAAAGTAATTGCATATTCCTGGCATTCAATGCCTTTTATTTTTCCATGTTGAGTTTTGATTTCCAGCCTTCACATTTCCATGAACATGTTAGTTTAGTTCCTGTAGTTTCACGGGTTTCATGTTTGACTCCTTTACGAGCTATTAACTCAGTATTTATCTTGCCATCTGAAAACACTACTTCACCCTCAGTACCCTTACTGCTTGTTGTCATTTTGGAAGTATGTAATTTTTTGACCTTCTAACATACTATTTCAATGAATCACAGAATCATAGAAACTTTGGGTTGGAAAGGACCTTTAAAGGTCATCTAGTCCAACCCCCCTGCAATGAGCAGGGACACCTTCAACTAGATCAGGTTGCTCAGAGCCCCGTCAAAGCTGATCTTGAATGTTCCCAGGGATGGGGCATCTACCACATTTCTGGGCAACCTGTGCCAGGGTTTCAACACCTTCCTTGTGAAACATTTCTTCCTTATATCCAGTCTAAATCTACCCTCTTTTTGTTTAAAACCATTACCCCTTGTCCTATCTGAACAGGCCCTGCTCAAAAGTCTGTTGTCATCTTTCTTACAAGCACCCTTTGAGTACTGAAAAGCCGCAATAAGGTCTCCCCAGGGCCTTCTCTTCTTCAGGCTGGACAACCCCAACTCTCTCAGCCTGTCCTCATAGCAGAGGTGTTCCATCCCTCTGATCATTTTTGTGGCCCTCCTCTGGACCTGCTCCAACAGGTCCATGTCTTTCCTGTGCTGAGGGCTCCAGAGCTGGACACAGCACTGCAGGTGGGGTCTCACCAGAGCAGAGTAGAGGGGCAGAATTCCCTCCCTCACCCTGCTGGCCATGCTGCTTTGGATGCAGCGCAAGATACGATTGGTGTTCTGGGCTGTGAGTGCACATTGCTGACTCATGTCCAGCTTTTCATCCACTGAAGTCCTTCTCAGGTAAGGACTTCATCCCTTCATGCCCCAGCCCGTACTGATAGACAACCCCATGAGGTTCACTTGGGTCCACTTCTCGAGCTTGTCCGGGTCCCTCTGGATGGCATCCCGTCCCTCAGGCATGTCAACTGCACCGCTCAGCTTGGTGTTGTCTGCAAACTTGCAGAGGGTGCACTCGATCCCACTGTCTATGTCACTGATGAAGATATTAAAGAGTACTGGTCCCAGCACGGGACAAGTAGCAACTGTTGGTATAAAGCACCAATATGCTTTAACTTGTTTAGCCCTGAACTGGTCAGGCAGTTGGACTAGATGATCATTGTAGGTCCCTTCCAACTGAAATAGTCTATCCTATTCTAAATTCTAAATTGGTCTTTGTTCTAATTTTGGATTTATATTAGAAAGAATTATGTTAGCACACTCTTCTATATCAGCATTAAAGCATGCAAAGCCAGAAGTCAACAACAATGCCAAACTCAAAGATGAATGTAGGTACCTTTCTCTACATTACACCATTCACTCAAGAATTCCAATTTAAGTCTGCAAGCTACTGTACCATATGGAAAGCCTTGACCTCACACATCTTTTGGTAGTACTTCACTACATTCTTGGATATTTTTATGCTACATACTCACTTTAGGACATGAAATTTATAGTGAGTGATTTTGCTATTACACATTAATGGAAACATGATATAACGAATGATATTGCTAAAACAACATGCAGTGAGTTATTGCAGTGAGTCATCAGGACTCCTTGATACCCATCTGGAAGTCCTGAGCCTTGCTATGCTCTCAAAATACTCTGATCAAGTGCTGTGTTGGAAGATGAGAATCCCCCTTCATTGCATGAACCTCTGAAAAATTGCACTAGGATGAATAACGTACTCACTGACAAATTTTACTTCATAATGAGGTAATTGCCGAGGAAAAATTATTCTTCACAAGAAAGTGATGTATAACAACTGCAAAGGAAAACTATTTCTTTCCAATGAGGTTTTTTTTAAGAAATAAAAAATGCAGTGGATAATTAGGCTAAGTAGTTACAATGTGTGAAGATGCTACAAATCCTTTTGTAAAAATCATTCACAGCTATGTTTCTAGCTCATTTTCACAAAGAGGAGAGATAAGCTGTAGCTATGCGCTAGAAACATTAAGATACATGAAGGATGTGGTAATAAATTGCTAATTTTCAATGTGAAAAGATATAAGGGCATCAACTGGGCGGTAGGAAGGACAAGACTGTGTAATTAGGTATGTATATACAAGAAATTGAGATTATGAGGTAGCAAAAGTCATAGCTGAGGTGCAATATTTAAGGCAAAAAGGACTGAATAATTCACAGAATTTTGCTAAACTAATTAGCAGAACTAAGAAGGATGAAATTAATGTCATCAGCGTTTGCTGGAAGGAAACACTGAGCTGCTCTGACATTGATAAAACCTAAATTAAATATAATATGATTAAATTTGAAATTAGTAAAGAAAAAGTTTTTTGTGCATAGCTCATTAAGACAGCTCAGACTGTCTTAATAAACTGATTCAGTAACCCCCCCTCAAAAAAAGAAGGAAACAGGAAAAAACCCCACAAATTAATAAGAAATTTGAAAATACCAAATTTAAGTTATTCCCAAAAGATTACTAGGAAAGAACAAGAGTCATATTATTTCAAAACATTAAAATTGTGGAAAGAGTGCCATGTGAAGAAGCGTTTATCAAGAATATTACTGAACTAAACAGTAATAAACTGGAGTTGTTATTAATAATTATGGATGGAAAGATCTATTGTATGGTTCTATTTTACTTTTTATTTCCTGCCCCCAAAAAGATGATGTCTAATAGAATAAAAATTGCAAGTATTTTGGTCTAAATGATCAAATTATCCATATTTTCCAACTGTATTTTATCTGTTTAGTTAGTAGGTTAGTTTCATAGATTTAACAGTATTTTATTGAGACAAATCACTTAGAATTACAACACTCTTTTTGTGGAGAGGTATACATTATAAATATTGTTAGGTACAATGAAAATAAATACATATCAGTTCTAGTGTTTAGGTCATAAATAGAGTGATAACTGTCTTAGACTGGCCAAACTGCCATGAAATGAAATACTGTATAAATCTATATTATAGTACATGAAGTATCACTGTAAGAACAGAATAAGAGATACAGATGATTATTTGGTTAGGATAGTATTTATATTTCTCCAAGGAAGAAGTGGAAGAACATATAGTCAATTAAAGGTGTGTCTTCAAGGAAGAGATTAGGCAGATTTTGTACTTGCTGCATTCAATGTAATTGAAGGTATAGCTCTTATGTGCCAAATCCTTTTAAGCATGGATAAGTTGCAGAATTAATGCAATTAGTTCTTTTCAAAAGCATTCAGCTTCAATTTATGTCCTTGAGCTTCGTGGATTTATCAAATTCAGTAACAATTAGAAAACTCCACTTAGTTTTGGGTCAAAACAATACAAAATCATGTGGCCATATAGTTTTGATTTTAAAATGATAAATACCTTCCAAGCTTGCCTACACCTTCAAAAGTGTTTGTATTACCCTTGTCTGAATGCCAAGTTTATAATAGATCTGTTTTGTTGCAAATATTTCAGGCAGTTTACATGGTCAAAATGAAAAGCTTTTCAGGTTTTCCAATCACAGAATTTATATTTGAACTGCAATCGTTTAGCTGTAGGATTTTCTAATGTCTAATCATGTTTGAACGGATGAAGAAACATCCCAACAGTAACAGATTTTAGGAGAATCTGACTGTTACTGCTTCTATGAAGTCCTGATAAGACACGGGAAAAGGTAAGACGTACGCCCCTCGGCGCGGCACAGTACTATTTCCCCTAGTGCAATCCCCAGCCTGGCCAACAGCAGAGCGGCAATACTGGGTCATGATTGCAGCTGCTGCCGCCTGGCCTATTTTGTTCCCTCTTATCCATGCCCCTGTGAAATCGATATGAAGCCTTGTTCTACCTAAGTAACTAAGGAGGAAGTTTTCTTCTACTTAAGTGACTGAGGAGACTCCAAGATCCAGTGCTTCGTTAACACAGATGTATTAACACAGGTATATTTCTTATAGTTAAAATTAAAACATTGTGTTTTTAAAAAACAAACAAACTGATTTGGGTTAAATAATTTAAAAAGCCAATTTACACGGATCTTTACTTTCCAGTTAAAACATTTATTTATTCCAAACTTTTTTCAATTTGCTTTTTCCTTTTCCTTGCTTTAATTTTCTTTTTCTTTGTTTTCTCTTCCTTTTTCACTTGGTTTTATATCTTTTTTAGCTTTTGGGTTTTTTATTCCCTTTAATTTTCCTTTTCTTTTTTTCCTTCATTCCTTCTTTCCTTTTTTCTTTTTCCTTTCCCTTTCCCCTCCCCCTTTCTTTTTTCTTTATTATTTTTAATGTTTTCTTTTTTCTTCTCTCTTCTTTCTTCTCTCGACTTCCTTTTTTCTTGTATTTTTTTCTTTTTCTCTTTTTACTTTATTTTCTTTTTCTGCCACTGCTTTTTCAGTCAGGAATTACTATTTTACCATTATGCTAAGATAATCCATCACAATTTTAGCTATTTTCTATAAATACAAAATTTATTAACATGCCACTATGAACCAGTCCAACTCCAGAAAGATTGGACTGAAAATTGGTGCAAAATTATGCAAGATCATACTTTCAATAAAGATGACATGAGAATGGTTATATTATAGCTCCAGTGTACGTATTGTAGACTATCAAATAAGAATGTAGACATACAATGCTTCATGTTGTAAGTTAGGTAAACTACTTTGTTGGCCTTCCTGACCAAAATCTGGTTTATTAATTTGTCATTCTCTAATTTGATTTTTCTTATAAACAGAAATAGTTAGTGTCACCAAAGTTTGTTTGAAATGAATAATTAACTGTCTGTAAAATAAATTTGTTTTGAAGGAGTCCCAACAGATGTGGCTTGCTTTATTATCATCTTTAGTTTCTGTTTTCTCTACAGCAAGTCATAAATGAATGAAATGACTACAGAATGACTTTGCCAGGTGTAGCTAAGTAAACTAATGACATCACATATTAGCACTTTGAAGTAAAAAAAAAAATGCATAAGCATCCTTATTTTTTGTTAACTTCTTTATTGATCATTTTAATTACAAATATGTGTATGGCAGTCCAAAATGTAAGCATAACTTGCATGGTTCTTGAGCTAGGAGCTCTGAATAGGAATAATAACATGACCATTACAGTTATGGCAGAACAAAGTTGAACAAAGTCTGCAAACCCCTGTAGGATAAATACAGAGTTTGATAACTATACTTTCACCATTACTGATTGAATCAGGTAAAAGTCAGTAATGGTATTTGTACCTGAGTTTCAACAACACCCATGCTGTAGACCACACAGCTGTATCCTAAAAAGGAAAATCAAATATTAGTGCTGTCAGTGAGAATGAGTGTCTGCTCTGCAGAATGTTTCCTAACTGTAGAATCTCCAACAGCCACTGAGGATTTAATCCTTTATATCAGTGGTCGCCAAATCCTCTGACTTTTGTTGCACATACAGGAAATTAAAAAGATAAAACTGAAGCTAATAAGGAGAGCAGAGTATGACCACCTTCTATGAACAATATTCTCAGTATTTATTGTCATTCACCAGCCAACAACAGTGGTTAAGTACTATTTTGGTGAGACCTGGGCTTCAGGGATTTAAGGTGCTCATTTCCAGGGAAAATAAAATAGATGGGAAAATATTTTAAAGCATCTTATTAGAGAATTCAAAATGTGAAAAATTCACTGAGCACAACCAATGTCATCTAAATAAGAATTAAAGCACACCTTAACAACATCTTTTGAATTTGGATGTTTTCGGTCTTGGGAGGAGGGTACGGAGTGGGTTGGTTTCTGTTTTTCCTGCTAAAGGAATCTAGATGTAGCAAGTCAGAATAATCAAACAGTTGAGTAGCCCCTACAAAACACTGTAGATGGATATTGATCTAAATATTTGAGTTATAATTATCAAAGAGGATATTCAGCAGATTCACAAACTTTGTGGCAAGCATGGGAGATGGGAGTTTGTTTTAAACTTTGTTGCTAAAAATTGAGGCTCACCACAAACAAACAGCTTATTTGTCATTCCTAGGATTAAACTAGATGTCAGATGTATCTTTATTGCTGCTACTTTTAGGTAGTATTTCAATCTTAGCTCAATTTCTCAGTGGCCGTTACTGCATTATTTGCATTTATACTCACAGGAATTATGTAGCAACATTCCAAGAGCCCAGACAAATAGTTTCCAGTGAAGATGGTCCATGCACTTCAGTTGCTTCTGGCTCAGAGTCTGAGAGCAGACTGGTTTAGAGGAACCAGAGAATATTCATCACAAGTATGAGGAAATATTCCTATGTTCATCATTCCAACCTTGTTTTATTGTTTGAACATAACTAAGTGTATTAAAAAACACTTCTTTTGCAGACAAGCTATTTTTGACAAGAAGTCTTTCTAGATTTAAATTTCAGCCCATGAGGCAAGTCAAACATAAATTTATTGCTCCACAAGGTGCCTCATTGTTCTAGATGCACAGGAAGAAAGCTAAAATTCAAGGCATGAGTTTAAAACATAACTTTATTAATTTAACTGGTATAAGAACAAGCAGTAATAGTCTGTGCAGTATAGGACATGATTCCTTCCTTAAATATGTCCACAAGCTGCTGGGCTCACATCAAAACCTGTCACTCCACAACTGGTCCCAAAACCTGTTGCTTTCTCTCCCATTTCTTCCTCATCATTCCTATATGGGCTGAGGACACAGGGAAAAGGGTTTTCTTGTGAACCTACACATCAGGAGCCCCAGGCTCATTCCCTCTTTCCATTAGGGGCTGTTTTCACCTGAGCCTGTGCTACCAATTTCAGATTGTCAAGGAAAAAGACACTTATGGAGCAAGTGCAAGTGCAAATTGTGCACCTGCCACTCGTAAAATGGCACCTTTTGAAGCTGGATCTCCTGACTGTAACCCTGGGTTCAGACAGCTGCAAAGAAGGCTGCCCAGTGGTGTGGGAAAATAGGTCCTTCCTTCTGCCAGGGAGAGGAAATTAGTGAAGTCCAGAAAAGTCCCAAAGACTCTACGTTATGAGGGAGCAAAGTGTATGAAATAATGTGAAGCTGAGAGGAGGTGGCTTATACACACTCTCTCCCATGGAGATACATCAGCGTTTACCATCTGTTTCCTCTTATCTTGTCTAAATCACCCGTTTCCATCACCAAACAAAAGGAAATGAGGCACTCCAGCACAAAGGTGTTATCCGTTTTGGTAGGAATTAAAATGTTACTATAAAGAAAAATGTTGCCATAATTTGTCCAGTAATGACACATGGAAAACTTGCTGCATTTTCATATAAAAGAAAAATTGCAATACATATAAATTTCAGGCCATTCTCCATGGCTAAGCAATAAAAACATATTGATTGACAGGTCCACTAACAATAAACTGTGCAGTTTGTGTCCATGATACAGTTAGTTATCCAACCCTGTTAAAATCCATTGTTTTATGTGACCTTCTCTGATTTATCTGTAAAAAATTATTTAATAATTCTCACCTTACATAAAGTCCCTTCATTTTGTTCATTGCCCTATGCAAAATAATAATGAATAGACTATTTGCTTTTTTGGCAGAGATAAGGAATGAATGGTATGTGCTCACCCATTTTTGAGATCCAGAAATGCAGAATGCTGGATAATATGATAAGTCTGATTTTTATCTCAACATTGTCAAATTAAAACAGGCGTAATTATATTTTTATAATTTAAGACTTGCTCCAAAGCATAATATAAGGGAAAAGAGCATCTTAATTGATGTCATTAGGATTACTCCAAAGCCTAATATAAAAGAAAAGAGGCTTTTAATTGATGTCATTCACTTCGGGATCAAGTCCAAAGACCAAACAGTATTTTTCACCTCAAACGTATCATTATTCATATCTATATCTTAGGTTACATCAGAAAAAAATATTGTGGTTGCAGTATATTCTGCTCAAGCTCTTATTGATTACAGTAACTGGTGATTTACCAGAACTGTCTTAGCTTTTCTTTACAAAGTCCAGGAAACATATTAATTAAGGTGGCTAGCTTATGTTACTTCAAAAGAATATTAATTATTCATTAAAGGTAATATTGCTGAAGGTGGTCAAAAATAAAGTGAAAAGTTCAGATCTGAATAATAATATGAATCATAGTCCTGGGTTATTCCTAATTGTCACATTCAGAAATTACATATTTACCCAGAATTGCAACTATGGCATCAATTCATCATAGTATTTCTGGTAAGAACAGATCAGGAGAAGGCTGAGGTAGTCAATGATTTCTTTGCCTCAGTCTTCACTGGCAGTCTTTCTTCCCACACCGCTTGAGGGGATGCACCGCAAGACAGGGACTGGAGAAGCAAAGTCCCTCCCTCTGTAAGAGAAGATCAGGTTCGAGGATCCTGAACATACACAAGTCTATGGGACCTGATGAGATGCATCCCAGAGTCCTGAGGGAATTAGCTGATGTAGTTGCCAATCCACTCTTCATGATACTTGAAAAGTCATAGCAGTCAGGTGAATCCCTGGTAACTGAAAAAAGGGAAACATTGCACCCATTTTCAAAAAAGGTAGCAAGGAGGACCCTGGGAACTACCAACCTGTCAGCCTCCTGTCTGTGCCTGGGAAGATCATGGAACAGATCCTCCTAGAAGCTATGCTAAGGCATATGGAGGGCAGGGAGGTGATTTGAGACAGTCAGCATGGCATAGCCGAGGGCAAGTCCTGTCTGACCAACCTAGTGGCCTTCTAGGATGGAGTGACCACATCAGTGGACAAGGGAAGAACTACTGATGTCATCTATCTGGACTTCTGTAAGGCCTTTGACAGGGTCACCTACAACATCCTTCTCTCTTACTTGGAGAGATATGGATTTGATGGGTGGGCTGTTTGGTCGATGAGGAACTGGTTGGATGGTCGCATCCAGAGGGTAGTAGCCAACAGCTCAATGTCCAGATGGAGATTAGTGACGAGTGCTGTCCCTCAGGGGTCCCGTATTGGGACCAGTACTGTTTAATATCTTCATCAGTGACATGGTGGCATCAAGTGCACCCTCAGCAAGTTTGCAGATGACACCAAGCTGAGTGGTGCAGCTAACACACCTGAGGGATGGGATGCCATCCAGAGGGACCTTGGCAGGTTTGAGAGGTGGGCCCATATGGACCTCATGAGGTTCAACAAGGCCAAGTGCAGGGTCCTGGGGGATGAAGGGATTGAGAGCAGCCCTGTCAAGAAGGACTTGTGGGTACTGGTGGATGAAAAGCTGGACATGAGCCAGCAATGTGCACTCGCAACCCAGAAGGCCAACCGTGTCCTGTGCTGCATCCAAAGCAGCGTGGCCAACAGGTTGACGGTGGTGATTCTGCTCCTCTATTCCACTCTGGTGGGACCCCACTTGGAGTCCTGCGTCCAGCTCTGGAGCACTCAGCACAGGAAAGACATGGACCTGTTGGAGCAGGTCCAGAGGAGGGCCACAAAAATGATCAGAGGGATGGAACACCTCTGCTATGAGGACAGGCTGAGAGAGTTGGGGTTGTTCAGCCTGAAGAAGAGAAGGCCCTGGGGAGACCTTATTGCAGCTTTTCAGTACTCAAAGGGTGCTTGTAAGAAAGATGACAACAGACTTTTGAGCAGGGCCTGTTCAGATAGGACAAGGGGTAATGGTTTTAAACAAAAAGAGGGTAGATTTAGACTGGATATAAGGAAGAAATGTTTCACAAGGAAGGTGTTGAAACCCTGGCGCAGGTTGCCCAGAGAGATGGTAGATGCCCCATCCCTGGAAACATTCCAGGTCAGGTTGGACAGGGCTCTGAGCACCGTGATCTAGCTGAAGATGTCCCTGCTCATTGCAGGGGGGTTGGACTAGATGACCTTTAAAGGTCCCTTCCAACCCAAATTATTCTATGGTCCTATGATTCTATGATAAGATGAGAACTGAACAGCAGTTTTCAGGAGGAAGGGAATAGAGGAGGTAGGTTGGAATATTTGTTCCTGAGAAGGCAAGAAATAAATTCAAGATAAAGGCATCCTTCCTCTACAAGTATACAGTTGTACCATAAATCTGAGAAAGTCTCTCATTATGTCTTATTTAGTACTTCTTTGTTCTTAAAAATCAGATTAGATCATGTATTGAAGTTAGCACAAGTTTCTATAGAGCAGTTCTGTGGTCTTACTAATGTATCATTGCAGTACATAGAGAAATACATCTACTTCGTCTGAGAAAGTGTTGGTTGTTCACAGGTGGTCACAAGAGAGGATGATGGAGCTGACAAAAACCAGACAGATATGTCCTAAGAATTGATATAAGCTTATTTTGAGAATACAATAACTTTGGATACATTCAGTGTCTGGTATTTGCCCTTCATTTTTAAAGACTCCTGCAAAACCTAAATGGGCAGAATAAATTTGTCTCATTTTAATGTTTTATTTTTATAGCAAATAGATTGCTACATCTAACTGTCTTTTTATATTATATATTGAAAATGTATTCTAAATTAAATAGCTATGTTTATAAAGCTGTGAGATCTTTGTCATCTTTCAATACATCATGACTTTGAAAGATGGTAAATGCCTGTGTTTTACTCCTCTACAGTGACTGCATTCAGAGAAATAATTTCTCATGCATTTTGATAAGTGGATAGTGAACTTGTGTTTTCCATTTACACCTGACAAAAATTCAGGCTTTTTACTGATATCATTATTTTAAGTGTCTGTAAGAAAACCAATAGAGGGGACACAAGGAAGAGTTTAGGTATTACGAATGCATTCATTCACATTTCCCATCAGTTCTCCACACTTCTAAATGTCAAAGCCAACTATTTCATATCAGTTACATTGATGGTGGGACCTTTGTCTGAAGAGTAGGTGGCTCTATCTCAGTCCAAGTGATTGCTGAATTATGGCTGGAGACTAAAAAGAGAAACCTGGAGAAACACTAGCAAAACCAGTTCCTGTTGAGGGCATCTCCCAACAACAGTTGATGGTCAGTCCTGTTGAAATAGTTATCAGACCTTAACTAAAATTAAATAATTGATTCAGCAATGTCTTCATTTATTTTCCATTATCAAGGCCTTAAAGGATATTATTCCCACTGGAGATCTGTTTTTCCCCTAAGTCTACTTTTTAGCTCAAAACCCTAACTTTTCCAAAGGAACTTTCTCCTTGAAAATCTCTTTCAGGCCTTTATACTGCTGCTGGATGTATAGCTGCTTGGGAAGGCTGGCAACAGTGTCGTATTTCTGTTTAGGATATTGTAGATGTATTGTCAGTTCTTATGCAGTAAATCTGATACTCGCCAAATGTGAAACTTACCTGGCATGTAGAATAGATCCAGCATATCTTGATACTCTAGACACATGAGTATCCTTGCTTTGTCTGTATTATGCATGCAAACGCCCGGAGACTATAGACTATAGACACGCATTAAATTAAATCAAGACAAAATTTCTGGCTTGAAAGAGGACATGTTTAGGGAACCCCTATGTAGCACATGCATATATATGCATATTGGTATAGCATAACAAACTGGGAAGCATAGCTCTTTGGGAAGATTCTCACATTTCACTGTCTGTTAGAAAGTTATTTAGATACAGAGAGGCAATTAGAGCTCAGTATTTTAGAAGAGGAATACTATAGCATTGATCATGCAGTCTGACCAAATAGATACTAAAAATAGATTGTATCAATATACTGCAGAAATGAAAACAGCAATAAGAAAATAATTTTTTGTCAGATTTCAACTCATTCATTAGCAGATTTTTCCAGTTTTGAGGTAATTGCAGTTAAAGGGAAGTTTATTCCAACACAGAAATTATCCTTATACTTTAAAATTCTTGATTAGACTTTCAGTGAAAAGATACATTAAAGACAAAAAAGAGCAGAAAATAGCATAAAGAAATCATCCCTTATCATAGGCAACAATCTTCAAATCAATAAAACAAAACCTGAAATTAACAAGTATCACATTATTCTACTTCATGGCTGTAAACAGCACTATTCAGGAAAATTATCTGGAATAGTTCCTAAATATTAATGTGAAA
Organism: Phaethon aethereus; assembly: GCF_964289735.1. Lineage (NCBI taxonomy): Eukaryota > Metazoa > Chordata > Aves > Phaethontiformes > Phaethontidae > Phaethon > Phaethon aethereus. The sequence continues at coordinate 66,982,815 of NC_138578.1, read as the reverse complement.
GTAAAGTTCAGTATTCAAGGGAAAACATATAATGCAAAGGAAAAAAAAAAGAAATCTTTGGACATCTCTGTTAAAGGAAATATTGTTCATACTTCCAACCTGTTTTGAAGGCACCAGGCCCTAACTTATCATTGCAATTTACCTCAGACTAGTAGACCCAAAGTTGTTTGTTACAAGTACTGAAAGCACAGGTGAGAGAAATACAGATTACAAAATATTCAGTTCAAAGTATTTTAGGTATTTTATGCATTGCTGGAGCAGTAACTAGTACACAGAGAGATGCATGTGGCAGGTTATGATCTCTCTATGACATTAAAAAAATCTGCAGCCTGTAAACTCCACAAAATATACTGAGAAAAGTCCCAACTATGTTTTCTTCTCTCTGAGCCTGCAGTTTTCTCCATGTCTTGGAAATCAGATGTTTCCAGATTTATATTTTCTGTGTACCTGTGTACAAAGTTTGAAACACACGCCAGTACTGATGCATCTGAAAGAAGTTTCAGTTGGAGGTCCTACATGCTCTGTACTTACATTTGTGTATGAGCAAAATGTGATGTCCTCACAAAAAATCTGTATGAGGAACAGCAGAGCTATTGGAAGTCTCTCCAGCACCGAAGACTCTCCCTAACAATTCAGCTGTCTGTGTCCACATCCTCTGTTGCCTTCCATCCTGCCCTCATATTCTCCTCTTGTTTCAGCCATGGTGGTCATAAGGTTCTCTGTGTCCTTCCCTGCATATCACACACCATTTATTGAAAGATACTGTCATTTAATTTTCATTCCATTCCAGTCAACCATGAGCTGAATCAAATGAGGCTACTCTGACATAGCACTGAATAAAATTATAACTCCTGATGAGGTGGTCCTTCTTTCTCCCCAGTACTGTTTTAAATTATTACAACATCTTACACCTCTTAAAGCAAACATTATTTTGGCCTATTTAGGAGCACCTTTTGAGAAGAGACCAAAGTAGAAACACAATTACAGCAACAGGTTTTGGCCATGTGGTGGGAACAAGTCAAAGAAACTTCTACTCCTTTATACCAACAAAGGTAAAAATCTATTAAAGCCTGCTTGTCTCAAATTTAAAGAAATTTCACAAGATTTAAGTTGTTTGTTACATATGTCACTCTAATAAATAGCAATGAAAGTCAGACAATTTGGATTAAAATCCTGATCTTTAGTTAACTTTCACATTTTCAAGTCATCAGTATACACTGTTCTAGTTCTTAGTTTCCCTTTTGTTCATCTGAGACTGACTGTTTGCATAAGTAATATTTATTAGTGGAATTAGGACTAATCTTGATATCCTAAGAATCTGTCAAATATATGCTAACACTCCTAATGGAAAATAGTAAAAATGTCCATGGCCTTCCCTTATTCCACATGAATAGATCACTTCAGAACATCATGCATGTGACTTCCCATTGTAATCACAATTATTTAGAAACTTTCCATTTACCTCATAATTGCCATCAGCAAAATTTGGGTAGAGTAGATTACAGTGATTAAATTATAGACTACAGGTATTAATACATGTCTTTAAAACTCAGGAAACAATATTTTTTTAATACCAAATCACTTTGAAGGAACCCTCTAAGCTTACATTAAAGTCATATTGAATACTCTTTGATACTATGTCACTCTTAGATGAAAAGTGTTTCCTGTCTTATGAAAACCTGACATTTTTGGAAGAAAAAAGTGTCAGATTAAAACAAAACCCCCAAATTTAAAAGTATTTTCCAAACAGACTTCTGTTTGCATGTTTCAAATGAAAAAAAAATCATGTTAATAAATCAAACAGAAAACTTTTTGACATTTTTGATACATTTTTGAATACAAATAACTATTCCAAAAAGAAAGTAAATAATTTCACAGTACTTTACATCTTCTCTAAAACACTGACGTTCATACAGTGTACACAACATTTGGTTTAAAAACATTTTCAGACAGAACTATTTTGACAATTTGTTTCAAACCTTTTTTAGTAAAATCTAAATGAACCAGGGCAGCCAAAATATTTCATCCTATGGATTTCACAGGAAAAAAAACTAACTGATAGATCTGAAAATTTTATTATTAATACGGAGTTGTCTCAGACAGAGCAGCAAAATCTCTGTGAGGTTCCCCCTCCCACTGAAGACTGATTCAGTGTTTCCCTGATCTAAATAATAATGGTACAGTTTGCAAATAACCAAAAATTGGATGGTGTAGTGAATAATGAAAACAGTTTACTTTCATATTATGGTCTTCATTGCTCAGATAACTAGTCACAGGCCAAGATAACAAAATTTAATAGCTTTGAAAGCAAAAGATGCAGGTTATGTCTACAGGGTGAAAGACTCTTCTGAAAAACACTGAGTCAGAAAAGGATTTATGGTCATTGTAGATAAAAATGACAACACTGACTCAGTGCAAAGCTGTGCCAGTAAGAGCTAACTGAGTTTAAAAAGTGTTGTGTAGCAGCAGGGAAAAAAATCTTGATTCTGTACAATGCACTACTAACAACTTGATAAAAAACCTGCATTTCTTGTACCTATACTGCAAAGAAAGATAGAAATAAATTCTGAATAACATCACAGAAATGTTCACTAGGCTGAAAAAGAAGTCTTTAGGAAGTAAGTTTAAGGGTCTGATCATCCAACTGTACATTTGTCTCAGTTCTGAGCCCAGAGTTCTGGCCTTCTGAGCCTCTGATCCATCTTTGCCATGTCCACACTCAAAGGTCATCGGGCCCTGTTTTCACCTGCAGGTAACAACTGAGAACTGTGCATGTACCTTGCCTTAAAGCAATGGCAGATTATACTAAATTGCTTGACCTTACACTCAAAGAAAACAACGACTTGACTCATGTTTCCTTTCTTCACTAGGCACCAGAAAAAACAAAATAAAACAAAACAAAACAAAAACAGAATGAAAGGAAAAGGTAAAAGGTAAGGAGGAATGAAATACAAATTTCTGCTTTGCATTCAAAATACCCTTAGTATTTGGATTTAGAAAATTACTGTGAACAACTGTTCTGCTTCAGGGCAGCAATTTACCATCCGTGAAGAATTTTGCTCTCATCTCTCTTCCACTCTCTTCAAGTTTCCTCTGTGGAGCATTGTCGATTGGCTATAGATGGAAAACTGAATGGAAAAAGTGGCCAAGCTAGTACCAATAAATCTGTGTCTAGCCATCTAAGTCATATGGTCAGAATCAAACTGACCACCGGATCAAGCCAGGTCCCTAACTTAGTTTGTCAGGAATCCATAAACAGCATTTTTTTACCTTCTAGTGTAACAGGGATCATGATCCATTAAGTAGGATCATCCTAGAATAAGACTAATCAATTCCCAGAGGCAGCAGTAACGACTGTCTCTATGCACACAACAAAAAACATTATTCTACTGAAGACATGAATGTTTTCTTCTTACTATTGTTCCATATATACTGTAAGAATTAGTATATTGGTAGATGAGTGAATGGCCTGTGATTTAGACAACAGTCAGATGATTTAGATGTTCCTCTGATCTTAAACACTGTGAAACTATTAATCCAGCTGTTGTCTATACTTTTAGAGATAGATATATTTTGGTTTTCAACTCTAGAATCTCTTTTAAATGTGTAAGAAGTATGAAATTTCAAAATTATCTGTTTTCTAAGATGTAAATCTTTCTCAGGCAATCTGCATTTACATTTTTGTTTAGCACTCCAGGCCATATTTGTTATTTAATCTGCCTAATGTCAGAAGGAAGCACAGTTCTATAAAGCCATGTGGTGATGAATAACACTCCTAATGGAGTTATAAATTGAGACTAATTGGTTTACGTGATTGTTATTAAGTCCCATTTCTGCTGGTTAATGGAATTTTGTTTGGCAGGGGAACAGAGCTAATGTTATCAGACAATTTTCTTTTGAAAATGTCTTAAATTTCAGTCTTCCAGATCCACGGGTTCTAAATAAGTCAGGACCATCCCCCCTAAAAAAATCCTTACAATGTACCAACACAAGAAAATTACAATGTTATCAATAAAGAGGCTTTAATATTTCAATGCATTTTCACACCCTATCACCATGTCTTCTGTTGCCTCCAAAAATGGTCAAAACATTCCAATCAGTGAAACATTTCAGCAGAGACTTTAATCCCATCTCACAATTGCTTGAATGGTTTCAAATGTCACATAATGAACAAATAAATTGACTTTCATGAAAACCAGATTTGGCAGGAATGCATGAGTGCCTAGTTAAATAAGCAAACTGGGACTTAGGAGTACTTCTACCCAATTTGTTGTTTTTCAAGTGTAATAGTTCCTAAATTAGTCTCAAAACATGGACTGGTTTGAAACTTGAAATCAATATCCATGTGCAGTTTGAAAGTTGACGGCTTGCCTGATCCTATTAAGGTTCTGAGGACTTTTTTTTTTAATTATCAGTATAATCCAATGATGTAAAAACATGTTGCCAAGTATAATATCCATACAGCAATTTGTCTGCATCAGTTACTTCCTCTGACCAGGCTTCCTTTGACCCTTACTGGTAAGGCTAAGAACACCATGTTTAAGATTATGTAGATTGCAAAGTTCATGAAGATTAACAGTAGTAACATGGGCTTCCCTATTTATAATCCTTAACAAGTTTATGCTTCAGCACATTATAATGCCAACACCAGTAGGGCATAGTTTAACAATTAGAGATATTTATTAAAAAAAAAAAGATAAAAAGAAAAGATTAGTTTATTTCTATGAGCACAAGCAAGAACTAGAACTTGCACTAATAAAATTTGGAATTCCGAGAAATGAAGCTTTCCTAAATCAGCTGGGTATGTAGCATTTAGGGAACATGTGTGGTTGTACCTGTATAAAAAGAAAGTGTTCAAAGATATGCGTGGTCCCCAAAGAAGATCTGCATGAAACTATGTCCCCAAACATAGGCAGCTGTCCTTAATTGTGACGGCAGTGCAAAGGGAGAATGAAGGTTCTCATATGCTACATACTCAAACCAAGAATCTATTTATAGTCCACAGCAACATCTTGAAAGCAAATCTGGAGCCAATGAAGTTTAATATTCTCTCTATAGCTATCAGCACCGAGTAACCTGGTCTCTGCGGAGCGCACCAGCTGTAGCTTCTGAACGGCCTTCAAGCCTAATCCCATGCTGAATGAATTACAGTAACAGAATCTGGAGGTAACAAAGACAAGGATAATTTTGGAACGGTGCACACCAGAGACCTAATAATAACCATCACAACAAATGCAAATGCAGGGTGCAGGTTTTACCCATGCATGCAACTGGGGAACGGCAGCTTCAAGGAGGGATAGGGGAAAGGAGGCCATGAAGGGAAGTACTAGAATGGTGACAGGTATTGGCAAACTGTGGCAAATGCCGCTGACCTTGGAAGAAGCTACAATTTCTCCCACATTAATATGTTATGAAAATTTCAGCATCAATTCAAAATAACTCGGGCTTAAGCCTCAGCCAACATATTACCAGCACAACCAAACACTTTTTAAATTATATTTCTACCTGTTTCTTTTTAAATCCTGTTTGTCAGTCGGTGGACCTTTATCCACATCCCAGTATCAGTATCCCAGACCCTACATCTCAGGTTCCCACAGCTTAAAGTCTCCAAAATCGTACTATTTAAATGACAGGTTTTAGGCCTTGAGAGGTTTCTAACCATTAGAAAACACTTCCCATAGGGATTTATCTGTAAGTTAGGGTGCCTGAGTTCAGGCCCCAGTCAATCTTTTCATTGATGCAGCTGAAGCTGTTAAGAAGTACAAGTCTGACAATCAGTATTTTAAAGATAACTTCATGCATCTTGCTTCAGAATAACTTTACATGACAGTTCATCCTGAAAACTAGGTTACCACCTGAACAGTCATTTTCATACTGCACATAATAATTCCTAATTTTTTTATTAGATTCTGCATGTTTCTTTCTAACCTTCTCTGAATGTTCTTTGAGAAACACTTGTTAGAGAGTTAGAAATTAAAATACAACCTAATACATTAGAAACTAGTTGCATTACCTAGTAGTATTTTAGAAAGGAAAAGTTCTCTCATGCAAGAAGTTATTTCTGTTGCCTTCCCCATTCAAGACACAATAAGAAAACAGTTTCAAAATAAAGTAGTAAAAAAAACATTAATCAAAGGCATACTTTAGGTCATACTTTGTGGTCACTTTCCAACAGTATTTACTTTGATTACTTATTTTCAATTCCACATTGGAAAAGTTTATTCATTGTAATTACCCAGGAAAGAGCACAGAACTTTTGGAACCTGTCTCAGTTAATCAATGCAGTCAGAAAAGAAAGTTTCAAATAATTTTAATTAAAAAGCTCAACAGCTGAGTGAATAATCTTGGCTATCAAATACTTTAAAAAATAATTGTGATCCTTTCACCAATATTTGTAGAAAAGGGAGAAGAATTCATAGCACAATGTAGTCAAACTGAATATCCATAATCCATTTGTTCCATTATAGATTGTGTTTTTCTTGCACAGAACAATCTAATTTGGTTTATTATCTTAAAATTCTTAGTGAGACTGTACATGTGACCTGAAATACCCTTATCACTCCTTACTTTTTTATATCATTGCAAATACAGATAAACATGTGAACTTAATATTTGAAACAATTTGTCTGAGAGCAGGTATGGTAAGTATCATTTGACTGCCTCGTTGCCCTCTCACACTATACCTTGTATTGAGACATTTCAGATGATAATGTGAGTTTATACAAATGAAGGCATGTTAGCAAGAAATAACAAACATTCAGCTCCTGAGTTATTTTATTCTTAAAGACAGGCACATTTTGCAAAATAATGATTCCAAACAAATTCAAAGGAAACCAGTATGAAATATTAATTAAAAAGTCTGTTCTACTCTCTGCCTGGTTGTCACCTCCACGTCTGCCAGAGACCAAACAGCAAGGAGGCAGGCACAGATTATAAAAGAAGGAATTGAAGAAATTATAACTAGAACAGATTTTTTTCTCTGTGTGTGTTATTGATTTGCACAACAAGCTGCAATGGGGGAGGAAGAACAAAAGAGAGATGTTCATGTTTGTTCACGTTGAAACTAGAAAGAAAGGTTATAGATTTTAGTAAAAAATATTTTTTGCAGTTACTCAACTCTTATGTTTAACCTGGTTTTCTCCTCCCCTTTTTTCCCAGGTCTCTCACTTTTGTTTTTTTAGGTAATTTCTTGCTTGTCTTACAATCTCTGCTGTAACTCAGATCAGCACATCCTTCATAGGACTGAGTACAACTTCGCAGTCCTCAAGATGGGATCAAAACTCACATCAGGAAAAAAACCAAAGGATATGCATGAAGCAAAGAGAAAAAGTGATGAGTCAGAAAAGAAACACAGCTTACATGGGAAGGGAAATTATTAAAAATTTTGGACATTTGTCTGGAGGAGGGAGGGGACAGGAAAAGAAAGGGAAACCAGTAATTTCCACTGGGTCTTGAGAAAGTATTTTTCTGATTTTCTCCCTAAGGTCTCATTAAAAAAACCAAACCAAACCAAAACCAAACAAACGAAAACCCAAAACCTGAAAACGGGTTAGAGAGAACTGTGACAGTTTTTATACTATCTCTTGGCTTCCATAAATAGACTTTTATACTAACAAGTCTCAGGTAACTTTAGGGTTCCTGTTAAGACCTTAATTGTCCCTGGAAGTCCAGCTACTGTATCTCTTTCAGCCAGAAGTTTGTTCATTTGTGTTCGGTGAGATGACTACTCCTCATTCTTTGAGATACAAACTACCCGTGCCTTGGTCACCATGTAACTAGTTGGTTGTAATGTGGTTTGCATGCATTCACGTGGCGTGCTGTCATTTAGAAGCTGCAGGCCATATTTTCCACCATGTCTATTTAACTATATCTGCTCTGCACTGGGTGCCACTCATTTTTCTAGTTGCAGTTTAGAGTGCTGATTTTAAATTTCACAAACACAGTAATTCTGAAGTCTGCTTATGTGGGAGACCATGTTTCTTTTGTGTGATTCTGCACTCTTGTCAGAGGAGGCCAGAAGAGGAAGTTCCATTTGGTGTCCTCAACTCTGGAACTTGCTTCTGGTCCAAATCTTTTGATCTGTTGATCCTGCCAAACGTGCTACCCAGTTCAGCTTTAATTTTTTTGTGGGGATTTGTCTAATGGATGAGTTTATAAAATGCAAGGATTTTAATACTGCAGTAACAATTGTCTTTGAACACAACACAACTCTTTGTTTAATGACTCAACAGTAATTTAAAATTTGCTTTTATTTTTAATATATCATACCTAATTTTTTAAAGCACTCAATGTAATTAACAATTTTTTTTATAAATTGAAATAAACAGAATAAAATATGTTCAGATATTATGGTTGTTTCTTCCTTTCATAACAAACAGAAACTTTGTATTTATTAGTATTTACCCTCCCTTCCTTGACTCCTGGGTTGAAGGATATTTGGTATTTCATCTCTGTGCTTACGGATTTTTACTGTTTTTCTCATAAGGATGTCGTCATCATCAATTCATTTGTCATTTATCTACATTCAGACTGTTACACTCCGATGAGAAAAAATGATGTTGGGTTACTACATAAAAAATTGATTTGTGTATTTCTTTCTGTTTATAGGCAGACACAGAGCAAGACAAAAGCAAACTAAACATAAATTAACAAGGTGGGAATGCATAGCTCTTGGTTTTTCTTTTCATTTCTATTTATTGTGCATAATATTTTGGAAGGACAACCTCCCATTGCTAGGAAATCAGCCACCATCCATTGCCATTTCCTTCTGCCTTGGCCACCTCTTAGCCAGCTCTGATTCCCTCCTAGTCTCCTCCCTGTGCTCCTCCCAGAGGTGAGTGCTGAGTTTTCAGCTGTGATGCAGGAGGTTGGCAGTGGAAAAGCCAGACATATCCAAGTACCTGTAAATCTCCAATTGTTCCCATTTGCCCTGCCTCGTTCTGCTCCTCGGGGCACCACTGTGCCTCTAGGAGACATCGAAACTTGTGCCTCCCACAAGTGGAAAGCAGAGGTTGTTGGATAATATCATACAGATTAGGACTGAATATTTAGGAAAAATTGGGTCAGGCTGACTCAGTACTGAAAAGTGCGGTTTGGGTATTTAAGAATGTGTGGGAAATAGGGTGATTTTTGGAACAAAGGAGTAAACTTCATGGAGTGACTGACATGTCATCAACAGCAACATCGTCAGTGATTCACATCCACTTGTTTTTTAAGGTATTTATAATACACTGAAATTTCTCTTTTCTTTAACCCTCAACAAGAATACCCAAGAGAGGGTTTCCTGCAGTCTTCATAACCCCGAAGGGCAAGAATGTCCTCCAGTAAATTCACTGCACTGCACCGATGCCACCAGGCCCTAGAAAGTGAAAGGCTTGGGGGTAGTTAATGGATCAGACAGTCCATGATCCCAAACTGACAAGTGCAACTTAAAATTTAAACACGATGAACAAACAATGCCAGATTATGCACAGTGGTGACATGCCTGTTCCCATATTTCCCCGCTGTCGTGATTTTACATGTTACACCATGGCAGCCATGCAAATCAATTACAACTGGAAATGACAACTCTGCCAGTAATGCATATCACTATTGTTCAAAAGATGCAAAAAGCATTCCACAAGTAACATAAAATCTCTTGCTTCATCACTGCAGTCTCCACAAAGAAAGTAAAATAAGCATTTCTACTATACATACCATTAAACCCATGAGAACCAAACACAAGTACTCACAATACAGCATTTCAAAACGTTAACTGTACTGTGTGAGTCACATGCTCATTTACATGGTACATTCAGAAATAATGCCAAAGAACAAAACAGTGGGACACAAAACCCTGTACTAATACAAGCTATGAAATATTCATTTTAATGTGGAATAAAATTATTTTCAGGTAACTGGGGAGGGAATAATAGCCGTTGCAAATATAAATCTCATTCTGAGAATAAGTATGCACACAAGCCTCAGGTGTAGAGTGTTCTGAATGAGGGTCTTCGTGAAGAATCAACAGGTGATCACCTGCCTTGTGGGATTTTTGAATGTATAAAATGCACCACCAGGCATAGTCTACTTCTTGTACAGTGTACCAGACATGGTCTACTTTATGTCTGGTTTTCAGATCTCATACATAAAGTAATGAATAAAGCTGTACAATATTTTCTTTATGAAGGTTGTCTTGACAATGTACCATGTGATGTTCTATGATTTGCAAACTTTCTGAGTTTTATTACAATTTTATTACTATAGGATTAGGTAAATCAGCAAATTTTCAGTTGCCAAGATATTTTTTCCCCAAAATGGGAATTATTTTTGCACAAAATTAGATGCATTTTTATTTTAAAATTGATCTGTATTCTCAGGAAATTAGGGAGTTATTTTTGCTTCAAACTGTTGCAACACTTAGGAAAAACATAAGGATAAAAAAATAGGTGCACTTCCAAATCACACAAAAGGACAAAAATTCCTTAAATTGAACAACTTCATATTTTATTTCTATATTTTGCGTATTCCTAGCAATCAGAGCTTATACAAATTTGTCTGAGAGGCAACCTTCCTGTGACATTACATAAGATGACACATTGTTGTCTTCGAAGGAGGCCTTGTCTGCATTGTTTCCCTGTTCTAAAGCCAGAGAGCTAAAAGGGGGTTACAACTTTTCAGAGTGACAGGGTTAAGATATATAATTTACAATTTGCCTTTCCACTCCCACAGAAGAATCTCATGCCTGCAGTGAACCCGTGACATATATAAATATTTTAAATAAATATACTTCACTCCTTCTGGCATTTCTTCAAGCTATGTTTTCCAGCCCAGATATACAATATAAGCCATGACAATTAAATAAATACATTGTGTCTCACCAGTGGTTTTCACCATGTGCTCTCAGAGGCACTTTCTTCTTACGATGACTGTTTATCAAACTCTTAGATCCAGAATCCAAAAGGTCAGGCAGCCAAAACTATACTCCTCCATCTGCACAATAAACAGAAGGATTTCATCTGCTGACACTTCAGGTGCCCCACAGCTCTATTTCTTTTTTACCTACCCCAGAATAAGAACTTTTGCTTTTTCTTGTGTAAAGTATCTGTGCCTGAGAAAAAACAAACAAAAAGCTTGCTCTGACTCTTCCCCAAAACATAGTTGCAAAAGGGTTTAGAGCCACAAATCTGACTTCCTTCGTTTCACAGACTGTTACATTTCCCTTACTTACCTCTATTTGGCATGAGAATTTGGGTAGACAAAAGTTGTTTTCAGTCCTTGTAATATTAGAGAAGTGTATTTCCCAGGCAAAACCAGAGTAGACCAATGTGCCACTAATTGCCATGGCTGTTTTAGTGCTAGGGGATTGATTAGGTGAGAGATGCCTGCTAGGATCATCTGGGCAAGCTACTTTCAAGGCTGTAGAAGAAGGTAAAAAATTCCAGCCTTGGAAAAAAGTTTTTTGTGAAAGTCAGCTGCATAGAAACAATCTTGCAGTCCTCAGTAAATGGGCAAATGTAGAATGCTCGCTGCTACTAAGTCTGAGGAAAGACCTGCCTTAAGGCACCGCTTCTCAGATAGTGTCTTTGGTGTAGCTCCAACTTCTCTTTTTTCTAATGTCCTACATGTTATTTTATAATACCCCATAATTAATTGTTTTCTGTGGTTCCTCTGTGGTAAATAAAAGCTAGATTTGAAAAGTCAATGTTCTAAAAAATTTTTCCAAGCAAATATCTGTACAGAAGCTCGTTAGAATTACAGCTCACTTTTTCTCCTAAACAGAGGGTTGAAATTCCAAGTTGCATCCCTAAATACATATGGAGAAAGTGTAACCAGGGAGAAAAAAAAAAAGGGCTGAGCCTGCTGCAGCACACAGGAGAGATCTTATAACTGTAGAGGAAAGTTTAAATTACAAGTTGTCACAAAGACTGAAACAATGCCCAGAATCTTCTCTATATTGCATCTTCCATCCCGCAAACAACATAATGGCTATTCCATCCTTTCCGAGTTCTGATGCAGAACAAACTCTGGGATCGTGCTTCATTTGGCAAAGAGCTTCCTCTTGTTTGGACAGATTGATTCAGAACCAATGGATCCTATTAAAGTTTATTTGATGGTATCATTTTGTGGGTTAAACAAAACCTTTAACTCATTTTCTTGTTGTGGGTTACAATCCAGAGCTGGGCATAGATAATGGTAAAACATATTGAGACAATTTGAAAATCCTCCTCAAGTTAATAACCTTTTTCCCTGCTACTCATTCAGCTCTTTTGGGGAAGTATGATCTTCCCACCACCTCAAAATAAGCAGAGTATATTGCCTTGAATAAATGAATACATTGTGGTACATGTGATTTGAAAGATATCTACAGACACACTCACAAACAAAAAAGAAATCAAAACTAGCTTAACTAGGAAGTGCCCTGATTTGAAAATAAAAAGCTACAGAAAGCATAAGAATTATTATGTTCAGTCACATCAAAGATCCATATAGCCTAGTATCCTTTCTCTTAAAAAGGCAAGTAGTAAATGATTAGGGAAAAATTATTATTCTCTCTACCAGCTTTTTGAGTTAATTTGTATTTTGCCCTTCATAGAATCTCATAGCAACAGATTCCTTAATTTAATGACCGTTCCTTCCCAGTTCTTCATGATCCCCTATATCTGTTGTGCCCAGATTTGTTCCTGAAGAGTGTACCGAATAAGGCACCATGCTAACTTTAAAAAATCTACCTTAGTTTACAGAAGCAGTCTCTGTGGTAACAAAAAGTTTCCCGCTCTCTTGTTCTTTGTATTTTTCCTTGCTATTCACGTTTTATTAAAATAATTATTGAAAAAAAGTCCTGATTTTATAATAGTATTCCACACAACATGATTTCAGGTTGGAAACATGTCCCATTCACCCTGATTTTACACAATGGGAACAAAAAGCCCTTACATTTTTATTCAAAGGCTGTTTCTTGGGTTTAATGAGTAAAATCCCTTTATTCAACCAGAATTTTGCTATCAACCTAAATCTCAAAGCATGAGATTAGTGACTATTTCTTGTAAATCCATTAATATCCAAAGATCCTTTTTCTTTTCATAATATTTGTGAGAACTGAGTCATTTCCACAGCAAATTATACAAATGTGTTGTACAATCTCTCCAGCACTGTTCAGCCAGTGCAAATCCTGACCTTCCAACACTCCTGCTGATCCTGCTCTGGGCTTCTCTTCATCAGGCTGCCAATCATGTGTTACAAAGCCAAGTTTTGCAGTGCTGATAAGTGTCCACCAGAAGCCAAGATAATATCAATGAGCTTATTTACACAAGAGGACTAAACACAGATCCAAAGACTCATATGCAGAAAGAAAAACATTCTGGACTGAATTAATCCAAAAGTAGCTAAGCTTGGTGGAAGGATTGCTACATAAAATCTGCAATCATGATATGCAAATATTAGACTGGACAGATTTTTGGGTAAGTGGAGACCATTAGAATGATGAAATGTATTAACTTCTTCATCTCCTTACCACCTGCAATAAATTAAAAAAAACCAAACCATTAAATTTTAGTTTCAACTGCCTTAAAGCATTTCTGGATAGGTGTACCCCACACAAGGTTCATACTGTAGTACTTGAGATCAAGCTGGCCATTAAATGCCAAATATACATCTTCAGACTTGTATTTAAAAAAATATTTATTTATTTTTTTTTCCATGCCTTTTTAATAGCCAGACCAAGTATCCTCAGGGTATTCAGCCCCCTGAGCAGGAAGACAGGGATGGAGAGCAGAATAAACTCCCCATAATCTAAGAGGAAGAAGTTAACGACGTGCCACACCACCTGAATACACACAAGTCCATGAGGCCGGATGGGATCCACCCAAGAGTACTGAAGGAGCTTGCCAAGCCACTCTCCATCATTTATCAGCAATCCTGGTTAACAGGGAAGGTCCCAGATGACTGGAGGCTTGCCAGTGTGACACCCATCTACAAGAAAGGCTGGAAGGAGGATCCTGGGAACTACAGGTCTGTCAGCCTGACCTCTGTTCCAGGGAAGATTATGGAGCGGTTGGTCTTGAGAGTGCTCACAGGGCATGTGCAGGACAACCAAGGGATCAGGTCCAGCCAGCATGGGTTCCTGAAAGGCAGGTCCTGCTTGATCAACCTGATCTCCTTCTATGACCAGGTGACCCACCTAGTGGATGAGGGGAAGGCTGTGGATGTTGTCTACCTGGACTTCAGTAAAGCCTTTGACAGTGTCTCCCACAGAGGCTGGTTGCTCATGGTTTAGACAGGTGTATTCTTTGCTGGGTAAAAAACTGGCTGGACGGCCGAGCCCAGAGAGTTGTGGTGAATGGAATTAAATCCAGTTGGTGGCCTGTCACAAGTGGTGTTCCCCAGAGCTCTGTTTTGGGGCCAGTCTTGTTCAATATCTTTATCAATGATCTGGATGAGGGAATCGAGTGCTCCCTCAGTAACTTTGCAGATGACACCAAGTTGGGTGGGAATGTTGATATGCTGGAGGGCAGGAGGGCTCTGCAGAGGGATCTGAACAGGCTGGATTGATGGGCAGAGGTCAACTGTATGAGGTTTAATAAGGCCAAGTGCTGGGTCCTGCACTTCGGCCACAACAACCCCCTGCAACGCTACAGGCTTGGGGAGGAGTGGCTGGAGAGCTGCCCGGCGGAAAGGGACCTGGGGGTGCTGGTTGACAGCCAGCTGAACATGAGGCAGCAGTGTGCCCAGGTGGCCAAGAAGGCCAACAGCATCCTGGCCTGTATCAGCAATAGTGTGGCCAGCAGGAGTAGGGAAGTGATTGTGCCCCTGTACTCGGCACTGGTGAGGCCGCAGCTTGAATACTGTGTTCAGTTTTGGGCCCCTCACTACAAGAAGGATGTTGAGGTGCTGGAGTGTGTCCAGAGAAGGTCAACGAAGCTGGTGAGGGGTCTGGAGCACAAGTCTTATGAGGAGCAGCTGAGGGAACTGGGGTTGTTTAGTGTGGAGAAGAGGAGGCTGAGGGGAGACCTTATCGCTCTCTACAACTACCTGAGAGGGGGCTGTAATGAGGTGGGTGTTGGTCTCTTCTCCCAACTATCTATCAATAGAACAAGAGGAAATGGTCTCAAGCCGTGGCAGGGGAAGTTTACACTAGAAATTAGGAAAAATTTTTTGACTGAGTGGTCAAACTTTGGAACCACCAGGGAGATGGTGGAGAAACCATCACTGGAGGTGTTCAAAACACGTGTAGATGTGGCACTTTGGGACATGGTTTAGTGGGCCTAGTGGTGTTGGGTTGACAGCTGGACTTGATGGTCTTAAAGGTCTTTTCCAACCTTAATGATCCTGTGATTTTGTGATTCTGTGATTTGTGCTTTCCTAGGTGGATATGCAGAGGTATGTAATTATTCAATGAAAACAATAACAAGTGTGCAGAAAAAAAATGTTACACTGTGATAGCCAGTATTAAGGTAATTTGCTCTGGAAATCTTGGTCAGATCTACCATTCTGACTAGAAAGATAGGAAATGTTGATTTCATTTGGCTAGAGGACAGGAAGACATCAACTTATTACAGTATTGAGTTTAAAATTTCTAAAGATGTAAAAAGATCTATAGGGATTCTCAAAGTTTAAATTTTATGCTATTGCTTTCTTTCCACAAGAGGTCAAAGGGGGAATCAATGAAAACTCTATCAAGGAGTTTTTCATTCTTTGTAAGGGAATTCTCTTCCCTTTTTAAGAGACTGTGCAGAGAAATACTTTGTCTATTTATTTATTTACTGTCTACTTTACTTAACGCTAATAGATGTTAATCTGCTGATTTTCTTTTCCTGGTTTCATAGGCATTTTAGGAGTAGGATTCTTTTGCAACGACAAAGAGTAAGTTCTGCTGTCAATACGTGTTTGTCACTGAGAGCGATGGAATTCACACTCTTCCACATCTTCTTAGTTACTTCATAGGAACCTGGACAAAGAAACCCCTGTACACCATAAAGCTATTTTACTTTAGAATACTATAGCATATAAAGTAAAAGACATACCAAAGGGATATTTGGGCCTTAAGGCAGTAATACAATCTAGTGTAAGGTTCTGTCGACAGTGCATGTGGAGAATTAATCAGGTCAGAAAAAGGATCTAAAATAGCAAGAAAGCAGGAGAACCTACTGTTAAGCAATAGAGGAGTGCTGAGGAGTCAGGTGTATCTTAAATCCACTTCTCTGTGGGATTTAGATTATGTGCTCCAGGTTGTAGGGAAAAACTTTTGTGCTCTAACCCCACATCCACTTATTGCCTGCTCCACTACATAGGTATGTTATCCCCAATGAAGATGTCCACCAAATAAGCTCATACTGACTAGAGAAGAGCAATGTAGCTAAGAGAGATTCACTGCCTCCTAAAATGTCCCTGATCTAGCTTTCCTACCTCTGCTGATTGTGGAAATTTCTGTGGAAAATTCCCAGTTTCATCCAACTTCCATCACACTACAGCTTAAAAAGTATGTATAAGTACATTAGCATTCTGTTGCTGGTACAATACTGGATGTTTCTGCAAAGAAATGAGACTAAAATAAGTTACCAATAACATGAGAACTGCATGCTTGGAATGTATCATTGCATGAGGAGTACTGTTTTCCTCAGGGAAGTGTTGAACAGAGGTTTAATCCTTTAAGACAACAAAAGGAGACATGACCTGGAACTTCCACACTTGTATAAGTGCTGAATCTAGCAGCAGGTGAAAGCTGCAGGCCCAGACTGAAACCAGAAAATAGTAGTTTAAACAGCTCACTTGCTGCAAGGAACTTCTCAAAAGAAGCAGCTGGATAGGGATCAGGATCCAAACCAGAGCAACTGGGGTATAAGATCAACGCTGAGCTGCTTGCTTCTGACAAGACTGGGGCGCTTGGGAACTTCAACACTTTAAAAAGAGAGGCATGTAAAGCTACAGTTTTCAGGCCATGGTGCTTGACTAAGACACTGAACTTCAGCACAAGTCCCAATTTAACCACCTGCCTTCTTTTCAGACCTTTAAAAGTCCTAGATCTCATCAGAGAATTTTTCTTCTGTTGTAATGTGCTTTGATCATTACATGTTCCTTAGAAGCAAAGCATTTATGTTAATAGGAAGAAAATCATCCATTTCATCATAGCTTCTTTGCAGCTTTCAGATGACATCTTACAACAAGCCAAGGACCCATTTCATTACTAAAAAAAACCCCACAGGTAATAATCTCATTCTCCTCTCACCCACTTTTGCGATCGGGCTACAGGAAGCAGCAGTATTCTGCAAAGCACAGTGCAGCATTGGCAACAGCTATTGCCAGCTCAGTCTGTACCTTTGGATGAACTATCAGCTATGTGTTGTCTTTGTCTGCTTTGTGTCAAAGTGCTTGCAAACGGCAAGCAAGTTACCTTCACATCACTTTTGTAAACAGCAGTTTCATTTAAAGTGAACTAGTATTTTGCATTTCAGTAGATCCTCTTCCAAAATAATGCAGTAGCTTGTAGAGGAGGAAAAGTAAAAGCCAGTGTAAGAGGGATCCACTACTACTATGTAAAATGAATTATTTTAATTGCAACATGGAAAGGATTTTTTTCTGTATGAGTAAAGGGAGAATACAGATGGTGATTACTTCTAGTGAGTTCACTTTCAGATTGTGCTTCCAAAATACTACATTTATCAACTAACCAGAAGAATACTTTTTATGATATGCTCCAGCTAGACCGATAAACATCTCCACAGTTCAAAACCGTGAAGAATATTCACAAACCAGCACACTTTGTGACTGAGCATCTGTTCTGTACTTTAATGCTGTTGAAATTTAAAAAGGCAATACCTCTCCTTAAAAATGCCATGCATTTTTCAAGAATGATAACTGTTCTGCTTGCGTTTTCTCTACTTAAGTTTGACATTTTGAAACAGTTATAATTTACATTATAACTGACTACCTTTCAGAACTGAATTGCATTTGGCTGCTAAACAACATTATCCCTATTGATAGTATTGTCCATCACTAGCATTACCTTAAGTCCTTGTATTGCTTTACAAACTCTTGTAATTAATAATAACTCTGGAGAAATCAACAGAGTTTGAGATTTGTTCACATTTAGAAAAGGACAAAAAACCTCATCACTGAGAAACTTTCCTAAGACGGATACAACTTTCAGTTAATGAGAAAGTATCAGGTATTGCAGATAAAACCATCCATTGTGCAATCCAACATACAGGAAGAAGCATGGTTACACCTATACTGCATTGTGACCTTGTTTCTTACACAATTTACAGCAGAGGAATCTGTATGCATCTTGCATCTGTATCCATACTGCAGACCTTCAGCCCCTTTTGATACCACACAACGCTTCCACTCTTCAGTGGATTCTTTGGGCCGTTCCGATTCAACAACATTGTTCCTGGTCAGACAGAGAACCCAGGCTGTGACACAGGAAAGGTCTGTGACATTCTGAAAATTAGCAGCCTGAGTGAGACCAAACTCAAACCCTTTGGTCAATCAGTTTCTCCCACTACTTCTCAGGTGGCTCTGAGGATAGACACAGGTAGGACACAATGAGACAGTTCATTCTTCCAGGAAACTCCACAGACAGGGTATGCACACATAACACTCTGCGCTGTGTTGTTCACCTCTCTTTACCATTCATCCCAGGTCTCAGAGGTCTTTTCCATGTCCCAAAATCACCCAAAAATAAGGATGGTGGAGAATGATCCTTCTTGTGTCTGGGTATGATGGGCAAAAAAATGTTCCTTCCCCAGGGGATCAAATTGGGAGGCAAACGTCAGCTACCTACTGCTTTATTTATGGCAAGATCATCCACAGTCATCAAGAAAGGGTGCTCCAGTTGGATCTATGCCTGCTGGTCCTGTAGAAGCAAACCCAGATGTTTGATAGAGAGGACATAATCTCTTACATTGATCTGGAATATTTTATTAGTGGCCTTATGAAAAGAAGTCAGGCTTAGACCATCTGTGCCAATGGTAGGTAGGCAATATCAAGAGGAATTTCTGCACCAAATTAAGTCTACTGAAGTGCCAACAGCTTCTGACATTAACCAACAGAAATCTCAGAAAATCCACAAGCTTCTTCAACTGCCCAGCTTAACTTTCAATTTACTATTGAGCAGGTAGGTCCAGCAGTTCAGCAAACACTCCTCAAGGAATACTGACCTTGGCCTTTTCCCGCTTTCAATCTTCTTTTCCAGTCTCAAACTCCTGACTATCCCAGCCCGGTTCACATACTTGCTGACAATATTTCAAAGCAGCTCTGGAAATGTTCTTTATGATCATCCCAGTCATTGCTAAATGTTTTAAGGCATTTCTTTGTTTTTTTTCAGAGACAAAGAAACTTTGCCCTTCTTTTGAGAAGAGCAAGCCTGTAAGGTGTGACTAAATACCTCCTTCCTGCCTCTTCTTTTTCTCCAACATGGCAGCTTGATGATAGGCCCTAGGATAGGGAAACAGGGTAGAGGATAGAGGGAGAGGTCACTAGCTTGAAAGTGGTCTGATTATGTCCATAAAAAGAACAGGAGAATCAGGAAAGAGAACAGGTTCTTTGGACAAAGAAATTGCAGTGTCAGAATTGCTGCCTGCAGAGTAATTGTCACTGTCCTCTATGTGTTTAGCCCCTGAGGTCATCAGACTCAAAAAAGTTAAATTTGACAATGCTGAGAAAATAGGAACCATGTGAGTAGCTGGGATAAGCTTTGAGTGAAATGTTCGTGTGCATTCACACTGCCTTTAGAAGGAATAGACATTTCTTGCATTCTGTTCTCCTCCAGAACTCACTCACTTTCTAGCCCACAGTTTGCCATTGCTGCTCTCTTTGCAGATATCTTCACAGTGAGATACACTGGGTAGGCAGCAGACCTGGTGCCTCTATCAAGCTCTTAGGTGTATTTCTGAAAAAGCTGGAAGCAGAGGTTCAGTTGCTCCTGCTATTGCAGCATAGACAGCGAGACATGCTCAGCACAAAATGTGCTGTGCCTCCTCTTCCTGCCGCACACCGGGTCAACATCACTGCCTCATCTCTTTCTTAAAAGTTTACTTTCCATTGGCTAATACACATGTAAAAGCTGGACCAGCCTATGAGTGGACATGGTCACAGTAGAGATCAAGGATCTAATGACAACGTGAAGGTAGCAAAGCATTCTTATAAGCAAGAAGGTACTGGGGGGTTGTCCATAAGGTTGTCTATGTCTGTCCTAAAACTATGCCTTAGGGGGACAGCCGAGGCTGCACTGAGCTGTGTTTCTTCTGTGCAAGAACAAAGGCTGAGCAGTGGTTGGTCCAGCTTGTAGGAGTTATCTTGCTTCTTTTGTAGCTTGCTGAAACTGTAACCAAGGTCAGGAGTGTGTCCTCAGCGTTAGAGGAGAACGGCCTGAGGAACGTTTTGCATTCAGGAGAGACAAAACGGGAAGCTCGTGTAACCTTCACAGACTTTGCTTTCTGGGTTGTTTTGGTTTGGTTTATTTTTTCATTTTTCCTCTTCATTCTTTTCTTCTAGCATGTTCTTCTAGGACTAGCAGCTTGGAAACATTGCTGCTGTCTGAGGCAGCCTGTTTTCACTGTGGCAAAAGAGGAAGGGCAGGAATTGGTTGGATGAGCAAGCGCAGCCACACTGGGTAGTTTTCCAAGCGGTCTGATGGCAACGGGAGCATGTGTGCAGAGCAGCCAGCTGGAACACTATGCCTGGCAGGGCCATTCCAGGCTCTGCCTCTGGTTTATAGCTGGGAGATTTGGATCTGCTGGCAGCTCTTACCCTGAGGCTTTGCCAGTAGCATCAAATGAAAGACTCCAAGTGAAAGAAGGAGCTATGACTGAAAAGCCAAAAGGCTAGCACATTGTGAGAGCTGTCGATATGCAGTTCTCTAGTAATATCTGAGAGTTTCATAGACAGTTTTGTGTAGGACTCTTCTGTGGTGGATCGACAAACATCCTATTGCTGTAAGGCAGTGTGCTTAGCCCTACTCAGCCCGGTGCTCTGCTGTGCCACCGTGATTTCATAGGTGGCTTCACACAAGGTTTTGGGAGCTGTGCACAATATTCCAGTTTATCAGGTAATACAAGAGATGGATTGCAGTAGTGTTTGCATGAGGACGAGGTAGAGTAAAATATGCAATGCCTTGATACATTAAAACCTTCTATATTAATGATCTCTAGGTTGTTATTTTTTTACCCACTGGGGCGTAGAAATAACTGGCCAGGTCTTTAAGTTCAGCTTGACTGAAGGTTATAAAATAATAACAGAGGTGGATTTATTCCCTGAAGATGTAACGTTTAAGGATTGATAGACCATAGCAGAATTCAACCATTCATGAAAAATATTTGCTAACAGTCCCAGCATGCTTCCAATGTTTCATAGAACATGTTGAGGGAAGCAAGAACAAATCAGAGAAATGCACAGATCACCAGTTCAGTCATATTCTAACCAACCTCTGCCTACATGTGGTGCAAAAACAGCAACAAAAACAAATCTAGCCCAATTTTCAGAAAAATCTTTTCTTTGTGTATTTTCCTTAGCCAAGTTAAAGAATGTAGTTCAATAGAATCTCTTAAAGGTGTCTAACCTAATAAAATAATTGATCAATTATTTTATGCCTGTAGCAAAAGGAGTCACAATAGGGAAGTTTTTAATCAGCAGTTGTGGGCTGCAGTAGACCCAGAAAAAGAGCAAAGTCTTACAGGCAAAGATAAATTAACTAATAATGCATAAAGACCTAGCTGAGGAAACCTAAGAAAAAGTCTAAGACAGAAGAAACAGAAGTCTAAAACATGACTTGTAATTTCTTTTCGGTGTCTTTCTTCATTGAAAATATTACCTCAAGATTACTTCAGTGACATCCCTGAAGTATGATTTCTCCTTCTGGATTCACTGTTGCAAGCACTTAAGTCCCTGACTGTGCAAATCATTTCCCCATCTGTAAAGTTACTTAGAAATATAAATAAAGTGGTACATCTGGGTAAGAGTACGCTAACCAAAGTAATGGATTAAACTTTAAGCTTTTCAGTTCCTAACCTAATTTTCATGACATAGTTTTGTGGAAGTTCATGCAGAGGAAACACATTGGGGTGGGCAAGGATAATCAATATCCCTAGAACTTGGTAGTTTGTGTCTTTAGACTTCTAATCACACATGAACAAATGGTCTCACATATATGTGTTGTCCCATGGCACTGGTTGGAATAAGATTTTGTGGCTTAGAGGACCGAATTTTCTCTTCTCCAATTGATTTTGGCAAGTATGTTTGGACATGAAACATGAATGCCTTTTTAAACAATCTTCAGATTGTTCAGTTCAGAACGTCCTCCTGACACTTTTAAGCTACTTGACATCACATAGGACTTTCTGGCCAGAGAAATTTTGTACTGTTTTCTCATGAAGATGATCAACAAGGGGTTAGTGACTCCAATGGAAGTTAATGAAAACTTGGAGGACAAAAGAGATGAGTTGTTATGTTTTTAAAAAATAAATTAATTTAGTCATTTACTCCTTCAAAGTTACAAAAATAAAATCCTCAATATACCAGCCTTTGAGCTATTTTCTTGATTATTCAAAATTAAATTATTTGCTGCATGTATGATGGAAATTGCCTGGAAAATTCTCTATTTCTCTCTGCCCAGGATATGCACTGATCTTGGAGTACTATCGACAGTTCAGATACTATTACAAACATGTTTCCAGCTGCCTACACTGATTATCAGGACTTCATAAAAGCCCTGACTTCACTAGTAATATGACTGAACTTCCAGAGCTTCAGAGAAAGAATACCTCAGAAACCATACCTCTTCAGCCTACAGGATGCAATTAAATAATTCAAATTCATAAACTGCCTTTGGAGAAACTTAAACCGTTTTGAATTGTAAAACTGAAAGTAGCAAAAACTGTTTGAAATGCCAAAAGGGCAGCCTTCCAATGGAAAGTTTTGCTGGAGGGAACCAGATAAAGACTCCACAGGAAGCTTTCACTACTTAGTAGTGTCATCAAGTTACTGCTCTGTCCACCAGAGTGACCCAATCACCACAGAAAAAATGAGGGGGAGGAAGAAACAAAGACTATAGTAGTTGGTGAAAAAACGTATGATATTCCCCTTGCTCCTTCCCACCCATTCATTTTTCATCCCACTTCCCCATAAAGCCTGTTCTGCAAAACATTTTTAGTCTTCTTCCACTGTAGAGAGGCCAGAGTCTTTTTATGGCTCCAGGGCCCAGATCTCTCTTGGCCCCAATTCTCCCACGTTCAGATTCTTCTTTTCCCAAGAGTTTTTTTCTCCTCAGACATTGACTTCTTGTAGCTATTAAAACTCTCCGCACCAGAGTATTTCCTCCTGATTTATCATCCACAGAAAAATACAGTTAAGATTATATTAAAAGCATGAATTAAATGCTACATTACTAGGCAGTTAGCATCCATGTAGATACTCTCACATGCTGTTACTGTTCTCATTCCAGAACCTTTGTTGTTTTCAGTATCTCTCCATCATGCTACAGTCTGGCAGTGTAGACATGCCCTGAGATTGATTAGAAACGGCTGCCTCCACACATAATTTTCACAGATGTTTCATTCTTTAGCTGCCTCTCTGCTTCTGCTGAAGCCAACATATTTGGTTTTAGCTTGAAGACAAACCTGAGTTAGCTTTAAAAATGCTTGAGTATCAATAGCAGTATAGAGAGCAACATCATCTGAGTGTCTCAGTAAGTCTGGGTATTTGATACGACTCTTGAAGTCAACAGTTCAGACATGTCTGTATGGGTTAAAAATACTACCCTGATTTGGGTGATCATCAGGGTAGATATGTTCTTAGGAAGAGTGAAATTCTTTTGGTCTGATTTGGTTTTTAATTGAGGTGATAGCATACTCTCTCACAGAATCTGGCAGATTGTTACTGTCTTCCTGTTCCTCATTGCATTGTCTGTGGGAAGGAATAAGCTATCTCTCAGATCATTATCTTCATGCCTTTCTTGGATTAACGCCTTTTTGCAATGGAAGGTTGTCCAAATAAAAATTGAAGAAAACACTAAGGGCCTGTTGTTTTTTATTTTTTTTTTTTCTGAGCTCCTGCAGTGATGTAAGAGTACCAGGGGATACATCTCAATGGTACTTGGTAAATCTGGCTGAGTGACTGAAAGGTTTGTATTAGAGTGACAGGACGCATTTTGTTTCTTTTTCTTAAGATTCTGTATCTGTTAGAAATAAAATCCAATTTACTTGAACTGTAGATTTGTAGTGAAATCCATTACACTAAAAATCAAGGCATTTAGCTGCTAAGACTAGGTTTTTCCAAGGAATATAATTATTTACAAAGATATGCTCTGTAATATCATTGTACAAGACAGCAAATAAAAAATGTGTAATGGATAAACTTGTTTCAAAGTATATTGCAAATTATTGATTTTTTTCAGGTACCAACAAAGCAAGTATGAGAAGATAGTAATCATATACACCATGGCAAGCATCTCCTTTCACTGACAGTAAATATTTTATTTTAATATTTTCTGTTAAAGGTGCACATTGTAGTAATGCAGGGAGACATCTGTACTGATTTAGGTCCTGAATAAGCTATTGGCTCTTCCGGATAAATAAAGGGAAAGTTGCAAAAATTATGTACTTCATTGATCAGTGTTGATTAACCTATTTAGAGCACTTTACTTGGTGAAGGTATTCTTTTTTCTGCATAGTGAGTTTCATATGTTAATAAAACTGTTTAACAATTCAATTATGTAAACATATTGGAGATATGTTGTTGACACCAGCTAGTTAAGTCACATAGATAATGATTTAAATTAATTAATTTCTAAATTAATTAAATAATAAATCAATTGATGCACAATCATTCTTTTTTTTCATTGCTGTCCTTTGGCTGAGAAAACACCAAAACACATTCTCAAATGTATGCATGTGTCTAAACCTCTCCATCATTCTCTGCTACAAGAGATTTAATGCATCTTCTACCCACGCTAAGGATGTAAACATATCATGTAGGATCCTTAACTTTACAAACAGCTTCTGATTTTAACAGAAAGCAACAAAAAATTGTTGCTTTTTTTTTGTAATCTGAAAGAAACAAAGAATTTTCTTTACTAAATAACTCTTAACTGCAAGACTAAAAATATCATGGTATAACTACTTACATTAACCAGACTTCAGTTACATGGGTTGTGAACAATGGCTAGGAACTGAGTGCAAGCTAACGGATCTAAAACTCATTTATCAGTACAGCACCTTGGCTGCTATGTCTGTTACAAATATCACCGGGTATCCTATAGGAGACCACTACAAGAACCAGATTCCCCATCCCGTACAGCAGTCGTCTTGTGCTTGTGCTGCAAGTGGACAAAGGACACACGTTTAGCCTTTGAGTTCAAAGGAAAATATCCTTGTCCTGATCTTAGTAATTCCTCCTTATGCATTGATTATATTATCATAGGAGACGCAGAGACAGTTGATATTAGAGTGTCCTAGGCTTGAAGAGTAATCAGCTCAGCTAGACTGATGTATCTGAATACCCTTGGTTTGTATGGATGTCAGGTAACTACCATAGCACCTCTTTGGTTTGGGAAACCCTTAGCCTCTTAAGGAAATAATTTCATGATGAATGACTCCTGAATGCTTTATTTTCTACAAGAATATATGTAGAAGAGAAAAAAATGAGTCTTAGTACCAGTCTGAAACTTTAGGTAGTGAGATACCATTGAAAATCCGTTCCCAAGTCAGGAAAGTAAAGATGGGCTGTGAGGTTGCTTTATATTCATAATGTAAGTAGAGAAAATAATCTCTAAAGTATTATGCTTTCCATGACACAGATTGGGTTTTTACTTTTTTTTTTTTTCAAATAACATTAATACTTAAATCAGTGACAATATGAATCAGTCCTTTGTCCCAAAGATATAAGGTAACCCTTAAAAAATCTTAGATATAAAACCTCAAGCCAAACATTTGAATACCATATGTTCTAATCAGTTGGTTACTAATTGTAATCATACTGCCAAAGACAAATAGTATTCTCATTTAGCTAATATCTGGTTGGTTTTCAGTCAAACTTGCTCAGTGCTCAAATTGTCAGTTGAGACAAAATGAGCCTTACCACTTCAGAGAAATTAAAAAAAAACCCAACAAACCAAACCTTATATAAGAAATAGATCGATTCTTAGTTTGTTTTGGAGTTTTCTTTCTTATTAGGGGTGTGTGTGTGTGTTTGTTTGTTTTTGTTTTGAAGTAGACCTTCAGCTGGTACAAATCAAAATATTTTTTCTGGTTTTAGTGAAGCTATGCACTTCTACCTGATTGCCACATATAAATCATCTCTCGGTTTGAAGAGCCATCATTCCGCATAAAAGTGTTGCTGAGTTTATTCTGACAATGTTAAAGAAAGTTTCAGGTGACTGGGAAGAGGCATTAAAATATATTGCAGATTCCTACTATTTAATGGGTTGTTTCTGTGTTATTGATAGAAAATACTTTTTCAAATATTCAAAAATATTTCAAAAATTTCAAATAACCAAAAACTTCACAAAGTTGAGCCAAAATACAGTTTTGGTTAGTTATTATTTGTATGAGACCTTTCACACTGATAAGCAGCTATAATTCCATACAACCATGAATAGAAGTACTAAGAATAATCATCAAAACGAAATCAGAAGAGAAAGAGAATGCAACCAGAAAATTAGCAGGGATTTTGTCTCCTATGTATGGTATCTCCCTTAGAGCAGCAACCAAAATTTGTGAATAAATTTCATGTATTTCTTTTTGTCAGATTACTTGTTAACACTAGCATCTAAGCCTTGCAGTTTTGATTCAAGATTCTCATGACAGTCTTGAGGCCAAGGAAATCACAAAAAATTAATTTCAGTCTTGTAAAAAGAACTGAAAAGAGATGAATGAATGGTAAACATCAAATACACTCTCATGATAATTCTAATGCTGTTCTGATTACTGTCATACAGTCTTTCTCAGGTGTCATATAGTTACAAAGAAGATGAATTGTTGATGGGATCTCTGATAAAATTCTTTTCACAACATCAACATTAACCAACAATTTAAATGCATTACATCAAGAAAAAGTTAAAAGGTATTTATGTGTTACCTGGGATACAATGGTAATAATGTAACATTATTTTCTGAGCTCACAATTTTCAGCCATCTGCTGAAGGAGAGATTCCTGAACTTTATCTTTGTTAAATTTAGGACTTGTTAATGTATTTAAGACTTTTCAGCTTCTGTCATAAGAAAGGGAGGAAGATCCTGAAATTTGACATCCAATGAAAGAACACTAATGTTCTTGCTGGTTGCATGAAGTTCTTTAAGCAGAAAAGGAAGGTTGAACTAATGAGTTTTTCCAGTTGTGTTTAAAACCATTTCAACAAGAAATAGAGAAAATGTAAATTCTGAGTTGCCAAATACCAGTTAAAGTAGAAAAATACAATTAATATTTATTGAATGTATGCAAAAACTTCCACCAGTAAAATTTCAACATTTACCACAATGTCTGCCCCAATCTTGAAAATATTAAGAACTTCTAATATTATTTGTGTAGAGCAAAGAAAATACTGGTAGGTTTAGTTCAGCTGCAAAACTGTGAATCTACTCTTTTAGCTCAATAGTAGGCCATGTTTCATGAAATGTTAAAATCGTAATTAGAATTAGTGACCTTCACTGGATTGCATCCACTGATATTTGTTTTTCCTCCCCTTTGGAATTATGTATCTGTTTCATATACAAAAAAAGGCAGCCATATACAGTGAAATACTGTAATAGATTTATATACGTGAACATATGAAGGTCTTTAAACGACTGTTTCATAGTATTTGCTCTTCTGAAAATATAGGTGTTGCTAAGTAGTTACATGAATGAATGTCTCCAGCCTGCATTTCAAGGAACTTATATCCTAGAACTACTATTATAATTGGACCATAATCATGGTTCAGGCACTTGAGTGCTAGTGAAAAAGTGCTAGTAAGGAAGAATCACACTGAAGTTCTCTTTCATAAGTCTAGCTGTCATTTTTCCTTACACTCATTCAATCGGTGCTAAATGAGATTTCATTTCATACCTTCAAAATCACCTATATATCCTTTGTAGCGGATCTTTATAATTGACTGAAAACCTACTAGTTAACATACACAACAGAGACAGATGCAAATACAAGAGTCTTGTTAAGTAAATTGCTGCAGGTTGTAGAACGACCATGACCTACAGTCTAACATTGCGCTACGAATGCTGAGGCAGAAAGCCAGGGCAGAGAGAGATCTAAAGAACTGTAATTCATAAGTCCTTATCAGTAGACACACAAGACGTTCTATATGGCAATGTACCTGACTACTTGATGAAAATAATGGGCCTCAACTGAAATGTAAAGTTCTTAGTGTTATGAGAAAGCTGTAGCATTCAAAGGATCTCATGCAAGAAATGAATCTGTGGCAGCAGAAAATTATAGCTATCTCAGATCCCATTTCACAGTAGAGAAATGTGTGAAAAGTTATAGCATTTAGCACCGAGGTATGTGAGCTCTGAAAACAATTTTACTGGAAAACGAGTATGCATAAAGTTCCCCAGCTTTTTTGTATGATCTTTTAACATGGAGTGATAATTCCAAGTTAACTCCTTCTAAAGTAGAATAAATAAAAAATTGGGCTCTCAGGCTAACAATAAGTGAAACTTCAAAGGAGCCTATCTGGATGTCCTTGAGAGTAAGGGGTTTTTTTTACAGTCCTCTCTTCTACATGCACAGAACCTGCTAGCCTCCAAATTTTCTGAGTTCAGCCCCATTTATTTCACATGTAATCATAGCACTGAAATAAACTGACGTGTATTCTGTTAAAACATTCATATTTGCAAACACCACTCCCCCTTACTTTTCCTTGTTAGGAAATGAAGAGTGTAACACCATCACTATATTTACTACAGCCCAAATTTAGCTATGCAAATGCGGAGTCTTGTTCGATCTGAACAAAGAACTCCATGGCAATGAATGGGCAAATGTCAGCAACTTCGGTGGGTATCACAAAGGGCAGACAGCATCCTTTGTCGTACCTATGCAGCATGCTGAGCAATGCTAAGGGCAGAAGCTCCTAAGAACTACTCTGGCCCTCCTATGGCTGTCTCATACAGAACTGTGGTAGCAAAAGTCTTTTTTATTAGGCTGTGTAGGAGGTTAAGTTCAATGTGTTTGCCCTTGCCTCCCTTCAGGTGTTTACACTGTAGACAAATGGACTAAAAGCAGAAAAGAATAAAAACAACTAACTCTAGACATTTCCAAATCAAACTCATGTCAATGTATTGGGCCAAAACCAGTATTTGTAGCAGGATATGTAGTACACCAAGTCCTATGATGTCTTTCAGAATATATATGTATTACCATGTGGACTGAGCAGTACTGGAGAAGATGAGACTTTTTCACTGAGTCTGTATCATAGTATGTAATCATGGATTGTAAATCAAAAAGGTTATCCTTAGGAAGCAATATTATTCATGAGGTAATAATAGCTGTCTCCGTTACTTTTAACCTCTTTGTGCTCTTTGTCTTTTTACTGTTTTCAGTTACAAACAATCTCCTTGGCAATGCCAGTGGTGCTGTTTGCACTGACGTCAGAGGAGTTATGCTGCTGTAAATGAGACCAGAATTAGGTCTGTGACAGACCAACAGTGCTGCAGAGCCTTCCAGATGAACAGTGATATTGTTTGCACCACACATGCTTTTCCTACAATCATTGAATGTAGAAGACAGTTGCAAACCGTGGCTTTTACTGATAATGTTATCAGCATTCTTTCCTTCCCAAAGTAGGGGACTTGGAAGAATGAATTCAATCCTATAACTTTTGATGTTATGAACTTTTGAGTAAGCATTTATGTTAGTTATGTTTTTAAAAAGGGAACATCAAAGAAATAAAAATAATTAACTGAATAAAAAGTACAGCTAACTACATTTTAGCAAAAAAAATTACTATCAAGCTTTTATAAAGAAGAAATCTTGAGTTTTAACAACATCTAAAAAGCACACAACAGAATGCTGCATATCCAGGATTTTTGCAATGAAACCACTCAGGGGCTTGAAATTAAGCAACTGCTAACAGCTTTACTGGACCCTAGCCAAAATGCTCAGAAACCATGCAGTTTCTCTTAAGGCTTAAATAGTTTTGACATATTTTCTATTATACTATTCACCATCTTCCCCTGATGATTGCTCAATATAACAAAAAACATTGTACTTAATACAGGAACATGAGATTTCCCACTGTTGACCATTGCCCATGCTGGAAATTAGTAATATATTCTTAGTCTGTGAAGTTGATTATCATCTTCATCTATCAGATTTATGCCAATGGAATTATACTGAATAGTTTTTTATTCCAAAGGATTTTGCAAAAGGCTTTCTGAAAATCAAAATAAATTATGTTGACCTTAGCTTACAACCTCTGATCACTACTTTTAAATATAGTTTTGCTCCCTATAGCCAATATATTTTCAACTATTTACATGGTTGGTAAACAATCCTTGCTGTAATCTCTGCAATGCTGACATGCTCTATGAGCCGTGGAAATTATCTAAATATAAGAAATAAAGCTAAAAAACCCCCCCAACACATCAAAATCCCAACTCCCCCTTGAATCTGTAGTTACAGTGGTAGCAGGGTAGGAAGAGGTTAAAGCAAAATCAACATGTTTGTTCATTAAAACAATCTGCATAACTAGAAGTAACCATGGCATCAAATTAGTAATTTAATGCCAATTTGTCTTATCTTCAACAGAAAAACAAAACAAAAAACGCCTACAATTCTTCATTTCTAATTTATAGTGGATCCATGTGCTAGTACCATAGCAATTATCCAGGCACTGTCAAGAATAAAAAAAATATATTTTCTTGCTTGGTAACCTTTAGCTTAACACTTCAGAATAATATGCTCACTCTAGCACAATGAGACACAATAAATATGAGAATGACTGTTCTGATACTTTTTACAAAAAGAAGAAAGATTTTTTCAAAAGGAAAATGCAGTATGATATGGAATTGTCATTTTACCTTGCATACGAAAAGCATTTCAAAAGCTTTGAGATGTAAACTATGAGAGGAAAATCACTCAGAATGCAGCCAGACTTAATGGACCTGCGTATTTGAACAAGAAATCTCATGAAGATGGGCTCTCTTTCGCGATTCCCTGAATATTACTTGCCATACAAAATTTGAGTTGAACACAGTTACTACTCAGATTCTACATTTTGTTCCCTTATTTGGAAGCACAAAAAATTCCACAACGGACACTTTGGTATAACCTATTCCAGGTGCGGAGGAATAGCATCAACTCTCTGATGTCTTAGTTGCCTTGAGTTCAGGGAAACAGTTAAAAGCAAGAGTAGAGAGACTGGAAGAGATGTGGGAATTTGCATGGAAAAACTGCAAGTCCTGACAAAGAGATTAATATTGACCAAGTTTGGCCGGGTGCAACTTAGGGATAGTTGCTGAAAACTTGCCTGGAAAAATGGTGGTGATAAGGCCCCAAATGCATAGACAATTAATTGATTTGAACATTTTAAATTAACTTAAATGTATAAAAATTTGGCCAAAACTGTAGCCAAAGAGGAAATCATGGAAAAGAGTCTGAATGGAGAGCTGAAAGATTGTTCCCTGGGGATTGTCCAGCAAGAGAAAATAGCTGGGTAACATTTTCAGTGCCTGATCTATAGCCTTCTGAAGTCACCGGGAATGCTTTAAAGGGATTTAAGGTCTGGGAGAACAAATCAAAAGCACAAACCTGGAAGGAGACATGCATTGTCAGCACGAGGGTCAAAGGGTGGCCCTTTGAGAGAGAATGGTGGCCCCCAGAAGGAGCGGATGTAGAATACACAGGTGGATTTTCTCCAAGATCTCCTGTGCAGATTCGTGCAGGGGGGACACGGGACACCTCAGGAACCGGTGCCTCTCGTATCTGAGCAGAAGCGGTAGCTGATGTGCAGAGATCTGCTGGTACTACATGCCGATTGTGACAGCTGCTACGCTGGTTGCCATACGGGGCACTGGAACCGGAGCTCCAGCACTGAGAGCAAAACCTGCTGAAGCTTGTAATCAAGCTCTCTGGTACAGATTAGTACAATCGCATCCTGTGGAGGGTAAGCACAGATGGAGACCTGTAATACACATTCACCGGTGAGTTACACAGACATGGACAGGGCGTATCTGACCTTATGCTCTTGAATTTGTCAAGAGCCACTAAAATTATTATCAGTGAATTTGTGCATCTGACTTGTGCCCTGAGAAAGAAAAGCTCTTCAATCACTGATTCACCATCATAAAGCATATGCTTTAATCCCACTGGAAGTAATAGCCTGTGAGTTTAACTGGGTGCCTTACTTAGAAGTTTCTGTGTATTAAATCTTCATAAATTTATAAATCAGAGCAAAGTAACATGTTCTGGCAAAAAAAACACCAAAACAACAAACAACCCATCCCAAGTCACTTAAACACACACAAGCATGACCAAAATTCAGTGTTGATAGCAGGGCTTGCTTTTTTACCATGGAAATATCAACAAGCTTTATTGGTAACAAAACTTGATTTTCTGAGTAGTATGAGATACAAACTTACAGACAAAAGGTTGGAAAGAAGAGCTGGCGGATGGGTGGTACTCCCTCCCTCAGAAGAAAACCTTGCACAAATGACTTCTGCCTGAGAGAAGCTCTGCCTTGCTTGCTAATTTCAAGAGGAAGCATGTATTATACTATGGTCTCTTTTCCTTCTGCTTAGTTTTTAAGTGGAAGTGTGTGGGAGGACAGTTTAATAAAATGCTCTACTCTATATATGTGTATATTTTTGATTGTAATATATTTTAATGGAATACATTTTCATATGTTAAAAAGCAGTAAAAAAAATGTAAAAACTTATTTCACCCCAGAAATAAGGGGGCACTAAATATCTGTAATATTTTAATTTTGATGTGTTAGTATGAATGAGAAGAAAGCCAATATCTTGTTTTAAACTGGTGTGATAGATATGTGAGAAAACTTGTTTTGCTTATTTATGCAGAAATATGTAAACACACATAAAACCACCCAAACATTGACATGAACAGGCTTGTAATTTTCCTGAGCTTTCTGACCAGTAACACGGTTCAGTTTAATGTTGACCTCATGTGTGCTGATGAGTGAAGAGTTGGCCTCCTGGAAGTAGGAGATCACCATACGTTTACACTGCAGCAAGGCAGAAGGGCAGGGCTGAGCAGGGAAGAATAACTTTTCAAAGAGTTCCGTCTGTCTGTGGCATCTGAGATACTCCAGTGTATCCCATTTAGTGTCCAGCTGCTGGTGCAGAGCTCAGGTCTTGGGTAGGTACTGTGTTGTACCTGCCAGCTCACATGGCATTAGATGCCCCTGTTTAAGCAACTGCATTGCCCTCTTTGAATTTCAAACACAGGTGGAGGTCAAGATGTCACACCTGGGAAAGGTCACAGCTGGGTGTTGGCTCAAGGCTTATCTTCCTTCTGAGGACGGTGGCGAGCACTGGCCCCGGGCTGTAAGACTGCAGGTTTTCAGTCAGTCCAGTGGGAATATGGTAACTTTCAGAAAAGTCTGCCCAGAATTCCCAAGTTAATACTCACTGTACAGAGATATATACAATTATTTTGTTCCCAATTTTTCTTCTACATCTAAATCAAAACTTTTATGTAGTTTAAGTGCAGTTTTAGCTGTATATATATATTTTTTTATCTTTTCCTCCCCAAAATTAAAGAAATTACCCTTTTAAGGTAATAATGACAAGATATTTCTTAGTGAGATATTGCTTCAAAAATGAGGTGTGTTTCCTCTTTTTGATGGTTCTAAGGATAGGGTGTTGAGATGAACTATGACCATTTGACCAGCTGTAGTTTTGCCTAACTGGTCACAGGAAAGGTTTGCATGACCTTTTGTGTCTAGTACACAGGAAAATATAATTGTCTCGGCTTCCAAAACTCTGCTAGAACTCATGAGATATTTTAAACTTTAAACTGATACAGACATTTTTTATTTAAGGCACACATTTTTAGTTCAGATTTATTAACAAAATTTGAACAACTTAATCATGTTCAAAGTAAAAATACTGCCTTTGGGAGTCAAATGCTTTCTGTTCTGAGCCAAACCTGACCTGTGTGTGTGTTCCAGATATCATAGGCTCACTGTTTTCTGGTGGGAATTCTTTGCAACATGCAGCTTTTATTATGGTTAGGAGTTACTGGATCAAATGTTGATGTAAATTCTCATCCTAAAAAAATAATTAAGAATGCATAGTTTTAAAAAATACACACAACATTTATTCTACTGGAAGCATTTGCTTCTCATTTTAGATGGTTTTGGTTTCACATTGTTTTGCCTTACAAAGTTTATTTTCTTAGTATTGATCATTGCAGCTTCCGTTTTGTCTTTTGCCACTGGATTATATTGAGAAAAACCTGTATGTCTTTGTTTCAATCAAAACCAAAGAATGTGAGAGAGCTTGCTAAAATCCATGAACAGCAACCTGTGTGGTTGTAGGACACTGCATATTAATATGGTGATCTCATCTCAAAATTTCTACCGGCATATCTTGGAAAGAAAATTTTCTTTCAGTCATGCATTCGCATCTCAATTTGATTCTGAGCAGAAAGTACAACCATTATGGATCTCACCTAAATTACATCAAAATATGTTTGGTGTTAATATAACGGGAATCTTTGAGATCACAGAATCACAGAATCATTAAGGTTGGAAAAGACCTTTAAGATCATCAAGTCCAACTATAAACCCAACACCACCAGACCCACTAAACCATGTCCCAAAGTGCTACGTCTACACGTGTTTTGAACACCTCCAGTGATGGTGACTCCACCATCTCCCAGGGCAGCCTGGTCCAATGTTTGATCACTCTCTAAGTAAAGAAATTTTTCCTAATATCTAGTCTAAACCTCCCCTGGAGCAACTTGAGGCCATTTCCTCTCGTTCTATCACTAGTTACTTGGGACAAGAGACCAACACCCACCTTACTACAGCCCACTTTCAGGTAGTTGTAGAGAGCGATAAGGTCTCCCCTCAGCCTCCTCTTCTCCACACTAAACAACCTCAGTTCCCTCAGCCGCTCCTCATAAGACTTGTGCTCCAGACCCCTCACCAGTTTCGTTGACCTTCTTTGGACACGGTCCAGCACCTCAACATCCTTCTTGTAGTGAGGGGCCCAAAAGTGAACACAGGATTCGAGGTGCGGCCTCACCAGTGCCGAGTACAGGGGCACAATCACTTCCCTGCTCCTGCTGGCCACACTATTTCTGATACAGGCCAGGATGCTGTTGGCCTTCTTGGCCACCTGGGCTCACTGCCGGCTCATACTCAGCCGGCTGTCAACCAGCACCCTCAGGTCCTTTTCCGCTGGGCAGTTCTCCAGCCACTCCTCCCCAAGCCTGTAGCGTTGCATGGGGTTGTTGTGGCCGAAGTGCAGGACCCAGCACTTGGCCTTGTTAAACCTCATACAGTTGACCTCTGCCCATCAATCCAGCCTGTTCAGATCCCTCTGCAGAGCCCTCCTGCCCTCCAGCAGACCAACACACCTGTCCAACTTGGTGTCATCTTACTGAGGGAGCACTCGATCCCCTCATCCAGATAAGCGATAAAGATGTTAAACAAGACTGGCCCCAAAACAGAGCTCTGGGGAACGCCGCTTGTAACCGGCCATCAACTGGGTTTAATTCCATTCACCTCAACTCTCTGGGCTTGGCCGTCCAGCCAGTTTTTTACCCAGCAAAGAATACACCTATCTAAGCCATGAGCAGCCAGCTTCTGTGGGAGACACTGTCAAAGGCTTTACTAAAGTCCAGGTAGACAACATCCACAGCCTTCCCCTCATCCACTAGGTGGGTCACCTCGTCATAGAAGGAGATCAGGTTGGTCAAGCAGGATCTGCCTTTCAAGAACCCATGCTGGCTGGGCCTGATCCCTTGGTTGTCCTGCACATGCCCTGTGGCCGCCCTCAAGATGAACTTCTCCATAATCTGTCCCAGTACTGAGGTCAGGCTGACAGCTCTGTAGTTTCCTGGATTCTCCTTCTGTCCCTTACTGCAGATGGGCGTCACATTGGCAAGCCTCCAGTCATCTGGGACCTCCCCTGTTAACAAGGACTGCTGATAAATGATGGAGAGTGGCTTATCAAGCTCCTCCGCCAGCTGTTTCGGTATTCTTGTGTGAATCCCGTCCGGTCCCATGGACTTGTGAGTGTCCATGTGGTGTAGCCGGTCTTTAACTGCTTCCTTCTGGATTATGAGGAGTTTATTGTTCTCTCCATCCCTGTCTTCCAGCTCAGGGAGCTGAATACCCTGCAGATTCCTGATCTGGCTATTAAAGACAGAGACAAAGAAGGCATTAAGTACCTCAGCCTTATCTTCATCATTGGTGGCAATGTTCCCCCCCATCCAATAAAGGATGGAGATTCTCCTTGGCTCTCTTTTTGTTGTTAATATATTTGTAAAAACTTTTTCTTTTATCCCTTATGACCATGGCCAGATTGAATTCTAGCTGGGCTTTTGCCTTTCTAATTTTCCCTTTGCAAATCTTTGTTTGAAATCTTTGATCGGGAATCTTTGAGAAAAATGGTGCTGACGTGAAGAGAAAATAAGAAATCTGTCCAAAAGACATGTTACAAGGATGCTTTGCTGCATTATTTCATTTTTACACACTTCCTTCCAGTGGTTTCTCAACTTTATTTGTGATGGTTACAGGAGTGGTGATGTAATCTGTGTAAGACTCATGCAAGTCACCAGGATGGAGATATTGTAGTCTTGTTCAGTCTTTATGAAAACTGAATGGCTCTTGATCTAGCTCTCATCCAGTCAGTGGAATTCTTCCAAATGGCAAGGGTGAGACATCTGTACTTACCCAGGCCTAGGAGGACTCCTTGTTTGAAGCTGACAAGATGCAATGATTACAGAAATATAGAAGACTGTAGAAGAATTTTCCCTGAAGGCTTCCTACCCCAAAGAAAGACCAGTATCTTCCAAGGTCTCTGCTGGTAGAATAATGTTTTTTATTTGCAATTGGACATATTTTATTTTGTTTGTATTTCTACAGAAAAAAATGAAACATTATAGTGAATGAAATAGGTTTAGATTCATTTATTTAAATAAATTGTCTGATAAATGTCATATAAGTCTAACATAAAATTTTATAATGTGTATAATAATGGAGGAAAGATTAATTTGTATATTAATCGGATAACATGAATTATTTCGAAGTCTAAAAAATACCTGATGTAGCAGTACATTCCAACAAGGTTCAGCACATGAAGTTCCCATTCCAGTACCATAAGCAGAAAGTCAGATTTTCTAAAGACTGTTCATATGTTTCTGACTACTATACAAAGTAGTCAAATTTAATGCATAACACCTCATATACTGAGAATAATGAAATTGTTTCATTAACATGCTCATCTGAAAATGCAACGAATATTTAAAAAAAAAAACTTTAATAGGGAAGTGTTTTCCTTCATGTCTTTCTGCATATATTTATGTATGAGAACATAGTATTCACATTGAATTAATCAAATATAATTTACACTGAGGATCTTATGTCTTGCCTGTCTCATGTAAGCTATTTATAAACTACTGAGGGAGTGTAAAACCAGTGGGATTACGTAGCACATAGAACTACTCTGGAGAAAGCTAACATCTGAACAGTAATCAGGCTTAGTTTGTGTTTGAATTTGTTCAATAAAGATGCAATCAAAGGAGCAAAACTATTAAAGTGATATCCAACTCTAATTCATATTCATCATATATAATATCATGAATCAGTTGTATAGGTAACCTGAATCACTAAAATACAGTTTGCTCAAAACATCAAGATATGATATAATTACAAAGCTGGTTTGGTACATGATGAACTATAAGGTTTTCATTGTTGCTTAGAGTTTTTATTACAATAACGGTTCCTTTTGATTTAGAATCTATATATCATAAGCTGTAATTAACCTTTTCTTACATTAATTTGTCCATCTGCCCTTCATATCTCCCTTCATATAAGAACTTCATAGGTTACAAAAGCATCATGAAACACAGCAGAGGTAGTCTGAAATGTATTAACCTTAACTGGTGGGTGTTTCCAGCTAATGGCAAGAAATAGGCATAAATACTTTGCCCAGTTTTTTCCTATTCCTCAGGGAAATAAACACTGATAAGATCAGTAGCAAAACACTACAATATGTGAATCTGAACATATGCTGTTTGTTTCTGATTAAGGCAGAAAGGGTAGGAAAGAGAGCAAATATCATTCATCAATACTCTGTATTTATTTGTATATGCAAAGCCTATCTCTGAATGGATGTATGTAAAATATATGTGAATCCTGTACTGTGATTAAGATGAAACCCAGGGAGTACCACATCTAAATATGACTCCCCTTGCGCACACAAACTCACTGTGCAAGAAACTACTCACATACATATGAGAAAGTATATTAAAGAAATAGTATGCAACCTCAGCTATGCTTCTTATGGCGCTTCTTAGCAAGAAACTTGGTCCAAATTGTCTTTAAATTGAGTCCAAGGCCAATTTAAAGTTCTAGACCTTGGCTGAACCAATACCTCATTTGTTCTGCACTACACAATAACTTACAAAGTGCAGGGTTTTGGAGGTGCTTAATAAAAGCCCATTATTATCTCTCATATATGAGCAATAAAAGATATAAGAATGAAAAGGCCACATTTTTGTGTTCAGTTCCTTGGCAAATAACTGGAATGCTGTCATCAATATCCAGTCTTGAGGCAAAATTTGCAGATGAATAATGGGAGTTTTGCCTGTTCGAGGACTTTAGGCCAGGTCTGACTTAACAAAAATCACAGTACAACTCAGGCTGAGTAAGATAAACAAACAAGGTAAAGGGTAGTTCCTACCCCATACTTCTGAATCTGAGCATTCCCTGAGTTGAATCTGGGGGGTGACTCTTCCTACAGCAGAGTTAAAAATCAGATCTGAATTTGTTCAAACATTTGGACCTGGTAATTTGGGTCAAACTCTATCTAATGCTAAAATGCACTGCATTTCCTATGACCTTCTTCTTTTCTTTCAAGCCTGCCAAAGCCCATGAAATCAAAATTACTATAAACAACTGAATTGAAACTAAAGACTATGAAAATTAGTTACTGTCCACATCCCACACAAGATGTTTCCAAAAGGCCAGGTAGGTGAGGACTATTCCTCAAGAAGTAGAATATGGGGGTAGGTGAATTCCAGAAAAATCAGTTATACCAGGATTATGAAAATTTCTAAAATAAACGTAAATAGCACTAGAGTGACCACTGAAAGCAACAGACTGAAAGATAGTCTGTCAGAAGAAAATGCTCAGGCAGTTTATAAAAGTCATATGAAAACATTTCTTAGTACTTTCTAGGTCCTCTGTCAAACTGCAGGATCCCTGCTCTAATCAGCACAGATCTCATAGTGTATCATGCAAAGAACAAGAAGTGGAATGTGGTTCTTATCTCAACTTGTGATAGAAAACCCAATAAATCTCAGAGAAAAGGCTACAAGTGAATTATGAGTGCCTTACTGTCTTATTTATACGACATATTTTTCATCTTGTAAAAATGATGGTGTTGATTTAAAAGTGTGGAGAGAAAGAGAAATGGAAAATAGGAAAAGGGAAGTGGAGGGTTTTTACTTTCTACCAAAAAAAGGTATGCTCACTGTTTTCTTTTCACCTTTCAGGAAAAATTACAAAAGCATAACTTTATCACTTGTGGAAATGATAGGTGTGGCACAGCAGGCAATGATTTAAGGTTTTTGCAGCCTTTAGCTATATACCATCACGATATGTTATCCTATATCTATAGCGGGAGCTTTCTGAACTCCCTGTCCCTGTCACTGTCATAGACATGCTGTAGCTCAGGCATGAGAGTCCCTAAATTTGTTGTCCACAAGTGACTGGATTGCAAAACACTTTGATTCACACATCTGCCCAGTCTAGCCAGGCAGTTTAAGTGTCCTTCAATGAGATACTACTCCCCTCGGACAATCGCTGAACTTAGGGTAAGGCAGTTTTTGAAAGAAGCCCAGAGTTTACTTACCGAATAATGGGTGAGTGTGTACATGAGTCAAACTTGAGTCTGCTTTGAGCATCTGAACATCTGAATTTTAGTTTAATAAAAAGCCTGACAAATATTTTTCTAAAGGATTTCGCTCTCTTAACAACAATAAAGTACTCTAGAGATGTCCCACAATAACTTACTATGTTACTAAATCGCATACTGTAATATTGAGATTGGTTCATTTTAGCCTGTGGACTGCAGGTCCAGGATGGGTAAAAGGATTCTGAGATCTTATTTCCATTTTTCTCTGTCTACACTCTTGGGAAATATGCTTAGTTTGCAACTTTCAACCAACCTTTCACAGATGCCAGGAACCACAGAGGGATGTTTTTAGGGTGCATGTGAGGAAGGGCTGGTTGAATGTGAGGTCATGATATGAAATATGTAATCAACTCCTTTCCAACTAGAACTCTATCCATTTAAAACATAAAACCCATGGTTCTTACTATTGCTTTATTTTTTCTTTTCTTTTAAATGCATCCTTTCCAGCAAAGCCAAGCTGGCTCTGTCTCCTACTAAAACACTCCCCCAGTACAAATGAGTATTTTTGTTAAAGCATGGGGATAGTAGAAGAATTATGATTCTGTTGGATAAAATCTTTTTGTTTTAAATAGTTACCATTTTTCCATGGAGAAATCAGACACCTTGTTGGTGTTTTCTTATAGTAAACATAAGGTCACTGAAAGGAAACAGGATAGATGGAAGATCACCATGGTATTAAATTACTTCCATCTGCAAAGGCTATAAATTGTGTAGACATAAAAAGAGAAGTTATGATAAGAACTCTGAAGTGTCGTGTATCTGGACTTTAAAATGTTCTTCTCCTAAGGACTTTATTCTACTGCCAAGATTAAGAAACATCAAGTCATGACTCAGGAGCTGGGCCCTGTCAAAGGCATTCCACTCGAGAAATGTACTCCCTCCTCCTGAATTTTCTTTTTCATTCTCTATAGGAAAGATGATCTCAGAATATTGACTGTCCATTATGATTTCTTACGTACACGTTTTCTTAGTCTGTGGCTTGACACTTGTTCTAAGAAAGACTGAAGCTGGGGAAAATGTTAGGAAAGTACAAGCTTATTTTCTTTTTCTATTTGTTAATTGCCCCTAAAGAGACATCACATCTTCTTAGTTTCAGTTCAGATATATCTCAGGCTATGAATCCAAACAGACTGTTTTCTATATTCACAGTTCTGCAAGTGCTGAGTACTCATATGTGCAACTTTAAGCACCTAAGTTACTTTCCATTTATAGCACTTACATTAAAAACTTGGTTTTCCAATTTCAACACAGGTGTTTTCGTCACTCATTTCACATGGCATTCTTTCTTGATGGTTATACAACTCCTAAAACTTAGAAAATCTTTCTAAATTGCTCTGTAAAAAATTTTACTGTATTATCTCATGAAAACATGTTAATCATGTCTCCTTCAAAAATTGTATGACATACAAACAGAAGGTGAAATGAATGCAGTTCAAAAATTTTTTAATTCCTTTAAGTATTTCTGGGAACAATGATATACAGATCAATAAATACATTTAATCTCCATTCTTTGAGCATTGAGTACTGTCAGTATTGCAGAGAAAAAATTTTCTCTCAATTGTGATTTTTTTTTCTTCTTTGTTTCCTTTAGGGGAATTTACTTACAATTCTTCTAAGGTGCATTTTTATACTAAAGGATTAATGTGTTTTGTGGATTTCTATCAGTTTAGAACAATGTGTTCATTGCAGTTCGTAGCGTGCACTCAGAAAAATTGACTTGTGAATTAAAGTTTTTTCTCAAGGAAGTCCTGCATACTTGTCTAGCAAAATACATTATAAATATAACAAAAACATATATGCACAGACCACAGATATAAACATTTTACAAGGGTAACTCCCATTCCCGTCTGTCTTCTCCTTGTATATCAAACAAATTACTGTAATGTAACAAAGCAATTGCTGTTCCTTAAGTTGCTTTTCAATTGGAGCCTTGTCTTTATCTATGCACCGAGAGAACAAAAATGTTTATTTATACATGTGGGTCTTTATAGTTCCTACTCAAAAAATGCTGCATACAAACATCCAGGATTTCTCCAGCAGAAGGAACACAAATGCACACATTGAAGATAATGACTATAGGTGAAAGTTCCATTTGGCAGTTGTCCACTCGGCTTGAAGATATTAACAAGGGGACTTTAGAGAGAGATGCCAGATTTCTCTTCATCACTACCCAAGGCATTGTTACAGAGATGTCTGG
This sequence comes from Phaethon aethereus, assembly GCF_964289735.1. Classification (NCBI taxonomy): domain Eukaryota; kingdom Metazoa; phylum Chordata; class Aves; order Phaethontiformes; family Phaethontidae; genus Phaethon; species Phaethon aethereus. The sequence goes on along the minus strand of NC_138578.1, from coordinate 66,940,545 downwards.
CTCCAGGTTCAAGTATTTCTTTTCAGCTAAAAAGAACTCCAGGAGTTTTCTTTGATTCTGCCTTTGATAAGCCCCCAGTAGCCCTCCCAAGGAGATGATGATGAAAGAAAGTGATGAAGAAGGTTAGAAATTTTTTAAGGAAAATCACCCTCTCCAAAGATGTTCAGTCTTGAAGACTAAGCTAAGAAAAGAGGAAGAAAAGATGTAGACCAATGGGTCCCTGAAGCTGATGCCTCTGACTGTGTTGGAAGAGTATCAGAATTACACAGTAGGAACAGAACCGTTCTTTTTAGTCCAACTGTTTTTCATTCAAATTCTGGCTTCTTCCTGGAATACTTCAGCAATATAGAAAATATCTCCTCTCTTCAGTTTAAATTGTTTGATTCTGGCAATTTTTTCTCTACTTTGGTCTTCTCTACAGTTGATTGGTTAACAACACTTGAAAAAGTTTTACAGGAGAGGATCATTGAATCTTAATATTTCCACGTCATTTGAAATAATTAGAAACAAAGAAATTTTCCTTCATTCATTTACCCAAAAGGCCTATCTATCTTCTTAGTCAATTGAGAGTGGTTTTTAGTCAGCTAAAATCATACAGTGAAAGCTAATGAAAGTTATTTCATTTAGTTGCTGGCAGAAAAGTAAGCTGTCTTTTAGTGTTTGCAGGAGACATATTGGAATAACTCCATGCCAAAATAGCAGTAGAGATATTCATATAAAATGTATTGTAAGTGGATTGTGAAGGAGAAAGGCAAAGTATTTTAGAAGTGTCCAGTCAGTGATCTGTTTTTCTTTTATTTATAACTTCTGAAATTTGTTCCAGCTTTTGAACAGTTGAAATATTTATTCTAACTGTTACACCAACAATTACAGTATCTTTGTTTTTTTTCAAAACCGGTTGATTAAAACAGGTGGGAAATAAAAGTTTTTCTTAGTATGGTAAGGGTCAGTTAACTACTGACAAATCCTGAATTTTAAGCTAAACGTCTCTATGGAAAACTATGGGGAAAATAAATTGCCACAGAAATATGGTCAAATGATCCTCCTGTAATTTTTTCACCTCTTTTAAATCAGTAGCAGACATATTTGCCTTACCAAAATATCGATATCCATAGCACTAGTGTTTAATCTGAACTTGCAACCCTCAAACCCTGTTATGATCATTGAAGAGGAACATAAATTTTCTGGTAAAATTAATCTCAGCCTATTGAAAATGCCAAAAAGAAGTAAGAAGGTTTTCACTCTTAATGGACTATTTCTCCTTTCATAATATTCTATTTTGAGTCTATTTTCTAGTGGTAAACTGCTGACACCACAAAATTATGAGCTTATCCAGATTGTTGCACTTGTAGTGCTATGTTAATATAAATGTAAACTGAATAGAACTGAAAGATAAGCTACAGTAACAGTGTTATATCTCTCGTGTTTTCCTGTGTGTTTGTTGTACCCACAGAATCACAGAATCTCAGAATCGTTAAGGTTGGAAAGGACCCTTGAGATCAAGTTCAACCTTCAACCCAACACCACCATGTCCACTAAACCATGTCCCAAAGCACCACATCCACATGTTTTTTTAACATATCCAGAGATGGTGGCTCCACCACCTCCCAGGGCAGCCTGTTCCAATGCTTGACCACTCTCTTGGTGAAGAAATTTTTCCTAATATCCAGACTAAACCTCCCCTGGTGCAACTTGAGACCGTTTCCTCTCGTCCTATCACTAGTTATGTGGGAGAAGAGACCAACAAAAATCAATTCAGCTTTTAATACTACACACCTTCATATTTTCTCTTACACACTCTCTTATTTATATGCTCATTCTCTAACCTCTATTTCATTGGTATCTTCTGAACTTCTTACTGCACAAGGCAGAGGACATTTTATCATCCAATTCTTAGTTACATAACTTTTAATGCAGTCCTCACTCACTATCATGATATGAGCATTTAGTATTAAGATTTCTTTAATGACTAAACAGTAATTTTAGTCTCTGATCAAATAGGGAACTCTACTATCCAGAGCGCTCTATACAGTACCCTAAGTAAAAAGTTAACAATCAGTAATCAGTTAATAACAAGTAATCAGCACCTTAAATAAACAATTAAAATAAATATTATCTTTCTCCCTTACTGTCTTAGGCCGATGAATTCCATAAGAAAGGCATATAAAGGTAACAAAATTTTGTTATTAATAATCAAGGGTTAAAGGGGATTAGAAAGAAAACGAATCAAAGACATGAAGTGTTTTCATTGTGCCTGCTCCAAGTCACTGCAGAATTTCACTTTCTGTCTTATTTATTAAGCAAAAGACAAATTACCCTGATGTCAAGGAAATACAGCAGGGAGGAAAATGAAACAAGTGGCCAATGTATGTAACTATTTCATGTTGTTTCACTGTAGATACAATGTTCTTTTAAGTTTTGCTTTTACATGTCTTAAAAAAAAAAGGAAAAAAAAAACCCCAGACTTCATGGAAGAACTTCAGCAATTAAAATCCCTCTTTTTCCTGTCAGCTTTAACAGTCAAAGTTTGCAGCAAGACTATCAGTTCAGACTTATCACTCCTTTGGCAACTTGTGCTTCCCGATATCAGAGAAATGTTGTAATGAAGTGGATCACTGTTATATTTCCCTCATTTTTTTCATAGATTCACAGAGGTTAACACTTGTAGGAATCAAAAGATCATCTTTTCTGACCTGCTTTATATCATAAACTATTACTTTTTATACATCTACCCTATTTTGAACCCTGCTACTTCTCTTAAACTAACATTTAAGTGTGTTTTCATAAAGCATCTCATCCAGAAACACATCCTGCCTTGATCTGAAGATAATAAAGAAGTCCAGTGCAGAATCCACTCTTTTCTTTTGACAATTTGTTTTTCATAAGTGCTAATAATTCCAAGCATTTTTTTCTAGATTTCCCTCAAAAGTTTAGGTGTCAATTTTATTTTTCAATATAAGACCCATGCACATGTTAGTGTAAAAATCCTAAGCTGGTTACAGCTCATTTTTGCTAATTCATTCTTCCGAGGCTTCCATGATCCCTTATTGTCACAAGCATTCTAAGACCTCCCAGCCTGCTGTGACCCCAAGTGTTTCAGAATTAATATTCCTTACATCTGCAGGTAGGACTGCATTCCTCACTCTTAGCTAATTTTGATTGTATAACCAAAGTTGTCCTTTTTCTTTATTATGGATTTACAGCTTTACATTCATCTAGTAAACTCATCTTGAAATATTCCTACTTCTTATTCAGACTTTTCTATTTAGGTATTCCTTTCAGCTATATTCCTTATTTTCATCAGACAAGACAAACTGCCTCCTTTGAATCATGGCCTCTTTCTGTTATTTCTGCTGATTTTCTTTTATTTGCTTACATTGAATAGAAGTTATGATCACTAGCCAACCATCAGTTTCTAGCCCCACGATTATGCATTGTCTTTATTTCTTGTGATGAAATTAAAAATAGTGCGATCCATGCAAATACCTTATATTGCAATAACTTCTGTCTTAGAAAATAAGCGTGTATGATTCCTTAAATACTTTAATGTTGTTTTGCTACTACCTGCCTGAAACCTTCAACATTTCTCTGAATGTGAGTCCTCCATTGTACAGTGCTTTTCTTTCTGCACAGTACGGACAGACAATTAACACATCATGGTTTTGGTGTGAGTCTGTGGCCTGTCACAAACTCCTTCAGATCTCCCTTTCTGGACGATGTTCATGAGCGTGCTTATCTGCACCTATTCCAGGATTCAGCCATCCAGACTATTAATAGCTTTACAATAGGTAATATTTGTCATAAAGAACACCATCTGTTATGCCCTCATCTCCTTTTTTTCTGTAAACCTTACAGCCCATGATTTTAGGATAATAATCATATGAGTCACCCCAACTGGCTTCACTGATTCCATCCACAAAACATTTTTCTTGCCAACAAGAATTTCCATTTTGTGTCACTTGTTACCCAGATTCCTAGTATTGTGAGGCTGAAAAACAGCCTTTTCTTTATGCTCTTCATTGTTCATGATGCTCCAAGTTTTAGTTTGTACGTTGCTTGCCTTCCTCATAATTTTGTAGTATGTAGTTCAGTCTTTGTGGAGATTAAAGAGACTTTACAGCATGATGCTGCTTGAGTGCCACAGTAACCACAGCAAAAACTATGAGATAATGAGGATGTCCTGAAAATCTTCTTTCTCTGTGCTCTGAGCAATGACCACCTTTACAATACGAAGATACCAGCTGGCCTCTTCTAGGCAGGAGAATGAAGATGTTTTACTTGAGTCAAAAATCTTGCAAAGCATTTCAAACGAGTAAAGCCATTTGACAGCTCAAGACACAAAAAGAACGAACTGACCCCAGAGGCAAAAAGAAGAACTTTTAAAGTTCTCCTGATGTGGAGGGGGAAAACTAGTACCCTGAAGATCAATCTTAGACACCAGGACAAACATATATAATTTTCCACCTCCAGCACTTTAATGAAGGACAAATGCTGCTGAGTGGGTTCAGTGCCTGAGAGCCCCTTCCAGATTGCTGTGTGGTCTGATGTATTTCTATGTAAAGCATTGCTTGCATTCTGTGTTAGAAGATTTCTTATCCTGCTACACTCTCTGTGTGCCTGTTGCTTAGAGGGGGCAAGGGGCATGGGGAGGATGAGAAGGTGGAATTGAGAAGGGAGACAGGATGTTTGCTGATGAACTGTTTAACAGAGAATTTGTCTTTCAGTAGCCACTGTCAGAAACTGGTAAAAACATGCTTTTGAGTTTTATTTTCTATCATGAAACATGAAATGCTGCCAGCATGTATTTTTCTCTGCCAAAATTATCTGCCAAATATCCAACATACTTTGTATTTTGTGGAATGACTGAAACTGAAATCATCTCCCTGTATGACGAGGGTGATGTTCCCTACATTTTCAAATCATATTTGGACTTCTTCCATAAAGATGTTATCTGATTTATGGCAGTACCTACTGTGGTGCCTGTTAGGCACTGACTTCCCACCTGACCATTGCCAACAGCTGCAGAGGAGTAACAAAACTGGCATCCTAATTCCAGTGAGTGGTAGGTCAATGCAACATCTGTCTTTGTTATCATCTGCTTATTTGCACATGACTGCACTTTTTTTCTCTTTTGCTGGTCAAGGAGTCTCTTAAGCATTTCAGTAATGTTTGCTTCACCGCATGTTTTGTTAGGTTGTCAGATTTCTGTAACTCATTTAGAACTTGTTTTATTTCAAATAGAGCGAGTCAAGTGAATGCAGATTTTTATAGTATATCTCCTAGTTTAGATTATGATAAATAAATCAGTAGGAAACAGGTTTATGTAATTTATGTGTATGAAAAAATAAGTAAATATAGTCGCTACTTCTCCAAAGATGCATAGTTGAAAGCATGTCTAACACAGCAACAGCAACACTAAGAAAGAGTATGTAAGTGTTAAGCTTCATTGATATTTGTCTGGTATATCTTTTTCCCTCAAGCTTTGCACTCTGTCAGTGCTATGAACTGATGAAGTAGCATTTCAGAAATAACGTCAAATCAGATGAATCTGCGTAAAATTGTTCACATCTCACAATTAAATATAAAGGGGAGCCTAAGTACCCAGTGTTAGAGCACACAAATGCCTTCAAAGATAATTTCTGGATTCTCCATGTTCGTCCAAAATTTTTTTTGAAATTACTGAAGTTTAAATAGCAACAAGTTTAATTACCATTGTTGGTGCTTTAAACTGTGAAAAAAAATCTGCCATCCTCTGCCTCTGTATTGTCTACAATGCACAGCTGCAAGGAAAGTGGGGGGTGCCAGACTTACTTCTCTATTTGTGAAGCATTCAATGTCACTGCTCCTAGGCTGCCCCTCAGCGCAGGCTGAGCTGTGGGTACTTGGGTGCATCGCCCATCACATCCATAAGGCAGCTCACAAGGCAACAACAAGAACAGAAGCAGCGGGTGAGGACATGCTGAGGACTTGCTTCTTCCAGGATAGACGCTTCCATTGGACTGCAAAAGTACATGGTGATACTTCAATGAACTCTTGTAACACCTTGATCTTAAACTCATGTGTTTGTGGGGTATAGGGGGTTGTGAGATAATGTAAAGAAAAGTGGAATAACATGTCATTAGTTATTTTTTTTAAATGTCAACCTCATATAACATTTTGCATCACTGAGAGAGTGGTCAAGCATTGGAACAGGCTGCCCAGGGAGGTGGTGGAGTCACTATCTCTGGAAGTGTTCAAAAACCGTGTGGATGTGACGCTTTGCGACATGGTTTAGGGGGCATGGTGGTATTGGGTTAATGGCTGGACTTGATGATCTTGAAGGTCCTTTCCAACCTTAGTGATTCTGTGATGACATTATCAAATGAGCACCAATTAAAATTAAACAAACTGTATTATATTTTAAAAAATATTTATTATATTAAACTTAATTGTACATAACTAAAACATTTTACATATGCCAAAGTTTCTTCAGTGTGGTTCAATTAACAGGCATTACCTAAAACAAGAGAATGGGGAAATACTAAGGCAGAGACTACAGGTGCAAGTAGATGGGATTGGAAAGGAAGAAGATCATAGAAAATACAAAGTTCTTAGAAAAAAATAAGAAAGTCTATTAACAGAATAATGAAACAGTAAGGGATGAATGGAATTTACCAAAAAGAAAAGAGAATATTTGAACTTATTTTGACTAAAAAATAAAAAGAGAGAGAGGTATTCTGCTGAGGCTGCTTAAAGAAGAAAACGACCGCAGCTTTGAATTAAAAGCCAAAGTATGTAGGAATTTCTCTACTAAACATTATCCAGCTCTTTCTGAATCTAGTTTTTGAATACAGGTCAATACTAGCAGTCAAGGGAATCCCCGAGCTGCACAGTACCTGACCCATTAGAAACATCTTCCTGATGGTAGTGGATGGTGTCCAGAACCTATTTTTCCAATGAGAAAAAAGAAAGCAGATGCAGAAACCAAAAATTTATTCTCAATGCCTAGGAAATAGACAAGTATGACATGTTTTATTAGTTGTGGATAACAGTCCACCTGAGTAAGGTTTTCAAGATTCAACTGAAAATAAGAACAAACAGAGGAGTTCTGAGCAAACATAGGTGAATACAAATAAAGAGGAGTAAGGAAGAAAGAGAAGTGAAAAGTAATAACATACATATAGACTTGTGCAGAAAGTATAGGTCTATGTACCTAACAGACCTATACAGGAAGCCATAGCCTAACGAAGTCAAGCAGAAACAAGGCAAAGAGCATAGAATTAAGTAGGATAGGCATACACTTAAAGATTTGAATGAATTTGTCTGTAATAGCACAGAAGTTGTTAAAACTAACAAAACTAGAGCGTTGCTGAAGTTTTTGCTAAAATATGTGGTTTATTAAGGCTGGCTGAAAGATAGCGGAAAATTTTTGGAGAGCATGTGGAATGAAGCCAAAAGATAGTGCTACTCAAGATGAGAACTAAGTATGGCTGGCTTGAGATATTTATGATGAAAAACTAAGAAATAATCAGGAAATTCTTGATTAATTCTAATGAGGTCTGGCTATGTTTTAATAAGCAGGTAAAAATTTGCATGAAATCCAGAAAAGACATCCAACACAAAATAAGAGACACACTAAATCCAAAGAAACTTAGGGAGTATAGAAACAGAAAAATGTCTTGTGCAACTGTCTGCCTGAGGGGAAATGAAGGAAGAAACAATTCTTTCAATAGTCACCTAAGCTATAGAGCACAGACCAAGCACGCTTCAGGCATTACACTTTTTTTTTAAGTTTGTAGGTTTCCAAAGTAGTGTATAGGACTGATAGAAGTGAATGAGGTGAATTTCTCTGTAATCTGCTCCACAGAAACATCAATGTTAAATATTGTTTAAACCACATGCAATAAAGACTTGTGGAAATTAATCGACTGTGAGGAGAAGGTTGTAAGATTTTACTGAGGTGCCAGGATATAGCTTTGATTAATAGGATATTAAATAACACTCAGTAATTTGACCGGTCATGAATTAATCTCTTTTCTTCCTGTTGATAGATCTCATACCTCACTTATCACTATGTCAGACGTTTGATATAAGGTATTAAATCATTTTGAACATTTTTTAGATTATTCAATTATAAACCTTGTGACTGTTTTATCTCATATCATTTGTTTGATGACAGCCCATTACATTAAAAAGTCTACAGGAATCTAATGACTCAGTTATGAAAATTTTGCAGTCAGCAGTAATTAGCATGAACACCTGGTTATAAGTAAAAGACAGAAAAACTGTTTCTTAGAGAGATGTCCTCATTACAGAATAGAAGAAATACTAGGTCTTGCTGTTGGTAAAAAAAAAAAAAAAAGTGCAAATCCAGAGAGACCACTGAAAAAGGTAGAAAGACACATTGGAGGGCAGATCCTATTTTATCCAGTGTTGTTCTGTTTTGACAAACCGCAAACAGAAATAATAAAACGACAAAAATGTGTGTCCGTGGAGATGTCTAGAATGTGCCAGAGTGGATATGCAGCCCGTTCAAGGGCAAGTCCAAAATAAAGGTATTTAATGGAGAAGTAAAAAGTGCAGTGAACATGTTGTTTTTTCAAATAAAGCATACATTAATATGGGACAGGTTATGTAAGTGAGTAGATACACTACTTTTTCAAGTGAGTGGGAAATTTTCAGCTGTATTAAGGTCCACAGAATTTTGCTTCAGTTTGGGGATAGTTTTCTTAAGTATGGAGTAGAAATGTAGCCTCTAATCTTGCATTTTAATTGACTTAAATTGACTAGCTTTATCCTGCTACATAACCACTGAAATCAGTTAGGCCTGCAAATATTTATGTAGAATGAATTGAGGGACCATGGCTTTTCTTCCCCAAGATGAAAGGCAGGAGAGGGGAAAAAGAGAAGTGTGATAGGTCCTAACTACATATATTGCACTGCATTTTTCCTGCAAGGGGACCCACAAGGGATCTAGTACTGCTCCCAGAAAGAGAAATGAGAGACCAGGAGACCCACACTCACCCATTTTCCCTGTAGGCCCATGATCAAGATGTCATGGTAATTGCCAGTAAAGAGAACAAAAACATGTGAGAACATGATTAAATAGGAAAAGTAAAATAGTATTAGAAAATCCATAATAATAATAATGACTAACGCAATTGTCATCTGGCACCACTTTGCATTTGTATAGAGTAATTGAGCTGACTAATTGAACTTGTGTTTCTTAATTTTCATGATAAGGCTCAGTATCTACAATTTAAGCAAAAGAGATTTTCTGAAAATAGAATGATATCCAGAATTTGTATTATAGTTTCCAGGAATTGTTGGGATGACTCGTGACCTTGTGAGCTTAGTAGTCTAAAAACATTTAATTTGACTATATAGACAGGAAAATTACAGGTCAAAATTGTCCTTGATTTTATCTCATTTTACCATGCAAACTCACAAACTTTATCTCCATTTTTTTTCTCCTTTTTACTGTCAGAGGGCTGATTTTGCTTTGTGCAAGTAAAGCCAAAAAGAGGATCTAGGCCTAAGAAAATATTGTCTTAGAGCATAGTGTCCAAATTTAATTTCCTAGGGTAATATTAACATAGAACCATGTTGTACTATTTTAGAGGCAGACCCTAATCTTGAGCTTTCGATGTCCAGCTGTTCTCCATTTCCTTTAGAGAAAAGGTGGTAATCCACCTTGGTGTGTGTCATTTTGAAATAATTTGAGTCACAAAGCAAAATCACTATTATGATAATCATAACCTGGAATTAAATGTTTAAGATTTTAAGCTAGAAAAGGAGAAGTAGTTCAATAGTGTATTACATACATGATATTAAGCCAAGCTAAAGAGGAAATCTACTGCAAACACCACTCATATTTCACCAAATAGGGACTGACCCCATTCTGAGAAACCCATAGCTACTAAATACACAGATATCTTCCTGGAGTATGTCATATATACAGCTTCCTCTCTGCTAAGTAGGCCAGCCTAGTAACTTTTACAATAAAACATTTATCTCCATCTAAATAATGCTAAAAATACATTGACACGAGACCTGAGGTTCTTTAGCATAGAGGCAGTGGCATAAAAACCCAGTAGCACTTAAACAATGATTCAAAGAGAAACTCTGTTCACCAGTCACCTGTAAACAAACAAATACAGTTCAGTGCCCCCCTCAGACTTGAAGGAGAACTTACGCTCATCTGTTTTCAAACTCCCAAACACACATGCTTTACACTATCCCCAGAAGAGCCCTTTAGTAGTACATGGGAAAAATAAGGGTGCAAATATGTTGAACTTCAGGGAGAGGTGATACAGCTTGATTGTTTTGGCTCTATACAGCAATAGTAGTATAGCAACAGGAGAAAGACTACTCCTTAGTCAGGTCATATGCTTTATGGGTCATAGCAAAAGCAGCTGTTGACAAAAGGATATTCAGCTTGGATACCAAAACACTGTGTTACATGCTAATTTAGGAATGCTTAATTCAAGATGCTGCATTGTGGAACATGGGAATGCTTTAAAACTAGATCTCTATGTTGATTTTTTTCTAATCTTGCAATAAGGAAGTCATAGATGATACGGCAAAGTTATCTGACAGGATATATTTTCCAGTTAGAAGCTCCAAAAACTCATTAGGTGTATTGCAATGTACCTTCACTGAAAGTAACAAAGGCAAAGAGCTGTCCTGAGTTTGATTTCTTTAAACTGATGAAGAAGACGTGTTTGGTAAAATGATTGATATTCTGCCTGTCATCCTCCATGTGCTTCCCCAAACCCTCCTGATTTTATAAAGGTCAAGCTGAACTTATTTTTCTCCCACCTCTTGAACCACCAATGAGAGATTAAATTGATCTTTCTCCCTGATACAAGGAGATGACAAGATAAGCCAGTACAGATTCACACAATGGCAAAGAGAAGACTCCTACTCTCACAAGTCTTTCATCTGGTGTGCACTTACAAGGTGCAAAATTACAGAGACAAGTTTCCTATGCATGATACCCATGGTAGCATTTAACACACAGAATGTGGCTGGAAATAACAGAAGATAACAGACTGGCAGGCCATACCCAAAAGAATACAAGGTCTTAACAAGGTTGCAAAAAGGAAGAGCTTGTGATGTAAGTTGTGATATATGCACCTCATATCTATGTATAAATGAATGTAGCGTGGCTCTGTAGCAACACAATTTAGTATGGAACATAATATCTCCCTTTAGACGCTTGTGGCAAAACCTCAACTGAAGTTTATATAGTCTGTTTCAAATTAATTATTCTATGTATTTATATGTAGCTCCAAGCTTAAAAGATGGTTTACATTAAAGTGTCATTACATTAAAAAGAAAAGCAATTAATTTAAAAATAGTTGTACAGAGCACATAATTACCACTCCAGCTGCTCAGGGATGGGATTCAACAGAATGAACACCACCATAGTGTAGTCCTCAAATCCCATTTAAACCCTGGAGGCCATACTATCCACTGTGAAGGCACTTATGGGCTAACTGTCCCTGCCTAGCTTCTCCTGGGCCTCCCCCCACCCTGCCCACTGCCCATTTCAGGCCAGCTGAGGCCATCAGTCCCTTCCCCAGTGATGCTGGAGGAGTGCTGGTATCTGATTGTTGTCTTCTGCTCCTCCTGGACAGAGGCTAGGCCTGTTTTCTCCCCTGGCTGTGGTCTGCTCTGGGACCTTGTCACTGGCACCCTTCTCTACCCATCACAGTCAGGTGTTTCTTGGAGAGGGCACCAACTGTGCTGGGCTCCTGGCTTATCCTCCTTCATGGAGTAGCCTGCCAATCATTGCTCCCTGGCACACTAGTCCAGGTCCTCTGACGTCACCAGGAGCATAGATGTTCAGCCACTTGAGTCCAAGTTACATTTGTGGGAACTTCGAAAAATGTAAGTTCAGGATTGGGTATGCACTCATCAAATTTCAGACAGCTCTTCAGTCTCCTGTGGGATTTTTAATTTCATTTTGATCTTCTGGGGTCATTTTAACTCCCAATTCTTTGGTTAGGAAGGAAAGTAGGAAAAATTGGTATTTTGAACACTTTTCTTTTGATTCATCAATGATTTTATGCTTTAGGAGACTGTTTTATTTACAATGCGCTCCCTCCTCTGCCCAAGACGCGTGTTCACCACACAGCAATTCACAATAAAAACATTATAAACTGCAAAACCAGCAATCTGACAAGGCAGCTCATTGCCATTGGTATGTGATTGCTGAAGTAAAAGGAAATATTTGTCACAAGTGTTTCTGCTATAGATGCGAGAAATCTTGTGGGATACTTTTCTTAAATGGGGTTAAACTACAACATGACTAAGATGAACTGTTATTTCATAAATAGTCTTAGATGTAAAAAGTGTTGTTCAATAAAGGCCCAAATGTCTGCCAGAGAAAAAGGAATGACATTACTTCAAACAGCTTCCAGCAGCTGCTGAACAATGAGCACCCTGAAACCCCGTTCTTCAGCAAACCTTGAGACTGCATATCTTGTAGGGTTAGAATGAGGAGAGGCTTGGAAAAGAAGATTGAATGAGACTTCCCTTCAGCCAAGACTAACACAGAGAACGTCCAGCAGCATTATTGAATTCTGGATACTTAAGGACCAAGAGTCTTTCCCCTGCACTGGATGAGTGGAAGAAAGAAGGAACTTCCACTCACTTTGAAGAGCTAGGATGAGAGCTCATAAAGAAAAGCCAAATCATCTCCTCACCTGCCCTCTATACCATTATGCTCACTGGGATGAACAGAAGACATTTCTACTTCAAGGAGGGATTATTTCTCCACTGTTGTGTCACCTTTGGTCAGTAGTAAGGCTCACTGAGAAAGGTAGAGGCAAGTGTCCAGGCATCGCCAGTGAGGATTCTGTGTTTCAGGGATTGGTGCATCTTTCTACAAGAGCCATAAAGATTCTCTTTCTCCCAATACCTTCTTTTCTTAATGGCTAGAATACAGGACACACAGGTAAAAAGTCACATATTTTAACAAAATCATTTTACTTCCGAAATCCCATTTTTGTTTTCTGTTTGTCTAGCTGGCTCTTTTTACTCCAAACTCTCTCCATTAGTTCTTGAAAAAAAAAAAACAGTTTAGCTGCAAATTTAATGTCAAATGGTTAAAATAAAGAGCAATAGAATGATGTGTCTGGCAGGATGATAATGATAGAGGGGCATCATCTGTATGTCCTGTAGATGTTTCCTTTCCTCTCTGAGTCCTAAGGTTCAGGAACAAAAACTTTTGCTTTATTATACAGGAATGAGAACAAGTAAAGAAGATAAAAGGGGAAAAAGAAAGTGGAGAAATGTGAAAAAGTTTGTTGGCATTACAGTGAATGATATTATAGTTTTGTGACCCAGTCATGTTTGTTATTAATAAAGTATAGTTTTAAAGAAGTATTTTAGATATAAACACATCTGTTGCATCAACAATGGATACCAGCTTTGACTTCTAGTTCACTCTACAAGACACTTTCTTAAACTTAAAGGAAAATATATTATTCCTACTCTTTCCTATACAAAGGTGAAGTTTACAATGAGCAAATTAATGCCATCTGTTTATAGCGTATTGTGCTTTGTATTGCTAGCAGTTGGTTTATACTCACAACAGAATATTAAATATTGATGGAACTGTGGACTTAACAGCTGTGCCTATTAGTGATTATACTTTTTAATATACTTGACTTTGCTATAGATTAGTAGGAAATGTTCTGTTGCCTGTAAGGCATGAAACATGAAATGGTTACCATTTGAATCTTTGTGGACTATTAATATAATACAATAGACTAAATGTGGCTACTATGAGATTGCCTCCAGCTGTGAAGGAATCAGATTTGATATTCCTATGTTCCCTTCCATTCTTATGTTCCTCTGTTCGTTATTTTGGTACACTAATATAGATGAGACAGGTTTATTGAAGTGTAACGGGAAGAGAATTAAATCATTCATTTGTTGATGTATCTCAGAAGGAAAACACTATATTTCTTGTTAAAGCCAATGCAGATTAAAAACTAATATCATTCATAAAGTAACTAAATATTTGGGGACAGGGGGTATGACTGTGTAATTTGGTTGATATTAATCTTTCTGCTTCCATAGTGGGAACAGACAGAGAGATTTTAAAAGTTCATCTGATGGAAATCAGCTATGAATTTATTGTTAAGACCAATATCAATCGCATACTTTACCAGAGCCAAAACATCCACGGAGAGGAGAGAACTTCTTCCTTCTGCATAACAGCTACAACTACATCCCAAGGTCATTCTTACTACTAAATTCACAGAGACACATTGACAGTCTTTTCTTGATTCAGAGCGGGATTTAATGATTAGAAAATGCAATAGCATGACTTACTGACTTGTCCTACTCCCACTGAAATCAATGGTTACAATAAGAGTGGGAGAGGATTTGTAAGTGAAAATCATTTTTTAACACTATTTTCTAATATAGTGTTTAACACTTTTAACACTATTTATCTTTTTTAACACTATTATTTTTTGATGTTTACCAGGTAGGGGTTTTTTGGTTGAACTGTATTTATTTGAAAATAATATTATTAGTAGTATTTATACCACATAGTTTGTTAAACTGGCTTCTTTCAGAACTGTACTGCTGAAGATATTAAAACTTAACAAACCTTTGGTTATTAGTTGTTCAGTTTATGCAGAGACCCAAAATTCTTCCTATACCCTGGAATTCAACTTTGAGGTTCTTGGTCCTCTTGATGTCATGATTTCACAACATCTCCTATGATGAAAGAGTCTTCTGAGCCTAATGGCTTAAAAAAGAGGCAAGCTGGTTCTGAAGAGCATAGAAAATATGCCTACTCAAAACAACAAGGAAATAATTAAGTTTATGTTTTTCTTTACTAATAACCTTGCATATATTTGAAAGGCTGCATGTTGAATAAGTAGGAATAGACATAATTCTACACCTCCCAGGAACATGACCAACCTTGGTAAAAATTATTAGGTTAGTTTTCATGACATTTATTATTTCTTGTTAACATATTTATTACTTTATTAATATTTTTAAGTCTCATGGATGTAAAAATTTTAAATCTGCATCTATTAATTTATCAGATAATTTTTAAAGTAACTTGAAATACATTTTTCAAATGTTACTGCATTTGTCTTTCTTTGATAACAATTTCACGTGTTTGTTTTGGAAGTTAATGATGTAACATATGCTTCTGTCAGTGATGTATCAACAAACTGTATTTATACTACATTGTATGTTCTCCTAGCCCACCACAGCTGAGGTCTGATTGAGACTATAGCCTCAAGTGACTATAAACCAAACAATTATTTTTGAGACTAATGTGTATGCTTCCTAATGATTCACAACATTAAACTCTCACTTGGCAAGAGAGCAAAAACTCTTTTTTTGCTCTAGGCATAAAAACTCTGTAGAGCATTTTTTTAAATGGTCGTGGGTGACCAAAATGCAATTTAAAACTTCAGTGGTATTTGCTCAGGGTTGCTTGCTTACTTGTAATTGTTTCCAGAATGTTTGTTTGGAAATTTGTTAGATTATGTATCACACGCAATAACTCTATATGCCAAATTCACTGCTGTGATACTTGGCACTGCAATTGGTTATGCTTATTTCAGCACCACTTAAAATAGCTAGTTCTTTATGTAAGCAAGAATAAAGGTGATTTCAGCCTATGGTTCTTTTTTCCACATGCAATAGCATTAAATGAGTTGCAACAGGAGTTATTTATGACTATGTGTTTTGCAATTTATTATGATCACTTTTTCTCCTTGATAACAAAAGAAAACCTCTTTTTTGCCTTCCTTTCTTTGTTTTTTCTTTTTCTTTTTTTTTTTTTAATTTGAAGTAATTTTTACTTTTGTATCTGGAATAGTCTTCATATTATTGTAAGACAGAAATCATTTACACATAGAATATATCTAAAATCTAAAGAAAGTTTCCTAACACCTTAAACTAATATACCTCAGACATGATTTTAGAGTACTTGATTTTAGAGAACAGCAGGAATAACAGTAACATAAACATTAAATTTTAATAATAATTTCTGAAAAATAAATGTTTTTGTTCTCTATTGGTGTTCTGAGCAACAATTACATGTCTATTGGAAATCCTGTTGATACATGAATTTATAGAATAGGTAGGTACCTTCTGAGATCATGTAGTCTAATCCCCCTGCTCAAGCAGAGTCAGCTAAAGCAGGCTGTCCAGGACTATGTCCAGACTGATTATGAATATGTCCGTGCATGGAGACTCCACAACTTCTCTGGCCAACTTGTGCCAATGTTTGACAGTCCTCACAATTAAAAAAAAGATTCCTCATTTTCAGATGGAATTTCATGCATTTTAATTCATGCTTCTTGCTTGTCTCTTCAGGGGACACTACTGAGAAGAGTGCAGGCTGAACAGTCCCAGTTGTCTCAACCTCTCCTCACATGACAGATGCTCCGGTTCCTTAACCGTCTTTGTGGTCCTGCACTGGACTCCAGTAAGTTCAAATCTTTCTTGCACTGGGGGGCCCAGAAATGAGCACAGCACTCCAGATGTTTCTCAGCAATGCTGAGCAGAGGAGCAGGATCACCTCCCTCAACTTGCTGACAACTTTCTTCCTCATGCAGCCCAGGATACTCTTGGCCTTTTTTGCCATGAGGATGCATGGCTGGCTCACGATCAGCTTGTTGTCCACCTGGTCTGTGAAACACAGGTAGCTATGGCTAACCCAGTGTTCCTTGGGTGAGATTTTTCATCTCAACCTGAGACAGAGATCTAAAGAGGTATAAATACATCATGTTTACAGGGTTTTATTTCTCTCTCTGTAGAAAATGACTAGACAGGTAAGTCGGGTTGTAAGGATGTTGTACTGGATCTGGCTGGGATGGAGTTAATTTTTTTTTTCATAGGAGCCCATAGGGTGCTGTGTTTTGGATATGTGACTGAAACAGTGTTAATGAATCATGGGTGGTTTAGTTCTTGCTGAGTAGTACTTGTACAGCAGCAAGGTTTCCCTTTTTACCACTGCCAATCTTGAATAAGTCGAGGGTGGACAAGAAGTTGGGAGAGTACACAACCTGGGAAGCTGACCTAAATTGGCCAAATTATTCTATGCCATATAATGTCATGCTCAGCAATAAAACCTAAGGGGAGGGGGTTTTGGGGGAGGTAACCATTGCTTGAAGACTGCCTGGGCATCAGCCTGCTTGTGGGAGGTGATGAGTGGCTATCTTTACATCCCCTTCCTTCCTTCCTTCCTTCCTTCCTTCCTTCCTTCCTTCCTTCCTTCCTTCCTTCCTTCCTTCCTTCCTTCCTTCCTTCCTTCCTTCCTTCCTTCCTTCCTTCCTTCCTTCCTTCCTTCCTTCCTTCCTTCCTTCCTTCCTTCCTTCCTTCCTTCCTTCCTTCCTTCCTTCCTTCCTTCCTTCCTTCCTTCCTTCCTTCTTTCCCTCCCTTATTAAACTATCTTTATCTTGACTCATGCTTTTGCTCTTTCTGTTGTCTCCTCTGTCCCACTGGGGCTGAGGGGAGTGAGCAAGCAGCTGTGTGGTGCTTAGCTGCAGGCCTGAGTCAACACACAACAGATGTCCACACTGTAAGTCCACATTTCCTGTCCCTGCTACCATTCTGATTTCCAAGTAACAAAAGGTTTGTATAGTTTGGCTCACTAATTTTCTGATACTCTGTTAACATGCTACTAAGAGCATGGAGTTTCCACTTATACAAACATTTTATATGAACAATAACTTTTAATAAGGAAAATCCAGATTTTTTAATTAAAAATAATCATGAAGGTTTACTGTGGATAACATGCATATCACGTTTTTGTGGTATCAGCTAAGACAGTTTACCTTCTCTGTCAGAACCACTAAAATTATAAGCAACTTACTAATGTGATTTGCATAACTTTGCAGACTATGTTAAATAAGTTAAATATGTATTATTCATGGTAATCTACCAGAGAAACATTATTGTCACATAAACACTCTGTTGATCTGCCACTGCCATACTCACTTCCAGTATAATATTTCTAATACAAACCTCAGAAATTCTTGGTTCAGAAAGGACAGTTATAAAAGGAGCCAGAATGGGGTACTTCTTTTAAGAAACCTAGAACTTCAGCATCCTAGAGACAGAAATTCAATTAAATAGATAATGCATTAGATGTTCACAATTCCCAAATTTCTGCGATAAATGTTATGAAGAAAATAAATAAAATTCATGTGTTCTAATGCAACATGAACCTACAATACATTTCATCACTTTATTGGTGCTGTACAGTTGAAGATGATTAAGGTTTTAGCTGAAGGAAAGTAAATCCAGAATTCTGTATCTGTAGTCTAACAGATTAGGAAATTTTACAAGCAAAGGAGGACAAAGCTTAAAGGACTCTTCTTGCAAGTTGTAGTCAGGGCTGCTCACCTGAGAATGTCCCTTTCTGAACAACAGATAATCAACACATGAATGCAGTTTTCTTTTTCCCTATTTTTAGATAATTTTAGACCTATCTACACCTTAAGGGAACTGAAGGTAAGCATTGACACTTTTTCCCATGAACATAGATGAAACATAAAAGAAATAGAAGCCAGGCAAGAGTTAGTATTAAGTAGTGCAAAATCCTAATTGTGAAATATGGTCTGATCTAACAGGAGTCAGTGAAATGCAGAGTAGAAAAGATCTTCATAAGTATTCCCCTGAATGACGAGGGTGAAAGTAGCAGTTCTTTTGATCTATTTTATCTCATGAAATATTCACTGTAAACAAGTTCTCAACCTTTATTATAAGTTACTTTTGTGTAAATGATTTGTTTTTCCAAAATTGTCTGCAGCTGAAGCTGCATTTATTCATACATGGTATTTATATATGAATTGATGCATTTCTGTGAGAGCATTCATAGTAGAATGTACTCACCTGTATATCTTCTATAAAATTTAAAACGCAAAATATACAAATTGAATATAAATGATTACTTTCTCTTGGCCTTAATCAAGAATGCATCCAAATATGTTTAAATGTGATGCATGAATACAATTGTAATATATTTCTGCCTGAGCAAAGGAAGATAGGAACACATTTTAAATATTCTGATAGTTCCAGGTACTGTTTATCACTTGCTATATTGTGTTTTCTAATGAACTTGCACTTGTATTTCTCTTTATAATGATTAGGTCCCTTTCTCAGTGAATATATGACCAAACTTACAATTTTTACTACTGACCATAAGCTTTGAATTTGAATTCCAGCTACTCAAAGGTAAATTACCTATCAGGCAAAGAACATTTTTCTTAAGAATAAAGAACAAATACAGTTATTTAATGCACCATCAGTCTATAGTTAACTGCAGAATATGCAATTAGTTCAAGCACCCAGTTTCTAAGGCCGTTGACTCAAATCCTCCCTTTCTTAGGGCTGTGATTGCTAGAGAATTTACTCTGTGTAAATTGTGTGGCTGGGATTGAGTTAACTTCCTTCACAGCAGCCTGTATAGTACTGTGTTTTCCATTTGTGGCTAAAATAGTACTGATACTACATATATTCTGATATTTGCTTTCCCTATTAAACTGTCTTTATCTCAAGCCACAGATCTTCTCCCCTACCTTCTGTTTACTTCCAGTCTCACAGGAGAGGCACATGGTGAGGCTGGGTGAGTGTTGGCCAGGATTAAACTGCCAGAGTTACATGTTTTCTAACAAATCTGTAAATATCGTGTGACTGGAGAAGAGCAATACCTCTACTCATAAATAGAAAAAAAACCCCAAAACCTGTTCCAAGCAACTATCAGTCTGTTAGCTTGACTTCAATACTATTTTCAGTCAAAGAATTAATTTTGAAGGAAAGAATAATTTAGAATACCACGGCAAGTAGAGTATGACACATTTCCAACATGATTTTATGAAGGATGTATTGTATCCAATAGTATAGTTTTCTCTGGTAAGATTTGTTAGATGGCTTAATGCTGTGGAGTTAATCTATTTAAATTTAGGTACAGAAATTAGATAGTGCCTCATCAGAGGTTCTTATTTCAAGTAGAAATGCCAGGATTGATATAAGTGCTACAAAACAGAGATGGTACCCAGAGAGGGTGAGAGGTTTTGTAATTTGTGGACTATGCTAGTTGGAAGTTTCCACTAATACAGAAGATGACAGGATCATTGTGTGGGAAGAATTAAATAACAGGGTTGATCAGTGCAAGATAGAATGAAATTTAATAGTACAAAGTGAAAGGTCATGCCTTTTCTCTATCTTGTGAAGAGAGATTCATAGGTTTCCATGGCTTTGCTTCTTAAAGCAATGGCCTTAAGAAGAGAGTATGATGTCATTTCAAACATGTTTGGAGAATAAACATCAAGATATAGAAAAATGACTTAAGTTACAAAATAACACCAGCACAAGATCAAAAAAGTTATAAATTAGTCATTAATATATTTCAATGGCAAATTAGAAGAAAATTTCTAACCATGTGAAGAGTGATATTCTGGAAAAGTTCCAATTACATAAAAGACATTTGAATGATTTCAAGATGGAGTTTGATATGCTTATGAAAAAAGTAAAAAGAGATAAGAAATTAAGTGTACAGTGTGAGTCTTCAGACAGCAAATTTAAGTCAAAAGGTTTGATTTAGAGACTGGGACACTGGTGTTACAGTCAAGAAATACTGAAAGATGGTATTAATCTCATTTGATTGTAGAGCGTGGTCTACTTCTTCAGTTAATCTGGAAGATTTGTTAGCAAATTCTTCACCTTTGTTGGGATTTAGGACATTAATGATAACCGTCATTTATTCTGTGTTCCTATGATATGTTACAGTTGTGACTTCGGTCTTTTACTTCATGTTTCAATTTGTTATAGGATATCAGGATGTGCTTCATGGCCATTGTGAGATGTTAAACAAAGCAGATCTTTTTTGGTTCTTTCTAAACTAGATATATTATATGATTGCTGGCCTATGCCTGTGTCCTGGTTTCACCCAAGATAGAGTTAGTTTTCTTCAAAAAGGCTAGTGTGAGGCTGTGTTTTGGATTTGGGATGAGAAAATGTTGATATCATGCTGATATTTTGAGTTGTTGCTGAGCAGTCAAGGACTGTCCAGCTTCTCGTGCTGGCCGGCCAGCGAGCAGGCTGGGGGTGCCCGGGGAGCTGGGAGGGGACACAGCCAGGACAGCTGACCCAGGCTGGCCAAAGGGGTATTCCATACCATCTGACATCATCTTCAGTATATAAAGCTATATTAAGAAGAAAGAAGGGGTGAGGGGTGTTCAGAGTGATGGCGTCTGTCTTCCCAAGTAACCATTACGCGTGATGGAGCCCTGCTTCCCTGGAGATGGCTGAACACCTGCCTGACCATGAGGAGTGGGGAATGGATTCCTTGTTTTGCTTTGCTTGCGTGCGCGGCTTTTGCCTTACCTATTAAACTGTTTTTATCTCAAACCATGAATTTCCTCACTTTTACTCTTCCGATCCTGTCCCCCATCCCACCGGGGGGGAGTGAGCGAGTGGCTGTGTGGGGCTTAATTGCCGGCTGGGGCTAAACCACGACAGCCTGATAAGCTTGTTGATGCAGGTTCTTGCTTTTGTTCTTGCATTCTTTTACTACGAAATTTCATCAGCTCTGTCAAACTCTATGAAGTTTATCAACTATCAAAAATAGCATCATGTGGTGTAATTGTTTCCCAGCTACAAGGAAATTACACACGAAAACAAAAATATAATCTCTTTATCCCAGATGATATTTTATTAAATACTCATTAATATAGTACTTTATTGACATTATTTATTATTTGTACTATGGTACATAGTACAAGGAGATGAGAGCGAGGATCAGGAGTTCTTTTTACTACATATGGTCTAAGACCCTGGGCTAAAACCAGTAATTACTAAATTTGTAAGCATATGCATCACTGCTCTGAGGACTGCTCAAGTGTAATTCTTAGGCTTGTCAGTAGTTTGAAATTCTCTGAGACCAGTGTTATAGATCTGTGCTTTATAAAACAGATTATCTGCCTTCTGGTCTAGCTTACAACGTTAAATCCCCACCTTGCCTGGTGTCTGGCACAAGAGCCATTTCTGTAGTAAAAGGCAGAAGAACCCAAAGTCAATGCAGGACAGAATTAGTACCCTATTTTGAGCTGGACAGCAAGTTGTTAGCACTGTGCAATACCTAATATAACAATTTAACATAATATGGACTCATCAGTGACCACAAATGTTGAGGGTCTCTGATTTCACAGCTTGGCTAAAGTGAAAACACCTTCTGGGACATTTGACTTACACTGCTACATAAGATGATGTAACCTACTGAGTCAACAGCACCAATCTTTTTAGGTTTCTCATGTTTCTTGAAGAATTTTGCTTTTGGTTTACATGCCAAGGTGTTGGCAGCAGGGGTGATGGCCTCTGTGAAAAGAGACCAGGGACTGCCCTGTGGTGGACACAGCTGGTCCCAGCTGACCCCAACAGACTCACTGCAGGACACAGCTGAGCCCATCAGCCAAGGGGGTGGTGCCTCTGGGAAAACATATTTAAGAAAGGGCGAAACGCAGCACAGCAATGTGAGGAGTGAGGGCAAAAATGGTGTGAGAATCATAGAGGGAGCACCAAGGTCAATGAAGAAGGAAGGGGAGGAGGTGCTCCAGGTGCCAGAGCAGGTATATCTCTGCAGCCTGTGGAGAGGATCACGCCTGCAGCAGATATCCACTCTGCAGTCCATGGAGGACCCCACGCCATAGCAGGTGGATATTCCCTGCAGAAGGCTGCAGCTGATGGAGAGCTCATGCAGGAGCAGGGTTTCCTGACAGGAACTATGATGTATGGAGGACCCATGCTGGAGCAGAGGAAAGGTGTGAGGAGGAAGTAACAGCAGAGAAGAACTGTTGTGGGCTGATTACAACCCCTACTGCCTGTCCCCCTGCTCTGCTCAGGGCAGGGGGAATGTAGTGGAGGTGGGAATGAAGGAGTGAAGCTGAGCCTGGGGAAAAGGGCGAGGGGTGCTCCAATTGACTGGTCTAGTTGAAGATGCCACTGCTCATTGCAGGGGGGTTGGAGTAGATGACCTTAACAGGTCCCTTTCAACCCAAAGATTCTATGGGGGAAGGTATTTTAAGTTTAGTCTTTGTTTCTCACCATCTACTGCTATTTTAATTTGCAATACGTTAAACTGATTTTCCCAAAGGTAAGTCTGTTTTGCCCATGACAATAATTGATAAGTGATGTCCCTGTTTTTATCTGGATTTACAAGCTTTTCCATCTTATTTTCTCCCCCTGTCCTGTTGAGGAGAGGGAGTGTGAGAGGGGTTAGGTGGGCATTTGACAGTCAGCCAAGGTCAACCCACCACAGACTTAAACTCAGATATTAGTGATTTGTGAAACTTGTGAAGTGGTGTTTGTTTTTTGGTTTTTTTTCCCCTGAAAGCTGAACACATCAGAAGCTGTAGAGCTGTTAAACACTATAGATCTGGCAAACCTTACACAGGATTCCCATGCTAGTGTTTATCAACACTATTCAATAGCCTGTTGATTGTAATGTGGAACAGTAAACATGCTGATATTGATTGTCCTAATTATGCTTTTCCTAAATGAAGAAATTCACTCTCACAGTATAGCAAAAAGAATCTGAAAACGCATACTTTTACTACAGTGTCGTGATTTAGCCCCAGCTGGCAACTAAGCACCACACAGCTGCTTGCTTGCCCCCCCTCACCAGGTGGGATGGGGGAGACAATCCAAAGAAAAAATCTCATGGGTTGACTTTAAAAGTTTAGAAAGAGGAAATAATAATAATAATAATAAACAAAGTGATGCACAATACAACAATTGCTCACCACCTGGTGATTAATAGCCCATCTCTGACCAGTGATTATCACCCCCCGGCCAACTCTCCTTTTATATACTGAGCATGATGTTACATGGTAGGGAATATCCTTTTGACCAGGCTGGGTCAGCCGGCCTGGCTGTGCCCCCTCCCAGCTTCTTGTGCCTCTCCCCACTTGCAGAGCATGGGGAGCTGGAAAGTCCTTCACCGAGTATAAGCACTACAACTACTTAGCAACAACTAAAAACACCAGTGTGTTATCAGCATTATTGTCATACTAAATCCAAAAAACAGCACTATACCAGCTATTAGGAAGAAAATTAACTCTATCCCAGCCAAAATCATGACATACGGAAACCTCTGATTTAACCTAAAGCAATGTAAATCTGTATTTAAATAGAAATACAGACATTTTAAGTGCTTTTGGAAAAAAACCAACATGGATATTAAAGGTAATTTTAACAGCAGGCAGATCTTTTGCTTATTGAAGTAAATGGGAGAACTGTTATTTACTTAGGTGAATAGCCACTTAGGCCCAAATCTGCAACAGTATGAGAGAGTAAATTCAATATATTTTGTTTAGTACCCAGTAGACCCTGAAAACATTGTGTTTGTCCATGAGGCATAATGCATATTTAATTAACACCTATACTTCTTCATTAGAAAAATGTCTTCACTGACCCACAGCTTATTACCTAGAAAAGATAACAACCTTCCTTAGCCATAATGTCACTACAGGTGTGGCAAGAGGCTAAGTGAAAAAGATGGGGGCAGGTAAAAAGCATAAATGTTCAGTAAGCAAACCCTTTGTCACTCTAAGAAAATCTTGAGAACTTCAAGTGCTACTTTAATACTTTTATTTCTTTAGAGGAATTTATTTTTGTTTTCCATAGTTTTCAGTATAACAAAATATACTTTTCCAAAATATATAATTTCTTATTTGTGTCATCATAGTATGTCCAAAGTAAAAACGTATGAATTTTGAATATGTACTGGTTTGGATATTCTTTACCTAAACACTCAGGAAACAGGTTTTTGTTGAATACAGTTTTCTCTGAAATAACACCCTTAATGACTCCTAAGGGGTAGCTTGCCTCTCTTAGTTTGAGCTTTTGTTTCCATGTCTCAATTTTGTTCTTTCCCAGAACAATATTAATAACTTGGAAAGGAGCCAGGAGGTATGTCCTTGGTTTAATGAAGTAATTAGAATACTAAAACCACAACACTGGGATAACAAGATGATTTGTGAGAATTTTTCTAATTCAATGATGGCTTGGTAGCAAAGTATATTGCAGTACATCACACCAATATTTTCCTGATCAGAAGAGTAAAAATCTGCAGAAAGTTTCTAACCTTTCCATGTGATCATTCTTGTGGGCTTCTGGTCTTAGACAAATATTAGCACGAATCCTGGGAACTCTCCATTATCCTCAGTTCAGGGAGCTCTGTACTTCTGTTAATTTCTTTGCTGCCTTTCTCTTCTTAACCTTTTTAGCCACAATCCCCCCCCCCCAAACACACACACCCCACCCCCCCCAATCCATATCTTGGACTAAATTCAAAACTTCTGTTAAAGTTTATGATTCACTATATTCACCTGTATCTCATTGAAAAGTCTTACTTGTGTAATGCTCCCTAAAGCTATCCTGCAGGGGAGGAGGAAGAGTAGGATGGAAAAGAAAACCATTAACAAAAGAAAGGAAGACAGGAAGCAAATCGAAAAATAGTAATTTGAACACAGACAAAACACAGCTTTTCTTTTTCTATTTATTGAATGTTCTAATCCACATAATAAGCACTCATCACTGGGAAAAATTCAGATTCAAACTCAGCCTTGAAGTTGATCCTCAAGCCCATCTCTATCCCAAATAGAGACTTCAGTGGCCCTCCTGTGCTGAGTGCCACCCTGGATCCTCCCACTACTCCTGCAACACACAGCGTGCAAAAGCAAATTTTCATTTTCGGTCCTGAAAATCCTGCCAGAGCCAGTACAACAAATTATGGAGCAAGCAGCTGTTATGTTCCTAACCATGGCAAGCAGGAATGACATGCGTGCTGCCTTGCCCAAGGCACGCTGCCATTCTCTGAGTGATAACTAACAGGAGCGGGAGGAGGAGGGATGCTCCAGCATGTCAGCAGGCTTTGCCCACTCAGCCTGAACCCAGTAGAAGCCACATTTGTCGAGTGAAACATCACTGGTCTGTAAAACACATCTGTGTCTTTAATTACTAACTTGGAAAAAACAATAATGAACTTATTAGTATGCTGGCTAGAGACATAAATGCTCATTATAAAATGTTCAAATGAAACAGAAAAAAGAAGAAATGGCTTGTGCTTAAAAGGCTTCCTCCAGGCTATTGAAAGCAAAATGTAATAATTTACCTTGGTGGAATTAATTACTTTGTTGTCTCCTTTTGACTGGAATGTTAATTATTAATTTATTAATTATTAATTTATTAATTTTATGGTAATAGATGTTTAATGTCTTTCCAAACAGAGAAAATAGACCTAAACAAGAGGATTTCAGTTTGTATTTATGCACCTGTTTTTCTCTCCACCAAGATCCTAAAACACATTTTTGTAATTTTATTGTTATTGTTATCATTATTACTATTGTTTGTGTAGTGTCTAATGACTCTACCCCTATCTGTTTGAGGCAATGAACATCTATAGCAAAAACATGGACTTTGCCCCCAGAAGTTGTGTTGAATGAAACCAGAAATGGACAAGTCACATTAAAGCACAGAGGTTAATTTTTGGGAGAACTGCTTAGAATGCTCCTCACACTAAAGTAGTTGCTCAATTTAGATTTAAATAAAGTTGATGAACCCAAGTGGAAGGCTTTCCTAAGGTACAAATTCTGTGAATTTCTGACTGAAAGTGTGACTAAGAATGGAACTTTTAGAATGAAAGTTGTATGTCCCCATTGCTGCTGGCATTCCAAGGGAAAAAGATAGCAGTACTGATATTGAATCAATGCTATTTAATTTTGTTATATATCTTACACCTCTCATAATCTTCCTTGAGTTATATAGTTCTACTGTAGTTCTACATATCTTTCAAGTCTTCATTTTTCCCTGCTACGCCCTCATCTGTTCATTTGGAATATCATCCTAAACTACACCAAATAAAGTATACAGCTAACATACGCAGCTTTTACAACCGAAACTCCTCAATAGGATTAGAATGCCCTAACTGTCACAGCTATGCAATGCAGGATATGGAATATTCCAGTCTCTCCAGCTCCAATATATTCATAGCTTGGTTTTGACAGTAATCATAATAACATATTTAAAGTATTACTTATCTCACTCAGGAAGCACACAGAATTAGGGGATTTAATAATAGATAGCTCTATCAGACATATATAGATCTTAAAAATAATATCTTGCTATATTGAAAGACAAGATAGTTTATATTATCATGTCCACATAATTGCTATACTATGTGGTTAGCAAGACAATGTATGTGTATATATGTGTGTGCACACAAGCACATACATAGAAATGTACACATAAAAGCACTTTTCACAGCTCCTCAGAAAACTCATGATCATCATCTCTAGTCTCTAGATACCAATTTTGGATCCTTCTTCACTGTCAAGTCTGAATAAACCCTGCCTAAAATAATTAGTGAACACCAGTATGAGATAAAAACTCACTGAAACCATTTTATACTACTACATAATTAGACAGCATTATCTGAATCCTGTCATTTTGGTTATGGATATTGGTAGACTTTCAAAAGAAGCATGTGAATGTTCTTAGTATACCTAGCTCCTTTTCCTTTGGTGAGTGTGCAACTTTCTCCTAGCTTTCTTTTCATAAGCAAAATGCAGTTAGAAAGTATCCAAGAAATGCTTGTCTAATTTTAACGTGTTACAAGGAAGACATCATTAAAAAATCAGCGGAGTGAAATGCTGATTTGTTACCAATATTACCTGAAAGTTTCATTCAATGCAAGGATTTAGAGAAAAAATCAATCCAACTGCTTTCTTTTTAAAAATTATTAAGGTACAGATATTTTAATTCCGTTTGGGCTTTTTCTTGATCTGTAAATGCATAACTGAGGAAGGTATCTGGTTCATTAGGTGATACAAGAAATACATATTATTTAGTGTTTTAGCTGTACAATTCACTGCTTCACCACAAATCTGTGCTTCATTAAGGTCAGGTTGTAGAGCATGGGATTTTTTCCAGTAATGGTGTATTATTTGCCGGCAACAAAGGAGACATTGTGCACAAACAGGAAGGAAAAAAGACCAAATCTGAATCCTTGAGTTACTTTTTTTGTCATTCTGTACTAAACTAGAAGTAATTCAGTGTAACAAGCCAATCTCCTTCCTCTTCATGGATACTTTAGCAATGAATTATTGATATTCTTTTGCTCATCATTTTAGGATTTTTAGGCAACTGAAGGGTATGATCTACCTTGTCATATGCCATAGTCAGGTAAAATAGCAATATTGTAGTATATCCCACTGGGGGTGTTGCTAGAGAGAAAATGAGAAATTAATACGTGGCTGTAATATATGCCAAGGTAGCATTTGCAGCAGTTAATAGACAGAAGATTAAAGTATAGAGAGCTGGAAAGATACCAGCTTTCACAGGTCCTGTTAATAATTCTTGCTTCATGTCTCACAACATTATCACTCTGCAAGAATCCCAGGATGACTGCAACTAAGATCTTGTTCCTCTCCCTAAAGATACGGATTACATAAAAAGACTTTTTCCAGCTTAGCTTGATGGACAAATTTCCACTCTATCTCTTTTTCTTTAACTTGTCCTAACTTGTACCAGCCTTATAAATATTGAAGGGACACTGTTAAGACTGGCAAGCCTAAAATTAAATCTATCAACTTCATCTGGTTTGCAAGTATGACACACTGCCCCTCTGCTCCGTCTGTCTATTTTGTTGCTGTGAGCAAAAAAAAGCAATGCAAATTGCAAGCATCCCTCTCTCGAAACCCAGTGGTGTGCCAGTGTGGGTGCCAATGTGATCTGCATATCTGAAGAACTTCAAAGGATTAAAGAGTGAGTAGAGTGTCTTTTCGTCTTAAATCTGTCACATTTTCATCAGTCTGCTTCAGCTTCCCTTCTTTGTCTGTTCTGTTGTTGTATTCCAGGTAGGACACATCCTATTCTTTCCCCTTTTCCCTAAAAGCAACAGCATGAACATTGAAACATGCAAGGAAAATGTCTCCTTCCTTGCACCCAGAACACAAGCAGCCTCCAGAAAGCAAGAAAAATCATTACAACGAAAGTCCCAACCAAACCCTTCATTTCTGGTACAGAACACACTAAATTTCCCAGAAGAAAGAAACCGTTTACAGTCTTATTGCCATATAGGATCAGCCACAATGGAGAATATGAAGTGTTGAAAAAATCTCCACTTACTAAGTGTGACCTTAGATTCCTCAGGGGCTTGCATTTCAGGAAAATTCTGTTGCATTTTCTTGAAGGTGGTAACCACATCAAAGGTGTTCTCTGTTGTCAGTAAAAACAGTATCAAATCCCTGTGCTGTGGCACAAATTGATGCTGGAGTGTCTCCACAGAACTGTTGCAGTAACAGCAACATCATGTAATAAACATTTTATAAATGTTTTCTAAATAATACTAGCTTAGAAAAAAACCCACAAATCTTTTCACCAAACCTTACTCTAGACTCTTTATTTTTCTCAGTTTCATTAAAAACCACCACATCTTACAGAACACTTCAAAAATTGGGGAAGTTCTATGATACTTATTAAAAAGTCTTATATTGGAAAGTTTCACCTTAGCTGTTCTTAATTCAACTTAGAATAGAGGGACTTGTTTATAAAAAGTCTTCACTACGGATGTTATGGATAAAACGGGACTTCCTCTGGAATGTATCCACATCGTCAGTCTCCTCATCAATCTTCACTTTTTACATATATAAATATGTGTGTGTGTCTACGAGATATGTATCACTTGCATACATGCATATATGCATATGTGTATGTGTGTGTATGCGTTTAGAACAATGTAAAAGAAAGCAGATGTTTTATGCATCCAGACAGTCCTTGCTGAGGAGTGCACATAATGGAATCAGGGAAACTGGAGAAGTCCTTAAACAAGGCAGTCTCAACTCAGACAAAAATATAAAAGTAACATGCTGCCTGTAAATCACAAATTAAAGCACAAACAAAAAGAGCTTGCACAGAAGAAAATTACTTAGATACTGTTCTCAAGTACTGAAACTGAGAAGGAAAAAGTAGTTTTATGAGCAGTCGTATGCAATAAATTGAAAAAAAATTAATTTAACCTTTTTTAATGGGAATGACCCATTCCAGAAAGCAACACATATTTCTGAACTTGGAAATTTCATGATATTTGAAAATCCTCTTTTGTAAACCAGAGAATGTCCTTAGAATTATTAATCTCCTTGGCAAAGATCTACATGAAGCATGAAGCAGGATTTCCTATAGACTTTTCTTCTAGGTAGCTGGAAATTCTAACAAGGTTTCCTGGGTAGTTGGAGCACTTCTGAGGAGTTTGCTCTGTGTAGACTCTTTAGTTTTTAATAATATCTGAGTTATGATGCTGGTTTTGCATCAGTTTGAAAAGTTGTGTTGGAGATTTAGAGTGTATGCCTAAACACAGGCATCTAATGCTTTCTGAGATATCCTTGTATCTGATACAGTCAGAGAGGGCACTTCTGTTACGGTAGCTGGAGGCTAGGCAGGAAACTACGAGAGCGCAAATGTTAGTACAGCCCATGCTCAGGCAAGTAAATCATACCTAAAGAGTCTCCTTCCTCCATCTAACCTAGTTTTTATGAAACTTGGAGCAACCTAATATATCTGAAACTTTTGTCTGTCAAATTTTGTTTAAATCTGTCAACAGTTTCAAACACACGGACATGATGGTGTCCTAAGACTCATTTTCTGATGAAATCATGCTCAAACGCCACATTGAAATAACGTGCAAACACTCCAACCCACAACTGTTAGGTTAAGAACAAGCATGAGGAAATAAGCTCCATTCAGCTTCTAGGAGTTCTTCGTGAGCTGCAGATGCCCCTCTAACATCTGATTAGCCTTAGCAAACTGCAGATGCTCATGGGGAACTACAATAACAGCCCAAGAACTGGTTGGAGTCCCATGGGGCTTTGCTTGGTTTTCTTTTTCCTTCTCTTTACACAGCAGTGAACAGCTCATGTTCACTACCTACCCTCACACCTCTCGTTACTCAGGCAGGACTGCCTGAGCTGTTAGTGTAAAAAAATGAAATTTACACTTTAGGGATACTTGCTCGTGAAAAGCTCATGCCACGCATCTCTTGATATGTTGCTTATGCATGGGAAATATATCTTCACTTCTCTTCGGTGCCCGGGTCAACAGTACACCCTGCAAATAATGATGTTTAAATCATCAGCCACGACTCTTTGTTCTCACAAGGCATCCATGCCTCCTCTTCACAGCACTTTGTGACATAAATAACTGACATCAGTGGCCCACTCTCCACAGATCCCCAGCAAAACACTAGTTTTGTTAACTTACCTAAGTTATCTCTTATTTTATTTTGAAGATTTTTTTTTTTTTTTAATGGAGTTACTATTAACCTACTGTGGTGTGTGACTGACCTAAACAGTGTGACTGGGATTTGTGTGTGTTGGCACTATCAGAGCATTAATACAGAAAGAGACAATTCTGCACACTACCAATTAATCGAACAACAAGATCTGCTGTAATAAAAAAAAAAAAATCACCAGGCATTTTTGTCCTGATTCCAGTTCTCTTCCTATGGTTTGGAAGGTGAAATTAAATTACACACAAAAAATTTGACTGTTTCTGAAGCAAGAAGTTACAGGCTGGTTTATGGGAATCTTTAACCATAAACCACCTACTGATCCCTGTAATTTACTTACACTGCTTACTGGGAAGATGGTGTCCCAGGGATTTTAACCTGGCATCCAAAGGGCTCCAAGGCCTCCTAATTATTTCCAGAATATTGTCAAAAATATATGTGGAAGCAAATTGAATGGGAAGGACAGAATGCCCAGACAAACTAGTTACTTTACCAGAAGGAGAAAGTCTGAGGGTTTTGTTTTATCACTGGTTTACAAAATGTCTATACAACTCATTTTCATCAGACTTTCAGAGTTTTTTATCTAGAGTTTAGATCTGGATGATAAAGAAGTGGGAAAGGGAAAGAAAAATATTTCAATCTTATTGTCATGTATGAGAGACTTAAATTTCTTAGTGTCTTTCCTCACTATAGCAAGAAGGAAAACAAAAAGACAAGAAGGCCACAGATTTTTTTACTTGCTTGTGCCAGTGAGAGCAACTTCTGTTTTCTACACAGCAGATCATTGTTTATTTCTTCCTTTTTTCTTATGTTTTACTGTTAACAAATCCCCTTTATACTCCTTCCAGTCTAAAAGTTCCTATATTTTATTTTAAAACTTTCAGTCTTACTAATATTTGTTTTTTTAAAAAAAATCATAGCTCATTTCCTCTGAAAACTCTGAAAAGTCATCAATGCTCATTCTGTTTTTCCCAGGTTGTGTCTTTGGACTGATTCACAAGGTATTGGTGAGAGCTTGGTACCCAACTCTACAGAAAACGATTTGGATAATTTATGTAAACAGACATAAATATCATGTAATGTTTAAAAACACTATGATAACAGTGGAACTATAGAGAGAGACGTTAAGTCAATTGAATGGCACTCTGGAGATGCCTATCTCTTTCAAGGAGCTTTGGATAACTGGAAGCAACACCAGCTGCCTCAGTTAAGTGCTTAAGAGTTACATGGGATGAATCCTGTCCCTGTCCTAGGCTTCCTACTGAAACATGGATGTTTTTCAAAAGGTCATTAAATGTAGCTATATAATAAAGCCTTTCTTCCTTCCTCTTCGTTGGAAAAAATACTGTTACCAGGTTGGAAAACAGGTTAAGGCATCTGATCAATAGGACACAACGAGGTTCCAAGACTTCAGTGAACAACTTACATAGCTGAAGACTGGTTCTTTTGCCATTATGTTTCCTGGATTACTATTTCTCAAGAATAAATTATATTGGCAACATTTTCCTCTTATTTGTCAGATAATAATCATCCCTTTTTTTGGATGTGCAATTAAAAAAAACATTTTTTGAAAATAGTAAGGTAATCGTCTCTGAAATTCTGTACAAATTAAAGCCATATTGTGCTACGTCTTAGTTGATGTTCTGAAGAATAATAGAATACTGACTTAAAATCTTCTGTTTCTAGCAGTCCAGGTTTTTTTGCAACTGACTGTGGTACTTTGGTCAGTGATATATAAGAAAATGTTTTCTGCAGTGATTTCTTACACAGAAACTATGCTACAGGCTTATTTGGCATTATAGACAAGACTGCATGAATCACCTTTTTTTCCTACTTCCTCTTTTTCTCTCCATTCTTCAGAAAGCTCTGTTTCTCTCACAGATCCAGAGTCTGGCAATCCGCATTCTTTCCAGTAGTTCTCTTTTGTTACGTTACTTCTATTGCCTTCACATGAGTTTACACAATTATTTTTAAGAACATACTGCATAACAAGACATTAGTACTAATGCTTCATTCAGAGCATTTGTTTCATTTTCACAAGGATGACTAGAAAGTGTGAGTCTACCATAGGCTAATCTAAATACTCATAGGACATATTTTGATAAACCGTTTGTGAGTTTCAACGATGAGAGGTAACCTTCAGTTGCCCTACTGGTAATTCTAAAATTCAGACGCAGATGACAAGATCGTGCAAGACAACTTTAGTTCCCCAAAGCTGTGACATGGTGAAAGATAATTTACTGCATCTCAGGTAGCTGCATTCCAGACCAGGGATTGGTATTTTTGGGGGGCAGGGGTTGTTTTAATTGTTACCAGTGTCTTCAGCTATAGGCAAAGGCAAACTCAAAACTTAAAGCCAAATTTCAGGTGAGACATACATTTCCTCAGTAGTGTTTCCATTTCAATAGAGCTACGGTGAGTCACACTGGACCTAAACGCTACCTGAAAACCTATTCAAAACATAGGTTTTTTTCAAGATGTAACTAAACCCCAAGCCTGTATTTGGCACTGTTGTCGAACCTTTATTAAAACTGAACAAAACAAACAAAAAAAAGGGTTTATTTTTTGGTCGAGAGCAACAGCTTAGTGAAATGTTAATGTCCTCTAAAAGGGCTCTGTTTACATCGGCGAGGATTTGCAGGGTGCCCAGTAGCAGAGGGGCTTCACTCACTGTCTCTTCTTCCCCTCTGCACTCCGTGCTGCAGGAGCCTTTACTGCTGCACTGGGGGCCTTTCTGTGCAGCTCTGCCCACCCCAGCAAGGACCTGCTTGGCACATGAGCAGAGGTCTGCCTAGAAGAAACTCTAGTTGAAATGATAGTAAGAAAAGGGTCGTACTAGTTCCTGCATTTTTAGAATGCATATTAAAATGCATCAAAATGTCAGAGTCTTCCAACGTCACGCTATAAGACTATCGTCATTCTGATTTCAAAAGTAAAGGTTACACCTTGCTGTCCTCCTCTACTTCTTCTTGGGCTGCTTTGGATATTCTATCTGTGTGCAAGATCTCAAATTGCTCATTTGATGTCATTTAAGACTGGGTAAACATTTCTGAAAATCTACTGAAGCACAGTAACTGTAAACATCCTACCAGGCAAGAAAATAGTTAAATGCTGTGTTGGACTCAAAGTATAAATGATTGCATCAACTGAAGTCTATGTCAAATATGATGTAATTTGCAAAGCTGTGCATGAGAATGTCAACTTTCTTTGTTCCCCAGTGTAGTTTGGTGACAGTGACTTTATACAGTCTAACAGCAGTGTCATGAATATTCTCAAGAGTAGGTGGGTGGCACATTCATTCAGAGATGTACAGTGAATTGAATACAAAACCGACAGTATTTTTTGAATAATGTTACTAAAACCGTAATAAATCTGCCACCACTTTACGTATTTTAATCTCATTTGTCTCTATTTGAATCTTAACTATGTTTATCGCAAGCTATTGTTTTAGGCAAGGCAGCACTATTTTCCTAGCCAGAATCTCTGAATTTGTTGAAAGAAATATACTTCAGGCTAATTTTTAACCTGAAATAGTCCCCTTACTATATAAACAAGTGAAATAGCCACAATAAAGCATGATTGATCTTACATATATTTTTGTTCAAAGTAAGCATCCTTTGGGTCAATTATCAACCTTAAATGTAGCATCCACAGGAACTCTGTAAAAAGCAGGTTCCTTCTAAAGAAAACATGAGTTGTCTGGCCAATCTGACAATCTATATAAAAACCATTTAGCAAAACCTAAATGATCCAGTTCTGGCTTGCTCTGTAATTTAAGACCTTATAACCAGAAATCACTACAGTAGTGGTTTGGCAGATAAGCACAAGGAAGGGACTTGTGGTTGAAACATTGACCTAGAACACAGGAAAAGTGTTTTCTATTCTTGGTCTGGGCACCAACTTCTTCAGTAGCCACGGGTGACTTACAGCTCCTGAAAGGTGAGTGTCCAAGGATCCCAGTGACTTCATGTGGGATGTGGTCACTCACCATTTCTGAAAAACAATCCCTCGCCCTCTCTACTATTTATTTTTCTTGTTTATGAAATGATGTCTATAGGTGGTCAGTTTGGGGGTGAGGGGAAACAGTGCCCATTCTTTTATCTCTTTTTAATAGTTCACCCAGGGCACAGGAGTAGAACAAGCAAGATGGAAATACAACATTAGTAAATAAATTATTCACAGTTTACTTTCACTATTTATTAACGACACTACTGATACAAAGCTTGCTGTTGATTCCCTCCTAAAAGCTTTGATGTTTTTGCAATCATTAGGCACAGCAGTGGGTTTAAGCCCTTTCGGCAACCTTGCACTTCAGGAACCAAGCTCCTCTCCCAACTCCTCAGAACAGGAATTGAGAAATGGTAGTTTATAGTGCATTAGGGTTACAGTCACCCTCTTGAGAACATCTTTCACATCTGCATTCTCTAGAACAGACCTTTCAGGCTAATCTTTCTTAGAGCAATTATTTGATATTGCAAGGGTTTTTTTCAGTGTTCGGTTCATATATATGTTTTACAATTAGCATCTCACATCCACACATATATACTCATGCTCTTTATCACACACATGCACACAGTGTAGGTGCATTTGTAGCTATACACACATATTAAAAGATCTAATTTCATTTAGTAATGAAAAGTGGGAGACCTCTGGAATACCTACGCTGTCTTCCTTACCAATTTCAGTATAGATACAGGATTATTTAATCAGCCAGAAATCCATTTACTTCACCCTAGTAACACACTTTTTACACAGTATCCTATGACAAAAGATAAGTATCTCGTCAGAACCTAAAAGTCTGATTTCTGTCTGATATTCCTTCTTCAAGAATCAAGCCTGTATTTTCAGGTACCAATGGTAAGATTATAAATATAGACTATAGAATATTTTGTCAGTTTTAAGGTTTTAAAACCTCCTCATGACCCTCTCAAAAGACTGTCACAGCTGTACTTACTTTTATTATCAAAGATCTTAAAATATGGAATGATATTTTTATAAATTGTGAAACATTTACTGCCTAAACATAGTCTAAACCACTTCAGTGGTTGCTATAAGTCTCCCCAGAGAAAAACATTATTAATAAATGTAATTAATTTGGTGACGCAACGTATACAAAGATATGCAACAGTGAACTTATTAATTTCTGTTGAAATAATTATTTACAAATATTCATCTGGTTTCCCAAGACATGTTAATGAGTTGGAAAAAATGTTTACGTTGTATGATTGGCTGAAAAATAGCTACTGGCTTCTGCCTTCTAAAATAGTACTCCCTTTTTGTGATTATAAACAGAAATGCTAACTCAATTGCATCTGAGTTAATGCAATTTTTTTTAACAGATAATTTATTTCCTGAAAACTGCAGCTATAAGTTAGCTGAAATTAGTAATAGATTCACATAAAAATTATAAAATAACTTAGCCTAAAAAAAAACATCTGCCTGAAAAATGTCATGTTGTCATTTTCATTTTAGAGTAACATCTTCATTGGTAAGTTTGCCTACAGCTAATTTTCGAAAGGGTTAAAAACTGAATTAAACTTTGTCTTGTTATGCCTGAAATATGTTTGCCTTTGTTGACTTGACATAATTTTTAAATTTTTTTTTTCCATAAGGTACAACATAAATGTTGTATTGTTTCCATGGTTTTACAGCTTAGGCTATTTTCTGATAATCTTTTATCTCTGCTTTCTAGATTTTTCTTAGAGTAAACTGCTCCATCAGTAACATGCAATAGTGGAGAAAGGGTTCCTTTGACTAATGCTTTCTTTCAGAAGGTATAAATTTGCTAACTCCGTAGAGAATTGCTGCATAGATTGAAAATCTCAACACTCTCAAGTGTTGAGACCAACATTGGAAAAGCATATTTTAATTGTGTCCTTTCACCATCATTCTGCAGAAGATTCTTTACTCATAATTCTGCCTTTCCAGTCACTGACTACTGTGAGTTGACAGTGTGAGCATTTCTTTCTTCTTTGCATTTTTGGCTTCCTGCTTCATGTTGCCACTTTTCTGGCATTTGCTCAGATAATCTTATTTGGGGAATGTTGACCTAAGATCAAATCATGTTAATGGGTTTCATCAAGGGTCAGATTCAGTTGCCTAAATGCAGGCATCTCATGCCATTTTTACCCTCTAGGGTATCCAGAATATCTGCGAGTTGCTGGCAGATAGGGCATGGGCCCCTCAGGATACCCGTGCCTTTCTGGAGTGCCTGATGGAGGTCTGAGAAACATCTTTAGAGAAAAATCCTAAACTAAGGAAGAAACAACATCCCCAACTGTTTTCTTACAACATGTATTTTTGACTCTCCTGCTGAAAATGCACAATGCCATAATTTTGTCTGTTTTGCAACATGTAATTATATTTTTAAGGACCTTGGCTGATGCTTCAGATTTTAGCCTTATTTAAGGAAATGCAATCCTTGTGGAAGTACCCAGATCACATTTAATGCTGATGTCAGTGATGACATAGATACTAATGTGAGTAATAAAATAGGGAATTGCACTGACATGGGGTTCACCATATTCATACAGTAAAACAGAAACTTCATGGTTTCTTTACAGTCAATCTTCTTCCCTAAAATTTCTCAGCATTATGAGATCGTGTAATCAGACAGTTCTGTAGGATTGTGTTTACTTAAACAGAAAGCCACAGTTACAGGAAGGTTTATGTTAGTAAAAATAAAGTAAGACACGAGAGAACTGTTTGCAGATAAAGTATCATTAAGTCACTTATCCACAAAGGCACTAAGTGACAGCAATAGAAGGTAGAAAACAAGAGGTCAGGGTGTAATAAAAGTAAGCCACACGATTTTTGTTTTGTTTCAACATACGTACTGTAAGTTTTATGAATTTTAAGTATGAATGGAATGCTGTGCTTGGCTAATTGGCGCTTCAGGTTGGCTATGGGCCAGTCAGGACTATAGGGATTCAAAGGCTAATAACACTACAAACCTGTCTATGTTCTGCAGTGCTCACTATCCACTCTTAGAAAATGATCAGAAAATTTGGGACAGCTATGGTGTGTTTAAGTTTCCTCTTGACATTTGAAGATAGATGTTATTCGTCTCTTGGTTTTGTGTCAATTAATAATTTAAATTCCAAAGTCTTTATTCTTTGCGCCAGAAATTGTAGAGGCCATCAAAATTACAAAAACTCCTCTGAAGAAGTCAAGGATTTTAAGTGTTAGGCTGACAAAACCAAACTGGTTTTAAATTTTAATCTGGATTAAAGATGTCAATAAATCTGAAAGTTGGTATAGATTTTGCCAGAAAATTTGTGTTTAGGATTTTAATGAAAATAATACATAAATAAAAATAAAGTAGGTTCTTGGAGATGCATTTTGTTTATCCAAAGTAATAAGAATTGAAGAGATATTAGAGGTATTAAATACTAAAAATATTTTAATTTTGAGGGGGTTTTGATGCCACTATTAAATTCTATTTAAGAGTCTTACACTTGTGTTAAATCTGGTTTTCAGTGGAATCAATGAAATCTAGTTTTCAGAAAACTGAAAATTCATAATTAGCTCTCAAAAATACAACTAGAAACAGTACGCAAGATTATGAACTTTAACAATTTATAACAACTACAAGTATTTCTGTGAGTAGGAAAACTAGCAAAGCCAAGGTTTCCTGCAGCTTTACATCTTATGGATAGCTTATCCTTTGTCTCACAAGGTTTAGATGTTTACAGCAGTTTTCGCCCACACAGATTCTCTTGTGTCTGATAAACTATTTAAGTTCATGTAACACAGGATACTTTAGTGAATTTAATCCTACACACACATACACACAAACATGCAAACAGCACAAGTCTCATAACTGACAATTCCTTAGCAGCTTAGTTTTGTTACAGATAATCAGACACATTTCTTCTCCAAATGTCTGACCCTAATTTTAATTCATTGTGCTGTTTTATAATTATACCTAAGTCTCTTTTGGGTCCTCCAAATCAGCCATACAACTGTACCTTGATTAGTGTTCTTTAAACAGTTAAAATAATTCTGACTAATTGCAGTACTTTGTTTAGAGTTAAGATGGTAGGAAGGGAAGAAGAAGGAAAAGAAATACACGGGTTTTCTATTTTTTCACAATGGTATATCCAAGTAAAAAGTAAAATTTGAAAAAGTTAAAATGCTGGAAAGAACCCTGTGGAAGGTGCAGCCAAGGCAATCTCTTGTGGCTCTCAGATGTACAACATTTGTCCTGAGACTGGGGGACTTAATTTCACAGATCAACAAACAGCTCTTCCTTTTTCTTGCCGTGGCATATTTTGTCAAAAATGCTAATGAAGCTGTATTTTTAAACTGACTGTGGCTGTTTAGAACAATATAATGTGGGCTATGCACTGTACGTTGCAGTGGAGTTCAAACAGTAAAGCTAGGAGCACAGAACACTCCTGAAGGTAGAACAAACACGGAAACATGAATATTACTTTAGACATTAATGTAATTATACTGTGGATATTGTCTGTAAACCTGTATCAAGGATATGGCTATGCACCAGTAAGGGCAATATTGATGAGTAAATCAGTATTACCACAGAATCACTGCTGAGGAATTAATTTGGTATTCAGATAGAGCAAGGGCAGGCTGCACTGTCATTTGGGAAATGATACCTCAGCCAGCGTACAGTGACATTTTCAACCTTTCTGCCTACTCCCTCCTGCCCTGAACTTCTCATTACACCTCCCATTTAGCTCATTCAGATTGTATTACTGGTAATGTTAATATCTCCATATTTCCTCCAAAGCACATTTTAAAGCAATTATTAGAAATTAGCTTCCTATTTCACTTCTCATATCAAAGTACAAAGTACATCATTTTAATATAATTAAAAAATCCATTGGCAGTCAAGGCGTGCCACAGATGGAACGCTAATCAGTTCATATTTTCCTGATGAGAGCTACGTTTCTGCTCAATTTTGACCTGAAGAAAGTAGGAAAATGGACAAAACAATTAACCTTCCCCTGCTTTCCACAAGGCTGGAAAGAGATGCAACGACACAGTATGAACAGGCATTAAGACTTGAGAGGTGCAGACAGCACCATGACTACTCTGTGCATGGCAATGACACAGAATGAGATGACAGGATCAAATATATCCTCTCCACATGAATCTTCTCATTCTGTAAACCTCAAGAATTGTTAATTTGATATCTAAATGTTCAGTGAGTTTTGCTGGTTCTCCTGGTTTAGTTTAGAAAGAAAGATAAATCACAAATTCTTTAGCTATCACTGACAGGTAATGCACAATGTTGTTTTGGGTTTTTTTTTAAAGTTTCACTATAGCTGTCTTTCAAAGTCACTGTTGTTTTCATGTGTGGGAAAATATGCAATCAGGGAATAGGCAGTTAAACACTGAGTAAACTGATACCAGTAATAAATCTTGTGTGTACAGAATAGAATCTTAAGCCTAGGTTAAAATAGTAATACATTACATGATCAGTTACAGAAACAATCAAACAGGATGAAACACAGGAAAGCAAATACTAGAAATACTACATGAAGAAGGTTATAAACTGAGCTGTTTTCTTGAGTGTATTGGAAATCAGGACATCAGAGTTAGAGACTAAATGGATCAACCTAAATCATCTATCAGAATTGACATTCCTGGGATCTCTGTAGGAAGACCAGGAAACTCAAAAGAAGTGGGTCAGCCATCAGAAAAGGAACTATCTAGTCAACATCATTAACTATCATGACTTTACCACTGGGTTCCCAGTTTTAATCAGAAAGATACAAGAAAATAATCAAATTGGATGGAAAAAAAATCCTTTATTCCACTATTCATACAGCTGTAAACTTTCCATTTCATTCTCTTAAAGCAAGAT
Source organism: Phaethon aethereus (assembly GCF_964289735.1). NCBI lineage: Eukaryota > Metazoa > Chordata > Aves > Phaethontiformes > Phaethontidae > Phaethon > Phaethon aethereus. The sequence continues at coordinate 66,899,398 of NC_138578.1, read as the reverse complement.
CCAAATGAAGAACAACTCATTAATTGCTTCCCAAGATACAATTCATAAGTATAGATTCCAGGAGAGGGCTCCAAAGCAACACTAGTACTCCAGAGAAACTGCCCGAAAGTCACTGTCCCACTCTCAGAAACAGTTAATTAGTGATTAATTAAAGTGCTTATGCCCTTCTGAACCCTGTCTAAAAATTTGTCTGTCCTACACTAAGATGGAAAAATGAAAGCTGTGAGCTAACATGGGGTGTTAATGCTTTGAATTAGAACCATGTAACTAAGATGGAAAGATACAAAAATGGCAAATATTATAATAAATCCTCAGGGTTTTTTTAATTGTACAATATATCTTAAAATAATATAAAAATAAGCACAATATAAATTTATAAATAACATAAAAATAATTACATACTATGAAATAAGAAAACAATTACCCCCATATATTTTCCAAAGCCATACATTTCTGTTCCTACAGAAGCTGTCTAGTTCTTCTAGGGGAGCAGCAAATAAGCAGACTGTAAACTATGCTCCTCAACAACTGGAAAGAGGAATTCAAATACATATATAATATATTTGAGTAGTTTTTAACTAATTACAAAAACAAAATAATGGTTGAAACAAGCCTTTAAATTAAATATATCTTTCATATTTTAAATATTTAAATGAGATATAGCTTTAAATGAGATATAATTTTAAATATTTTAAAGTACACTATCTTTTCACACTAATTCTACTATTATTGAGTTTAAGATTTGTTTCAGGAGCAGGTAGTGAATGGCCTGAATTTACACCTATTATATACAGTCTCAGCCAAACAAATAAGATTTAAATTTAAATTTTCTTAAATGTTGAGTGTTTTGAGTCTGTGTTTCATTTAGGCCCAGCATAGCATCAGACTCAAACTGAACAAGGGCTTAGGTTTGAAACCAGGATCTAGGGTTTGGCCCTGTCTCCAATTAATTGCGTAAAGCTGGCTCAGGGATTTTTAAAAGTCTCTGCTGAACATTGTGAAAGATGGATGAGGTGAATTTCCCAGGCACAAAAAATAGAGAGGTGTAATATGTTACTGTATAATGTACTAAACTCAAAGACACAGCTTATTCCACTCAGACACAGCCAAAAGGACCACTCATGCCAAAAATCCTAAGGAAATATAAGGTTAGTTTTGAAATTTTTGGTTTGCTTCCAAATATTTTCCATCTTCAGGCACACAGCTAGCCAGAGCCTATAAAAAGTGTGGAAACCTAAACATTAAGCCCGCCATGCTGACCTCCCGTTTGTAACACCCTTCATGTGATGGGAAAGGTTTCCCCACGCGGTCCCTCCAGCCTCTGGAGCTGCAGGGTCTGTCTGCTGGACCTCACATGGACTTTGTTATGGGATTGTACATAGCAGGCTGCAGAAGCAGACCACGGGACTTCCTCTCAAAGCAAACTGGGACACAAAGTGTGCATACTTGTCATACACTCTTCTGTGAGCAATGGCTCAGAGGTGCAAATTTATGTCAGCTGATGCCTGAAGCAAGAGGAAGGTAGATTCCCTGGCCTGGACTCGAGTCCTTCAGGAACACTATATCTCTGCCTCTCTGAGGACTGTTCTTGCCCATATCCTTCTCTAATTTTGAGGAAAGTGTTATTTATATATTTTGGAGTCTTCATGACAGACTGACCTAGCTTTCAGGCGGTACATTTCAAGTGAGTTCATGTGCTTTGGTGCTTTGAAAATCCCTTGTAGTAACAAGTATAACAGACGTCCTCCAAGACCTATTTGTGAAGCATGTGCACTTTATTAATGCTTATCTCATGATTTACAATGCAATAGAAAATGCTGTGTTACCGGATGGGAGATCTACTAGTCAAAATGCTGAATTACAAAGAAAAGACACAGATGTTACCATGACAAAATCTATGTCTTTTGAAACATATTTCCTCATTCTCATGAATCTCAAGCTTCAGTAGTACAGCCTAAGAAACCTAAAGCACGTTTCTGGGCAAACAGCTATTTCTCTTCAGATACTTCCAGACTTAAAACTGACTCATTATAAAACGGCTTTGGATCATTTCAGTTCGTCTGGTGAACCGTCTATGAGGGCTGAGTTAATCCATCTGAACCCTTCTGCTCATTCCAACTGCTGTTTAACATTTTGATCAGACAGCTTAAAGCTGTTCTGTCACAAAATATATGTTCCCACTGAAAACAAACATTTTTCATATTAGCAATAGAGACAACTTCAAGGGATGAGGTTATCATGAGGCAATTACACCCCAGAGGGATTACAGGCACTTATATCATGATAACCTTATCTTCAGTGTGCCTTATTAAATAATTACGAGTCTGCCACAGCCAAGTATAAGCTTCGCAGGTATGGGCTTATCACTAAATAAAGGTTAATGTTTATGTGAGCCTGGCAACCTCTAACGCTTGTGCTAAAGCATCTAAACAAACCTCAGCTTTCCATTTAAATGATGACAAACACGTAATGTTGAGCTGGTTTTGCTCTAGCAGGGTGTTTGCCATTAGAGTGGGACTTGCGCTGAAGACTGAGCTCTTTCTCAAGATTTACAGAACCTTTTAGATTGGAAGAGATCCTTACAAGCTCATGCACGGCATTATGAATCCCTGTCGAGGTCCTCTGAAGTGCATAAGCCTACGCTGATAAAGTTTATATTAAGAATGGCTCTGACTCAGAAAATCATTGCTCACAATTTTGTTTCCAGTGCTGTTTTCAACATCTGCACTGCCAGTTACTCTGCAACAAACCATGCCTCCTCATGCCACCGTGTAGTTTGGCAGAACTGTGCAATAGGTACTCCTGGAAAAGCAGAAATAAACATTTTCTATGCAAACATATTCAAATTTCAAAACCATTGAATTTTTTCATGTTCATAGACCTTTCCTCTTCACTTTCCATTAAAATGTTAGTGACTGAATTTACTGGCAAAAATAAATTTTAAGCTTCAGTGATCCAATACTCACCCAGAATAAATTAGCAATGATATGTGATAAACCCAGCCTGCACTGGTTGATTTTATGACTGTAATTAAACAGGAAAATAAAATTCTAAATCATCCCCAACACTGATTTTTTAATGTGTCCAGCCATGTAGTTATAATTCTTTTGATTAAAAAATGCTTCCTTCTTTATATTATGCTAACAATACCAATAATAGGTAATAGTAATAAACCATAGCAAGAACAATGCCACTGTGCTACTCCAGTTCAGTCATGAGATTCAAATGCAACGTATTCCCAAACTACTTACAGAAGAGATAAATGTCATAACAAGTCACAAGAACTGGGAATAGTAAATCAATCTGAGAATGGCTGGCACTGGGAGCAGACTGAGTAAAGAGCTGTTTGTGGCAAAAGTTTCCCATGTTCCATGGTATACATAAACCAGCAGATTTTACAGACTGTGCAATGAGAAGCAGATTAGGAGCAGAATTCCTTTAGCTATCCCACAGGCGGGAGTGGGGAGAAGAGAAAACTATTCTCATAAATGAGGAACATGGGAAGGGAAAAATAGTTCATGTTCTCTTACAGAGCATAAGAAGGGCAACAGAGTCAGAGGGTAGCTATTTTGTTACATGGAGAAGGGCCTCAAAACTGTGTTTTTATGTCTTCAGTGTTTTATAATGTATCAGTAGATGTTAACACAACTAACAATGTGAACCCAGGAAAACAAAAACACAGTAAATGGTGGGAATTTTCCCCAATAAGCAGTGAAAATTTAACCTGATTGCTATTCAAATCAAGGTAAAATGATTTGACCCCTTTTAGTTTCCTGTCAACAAATCACTGCCTTCTGGGCATGTGACATACACGAACTTTTCAAGTAATTCAACATGTTGATAGGTTTCCCACATACAGTAGTCATTTGAGATAAAATGAAACCATTTTATCGCCTTCAAGCATAGATCCTACTTGTTAAAATGTACACAAGTTTGAACTTACAACCTATTCTGTTCCCAAATGTTCACTTTTATAAGAAGATATTCTTATTCCATTCCATTTAAAGACAGATCTGGTTAGGGGAGGGATATTTATGTATTGTATTTATTTTTCATAAATCCACAGTGCCTAGAAGTTATCAGCATATCCTCTTCTAATTGCCTACACACTGACAGCTACCAGTGTATTAATCACTCAGCTTGCTCAGTATGACAATGCAATTTACAGGTCTGTGGTCCCCTGTGTCCACTTGTTTTCCTTTCTGAAAATAACTCAGAATGTAACAGCAATAATTTTATCCAGGTTTTTTTTTTATTTTCCAATTTCTTGACTAAACTTTACTGCAATGAAATCTCAGAAATAATTGACTTGTTTGCCTATGTGTTCAACATCACATAAGGAGTGTACTAAAGATTTCCTTGCCTGAAAACCAAACTCTATTCCTATTAATTTTTTTTAAGGGATAGTTCTGTTAGATTTAGACTGAAATTCTTAAACCTGGGTCATAACCTGATGGCCTTCATATCCTCTCCATGAATACAGTAACTATGTTTCCCTATTTATACCATTCTGGAAAGCTAAATTAGACAGTTTAACTCCCTTGAGAGAGCAGGCAGTAACTTAGCACACCTATAGTAGTCAAAATTCAAATTAAATTCAGCAGGTTAAAAAACAAAAGTGAAGATTGGCAGAGAAAAAGGGCATCTATCACAGATAGAATGAAAAATTTCATTTGACTAGCCCTGACCTCTAAGCTACCGAAAGGGAGCATTTAGTTTGTTCTATGTTGCAGAGATGTCTCTTGTCTTTTCAGTAGACGATTTTGTCTCTTCTCAAAGACTCTGCTTTTGGGAGGAGTGCCCATGATAACCAGAGAGCATGAAATGGATGTCAGCATCATCTTCAGCCTGAGCAAGCCCTCCCCCTCTCCCAGGCTGTATCATGGTGCTTGTTCCCTCCCTGTTACTACTCCCTCAGTGTCCTCTTGCTGGAGCATTTTTCTTTACAGTCAGATGCCCAGGCTGGCTTCCTCTTCGGCTGCACAGGCAGCCGTGCTGCTGCAAGGGAATGGTGGTACACAGATGAGAATAAGCAGCCAGGCCACAGACTGGGGAAGAGGAAGGACAAGAAGTGCGAGTGGTCTTGCTGCAACGCGTTAAACCACAGCACGCGGAGCCCCAGACAAAGCCAGTCTGCAGAGACACCACCAGCATTCCCTGGGAAGGCAAAGACACAGGACATGGGGTGGAGCGTTTGAAAGAAGTGATATGCCATCGCCTTATCGTCTCTAATGTGAAAAGTGCAGTTTTTCCTGAGAATCTGCTTTCCTTCGTACTGTAATGTTGCCTGGGTCATGGACTCATCTTTGAAAGAGAGGTCTAAGTATGGACTAGAGTATGTCCATGATGGTTTTTATACAATTTTTGGTGGATCATACTTAACAAATCAGCGTGGTGTGGCCAATCTTATAATATCTATATTTGCCTTGAAATAATACTGAAATTATGTTAATATTAACTCTTAACAGAGTTTAAAATAGTAAAGTGGAGTTGATGGAATCTAGTTGTGCAATCCTCTAGATACTATTGAATAAGATTTCCTGTGTTGTGGTGAGAAAATGGTGAAAAAGAATGATCAGTTCTTCAAGCCTCAAGTTATATTGTAGCACAGGCAGCTTTTGCTGCTTTGCTACACTATAGACTGTAATGGCACCACAAGAGGATCAATGTTTTAATTTACATTCTGAGGATTTTTTTTTTCTCCAAATTATATAAATAGATGCAAAAAATAGAGATAGAGTGATTTTTCAATATTGATGCTATTCTATATTCATCAATAGGATGATTACACAGGAAATTTAGGTAACAAGTTATAAAGTTGTTCTGTGTAATTTTACCAGTATTTCTTTGCATGAACTGCTCCACAGGTCAAACTGATCTGAACTCTCCCATTTTCCCCCCAGTCCCATTAGATCTCAGCTCTCTCCTCCTTACCCTCAAGTACCATACATATTCAGTACAGTCGTATGCCCAGCTCACACTGAGTAGCTCATTCATTACCTGCATTTTTTCCCCTGACTGTACGTTCAGCAATTGTCATTCTACAAATAGCATTCCCAACTACTCTATAACTCCCATCTTTCATAGAAGGCCCTTGTCTTATTCTACTTTCCATCTGGGAGAAGGGAGGGAGACAGAACCTCTTTTTTTTATTTGTCAGAATTTTCATAGTTTGCACAAATAGTTGGTGTTCTTGAAGACTTACTTAGAAGACACCAGTGGTAAAATGAGCAATAAAAGCTGCTTATTCCTCCTTGGAGTATGTTCTGGCTAGAGAGGAAGAGCTAGTGGGACCAAATCCACTTCTTTTATTGACCCCAGTTCACACAGTTTGTATTTCAAGCTGAGAGAGGCTGGTTAAGAATAATGACTGGTAAGGCAATTTTATGTTAACCAAACTGTCTAAAGGGGGAAAAAATGTAAAGATGAGAAAGCCAACAAAGTAGCTGATAGTTTAAAATATTAAGGATGACGTCTGATGAGTCCTACTTTAATAATAATAATAATAATAATAATAATAATAATAATAAATGATTAGTTTACTCAAATTTCCTAATGTCTAGCATATTTGCCAAATTTCATCTCTTAAAGAACATACAGTCAATAAAAATCACTCTAGCATCAGAGATTTGTACTGTTGCTCCCAAATGTGACAAGCTGAAAACTTATATATCTGAATTTCACCAGTTTTGTTAAGAACTGTACCATAAGGCTTGGGAGTTACAATTAAAGGCTTGAAATGGAACAGTGTGGGGTAAGTACCTCAAATCACCATGCCTGAAAGAGTTGGTAGCAAAATTATCACTTTGTTTCATTATTTGGTTACCACAGCAGTGGTTTCTGTTGTCCTGTTGTCACCGATTTCAAGAAACTACTGAGGAGTAAGGTTCAATCTACTGGGCCATAATCTTTGTTGGCCCAACCCTTCTGTGTCTGCAGTAGATCTGTAGCAAAGAACAACAGCTGCAAGGCTATGTGTCTTGGGGTGTCTTGGGTAAAACCTGCAGGATTTTCTATGGATTTTGTTATGGATTTGGCATCCTTGTGGGTCTAATTTGGCTGTTAGTTCATAGTCTGAATAAGCAGCACCTGCACGGGTGTGGCCCCATGAAATTTTCTAAGTCAGTGAGAAACACTCTTCCTGCTCTCGATAAAAGGGAACAGTCATTTTCCGTCTGGCTTCTAGCAGTAATGAGTGATCACTCCTTATGTTGGCTCAGTTAACTCTGGCTAGCAAAGGAAATCAAAGTTTTGCCCAGCTGTTTGACTACCACTCACCAGCTGCCTATTTGAGGGAAGAGTAGTGCCATCCACTTGCTTGGATAGACTCTATGACCAGTACTTGCAAACTCTTGAGGGTGATAATACAACTCAGATTATATTCTTGCCCTATGTATGCAACCATTTTCCTCACAGCAGCCTGCAATTAGTATTAGAAGGGCCGTTAACCTGGTTGGGGTTTTCATGTAGTAACTGTAGTGAAAAAAATGATACAATAAATAGCAAAATGCAATTGAACCCACAAAAAAAAAAATAGTGGCAAACTACATAGCTACCTAGCTGACAATGTCCATTTAATCACTAACTCTCCTAATGTATATTTTAAGAAACCAACATTAAAGTAGGACAATTTATTTTGGAAAATGCAAGATAAACACATTAAAGTTTCAGCACAGTGCCTTTCACAATTCAGTCAAATATGGATTTTTTTCTGCATTAGCTGCATATTTAGTTCTTTAAAGAACATCCATTTTCAATGTGTTTCTGTTTTTACATTCACTAGGGACCTGTGTGAGGATCTGGAGTACATATATGAAACATTCAAGACCAAATGGACCGAAAAGATTACAACACTAAGGAGGACACCTAAATTAAACATTTATTCAGCAATGATGTAATCTAGTACTTATCAAAAAAACACACACAAAAAGATGATCTAAAAATGGAAAAGATGACATCCAATCTCACAGACTCTCCTTGAAAATGAGGGTTGTAGAACAATTTCAGGATTAGCTAACGATGTGTGTAGAAGCTTCGCAAGATATTTCATGTATTTAGACATCTATTTTGATTTTTAATGCAGCTGCTTATATTGGTAACTATTAATCAGTGTGAATAAAATGTTTTCAATGTGTCTCTTCATATTTTGCTCATTACAATCTAAAAGCTAACTCATTCACTCAAAGGGAGTATTTTGTATAAAATTTATAACAAATTACTGATTTTGCAGACATTACCAGATGCTTGCCTCCAAAGCATATATATGATGGTTACCTGCAAGATAAACAATTGCTCTCAATTTCAACATAGTGCAGTTTCAAGACAATTCGTTGTTCAGTATCACTGAAGGACAGATTTAAACATGTAAAATACTTGAGGCAGATTATTAGGAAGACTAATACCTAAAGTCATGAGCTCTTTTGACAGTCAGACTGTTTCGATTGATCTTGAAATGGGTACTGGGTCATATGAAGTTTGAGCTTTGAAAGGGCCTGCTAAGAAGTTTTGAGAATCAGGAGAGGAACCCAAAAAGTGTGTCTAATTTTGTACTTCCACACTAGGATATATGGAATAGTGGTTGCTGCAGGGTCCTGCGCCTGAGTTTAATCTAGGTTTAATTTTTAATATGTTATGGATGTGACTTCTAATTTGTGTATTTAACTTATCAGGCTTCTTTAATTTAGGCCAGTAAAAGCTAGTTGAACTGGCAATCTCCTTTGACGAGAACCCATCCTTATGGACCTGTTACTTATAGGCATCATTCACATTGACAGAACCATGTTTAGTCAAGAGCAGCAGCTTTCAATGTGCAATATTATGGGACCAAATGATCTTAAACCCCTTCACAGGGCTACAGTAATGTTTTTTGTCATATGACAGATGGATCATGATCTAAAGTAAAAAGAAGATGTAAACCTGACTACCTATTTTGGTATCTACAGAGTGTACTAGTTGGGCGGTAATCCCTTTATCTAAGGAGAAGACACTCAGTTTCATTATTTCCATAAGACTGTCAGAGTCACTACTGGATTCACTATCACACCTTTTACTGTGGGGGTTTTTTGCTTTGAATTTGCAGAAATTTTGCCACTCTGCCAGGTGATTGAGAAATACGTTTACAAAACAAGACAGCATTTATTAATCATTCAAAACATAGGATCTAAGAGTAGACCAGAGAGAAGTATTAGCTATGTTAAGGCACATGGAGGGCAAGGAGGTGATTTGAGACAGTCAGCATGGCTTCACCAAGGGCAAATCCTGTCTGACCAACCTAGTGGCCTTCTAGGATGGAGTGACTATATCAGTGGACAAAGGAAGAGCTACCAATGTCATCTATCTGGACTTCTGTAAGGTCTTTGACATAGTCCCCTACAACATCCTTCTCTCTAAATTGGAGAGATGGATTTGATGGGTGGATGGTTGGGTGGATGAGGAACTGGTTGGATGGTCTCATCCAGAGGGTAGTGGTCAACAACTCAATGTCCAGATGGAGACTGGTGACAAGTGGTGTCCCTTAAGAGTGTGTATTGGTACCGGTACTGTTTAATATCTTCATCAGTGACATAGACAATGGGATTGAGTGCACCATCAGCAAGTTTGCAGAAGACACCAAGCTGAGTTCTGCAGTTGACATGCCGGAGGGATGGGATGACATCCAGAGGGACCTGGACAAGCTCGAGAAGTGGGACCATGTGAACCTCATGAGATTTAGCACGGCCAAGTGCAGGGTCCTGCACCTGGGTCGAGGCAACCCCCAGGATCAAGTACAGGCTGGGGGATGAAGGGACTGAGAGCAGCCCTGCCAAGAAGGACTTGTGGGTACTGGTGGGTGAAAAACTGGACATGAGCCAGAAATGTTCACTTGCAACCCAGAAGGCCAACCATATCCTGGGCTGCATCCAAAGAAGCATGGCCAACAGTTCGAGGGAGGTGATTCTGCCCCTTTACTCTGCTCTGGTGAGACCCCACCTGCAGTGCTGCATCCAGCTCTGGAGACTTCAGCATGGGAAAGACATGGACTTGTTGGAGAGGGTCCAGAGGATGTCCACAAAAATCATCAGAGAGATGGAACACCTCTGTTATGAGGACAGGCTGAGAGACTTGGGATGGTTCTGGAGAAGAGGAGGCCCCGGGGACACCTTATTGCAGCCTTCCAGTACTTCAAGGGTGCTTATAAGAAAGATGGGGACAGACTTTTTAGCAGGGCCTGTAGCAATAGGACAAGGAGTAATGGTTTTAAACTAAAAGAGGGTAGATTGGGACTAGATATAAGGAAGAAATGTTTCACAAGGAAGGTGGTGAAACTCTGGCACAGGTTGCCCAGAGGGGTGGTAGATGCCCCATCCCTGGAAACATTCAAGGTCAGCTTGGACAGGGCTCTGAGCAACCTGATCTAGTTGAAGATGTTCCTGCTCGTTGCAGGGGTGTTGGACTAGATGACCTTTAAAGGTCCCTTCCAACCCAAGTTATTCTATCATTCTATGATTATATTCTGTAAGTAACAAAGCTTTCATGCATCTCCAGGAGATGGAACAACTTCTCTCCATGAAGCCAAAAGACCCAGAATTTCATTTTGTCCACTGTGGGAAGCATTAGTGCTCGTCGCCACCTCTTTTGTTCTTTGTTTCATACCAAGCCCGGATACTTTAACATCTTTCATTCCCTTTGGCCAAACATTGTTTAAGTATAATGCTCTATCATATCACCTTATAATGTATATGGAAAGTGGCTTGATTACTAAGTGATGATTCTCATTAGAGCATTCATTGTTACCGATATCTCTCTCTATCTTCAGAAACAAAGAAAGTTTTTTTAATCTCAGTAGATGACCAGATAAAAAAGGCATAAAAGGACATGAGTCACATGTTTTCTTCACTAAAAAAAGAAAAGAAGAAAACCATTCTGTATATTGTTCATGACAGTCAGATCAAACCGTGCAGTTGTTTTGAGTACTGGACCTGTCAGCCCAAGCACCAGATCTGCTAGTAGAAGCACAAACACAAAAGACACCTGATTTATTTTTCTGTGTAAGCTAAACCAGTACTGTATTTTTAATCTCAAAAAGTAAACAGTAGGTTAAAAACAGCCTTCATATTTTTCATGTTTGTGGATGTTCTTTCAAAAGTACATGTGAAAGCAATAATTTGTATGCTCAGTTATAGCAGAAGGAATATGCCAATTAAATCCCCTTTCTCAGATTAAAAAAAATATTGAAACAATTCCTTCATGTTCTAACATTAGGTTAGCAACTTCACACTCATGGAATGTTGTTCAAGCCTTTTCATCCTCACCTAGCAGTAGTAATTCAATTCAATGACTCTGTTGTACTCTACATTGCAGAATGTCAGAATGTGTTTCATGAAATGCCAGTCATGTGCTAATTCGACAAATTATTTCAGAATCAAATAGCGAGAATTCCTTTGAGGTTATTTAAACCCAAAGCACAAAATGTACATTTGCTTCCCAAAACACTTTTTTTTTTTTTTTAACCCCAGAACTAGAATGAGCAATGCTAATTTCACTACAAATGTCAATCAAGTTATGCAGGGATTCCTGACCTCCCTTCCAGGAAAATATATCCACAACATATGTACTATATGCTAAAACATCAGAGGACATTAATGGGGTTTTAGGACACTGACAACTCTAAGTTTTGAAAAAATGTTCTCCCTTCATACTAAAATGTATAGTGTCTGAAAACACAGTCTCTACCTCCCTGTAAAAGTTATGTGAACTTAAGATGTTAACTTTTTCTAAAATGTGATCCAAAACTCACTGAAGTCAAATACAGTGTTTCTGTTTCTGAATGGAATATGAATAATTTGATAACAGGAAAGCAGCTTTTTTCTGTTACTCATTGCTAACTTAATATGCCTGATTATGAAGGAAGCAACAACAGTTTTGCACAGTGCATTGATCTCTGATCTATCTTTCACCAGTTATTGCTAGCAAAGACTAACATAAATGTTTAAGTAAATTCAAAAAAAAGCTTCAGAATTCCAAAAAGTGTTAAGCATCATAGATGTTTTACCAAGGCAATTAAAACTTCCTATAGTATTTTCCTTTCCTAAAGAAAATAAATGTTTCTGAAATAGAGACAAACTGGAGAAGAAATGGAACCTCCTTGCCAATGGACAAATTTATAAAATTGGTGGATTTGTATTACATGGAGGTTAAAAAATTCTTTGAGGAAGCAAGAGTAGGAGGGTATATTCTGGTAACATAGTACTTTTTCTTCTTCCACAAGCCACATATTGCCCATGACAGACCCTTGTTTTCCTTACATAGTTTCTCCAGGGCCACACTCCCACCCTCTCTGTATTTTTCTCCACTTCAGGTTTTCCACATCTTGGGATGAAACAGGAAGCTCACATTTCATACACCCCATCCAGAAAAGGCTAGAACCAAAAGGTTATAACTCTAACTCCTATTTCAAGAACGTAATTATTTACAGGAACTGAAGAAAAGATAATTTTCATAATAATAAATACAGTTTAACATGATTAAACAGCATGAATCACCTTTCAATCTCTGGCATTATGAGCAACAACTGTAGAGCAAATAACATTGTCTCTCTCAGAGCCATTGATTCCATATACCGTATTTATACCATCCAACAGCCTGACCCTGAAACACATGTCATGGGATTTATATCAGATGTTAACATGTAGGAAGTTTCAGTACATAATCAAAAACTGAGACCTGTAAAACTAACCTTAAACCCCATTGACAGATCTGTTGTCCATTCAGTTCACTCTCACCTCATGAAGCTAAGTACAATCACATATATTTAAAAGGTCTTGTAAAGATGGCAAACACCACGTAAGTGTTAAAAAGCTCACTAGGGAGCTATCAATCTGAAGAAGGGAACTTAAGAAAAAGCATACATGTATATGTATAAAACAATCTCAGCTAGAGGGAACATATGAGATATATTTAGCATAATGTCCCCATATTTGTAAAAAAAACCCACACATCAGACTGAATAGAAGTTGGTTTTCTCTAGAAGACAGCACAGCTGGACATGTGTAGTCATAGAACTTTTGTTATTCGTGGATATATTCCACGGTGAGAAATACTTGTTTTTCCACGAATGATTTAGTGGAACTGATTAGATGTTAAAAATTGCTTTGTGGGGGAAATCCTTGTCCCCTTTTTAAATTTTCTAAAAATGACTCTTGAAGGTTAGTTTTAAAAATAATAATACAAAAAAACCCTTTACTTCGGCAGAAGTTTTTGAAATGTCCTTTTCTGCTCATCACTATCTGTCATGGTTTTTAGGGTCATGTTGTGTCACATCTGACATAACTCAATGTGACATTATAGTTCATAACCGAATACACTCCACTGAGTGATACTGTCTGATGAGTTTGTGCTAGACCTGTAGAGAACAGTGCACCAAATCAGCAAATTGGGTAATGAACAAAACCTTCAGAAGTCCTCAGATGGTTGCTGCAGGGTTCCCTGTGAGGACTTGATCTTCATTTCTTGCCTGAAAGAACAGGCAAGGAAAGCAGAAATTCAATATATTTAGAATCACAAAAAGGCCAGATTGCCAACATTCCTTTGGTCAGCAGTAGGGGTAAAACTTTCACAGCAGGATGCACAGCTTTTCCCACATTTCTATATTCCTACGTTTCTACCAACAGTATGGTTTGTTCTTTTATGAAAAAACTTTGGTACTCTAAAGCCATGGATCATCCAAGGACTACCCCATGACTCTGCTGTCTTCTATGTGGTCAATTAACTGCAAAGATCCTACAAGACCTTTCCCAAGCTTTTCCATCTCCAGGACTTTCTGCAAAAGAGGGACAGATTTCCATGTGCAGTTAGCTTGCACCATGGTTTGTAGTTTACAACTGAGCAAAACGTCACTGAGCCTCAGGCAACCGCACAGTTGCCTCACATGGTCCCACACTCTTACCTGGGATTCCAGATTTATACAGATTGCAGACAGGCAGCTGTGGGAAGCATGCCATGCGTTCTATCATTCACCAGCCTAGACACAGAGACACTCATCCCTAAAATAAAAGTTAACATTTGGAACATCTCCAAAAGGAGCAAAAGAACAAGATGATGGATCATTCCAGTTAAACGTCAAGGAACATGGAAAGTTTCAGTAAACATTTCAGTAACAATGACTTCTTGGTTGCTCACCTTTATTCTTGAGAGCAATACCAAGCAAAAAGTCTAAGTCATTAAGAACCAGAGTTACAGCCACACAGTGTTCACAGCTAGATAAGATTTTTGAAGCAATGCAGTTGTAGCATCCAACAGCTTCTATTGCATCACCTAAAACTAAATTTCCAAAAGGTTATTTGAGTATCTGCTGAGGTAGACATTTCTGACCAGGTAACCAGTAATCTTGTTGTCTAATAGATAATAAGCTATTTCTTAGTTTGCCTTAAGTCATGCTAAGCCTGTCCTGTTGTAGTAACCTCAGTCATATATCATCTGTTCTGACCAAAAGCACAGCAGAAAGCATAAAATTTTTCTGTGAGTTAACAGTTTTGAGTTCCTCAAAGTTTTTATGTAGGCTTTGTTAATAAAAAAAATCCCAAAACAGCCAAATCACTTCAAAACATTGTTGTCTTCAACACCTGGATATTTCTTTGATTTTACATTCTTCATCTTACTGAGGCATGCACAATTCTAAGGACCCTAACTTCAGAGATTGGTAAGGGAGGAAAAAAGGAAATTTTGTGTTTGAATCCTACTTTGGTTCTGTAGATTCCCAGGAATCAAAATATGCCAGTAAGAAAAGTTGTTAAGATAAGATCCGCATAATAAAAACATGATGTAGGTTCAGACAGTGACAATGTAAACCATAATGTATTTATACCAACTTCTATTTTTTAGAATTAATATTATGTGAAATTTGAAGATTATATGAAAAGATATCAGGTCTTCATCAAATATAAACAGGTGTGTATATCACTAGTTGTAAACAATTATATTAATTAAAAATAATTTTAAACACATTGTGTAAATAAATATTAATGCTGAGCATGTAGCAATGCTCATACTAGTTTCACATAAAAACAATGGATTTGAAGAAACTTCGATGCTGAAAAAGTAATTTTTAGATATATGTTACAATGCAAATTAAAATACTGTTTTAATAAATGCACTTGGAAAAATATAAATTTATATATCTTTGGGTTTGGAGAAAAAACAAGTATTCACATGGTCTCCTCAAGCACTGGAATTTATCTGTAAGAAGCTTACCAGAATAATAGTACAAGGAGTTGCTGATTTTTTAATGCCGTTGTACAGCATGGCTAGTGAATTATTCAGTGAATCAAACTGCCCATGGATAATTAAAAACTAACATCTTCTGGGTCCCAATTCCCTCATTCAAAACATCCTTTCTATTTTAATGGGTTATTTTTGTACTGATTAAAAAAAAACAGGGTGATTTTCTTAAAAGAAAATATCTATATATAGGTTCAAAGAAGAATATTACAGTACAGACCCTATGGACTTTTTTCCTGAATTCCTCTCCAGTGTTAAAGCAGCCCAAAACTGCTATAACTTGAAAACCAGTGAGACAGTAAACAAATCAAGAAAGAAACAGATCCATTGCAGTCAAATAAAATGGCATAGACAGAAAAAGTAAATGTTTGCATGGTATCATGCAGCAAAGCTGTGTCCTGGCCTCCATTGAGTCCTGTTTCTAAGCCTGATGATTACCAGTTTAAGAAAGGAATAATTCCCTTACAATGGCTGGAGTAAGACTAGTAGCTTAAAGGCAAGTCAAACTCTAGAGACAGACCTAAACTTAAAGTCCAAATCAAGATCCACATCCCAAACGATGTTTGCTTGGATCTGATATTATGACTGTGATCCATTTCTTCCCGCAACCTAGATACTAAATTGTTTTATTTTAGGCAAAGTGAGTGGAAGTGAAGAGGAGGATTCTCTTCCTTCAGAAGTACTGTGTTTCTGTGTGGCTGAGCTGTTAAATTTTCATATGGAATACAAACAGTGTTCTGCTCCAGTCATAGCCTGTATGAGAAAAAACAAAAACACTGGATTCCTTTGCTAGTGTGTGTTCTCTTTGCAGTATTGGATTAAAATGCGGAGACAGATAGTTGTCTGGTTTTCCCACATAAAATTCCCCAGACTGGAACATTTAACAAGAAATACAGTGTAAGAAGCTTCTCCTCCTGTCAGTGGGTTAGGGACACGTTATGATGCTCAGAAAAGAAATGGCTTTTGTCTGCATGGCTGTTTAAGCACACACCCCACTCTTTGACTGACCTTACTTTAAAACGGGTGGTAAAGTCCCATGGGCCCAAGGGTCAACGTTGGCTGGTGAGATAACCAGAATGTTCTCTTTAGCTTCTCACGAACAAATTGTAACTTAACTAAAATGACAGAGAGAGAAAACAGGGAAACAAGTAGTAGCTGATGGGTTTCTGGAACTATCGTATTGAAAAAAATGGGAATTCAGCCCCTGGATTCAGTGTCGAATTTTTCACCCAAAACACCTACGAAAACAACAAAATAAAGTGCAATATATCATACTGCATGTGAGTGAAGAAAGAAAACTTCAATTGCTAGAGGTTTTGTTGCTCTTTCACGCTGAAGGTAACTGTGCATTTTCCACAAATAGCTCTGAAAAATCATGTTACTTGTGGAAAAAAAGGAAGAAACTTCCCTGTTTTTTTCATGAACTCTTGAGGTCTCTAATTTGTGTAATTCTTTATTACACCCAAATATTCACATGGGTAATGAAGTATAGTCTTCTGACTCTTTCATATGCTGATGCAAATTGGGGAGCAAGACTTTTAAAGTCAAAGGTGGCATACCAGTGTAAAGACGATGCAAAGAAATACAGAATCAGTGATATATTATAACAAGGGGAAAAAAAATAAGCATACAAAGCATTGCAAGCAATAGGACCATGAACAAAGAGCATTCCAAGCAGATGTAGGATCATTAGGTTAAACATCACCAGCTACATGGAACCACTTTGACAGTTTAAATCATGTAGGAATTTTTGGCTTCAAAAATTTTAAATTATTTAGGAAAAATACCTCTTAAAAAATTACAGGTATATACTCCTTTATCTCATGGATGTCTGCAGTTAATATCACTTCTGACATTGGCCTCATTTCTAAAGTGCTTCCAGTTCCTATTAACTTCAGTCAAAATTATCATTACTGAACTTGGTAGTGTTGTTGATGATATTCAAACTGAGTTCTATGACAAAGAAAATGCAAGCAAAGACAGTTTTGAATAAAGAAACAAATAAATGGTATATATGTGAGGAAGGACAAGGGAAAGGTTCTGCACAGTACCTACAACACTAACTCACAAAAGGGAGTGACATCCGATAATGTAGCAGTAACATATAAGAAGTGCACCTTCCGTTATGGAAAACCTGTAGCCTTTGTCTGTATGTTTACATAAGAAGTTTGCTGTACTATGGTAATTTCCCACCCTGGGGAAGGAAGAGACTGAAACATTTCATTCCTTAGAAAGATGGCTGTTTTCTTGATTCTCATGATTATGGTGGAAATCTCATTTTAACAGACACATGGTCAGTTCCATCCTGCCACTGGAAAACATGTGAAGTAACATTTTTTCTAAGTGCAGCTGTTTTGTCCAGACCTTATCAATTGGTTGTTTTTTTTTTTTTAAGGATAGGAGCAAAATTTTTCTTATTCTTTGGGAGAAAAAAATAGTGGAAGTTATAAATAGATAAAAATTAAGTAATCATCATGTTGTTAACATTTGACATCACTTCTGACCTGTAGTGCTTTTAATCAGATGGCTATTATTCAGAATACTGGGGAAAAAAAAAATTAAGCTGATTTCTTTAAACATCATTAATTGTACCCTGACTTTTTTCTGCCAGACATTGCCGCTGAATGAATGGGTATTTACAGTGCTGTTTGACAGTACGCTTGACAGAACTCTCACCTCATGCCTCTACTATTATCAAGGGCCAGTTAAATTTAAATCCAACATTTGTATCTGCTTATAGAAGAAGTATTGAAGACACCTTTTAAAAATAAATTGAAATTTTAAATATTATCGTGAAAGAATATAATTTTACTAATGACCAAAGTTATGAGATGTTAAAGATTGCTCACTGAGCTCCGAAATTCAGACATCAGCAGAGAGAAACATAATCATACTCTATCATTTCAGCTGTGTCTACAAAAAAGAACCAAACATTTTTTAAAATTAATAAAAATAGTTTTTGAAACCTTTTCTAATTAAAGCCATTTTATTAAAATTTTTTTGGACAGCAGAATATCATTGAGAAAAAGGGGTTTTTTTGCTTGGTGTCTGCAGTTACTAGAAGCCATAAAACTGAGATGCGCAGAAAGTATAGTGCTCAAACTTACAATGTAGTAAACCATTAGCATAGAACACATTTCAAAAAATTCTTTCCATTTCATATAAAAGAGTGACATCTATTTCCACCTTTCATTCAAGAAATCTTTTTAAGAATAACAATGAATAATGATTGAAACAAACTAAATTTTACTGTGTGGCATCTGCAGAAACTAAAATTTAGATATATTGCAACTACAACATGAAGATAGTTTTCTAGCATTTTTTAAAGGAGTATTTTGTAAGTATGAAGCTGAAATTGTTATCACAGTGTGTTTCCTGTTTGACTTTACGGGAACAGATCGATGGCAACAATGTAATTCCCTGTCATTCCCACGTCTCTAGAATGCCACTCACTGTACCCATGTAGTTTCTTTGCTACTGAGAAGCAAACATTGAAATGTCATGTAAGTTTTACATTGAAAAATCATCAGCGTTGTACGCTGACGCTGAAAGTTACTCTTCTAAGCTTTGTATGAACAGCAGCCTTTTACAATCATTCATCATACCCCCTTCACTGTGGACCTATTGATCAGGCAGATGTATAAGAGAATAAGGAGTTGTGTAAGCCATTTCCAGATACAGGTAAATTGATTCATTAAATGTGTCAAAGAACAAAATATTCAAAGGCATGACAAGGTTCTGCAGTCACTGTTCAGCCGAGACAAGAATGTTATTTATATTATGTATTGTACCAATTCAATTTGCTAAACTGTGTGACACTAAAATATAATGTAAGGAAAAATAAAAAGGCCAGATTTTGACATCCTCACTCAAAATGAATAAGGATTTTTCTGGAAGCAGTGCAACAATCTACAGCACAGAATTAATAGGCATAGAAATGCTAAGCAATATATTAATGCGGAACATGGTAACAAACTGCAAATATTTTACATTTGTAGTCACTGCAGAGTGAAAAAAATTATGAACTTTGATAGTGTTCTGTGTGTATTCTATAATTGAAGAGGGTATAGTTAGAAATAATGATGATAAATTAGAATATATCAGGAAGAAACTGCTGACAATCATATTCATTATCTTATAGGAAATTCCTCAAACTGAGTACTAGCAATTTCAATCTAGATTGGATAACAAAAAGATAACATCAGTAAACTTGCAATTCTGGTACTGGCAGCGAATTAGAGTTAATAACTTAACACACCAAATATTTTCTACTACCCATTCATTAAAGGACATTTTACGGAGGAATAAAGTATCAAAAAAAGTCAAATTACCTTTTCATCATGTCTCTTACTAAATAATTTATTATCTAAATGTATTTATGAAAAAAACCCCACAACTGGGAAACTTCCTGTGCTGCTAAACCAGGTTGAATTCTTTAGCTATGCCTTTCATGTGATTTTTGTCAATATTACTAA
Source organism: Phaethon aethereus (assembly GCF_964289735.1). Taxonomy (NCBI): domain Eukaryota; kingdom Metazoa; phylum Chordata; class Aves; order Phaethontiformes; family Phaethontidae; genus Phaethon; species Phaethon aethereus. Next base: position 66,879,668 of record NC_138578.1, on the reverse strand, counting down.
CACCGTGAGAAAGACTTACAAATGAGACAAGAGAGTGGAAGAAATTACTTTTAGTTACTTTTTACTGGTCCTTACAGTGTGAAACAATTGAAAAACAATCTGAGTTATGAATATGGATCATATTTTCACTTCATAGGAGGTACAGGATGCATTGCAGTAGAATCACTTACTCAAACACAGAACTAATGTTACATGTTGTGAGATCAGCAAACCCATATAGGAAATATCTAGTTAAAAAAAGATAGTAGGACAGTGCAGCTTTTTGGCTTTACAGGCATAACCTGAAAATTCAGTGTAGTAGAACTCTAAACCAATAATATTTACTGCATAAAGAACTTATTCTCCTAAATTATATGGCCAACAGAGGTGGATAATACAGAAGATGCAGGGATATCTGTAGACAAAATAGTCACTGGATCTTTTGCCCTCAAGCTCCCTCCTGCTGCTAGCAGGGTCACTTCAACTTCCCCACAGTGGAGTTACTCCTTTCAAGTACTTCATAGTAGAAGCTGCAGGTGGTCATTTTCTTCTCGCTTCTAATACTTTTCTTGCATTCACAGGAAAATCTAAGCGATATTATGAAAAACATGAAAAGCTTTGAATTTGAATTGATCTAACTTCATCAGCTCTGAGTGTTTTATGAAAACACAGGCTTAAGTTCCATTGGTTCGGATCCCAAAATGCAGGTTTATGGCTCACCGGGACCAAACAGTAGGTGTAGTCATGACTGCAGCTAAAAACTACAGTTCAAGATGTGCAAACCAGTGAAGTGAAAACTGGTCCTTCTGGAGTTTGGATAGAAGATTTGGATAAAAGTAGACACACATGTTAACATCTGTGCTGCTGACTGATGCAGGGGTACTGCCAAGCCGTCTTCAAATTAGCTAGCTGAGATACCAGAAGCAGGCTTGCTGAGGCAACGTGGACTTCAAAACAAGATACCCAGCCCACATGAGAAGCAGAATAAATTAGCCCGCAGTGAGTTCTTTACTGCTTTGGCTAAATTGTTTCTTGTCTCTTTAAGCTGTGTTTCAGTCTGCAGAACAGACATGCCCACAGGCAAAACATAAATGACTCAATATTAAACCTTGAAGGTTAGAGGCAGAAGTACATCTGAGAACATATGGATGGCAGTATTATGGGTAAATGATGATGTCTAACAGTCAACGTGCAGGTTGACATCAGGTGATCCTTTTCTCCAGGCCTGTAGCCTTAGCCTGGAGACCTTGGCCAAATATGTTCAATTCTGTGGTTTATTTTTAAAATGTGATGATTGCTTACCTTTATATCCCATAAATGTTTGAGAAAATTATTGCAACACTTTTTTGTCACATCAAACCCGAAGTCCATCTGCAGCATGTGCCTGGCAAGGGATATATAGGGAAGAGTATAAGAAAAGTTCCCAGAGCTTTCTCCCAGACTTTAGTGAACTACAGACCTAAGAGGGATGCCAAAGAATGTTCCTTCCATAAAATTTTGTGTCACTTTTTGAACCCATGCAAACCTCTTAATATATGTCATGTCCTGCCGTGAAGTTAGTATGAAAAAGTGCCTTTTTTTTTTTTTAGTTTGCCTTAAACTATTGTTTACTGATTTCATTTGATGCCTCCCTAGCTCTTGTAATGGAGGCCACAAGGAGAAGTCCTTCCATATACATTTTTTCCATGCCACTTTGGTTTCTGTACTTCTATTTAAAAATATTCTTCATTGGTCTTTTCTTTTTCCATCTAAAATAGGACATCCAGGCAATCTAAACTGGGCCCAAGTCCACTCATCTGTTCCTTCTCATTGTTCATATTTTCCTTGTCCAGACTTTTTCAATTCTCACACCTACTTTTTTAAAATGTGGGATGAAAACTGTGAATAATATGGAAGATACTGATCAAAGTACTTAATGAAATTACAATGTTTCTTATTCTGGTTTTTGTCATTTTTGTAATTATTACTGATTTTGCATTATGATCAGTATTTTTCATTGTGCTAATTTTTCATAGAACTGCCTATTATAAATCCAATATTTAATTCCTAAAAGGTAACAATCAGTTCTGAGCTTATTACTGTGTACATAAAATTGAGATTTTTTTTCCCTCACTTTACATTTATATATATTCATTATTTTCTATTCCATTTTATGACTCATTCAAAACTGTGTGATTCTCCTGCAATTTTTTTATGACAACTCATTTTATCACCCTGATAACTTGATAGTGTTGATGAATGTTTTTATCTCATTGTTCATTCACTCGTCCAGATGTTGAAGAGCACACACCCGGCACAGATTCCTGTGGGACTTCATTCTCTCCTCTATGAAAACTGCCCTTTTATTTCTACCCTTTATTTTCTACCTTTTAAACAGCTATTTTTCCTTGTGACTACATCCTCTCTCATCCCATGGCAGACTAGTTTCTTTAAGAGCAAAAGCTTTTAAACATCCTCATCAAAAAGTAAGAGACATGGTCAAAGGTGTTTGTGTTTTTTTTTTTAATTAAGGTATATTTATTAACCAAAGGTATGTCTGAAACATTATTTATATTATAATGATGTCAATGTAAGCAATCAGATAACAAGAATGCTCATAAGGCAGTCAGTTGGTCCATTGTAGTATCAAGGAGTAAAAGAAACCATCAATAACAATCAGGATGGTGCAAGGACAACATAAAGCACCTTTAGCAGTCTTAACCATTGAGGAGAGTGGTAAGATACTTAACCAAAGTGACTTCTTTCAGGCAATAAAAAAGTAATGAAAGATTTTTGAGTATGATCATGAAATGAGAGGTGCTTGGAATAAATTAAACAATTTAAAGATGAGAACATCACTGTGATGAACACCACTTGATTTACGTTATCCATTTGTGAGCTCCACAGAAAACAGTGGCAAGGTCTTGGGGACAACCTACAGCCCTCCTATAGCCGGAGACAGTGTATGGTTCTCAGATAACAGCAAAAATTGGGAAAGTCTGAAACAGAGGACAAGTTCAAAATTTTTTAAAATACGAATATTCACAAAAACAATGCAGATTTAATTACACATTGTTACACATTGTTTAGTTATATGTTGTTACATGATTATGTGTAAACTGACCACAGACTAATCATATGTAGCTAGCAAACAAATTAATACACAGGCATCTTATGACTGTCTATCACTCAGTTTCTACTAGAGGAATATTGCAACTTCTTAATCTTCCATTATTCTCATATAAAAGTTTATAGGATACATAAACCATTCAGCTCTGAGTCCAGATCATACTCATCGCAGTGTGGTGTTGAGATGTAAGGACTGACTTCAGTACATCTACAGCTTCTTCAAATATTGTTGAACAACAAGACAAAAGATGTAAAACTTCAGTTTTATTTTCTCTGACTTTTTTATTTTCTGAGACTTTTTTTCTTTTCTGCTATATGTTACATATTAAAGGGGAAATATATCTGTATAAATAACTCTGTCACAGATTTCTTGTGTGCACTTGACCAAAACTCCTGCAGACTGATTATCAGCCAACACACTCCAATCAAGTTCTTGCAAAATTGAACTTGTGTATATGTATACCTCTAGCACTTATCCAACAGGCAGATGTTCTGGCTCTAAACTGAGAAAGCTGATTTCACCTTTCTAAACTGTGTTACATTTGGCTGTATCTGAATTCACTTTGTGATGAGTGAATTTCAGCTCAGCAAAGTGAGAGCAAAAAGTTTATATTCTTGCTTTGCCTTGCCTTGCCTCTCATACACAGTTTTGAAAAGTCCTATTTCATTATGAAAATTTGGACAGAAATGTATCCTTTGAAAAGAATGTTAAGAATAAATCTTACATTATCAAGGGCAGCTGTCTCTTGTTTGTCTGTGAAAGTAATCTTCCTTCATATCCTGATATCTCAGACATAAGGAAATGATTCACCTTTGACACAAGGGAAAAATGTGTTTAGTTCTAAGGCTGCATTTTTGTAATACTGGGATATAAGATTGAATTATATACACTGGTATTCACATAGCCATATGGGTCAAATAATAAAAGTAATTCTGTAGATTAACATAACAAATATTTATATATCTCATTGCTTTTGAAAGTGTAAGTTTCACAAGCACATATTCTGTTTTATTTCAAATCCATGCAGTCCTCTTCCCATCTCTCCAAGGAGCTAAAATAAAACAATCACCAAACATTCTAATAATAAAACTTGTCAGAAAAGTGAACTGATATGTATTTTCTGGAAAACAATACTGTTTAAAGACTAAATCAAAGTTCTCTGTCAGTTCAAAGAACGTGTGCTGTCTTTGATACTATCCACTCCCATAATCATACTTCTAAGACAGTGAATTGAATTGGATATCTAGGAAGTCATTACACTTTTACGTTATATAAGAAACCTAAAAAATGATTGAAATATCTTATTAAATTTGTCTGTACAATGGTTCAGTTTTCCAAATTCTTGCTATCAATTAATTTAGAGAGACAGATTTAGATATGAATTTAATGACACTTCAGGAAGCATCCAACATAGATGTGAAAAAAGCCCATAAATAATGTCTTTAAGGAAAATATTAAAAAATACTTTTAGGGATTGACTAGCAATAAAGAAAATTATCTTAAGCACTTGGAGTAAAAAGTGTTGTAAACTGATTGTGCATTCCAAATCAATCAGAATGCTTAATAATTTAAAGGTTGCTAACTAACTCTAAACATTAGAGTTGACTGAATGAATGCTTTTTTTAGTCATCTTCCATTCCCTGCAAAGAATGTCTCAGGACTACAATGTCAACTTTAGCAAAATAATCCTCCATGAGGTTACATGAAATATTTGGTTAGAGAAAAAATACATTTAACTGAATGTTAATGATATTTTACTGACATGTCATAAGCATTAGCCATAAGTCACCAACTAGAGCAGAGCAAAACACAAAAACAAGATGGTCAGAAAAATATTAACCCCAGGGACATTTTCATGAGGAGTTTTAATTCACAATGGTATATAGCCAGTCATGGTACAGTAAAAAGCTCCTGGTAGCTGGGGATTTGCAGCCTTATTCTAGCTACCATCAAGATTGTAGATTTTTTCTCTTGCAAAGAGGAGGAAGAAAGTAAGCATTTCTTCAGCTTTTAAATATAGGGTGGTTATGTATTTTCTTAGCTGATGGTCCTGAAACATTCACCTGTAAAGAAGGATATTTCCACTCCTCCTTTTTTGCCCCCCATTTCCATTAAAACTCTTAGGACTTCTAGATTCAAAGTGGAATTTTGTTTATGTTGCTTCGTATATCTAGATCTAGATTTTGAAAATTGTGATGTTGTCTTTTCTGAAAGAATTAGAGTTTGGAAAATGGTATTCTTTCCCCTTTCTTCAGTTATGTAAATGGTAGATTTGCATGAAAAGATACTCAGTACCTTTGGCTTTAATTATTATTGTCCTGATTAGCCACACTCCATCAGTGATTATACTGTTATCAGTTGTTTTCACATAGATACAATTCAGTATTTTACCGCTGATGGCGATGGCAATAGCAGGTGAGGGGAGGGAGGAGAGGAAAAAAAGGAGGAGAGGGGAGAGTAGGGAACAAGAGGGAAAGGACCTCATTAGGGAATAAACAGAATAAAGAATATGTTGGCTCCTAAAGCAATGTGAAAACTACTCCTACCTAATCACTGTTATTTAATTCAGCTGATGATCTTTTCACTAATCATGAAGTATTTTTGTAGAATTTGCTGTTTTAAAAGCTTCATGTAGCCATGTCATCATTCCTGATGATAATCTAATCATATATCTGAACATATGAAAAATATTGCCCTTAATGAGAACACTGCCAAACCTTATATTTATTTTCATTAAGTACTTTTGGAATACAATATTCAGCATAGGGACAGGGCAGGGCTCCTTTGTTTTCTTTTTCCTAAAATTATATTTTATTTTGAGAAAGTCATTAATCTGGAGGAATTATTTAAAAAATAGACAAGGACAATAACAGTTATTGAATGTAGTTCTGATAAAGCTTAGAGAATGGGACTGAAAAAGTTTGATTTAGCTTTCTGTTGTTGCCATAATGCAGAGTAGTCTGTAAAAAAAGATTTCTTTTCCATGCCAAGTAAGTCTCTCCATACTAAACTACTATTTAGTTTTTGGTAGATTTTTTCCCTCCAGTCACACTATTATTTGAATGACTTCACCCTCTCCATGGACGATTAGAGACTGGAACAAATTAGGATCCAGCTTCATACCATTTCTTGTCAGAACATTCATCTGTCCATCTTTCAGGCAGAGAGCTCACCCAGTTCAAAACTATTCAATTATATAAGCACATGTAAGATACTGAGTCTTCTCTAGCATGGCAATAACTAGTGATCACACTGCTCCCTTTTGATGTCCATGTGGAGGGTCTTCCGGAGTCATTCAGTAAGCAAGGCTTCCCAAAGGGCATTGAACTTCAACTTTGTGTACACTAATTTATTGCAGCATCAATTTATCTCAAAGTTTCCACTTTCCAAACAATAGCACGAGTTTCTTTGTTATCTTTATGCCTCCACTTCCTAAGATCTTGACCTTTAGGAGAGCAGGGATGCTACAGCTCCTTGCTGTCCAGCCACCAGATCCTTCTGTCCTTCAGAGAAGTCCTCATTTACCAGTAGCTCACATGCCAATTCATATCAATATGCCCAACCTCATTATGCATTCCCTGTGCTTCTCAGCATCATCAGCCTAGATGTCCCCTGCCACTAGCAAGGAAAGAGAGAAAAAGAAAGAAAAGGCAACATATGAATACTATGAGGCCAGATTTTTTTAATGAAAGGAAGTGTTAGTCACAAAAAGCATAATTAAAGTGAGGCTCATTGCTAAGGGATGGTATGGATACCAGAAGAAAGAAAAGGATACAAAAGCAATTACAGAAATCCATGGAGGAATGGCCTATTGAGGGACTATCTAGTAAACACAATGGTGCTAGTTCACTAACTCCCTTAGCCAGAAACTGCCAGAACCTAGACTTGGAAGAAACACTGCATATTTCCACTGTATCACAGTATTTGCCCTGTTCTTAAGCTGTTTCCCCAAGTATCCCCCCCCCCCACCCCCCACCAGAGGCAGGATATCATGTAGACAGATATCAGAAATTCTCTTCTGTGGCCACTGACACCTCAAATAACAGAAATAAAAACATATTCTTGCTAACTATTCATTGCAGGACTATTGAATGGAGAATAATCTGTTGTCACCTTGATTACCTTCATGACAGCAATGCGATGGTGTTAGGAATATATCGAAGCACAAAAAGCCCCTTAGGGTGCATAATACAGGAGAATATGCTGTAGCTCTATCATCATTTGATCTGAAGACTGAGGAAAACTATCTGCTTCAAATGCCAAAAAAGTCTCAGAATTATATTGCATTTTGTCAGGCTTGTATGGAAATGTTGAGGAATGTCTCCGTAACCTACAGATGAAAGGATCCTAAAATCTTTTCCAGCTATTAGAATTACTTTTTGGATATAAGGTAAGGATTTCTCAGCTACAGCTTTGGATTCCTTATGCATGACAAAAATGGGGATGCTAGAGAAACATTTTCAGAGTTTAGTATTCCATTCGCAAGCTTGTTTATTAGAAATTAAAAAAAAACCCGCAAACTAATCTAATACAGAATGCACTGAAATGTATGTAGCTACTGTCAAAGGAGAAAGATATAAAGAATTTCAATCCAATATTACATTATATCTTCTAAATATCTGACTTCATCTTTTGAATTTAGCAAACAAAATTATTTTTATCTGGTTCAGCCACTTCCTCTGCAAAAGTGTGGCTTTTCAAGAAATCATAAATATTATAGAAGGGTTGAAACTTGTCAAAAAGTTGAGTATGGAATGTTTGAGGAATATTGTGTCATAAAAGATTTAAGGAGGTATGTGTGTATGCTTTAGCAGCTTAATGTTAGAAGTGTTCTCTCAATACCTTGAAACTTGTGATATTATTTATATTCTCTGCTGTCAGAAATGCAGCAGTGGAATATATATAATAAATACACATATATACATAAGTTCCTTGTATAAATAAACTTGATGAGATTGCAGAAACCTGCTAAATATATATTCTGTTGAGGCTAAACTTTTAATTAAAGTTATTTTCCTTCTATCTGAAAATATTTTAACATATCTTTCTACTGCATGTTTATTGTTAGAAACAGAAATGTATTAGATATTTAAACTGACAATGCTATGGTTTTAAATCCTCAATTGACATTACAATAACTGAGTTGTGAAACCGAGGTCAAAAGATGGTCATCCTAAGGCAATGAATTCTATATAGTTAGTAGAACATTTTTGAGCTTTTATCAGATTTCTCCTTTCACAGGCATTAACTTGCAAGTTTCACAACAAGACTTATGTATTCAATGGCTCTGTTGACAGCCTGGGTATAGAAGCAAAAGCAAGTGAGAAGGATGTGTGTATTCCTACACACATCGAATTGATTAGGGTCGGGCTCAGTGACCTGAGCACACAGGCAGACGTGCCTCCTTGAATTCTGGAGAAAGGTGAGCAGACTGGAGCAGGGACAAGCCACCAGCACTATCTCTTTGGAGTCCTGATGCAGATGGCCATGACACTGCTCAATATTTCCAGGTTGCACACCTGGAAATGAACAAGTGCTAGAATGAAAACAGGTCCTGGCTTACTACCTTAGTAGCCACCATTTTATCACTGAACAAAGGCTTTTACCCCTTCAAGTCCAACCCCAGAGTGGCTGAGTGGGTTACATAGGTATAAAGACAATATGGATGTGTTAACACAGTCTAAAAGTCAGCTTAGTAATTCTTCTGTTTGAATGCTTTATTGACATCCTCATTCAGAAATCAATGAATATTTGGGTTGATGGAGACTGCCTATTCCAGCCAAGGTGTACTTCTCAGAAGACTTTTGAGGAACCTGCTTCAAAGGCCAACTTGACACAAACTCTGTTATGCAGTGGTGGTTACAGTCTGGGTGCCAGACAGGCGGTCTGTGAGATAAATACAGGGCTTCCCATCTCCTCTGCCATGGGCAGATCCCCATAATATACCTCTCACAGGTAATTTAGACTGTCTGGATGTGGTGTTTTCAAGGAAGGAGAAACATTGAAGTAGAGCCAAGGTTTATGGGAACAGTTCCTTGGCAGTTTAGAAGCAGTGAGAGTTCACAGGATGGTAGCATGGGTAGGGTAAGATACAAACACAACTGTTTTGTTTTCTCTGTGTATCCAAGATATATGACTGTTGTATCTGGAGTCAAGTAGCTCTCTGCAAGCGACAGGAGCCGACCATTTCACTTTACCTTCACATGCTATAGCTCCAAACCAGGATGAGAGTAAGCAAAAATGTGTGGCCATTCCATACAGAAGAATTTTTTTATTATTATTTTGCTATATAGCAACAGCATATTATGTTTTGTAAAAGAAGGATGTGCTGAGCAGCAATAAGAAAATCTGACTATGTGACCTGGGCTGCTGCACTTTGGTTCAGCCCAGCCATTCTGGGAGGAAGAAAGATTGCTTCTACCTGAGAACAAATAATGGGCGTAGCTGGGAGATGATGAGTTTGAGAATGGGCCAGGCAGATTTACTAAGCAGGAAGAATGAAAGGACACAGTTTAGAGTTCATTGGTAGTAGACTTGCTTGCAATAAAGCCACAGCTAAGCCTCAATGCAGGAAGAGAGAAGGACACATTCTTAGACACCCTGAGCTTTATACCTTCAGAGAGTCACATGTGGCTGTTGGAAAGCCGAACTAGAAAAGGGATTCCCTTCCAAGGGTACTATGGACAAGACATAGGTCTGTTTACAGTGGTTCTTATTTTCATTATTTGAACCAGAAGGTTTGAGTTTCTTGCTGCTTGAGAGGTTTCTGTATTCTGCTTTAATATTTTTTAACACTTTAGCTAATAAAATCCAACTTTAGGAATTGGAAGCCTCTTGAGTCTGTTCATCCTTCTTTGCTAATAGCAGAAAGCTACAGTGACGCTACCTTTTTGAAGCTACGTGAAGACATATTGACAAAACAGTGTTAAGAGTTAAAGGCTGTATTTTAGCTCTTCTGGGAGAGGCAGAGTCTGACTTCTGGCATTTCATATCCACACTTCCTTTCACCGGTCTATGCTGCAAAGACCAGAGTACCTTCAGTATTCTCCCCCAAGACTTACCAGTCCAGTCATCTTAGTGGCAAGCCCACAGGCAATCCTGCAGGTAAGGAGTGATAGGTTGGCACACCTGGTGTCAAGGTCACAGATCAAAGTAGTCTTGTGTAGATGTAGCAGATATGTTTCTCTAGGTGCCTGACTTTTTTTTTTCTTTTCTTGAATTACTTCACTGGTCTTGCATTGCTTTATGCCTCAGTCAACATGCTGCATCAGCATATAACAGGCCACACATCTGACACAAAAGGTAAAATAAAAAACAATTAGCAGCACCAGATTTAGTTGCCACCTTAAATGGACTTCAAGACGACACTGATAAATAAGAAAGTCCTTTGGGAACTGGTACACTAACGCCAGAGGCTGTCTTCCCAGACTGTCTGTAGAGGGTCTATCTCTAGTGAGTGTGCTGTCAAAGCACTTGGAATGAGCTTTGTTACAAAATTAAATTAACAATTTGGAGAAAACATTTTCTTTTGTGAAAGAGACAGAGGGACCCTGCTTTTGACACTTTCTGTCAGACCATTTAAGATCACACTACTTGAAAAGAAAATCTCCTGTCCATTTTATAGGAACATCTTCCCTAGAGCTCGCTTCTGTCAGTATGCGCCCATCAACACCAGGTCAGATGGAAGTGGTCTCTGCCCCTTACCAGAACTGTTAATGCCGTGGTTCACAAGGTTCAGTTCATACTATAGATTCCCAAATCCTCCCCAGCTATAAGAACAAAAGGCTCCTATTATTTGCAATGTAAATTCTCATGCAACACGTAACTTGAATGACATAATGGAAAATTTTCCCTGTGTGGGCTTGATGAGGTCTCTTGGGGTACTTAGAGGAATCAGTGCAACTTTGTTGGTTTTTGTCTCAGTTTCCTTTGCTCACATGCCTTCAAAATGAAAAATCGTCAAGTGTAAGATTTTTGTCATTGGCTCTTGCTAGTCATTGTTCCAATGTATTATAATTTCCTTTGAAATTGGGTTTAGATTACATAAAAAAATGAGTCTTACTTCTAGAGCAAATATATGCCAGAAAGCTTACTAAGCCTGTATGCACAGGCTACAATTTTGGAGTGGACAAGGAGAAGAAAGATAAATAACAAAGGAAAATTTTTTTGCCTATGTGCAGATGTGGGGCTACAGTCCAGATTTCAAGCCAGAAACTGGCTAGTGACTTCTATTCCAAACAAATGCAAATTAAAAGATTCTGAAACTATCACAGTTGTTCATAGGAAAGGAATAATGTGCAGGCACTTATGAAAAAAGTATGAGTATCTTTTTCATGAGCAGTGTTCTCAACTCTGAAGGTTTTATCATTTTTTAGTATTTAATACCTACGATTTAATTAAAAAAAAAAATCCAAGTTTTAAAGTTTGAGTCATGTGATGTCACAAGAATCACAGTTACAAACTAAAAAAAAGTTTATATCACAACTTTAGCTATGATTCAGTTGCTATCATCTAATTAGATCTAAAAGCTTCCAAAATAATCAGAAAATAGAAGTAACATTTGTTATATATGTTAAGAAATATATATGACTTTTACATACCTGGTTTGACTTTTGAATATGTTGCTTTAGAATTGTGAGACAGTCTAAAGAAATAAAAATAGTGATCTTAATCTTCATTAAAAAATATAAAACTTTTTCAAATAAGTAAAGAAATGTTATTAAAATTAATTGTTAAATTAGTTATTAAAACTATTAAAGAAACCAGTAATGCATTAAATGTTTGTTAACTTCCTTGACGAATATAAATAAAAATAATCAAGCACGGTGATTCCAGATTACAGCCTTGTCTTTTTTCTTAACTTTTATAATTATATATGAACAACTGATTCACAGAGACATATGATTGAAGGCCAGATCACATTACTCTTCATTCATTTGAAGTATAAATTTCATACTATAAATTTTGTAATGATACCTTGCCTATTAGCAGACTATCTTAACCTTAAAAAAAAAAAGGTAATTAATTTCGTGAAAGTTAAGCACTCAGAGTGTGGGTTTTTAAACAGGAGACTCATGTATAAGAGAAGGGATAGAGCATATTTGGCGCGGGCCTGAAGCGAGCAGTTTGGGCTGTAACAGTACCACAGACAGACGCTGTCATCATCGTGAGCTCTATTATGTTGTTTTATACAAACAATATCTGAATCCAGTCCGTAGGGCTTCAGTCAGCTTCCCTGACTGAAGGGAAGCTAGCAAGTGGATCAATTGTTTTAGCATGGAGGTAGGTCCTAGCAACATAAATGGTCCTTTTTTGTTGTTGAAACATGGTAACTAAACTATTTCCGTATGTTGATTTACTGCTGCAGATTGTAACACAGCCCTTGATGAGAGATCTCAGACCGCAGGGGGAAGATGGAAAATCGTGACTATTCGTACAAGGAAGAAAAAAATACAACCCACTTCTAATGCTTCTTGAATGTCCTGTGAAGAGTGTTTAGGTAGTATTTATAATCTTGTGTTCAAATTATTACAATATACAACTTATTTCTTGGTATCAAAATACCTGCTAACTCACTTTGCTTCTAACTGATCTTACAAATTCCCATGAAGAATCTTGAATGGCTGTTCTATCGTGCTGCTCTGCAGAGCAGTCTTGTGCATCATTACAAGCTCAGGAATCTTCATCTAGAGGATGTTCTTAATTAATGTTGTCTTGATGGCTTTGTTAAGTAGAGAGACGGTGGACAGGGTTCCCGGACACATTCTTCTGCTACCTTGCCTTGGTTCTGGTTTGTGGGGGAAGACTCCCTCTTGGAATTGTCAATGGTTTTGAGCTGCCAAAGCTATTCTATGGAATATACAAATTCATGCAAAATCGGAGATGGGTTTATGGCATTAACCTGGAACATTCAGTAGACCTGACAAATGGACATGAGGCAGAAATAACTTTGAATCCCTGCTGATTTGCATGAGATTTACGATACCCACTATACCATGTTTGCAAAAAGAACCTGAAATCAAGGCTTTTTCCTTTTTAAATTCTTGCTTGCAAAATCATGTTTAGAAACAGGAAACAGGAAACTGCCACTTGTCTCAGTTTCCACATTCTACAATTAAATGGTCTATTCTGTTTTTGCAGGGCTGGTGTTGGTTAACCAGTATTCAGGTGTTTGAACATCATTCACAATCACTTCTGAAGTAGTATTTTACAATATAGAATAGGTGCACTTATATCTGGGTCCTTCCTAAGGTTCAAGTGACATTAGATGTTACTCATTATGATCTCATTATGAAGTGAAGAACTGAAAAGATTCCCAAAAAGATTTTATTTGTTTAAAATGTAGAAGGAAAGGCTGCATATATATCATTAGGATTTGTCACTTGCATATTATCTCAATGTAAATCAGCAGTAAAAGACTTCTATGACTTATGGTAGTAGACATACAAGTCCTAGTTTGCTCCAGCAGCAGGGAATTTGGATATAGGCTTTTATCCTGATGAAGAAAAAGAATGGAAAGCAATATAGTCTCATCTATACATTTATGTAGTCTCTTTGATACAAAATTTGTTCTCAGAAACCTTAAAAGTTTATTTCAAAATAGTAATTCAATAGCAATTTCATAACAGAATTAAACTTAGTATTATGGCAGAAGTTCAAATTTAAAGAGAGAAGGAAAGAGACAGTTCTGTTATCAAAGAAAGTTGTATGACAATTTCATCTGAGTCACAATTATGCATATCATTATATTATATTACTAATTAGGGATATGATTAATGTCTGGAGGAATTTAAGAGAGACAGAACCTTTTAACATATAAATTGGAGTGGTTGATGTGTCTGAGAGTATTCAAAATTTTGTTAAAAAATACACATGATCAGACCATCAGATGTGCAATTCCACTAGGTCTCTTATTGTTCTCTTCGCATACAAAGCCTGTGGCAATTTGATCTCATGAGTAATTGGAATAGTAACTGTTCTCCATGGAGATAAACATAATCTTTTTGATTAACTATGTTTGTCATAAAGAGATCAACCAATTTAAAAAATTAAGAACTATTTTCCTCAAAACTTTAATCATAAAAGGTTTGTGGGGTCCATGGTGTACTCTCTCATCGAAGCCAGGTGCAAACAAGCTAGTGGTTGGTTACTGCCGGTTTTCACGTGGAATATGGGTACCCCTTAGTGCCATCATCTCCTTCCTCTTACCATCCAGTAATCTTACATTCATGGAAAATCAGATGCAGAAGGAGACACTGAAACAATATTTAAGAATAGCTAAAAACAGAGTAATAAGAATATATTCCTCCTCTGTTTCCCCTACCGTACGCTCCCTCTGTCCTCCAGTATAAAGCCCTATTGTAGATTTTGTGAAGATAAGAATTCAGACTGGCGCAACTCCAACAAACAAATATGTTAAAAACTCTCAGCCACACAGACACAAGTGTCGTTAATGATAACACATTGAAGGTGCTCAAAGATATTCTCCGTATTAAACCTGCCCCTGTGCCTCTCTTTTCTTCATCCCTTAGTCATATCTACAGTCCTACCATATAAAACTTCAAAGTGCAAACTCATTTTTTTATGCACTCAATCTGTTCTTTCAAAGAGCTCAGGCTGTGAGGTTACCGTTTTTCTACCAGTATAGTATCTGTATGTATGTGCAATGTCTCAAGTTTCAGTACAGGCTACCAATGGAGAGTTTGAAGAGAAAAAGCAGGACATAGGACTTCTTAGCTCTCTATCTTTGATTATTCCCAGTGGGGAGGTAGCAAAAATCTAAATCTCTACCCAGAGACTAAAATCTCTAATAAATCAGTCTCTGGGATAGAGAGGAGTTCTGTATCATTCCTGTTGAAGTGTCTGTGCAAGCTAAGGAAAGTGCATTCTAAACCACTGGAAAAAAGGGGCAGAGGATATTACCAAGCAGCATGTACTTAGAAATTCTATAATGGATGGTAGAAAAGAAAGTCCATAGAAGATGGAACATTTTATGATAGCCTACTAAAAACCATTCTCTTGCAATACAGCCTAATATATCTCAATGCCTTGGTTTAGTTTTAAATAGGCTATAAAGGTATAATAATGTCACATTGTGATGGGTTGGCCTTGGCTGGATGCCAGGTGCCACCAAGCTGCTCTATCACTCCCCTCATCAGGACAAGGGGGAAGATGTTAGTATGGAAAAAACAGCCAAGAACATGGGTCACAATAAAGGCAGTTTAATAAAGAAGAAGTAAAGGTCACACGTGGAAACAAAACAAAAAAAAAAACCAAAACAAAAGATTTATTCTCTACTTCTCATCAGTAGGCAATGTTCAGGCACTTCCTGGGAAGCAGGGCGTCAGTACGCATAGCAGTTGCTCTGGAATACAAACCTCAAAAAAACAAATGCCCTCCCCCCTCCTTCTAATTTCTCTTTGTTTTCATTGCTAAGATGATGTCATATGGCATGGAATATCCCTTTGGTCAGTTTGGGTCAGCTGTCCTGGTTATTCCTCTTCCAAAGTTCTTGCCCACCCACAGCCTACTGAGTGAGGGCAATGTTGGAGAGACAGCCTTGATGCTGAGAGAGCCCTGCTCAGCAGTAGCCGAAACACTGGTGTGTTACCATTCCCGCTACCGATAGGAAGCACAGCACTATGAGGGCTGCTGCGGGGAAAATTAACTCCATCTCAGCCAGACCCAATACACACATTTATTTTTTATGGACTTCTTGATTCCAGTGCAAACCAGTAAGATCACATCACCTGAGTATGATGTCACTTTCATATATAAAATTGCTTTTATGCCAGAGACAGTACTGTCCCTGATTCACTTACATATTTATTTTATTTAATAAAACACTTATATTTCATGATGGCCAAGCGAGACAGGGTAGTGTATTGTTCTGACAAGGTATGTAATACTTGATGAATTCACCAAGCATTAGACTTGCTGGGGGTTTTGTTTGTTTGTTTGTTTGTGTAATTCCCTACAAAACTAGGGGTCAATAGGAAGGTAGCTGACTGGAAGAACACAGCACCAGGATAAAATCTGAGGAAAAGAGAGAAAGAGAAAAACATATTTACAAGGAATATATATATGTACTACTATGCAAGACTAAGCAGAGGCTTCATGTAACAAGTTGCAAGCAGTTAACTTGGAGCCATTGACACAGACATATACGATATAAGCACCAAAATCAAAGCTAATGAGCTAATTTACATATGACCATTTGTTTAAGGTTATGATCAATACTTCCCTTCCAGAAAGACCACAACGTTTGCAATAATTAAAGTATATGTTCAACCATGCAAGGTCAGTGGCAAAGTCAGCAGCTTGAGTCACCTCAGTGAATTATGCAAGTGGAAGACTAGGCAATATAAGGGTTGCTGGGGAGATGGTTAACTCACTATGAGCAGGTGAGGACTTGGCAATATGTTGAGATTACTTTTATATAAAGTATGCGACTCCTGGTGAAAGGGAAATGATGTTATAGGAGCTAGGCTTTTGTGCATAGTGCCTGGGCTAGTTATCAGCAGGGCAAAAGAAATCAAATATGAGGGGAGTACAAAACCTTCATCTGGTGCTGCTTCTATTGCCCCTTAAACCAGCCACAGCCATAACCTGGCTGTTCAAGTCTGCCATGAGCAGGGAGGTAAACCAGAAGGAAACAGAGCCTGAGGATTTAGGTGTAATAAAGAGAGCTGGTATAGTAAGACAAACGGAATACTAACATAAAAGGGAGGAACTTGTCCAGCAAAGACAAAGAGGGAGAAAGGAAGGGGTAGGGACATGGCAACATGTATTACCTCTTAAGAGCATGTTGTCTCTTAAGTGCAGAGAAAATCATAGGCGATGGCAAAGGTGAAAGTACTGTATTGCCATAATGGAACCCATCAACTGTATAACACTGGAGGCAGAAGAAGTGAATGAGGAATTTTGCGAGCAACAACAGAAATCATCCAAAAATCTGGGCTTAAAAATAAATGTGAATTTTAATAGTCCATAAATCTGTGAGAAGGAAAACAGGAAAGGTGGTGACTCTCAGTTAACTCATATGCACCAGTAACAACTTTTAAATAAAAGAATTTGAGACATCTATGGAGAGAAAGTGCCTGAAAAGGCAGGAAATGGTTAAAAGCACCTAAACAGAAAATATCTTGGGAGAGAATGAAATGATGGAGTTCATGATCCTTAGGAAGAGAATGAGTAACTATGGCAAAACCAAACCAAAGCATTTACAGAAAGTAAGCTTCAGTAAATTCATAGAACTGGTAAACAAGGAGTCCTAGGAGAGAAAAAAGAAATTAAAGTGAACTGTCAGTTCCATAAAGAAACAATATTAAGGTCATGAGTGCAAAATATACTATTACAGAGGAAAGATTAAAGGTGCAGTAAAAGATGAGCCTGATGAAATCATGGGCTTTTTGTGAATTTCAAACATAAAAATAAAGCGGAAACTAGGTCTGGTTACTAAGGTCAAACATAAAATGTCGAATGAGCACATAACGGAGAGAGTGAGAAGAAGATAACAACACAAAACCAAAAGTCTTTAACTAGGAAGCTAAACTGTAACAAGAAACCCTTCCATAAGAGGAAGGAGTTGGTTGACTACTTATTGTAGTGGGGGGCTATTACAGACTGATCCAGGGAAAGTGAGTTCAATACTTTTTTGCAAGTTACTGCTGAAAATGTCATAGGGCTGTTGTAATTAATACAAGTCACAGAGGGTAAGACCTTCTTCTCTAATAGGGAAGGAACAGGTCAAACTATCTAAATGCTAGATGTTCGCAAAACAGTTAAAACAGCTGGCCTTCTCTGCAGTGCAATTAAAAAGTTGGCTGATGAAATCGCAGTATCATTAGTTGTTATCTCTGAAAAACTAGAAAGAGTGGGGAGACAGGCAAACATACAGTTTGGTGAAACGGGAATGGAAAAAAGAGAAGGAGAAAATAATAGACTAACCAACTTAACATCAGCTTCTGGAAAAATACTGGAAGAGCTATTCAAATTGTTTTTAAAAACCTAGAAAGAAACAGAAAAATGAGTAACAGCTGGCATGTTATCAACAAGAAATAATGCCAAATCAGTTTAATTTCTCTCTCACACAGGATAGCAAGCTACATGGGTAGAGGAGAAACAGCTGATATATAGCTTGACTTCAGCAAGTTTTCAGCACTACTAGTATATCATAGAGCAAAAAAGCAAAGAGCACAGCCTCAATGAAAATATCAGAAGAAAGATACAAAGCTAGCTGTATCACATTCTGAAAGCAGTTATAATGAGTCTTGTGTCAAAACAAAAACATGTAATTAGTGAAATTCTGATGGGGTCTGTCCTGAGTGTTCTCAGTAGTTACGTAGTATAAGTTTATTAAATGTATAGATAGGACGTGGGTGGGAAGACTGCCGGTATAGCTAAGGGTACACTTAGAATTCAAAACAATCAAGAAAAATTGGAGGTTCCATCTGAAAGAAAAACAATAATGACAAGTGCAAGGTATTAATGCAAGTGGGAAACATCAGCTAGGCAGTAATAGTAAATAGCTGTTTGCAACCATCTTGAAATATATAAAGTTTGCTGTATGGAGCAGCAGAGTTGACAGCGTTCTCTGTTCACTATAGGTAGAAAAGGAGTTAATGTAAAGGAGATTTAGACAGATATGAATAGTAAAGCATTGAAATTGAGTTTGTCTGAGAAGTTTCTATCTTCATAACTTCATCAGAAGTATCTTCAATCTCAGCAAATTTCTGTCATCACTGACCTGTATAATTCTGCCTTGGACAAATCAATGGGCTGAGTGATACCTTGGGTTACTTCACTACAATTTCATGATTCTGTGTCTACCCAGAAGCTACTGCAGCCACCTTCAGCAGCTAAGAGGCAAGTGCATACTGCTTTCCTACGTGAGAATCCAGCTGAGACGCAGGAATGCATGACAGGATCACCATATGCTCCGCTCTCTCACAGTAGTATTGACAACAGTTCCTTTCTGCCAGCTCTAAAGTATACTTCATTCCTCCTGTGTAAACCGTATGCAGTGGGATAGTGCTGATAAGGAGACACCCTGCAGCTAGTGCCAGTAGGTTTCAGCAGATGATGCCTGCGGTACTTGCTTATCATTCGGCTTTACATTTGGGATTCTGTAATGTATCCGCAAGCACGAAGCACAGCTAAGTTCACATAGATACGAGGGTCCGTACCAAAATTGAAGACAGAAGAATGTAGTAATGAAAGCAAGAGCAAAACTGCAGCACCTGCAGAGCTTTCTCAGTCAACCCAGGTATAGATAGAATGTTCTCATAGGCACAACATGCATTTTCCTTGGCATCTCTATAATCTTAAAAACATCTTTTAAATATATTAGAACATCCATAGCTTTTAGCATTGGCAGTAATATGAGAAGACAAAAAATATAGGAAAATGTTCACATTTCTTTTATAAAACGGATCTGTATGCCAAATCTAACAGAAAAGACCTACTCATCTATCACAATTAGGAGATACATATTCCTCAAGAAGCATTAAAATAATTAAAAATGTATTTTAAAGACTGATTTTTTGCTAAATCTGTTACAGGCTACCATTTAATGTGAGTACACTTTTAAGATCTAGTAATTAACAAGCCCCAGTATGTCTTTTTCTTGCATCTGTCTGATATCTGAAAATTAATAACAGCCAGTCTTAATTTCCTGTGTGAAGAAAATAAACTTCTTTTTTCAAAGGTATTCTGATTTTGAGCTTTAATCTGTCGAAGAACATCTGAGTTCTTTTAAATGAAGAAAGCTGAACAGCAACATTCAGTCTAGATAGAATCTCTGTACACACGTGTTGTGATAATGGTAACATATCCAGTGGGAATATAAATTCACTGCCCGTGACTTTCTCACAGATATAAAGATCTGGAGAAGGCAGTACATCAAGCATACGAATATATGACATTTTTCCACCTCTGCAGGAACCAGTTCATCTGATAATCTGTTTAAGCAAATTCCAGCACTGTTATTTCCCTTTTTTCTTTAAAACAACAATGTGATAATGCAGAAGCCACGTTCAATGATTCAGAATTATTTAGTTTGCAGGAAGCCCATTTATTTAACCGTATTTTCCCATACTTTTCAGCACCATGTCCTGTCATCTGGAAATAATAGAAACCACAGTGGTAAATTCTGAAAGCTAAGAAAAAACATGCAAGTGCAGTTCACGTGGTATTTACTGGTATGCTAATGTTAGCCCAGCCTAACCAAAATTAGAGTTTCTCGGTAAATCTGGATTAGCTTTCTAGTGAAAAGGATACTGAAGTGACAATCAAAAACAAATGTGTTGTAGTTCTGTATTTATTTATATGACAGCATGAACATAAGCTGGATATATGGATCCTGAATCAAAAATACAGGGTAAGTGAGCATTTCCTTTTTGCTGCAAAGATTTATAATATTGACTCTGTGAGTGCAAAGTGGGAATAAGAAAGAGAAAAGGGATCATCATATTTCACGTGTGACTAAGTTTTCTTTACTCTTTCTCTTGCTCTTAAAAAGTGTTGCTCAGACAACGTTTTTTTAAATATATGTAATTCCTACACTTCTATTGTAAATTTGTTTTTTCTGTATTCCGAAAGGGAAATTGTCCATAAAGTACTTGGATCTGTCACTTCACTAGTCTCCTCAAAACATTGTTCAGTCAGAATACCAGCCTAAAATTAAGCAAGACTTTCTAGTAAGACCCATAACAAAGCTCACATGTTGGATTCTATAGCTCAGTTAGAAGCAGTAAATATATTTTTAGTTTTTGACCACAGGAATGTGTTTCAGATTGATTTAATGTTCTCTAAAGGCAGTTTTCTTTCTTCAAATTAGAGAACAGTCGATTAAAGTGAAAAAAAATCTCTTCACAAAAGAGGGGGCAAAGAAAAGAGGAGGAAAAGCTTTGCAAACTTAGTGTGCTTCCACTGTGCTCATTACGGCTTCTGATTCCTAGGAAACGGTGTGAATTAGAAAGTCTTTAAACACTGGACCAGTTCTGATGCCCTCTAGTTAATTGAAAGTTAAGTGGGTCCTTGCATCCCCCAGTGCATGTCTCTATAAACATTTATATGTATAAATTGACACACGCAAATATGTGTAGATTTTGGTCTATTTATTTGAGTATAGAGACAGATAGACAGACAGACAGCCATATTATGTAGATACCAGTGTCAGATGCTCTGATAGCTCTGTTTTGAATAGAATATGAAAAAAATGGAGGATGGACATCTCAGAGGTGTCATAAAGTGTCTTCCCTACATTATATAAATCTTAATGACCAATTTGGTCACAGATGTAAATCATTAATATGCACTGGATATTAATTAGATTAAATCAGTCACAAAGTCGCTGCATCACAAACTTGATCATTATTTTGCTTTGAAGTAAAAGAACTTTGGGTTCCTTATCAAATTTCTTACCATATCACTGCAAGATCTGTAATAAATAATGATAAAGAAAGAAAAAGAATAACAGGAAAAAATTCCTGGGATTACTTGGCTTTATAAGGTGTACTTAGTTCTTTCACACCTTCTTTTACTGTTTTCCTAATTGTTATAGACACCTGCAAATGTGATGTTAGTAGCAGAGTGGTCAGTGGAACTGATACTTGTGTTGCTGGTCTCATAGAGGAGTGTGCAGCTACTCTGATCAAACCCCAATTGAAGGGGTTTTTTAGAGTCAAAGTTGAAGGGAATTTGAAATTAAACTTTCTCTCCATTTCTATGCCTGGTATCCTTAGATTGTTACAATTGAATACTGAAACTTCTTATACTGTTGAATTTTAAGCAGATGAATAATCTACTTGAGGAGACTACTCAGAAGTTTAAAGTGATTTTCTAGATTTAAGTCCTACCCAGAACAATATGGATAAATTGATAATGCTGAGAGGATAAAAAGAGGCATTTTCCCTCAGGACTGTAAGTACAGCATCTTAATCAATAAACACTCAAAAGCTGAAAAGTTAATAAAACTAAGGAATAAAACATTTTATTTTCTTCTGTATTACTGCTTGAATAATAATCTCCACTAAAGAAGTTTATGGCCCATAAATACATTTATGCTGATCAGAACACCTAGCATGAAGGACAAGTTGATATATATTTTTATATAATTCAAGAAACTGAACTTAAATGAAGTGAGATAGGAAAACCAGAACAGACTGGAAGATATTTCCAAACATATTATATCATGGAACTGGAAGACACTGTCAAATTAGAAACATGTAGTAATTCCTTTTAAAGTTGTATTTATTTTACTCACATAACCTATGAAAATGAGACATATGAAAACATTAGGGAAATGTCTGATATGAATTAATTTGGGGTTTAGAAAAGAATTTTCTCAAATATTAACATTTATTATATTTTTCTAGCAAGAAAAAATAATTTATCAAAATTATTAATGATCACTCCATCCATTTCACTGGACGGAGTCCATCCACATTTCACTTTTTTGCTTTCTTCATGAATAATGAGAAACTGAACTGTTCCCTAAAATCCATAAAATATTTGATACCCAATTCAAATATGTAAGATGACAAAGGAAATACTTATATTAGATGCAGAATTGCAAACTACTCTACAGTTCCTTTGGCACTGTGTTTGGAGGCATACTTGGTTTTAAAAGCATAGTCTAAAAAGAAGTCTAGGGAACGAAGTCTACTGAAACCAGAGACATCTGATAAAATATATTTATTTATCATCAGTTATTTTTAAGCATCTTGATACAAAATGAGAATTTGACTGCAGATATTTCACTAAAAATGGGAGGAAAATACATTTTCCAAACAAATAGCAACTTATGCTATATAAAGAACGTCATATGATAGTTTGAAAAAATCTGGTTTGGAAGGGAAAGAAAAGGCCCTAGTTTGCATGTGCCAGATTTTTAGATTACATTTATATCTTTGTTTCCTGTTCAGCAACAGGAACTTAGTTAAAGAATTCCTTTTAATCCTGACAGTCATAGTGTGTCAACAGAGACAACCAGTCTCTGAGATACTGGGATCATAAGATTATGTTCAGCTTCAGAACTAATTATCAGGACTTTGAGCTGGAGGTACAGAAGCAGGCACTATGTTGTGCTCGTTGGTTCATGTGCTTACAAGATCAGCAGTTATATTCCTGGGCAGCTCTCTGTAGCTACAATTCCCTGGGTTTTTTTTTCTGAAGGACAGCCCTAGTGACTCTAAACAGCCAAAAAATCTGAAAAGACTCTTCTGTATGCAGAATGTGAAAACATAGGCAAGTTCAGTAGCTTACAATAAAATTGGAAAACAAATATTCCCAATAGACTCTGAAGTCAGAATGCCACATGCAAGACCTTCATCATATACAGACTAAAAGTAAATTTTGTACAGAATTTTCCTTATATGTGCATTAGTATGCCTGGAAAATATCTCAGTCCTGATGCACAAAGCTGTAGTGTTAGACAACCTTCTGGTCAACTTCTGATCAAATATTAGGAAACAGCAAAGATTCTGGCAAAGAGTAAGTACAGAACGGATGAATAAAGAGCTGATGAATTAATTTTATCCATTCTAAACAATCTCCATCTGCTAGCACATGTGATAATGTTATTGAAGACAATAGATAAAATGGTGACAGCCTGGTGTGTATAAATTCTATCCACAGTCCTGAAGAAATCCTCCTTCAGTACAGTGTGTCCTACAGTGAGTATCATTGTCACTTCTCATTGAAATCAGTAGCTTTGATGGCTGAGGGTAAGCAGATTGCAGGAAACCAGATGTTCCTGGTTTTTACTGATACCGTGTTCTCAAGCAAGTGAAGACATGAGCATATGATTATCTACATTCCAGATAAAATAGCAGTTCCCTGCTATATGCATACTGTAATCTTAAATCCCTCCTCAACATCAGTTCCAGAATACTTGTCTGAGTGTAGATCCTCCCACAGATCTTCTATGACCACTTTTTCTGGATTGTCCATGATGAGATTGAACTGCATGTGGAAAGGCAAGCTGCTTTCCTCCAGGACTATCATATCTTTCTTCCATAGGCAGGAAAGGAAGAGACGTCCTTCAAACTGCGACCTTTGTATTTGAGAGGTTTCATAAATGACAAAGTGAAGCTGAAGATTACAGCCAGGTGTAAAGTAGGATACTGACTGCTTTTAGTGATGGAATGAAATCTGTCTGTACATCACGCCTGTGTCTGTACTAACATGCTGAGACTTAAACCAAATGTCCATAGCTGGTCAAGCTGCTTACTGACCAGCTCAAACTCTGCCGGTAGAATGGATCAAGTCATCTGTTTCTCAGGGCTAAGAAACTCCAATACACGTGTAGTAGCTCACAGTCTAGATCTAGTCTAGTCCATGAAGCGAGAAGCTTGTGTGTGCCTTGAGTACAGCCACCCAAAGGCCATAGAGATAGCCAAACTATTCTTTCCAATCAATCAGTGAATAGCTGTTTGGAAATAATGTTTTGGCTCGGAGGCAATAATAGACTATGAGGAAATGCAAGACCAAAGACTAGAGAGTTGGTTGCTCTTCTCAGGTTGAGTTTTGTGGAAGAGAGAGGGTTTCTGTAAAAAAAAAAGCACTGAGATTGGCATGGTCGTGAGATATGTTTGTGTGTCTAGGAGTTAGAAAAAAATTGCTTAGAAAATAAATAAGCTGTCTGTGGCTGGTGGCTGGCCATAGTGTCATGACATTAATAGGAAAATCTCAGGGTTTTTTTGACAAAAGAGCATATTACAGTGTACTTAACATTATCTGATCATTAAACTTTCTTAAGGGAAACATCAGCAGTAGATTCAGGAATACCTTATGTCACTGGGCAGTGATTTTCGACGATCTTTGATCTGTGAACCCAAAAACATTTGGGAAGATGGAGGCCGTTATTAGAAAGATAAGATTTATGGCATATAATTATGGGAAATATTCTCTGCAATTAGGATTTCTTATGGCTTTTAGTAGATGGAGTGTAGAAATTTGATCTATCACCATTCATACACATTCCCAGTGAATGAAAAACGGTGCATAAAGTATCCTTGTAACAATGCATATTTGCTTTGCATGTCCGTAAGTCTGTGAGGAAACCAAGCTGAAATAACTGGATTCCAAATACTGTTATATTAACAAGATGGAAATATGGAAGTGCCAACTCCTGATGTAGCTAGCAGCCCCACCAGTGTTTAGATGACTGTGGTATTCGCAGAGGCCCCTACATTGTCATTTGCAAACTGATGAATCTACAAATCTCCAGTACTGTTCTCAAGGGGCAGTAGCTGCATTTTGCAGAGTTGCATATTTTCTCTGTCCCCCAATTTTTTACAATTTTGCTCTTGAACTGTATACATCATGAAACCATGCCTGACATTCAACTATACAGTCGGTGAGTGTTTTCCACCCTAAACTTTCTGGTAAAAGCATAGTGTTTCTCCTGCAGAGGCATCGTGACACTGTTGCAGCTCTCTGATAGATTTAGTCAAAAGTAATTATCTCATACTTGTTTTAGGGTCACATCAGTCTCAATCACCAACACTTATTATTTAAACCAGATTTTTACCATTTTTGCCTGCACGATCATTAAACTGTCATGGACATTGTTACTTTCTGCAGTCGAATTCTATAAAGTAATAGTTTCATTTTTCTTCATACTATCTGTAAAAATGACAAAGTTATGCAGGCATTAGTAGCTTGGGACAGGTTGTGTTGCAGGATTCCTACAATGTCTGAAAGTATTCTGCTTGCTTGGTTACCGGAGTCATTTAGAAGTGCAGCTGCTTACAGGATTTAGACCCTAACAGAATTTGCCTGCATTTTATATCATCAGTAATTTCATTAGCTATCATTGTTCAAACCTCTCATTATAAATGGCCAAGTCTTTCACTCAGCTGCCAATAATCCGGTATTCCCCCAGCAAAGACATTTAAAACTTTTCACTGGGTATTCAAGCGTTACATGACATAGTTTTATAACTTCTAGCCCTACACTTCTGTGTTTGATTCTTTCTTTGATATCTTCCTAGAATAGAATTCTCACCTTCTCTATCTGTGATGTATACAACACTTATAAGGTAAGGAAACCACATGAACACATTTGAATTTCAAATTACCATACTTATGATATAGATCTATATGCATAAATAATAGCTGCTCTGCATGATTTGCAAGATTGCAAATATGGTAATTTGGAATAGAAAATTTAGAGGTACCAAAGACAAAATTTTTCCAGATGGCCTAAGATTTCAGAAAAAATGTTTTCAGCAATATATACAGAATAATTTTTAGAAAAAAATCTTAATTTTCTGTTCCCGCAATTGCACAGCTAATGTCATCTTCATAGCTGGATAAAAGTCTTCATCCTGTGTGTCATTTATTTACTTATTTATTACTTTCTTCAAACAGCAGAAATGTTGACTTAGGGTTACAAATACCAGAGAAAACCAGGGAAAAGTACAGAGCATATTTGTTTTATATATGTTTTCCAGATGAAATATTAGGAAGAGCTTCTGTATTTGTACTGCCAGAATGAAAATGACAAAATCAACTATGGGCCTTCTTATTAACTAAGAATTTCTACATTGCCTACCAGGGAAAGACAATTTTCTGAGGTGTTGAATCCAGGCCCCTCCTACTGTGACTGGATATGCTCAATATTCTCATTCAGGAACCGATCAACTTCCTGTTTAATACTTACTAGATGTTTCGTTTTCAGTTGGTGGTAGAAACATGTTAATTTCTAACATACACTTATTTGTGGACTTTCTTCTTACCTTCCTTAAATAAGGGTTTTACAAGACCATTTCTTTCCAGTTACAGGAAACCATAATGACCATGATTTTTCATGAATGAATTCTACATAGAGAATTTCGTAGATAAACATAATCTTGGTTAGTCTGCTTTGTTACAATAAATACAAATATACTATATCCCAAATGGCTCAGGATTCAGTTAAAAAAATAATTTAATACTCTACACTTGTTTTGAATATTTTTCTCCAATGACCCTTTTTTGATACTAAAAAACAATGTGAACTTTTTTCCTTTTTTTCCTACCCAGGAGACATAACTGCTTGTCTCCTATTATTCTGGAAAAATAAGTATTTCTCCAGAATAATAGGAGAAAAGAGCTCATGAAAATCTCTAATGCATTGCAATGTGGGATTTTAAAACTTTTTTTTACAATGACTCTGTGATCTATTGAGTTACCTTTGCATTCTCCTATCTGCAAACATTTTAGAGAAAGCTAATTTAGAAAAGATTTCCAAATTTTTAAAGGGACTAGATGTGTGTAAAATTGTCAGAGCACCAGCAATGCTCTTTCATTTGTATTTTTGGTAACTGTATTTTTTACATGCTACAGTCTTCCTTCAGACCAAATTTTATTTCTGATGTGGTTTTTGTTTTGTTTTTTTACTCTCATATTAGTTTCAATATCACAGAAACCATATAAAATGACATGAAAAAAGTATTTTTCTTACCACCACTTTACCTTTACCCAAAACATCCTTGAATGAAAAGAAAGTGTGATTTCCCCTCCCTAGCTTCACATGCAGTTTTCCACTCTGAAGTGGAGTGTTCTGTTGAGCAGAGCTCTGTAATCGTATACCAGCAAGAGAACAGGTAGCATGGAAAACTAGACTTTTTTCCCCCACAGGTTCACAGTACAAAATACAACAGATTTTATAGCTTGCTGGCAAAAGAACTTCTTATAACATTTGGTATAAGAACTGGCCTTCGTAAAACTCCATCAAATAAGATTACTTCTACACAGGCCCAGATCACAGGTTGATATGAAATAAGTGAAGAAACTTGCCAGCAAGAAGTTCATCTGTTTACAGGGACGTCTGCCTAAGGTGTATGCAACCAATTGTAACCGATAATTATCACTGCTATAATTGATCTTTATTACAGATTATCATTGAAATAACATCAATTTATTTCATACTAGGTTTATATGTTTAAAAGATATACAAGTATAAATTTATAAAGAAGAATAGTTTCTTTTTCATTCTTCTTGTGATCACAACAAGGAAAATGGCTTTTAAAAGGGAGTACTAACCAGAAGACAGATGGCGCTGCATATTATATTTTAAATTAATCAGGTTGGTTAGTATGATAATACAATCACTCAGTGTCTCATACTGTCAAGGACAGGATTGTTTTCTGCTTACAACCAATTTAGTTTTCCCAGAGCCAAGAATGGTCACAATTCATGTGCAGGCAACTCAGCCCATCACTCTTTCACGCATTTTTTCTGAACTCTGATCAAGCTTTTATCTGGCAGCAACAAAGAGGTATCATTACAGGGATAATCACAAGAAAAAATGCACAATCAGTCTGGTGAGAATACTGGCAAGTACACATGAATCTGAAACGCGTGTAATACTTTCCTGCCATATTTTTAGTCAAGATGTACAGAAAACTAAAATATAAGGGAAGACTAAAGATCTAAGATGGTTCTCTTTAAGGGAATAGCACTGGCAGAAAATGAAGTAAGAACTGACAATAACACGAATATCTGATGCAGAAAATTTAATGAACACACTACAAAGACTTCATAAGTGCCATGGCCTTGCAAATATAATTCCATTATTTTTCATGTGTAGCA
Organism: Phaethon aethereus; assembly: GCF_964289735.1. Taxonomy (NCBI): domain Eukaryota; kingdom Metazoa; phylum Chordata; class Aves; order Phaethontiformes; family Phaethontidae; genus Phaethon; species Phaethon aethereus. Next base: position 66,850,997 of record NC_138578.1, on the reverse strand, counting down.
ATAAAGATTTTGACAGCTAGACAGAGTCATTGCAAAATATGCTTTCAAGTGTGAGATAATTTATATTATCAAAGCATTGCCTCTGATAGACATTTAAGCGGTACAATAGCAGACACACTATAGTAATATGGTACACACATGGTAATATATTGCATCATTGATAGGATGTAATTGTAGAAAAACAACTTGACAATGAAGATCTTCAAATAAAGGAAGCTTTAAAGCTACTGCAATTACATGTATGTGTTATTAACATGTTCAAAAAATGTCATAATTGCTCTTCACAATTGCCATATGTCCCATTTCCCTATCTGTATAAGAAAAACTATTGATGTGTGTAGTAAAACACTTAAAAACCTATCATTACAGACAGCTGTTAATCTGTTTTTTGCTTTCAATTTAATTTAACTTTAATTTAATTTAACTTTAATTCAGGGAAAAAAATTCACAGATTGTAGATTTCCTAGGGAAAGATGTGTTTCCATTTTAACTAACAGAAGTAGCATAAATACATAATATACTTAATTCACCAATAATATCAGTGTAGTTTTTAAGAAGAGCATGGGTCTATTTATTTTGTTTTTTATTTATCCTGGGACCTAGCAGAAGGGGGTCATGTAATTGGGAATCATTTAGTAGAAGGAATATGAAAGGCTCACTGAAGTTCAATGAAATGAGAAAACTCAAGATTCAGTGAAAAAGAAGAGAGGCACATAGCGGAGTAGAGCCTCAGGGGAGTAGAGGGTCAAAGCAGAAGTCCAAGGTCCTAATGAGCGGCTACCCTCCTTCTTCCAACTTGGAACAGAGAGAGTGTCTGGACTCCCTGGGGTTTTGCCTGCACCAAGAAAAAAAGGTCCTAACATTGTGACCAGGGCATGAGAAGCCCCAAAATATAGGACACATATTTTTTTTAAGTTGCTTATTTTTTTGTTGATTTTGGAAGAAGAAAGTTTGCTTGGGCTAGCAAATTAAAATAATCTAGCCAGGATAATCACCGCAATAGGACTGCGGACCACTGCAAGAACCCAAATATCATCTGATTTCCGCTTTTGGTCCATGTTCAGCAACAATAGGTTCTGCAATATGTAACATAAAACAACTGTTGAATTCAGTCTTCTCACAGTCCGAGAAGCAAATCCTTCTGAAAGCCTCTGCACAGCTATGCCCAGAGGTAAGCAATGTATCATGGTGAAGCATATGCCCTCACCAGAGACCTAGAGGGGTACCAAGTTCTTTTACAAATTCGGCTACTGAGAGGTACAGATATTTAATGTCAACAGGAAGATTATAACTTTAATATCCTTTTGTAACAGGACGATGTCTTGCTACTGCAACAAGCTGTATATATATGAAAAAATACAGGCATTATCCCACGGAACTATTCCCCTCACACCCATCCACCAGTAACATTATAAACAGTTAAAATAGTAAATATAACATAATTACCATGTTTCTTCAGAAAAGCTACTCACAGACATCCTATGGGAAGAGAGTCTGGCATGCATCTTAGAATAATTTTTTCCATTGCAGAAACGAGACTTGACATGAAACCTTACAATATTCAAATTCAAAGAGGTCAGAATATACAAACCATCAAAACCATCTATCACTAATATTTCATAAACATATTTAATTATTCCTTAGATCTTTAACAGGGGATCACTCAAATTTATAATACCAGATTCTCGTATAACAGTGCCTGAATTTATGTCATGTCTGAAATAGTATGCCAAAGTCCCCAGATTTGAATATTGGGGGTTTTTATCATACAATAACATAGCCTCTCTGAAAAATAACCCTGAAAATCCTGCACTGATATTTGGAACTAAAACATCATATATTGGCGTTTGATACTGAGTGGAGAAAAAGAAAATCCTGGGTTTTGTCTCTGAACTGGCTATATTTAGAAAAATCATCAATATAAATAGAGGTTTGTTTCCAACGGGAAGAATTCTTGTTTATTTGTACAGATGTCATTAACTATTTCAAAACTACAATGCCTTGGTGGACCCTAAGAACTCAAACTATGTAAGAAAGGTACAAAAACGAGACATGCAGAGTGATATTTAGTACCTTTAAAAATATGTTGCTTAGTAGAATGAAAGCTACATGCTCCTGACAAAGTCCTTTTGATGGGATGACAGAATAGTCATCAACATGTGAAAATACTTAAAAAGATATCTCTATTTTCAAACTAAACTTTGAGCACTTACTGAAAGAAAATAACAGAAAAACTCTAATCAGCACATCATAATGGTGTAACTCTTCAAGTTAACTTCTAAGAGGCTGTTCAGCAGGTTTATTTAATAATTAAAATACTTCTAACGATTAAGATGAAGAAAACGAGAAATTTATCATGGTATCAGTAAACTCAGACACAGTACCAGATTGAACAATCCACTCTGGAGTAACAGCTTTTGGGCATTAAATATTTCTTTATTTGTTTGTTTGTTTTAATTTCTATGATTCTGAGCATAGTGAGAGAACTGTCAATATTTGCAATATCTAGGAACTGGCCGTTGGCCTTTCAGAACAATATTTCATTCATTCAGCTGTCATTTGTACTATTATATATCTGCTATTATAAAAGAGTTTCCTTTTGTGGAGGGTTGACTCTGTGTAGCACCGATTAAAAATCCCTATGCTGGTACAGTTAGGACTATAAAGAAGCACCTATCAGTCATTTCTGTGTTTTTTTTCCCAATTGAAAGATGTTCATATCAAATATCAGACTCTAAACAAATTGGCCCAAAATATCCTGCAAATATTGACTCCATCTGCCTTTAAGGTCATAGAATCATAGAATCATAGGATGGTTTGTGTTGGAAGGAACCTTAAAGATCATCTAGTTCTAACCCTCGTGCTGTGGGCAGGGTCACCTTCCACTAGACCAGGTTGCTCAAAGCCCCATCCAGCCTGGTCTTGAATGATTCCAGGGATGGGGCATCTACCACCTCTCTGAGCAACCTGTGCCAGTGTTTCACCACCCTCATTGTGAAAAATTTCTTCCTTATATCTAATCTAACCTAAATTTACCCTCTTTCAGTTTAAATCCATTACCCCTTGCCCTATCGCAACAAGCCCTGCTAAAAAGTACCACTCCAGCTTTCTTGTAGGCCCATTTCAGGTACTGGAAGGCTGCTATAAGGTCTCCCTGGAGCCTTCTCTTCTCCATGCTGAACTATGCCAACTCTCTCAGCCTTTCTTCATAGGAGAGGTGCTCCAGCCTTCTGATCATTTTTGTGGCCCTCCTCTGGACTTGTTCCAACAGGTCCATGTCCTCCTTATGTTGGGGGCTCCAGAGCTGGATGCAGCACTGCAGGTGGGGTCTCACAAGAACAGAGTAGAGGGGCAGAATCACCTCCCTCGACCTGCTGGTCATACTTCTTTTGGTGCAGCCCAGGATATGGTTGGCTTTCTGGGCTGCGAGCACATATTGCTGGGTCATGTTGAGATTCTCATCAACCAACACCCCCCTCCAACTCCTCTTCAGGGCTGCTTCTCCATCCAGCCTGTATCTGTGTTTGAGATTGCCCTGACCCATGTGCAGGACCTTGCCAAGGTTCGCACAGGCCCAGCTCTCAAGCCTGTCAAGGTCCCTCTGGATGGCATCCCTTCTCTCCAGAGTGTCAACTGCACCACACAGCTTGGAGTTATCTGCAGACTTGCTGAGGGTGCACTCAATCCCACTGTCCATGTCACTGACAAAGATGCTAAACAGTGCTCATCCCAGTACCGACCCCTGAGGAATGTCACTTGCCACTTGGACATCAAGCTCTTGACCACAATTCTTTGCGTGTGACCATCCAGTCAATTTCTTATCCACTGAGTAGTCTATCCACCAAATCCATGTTTAGAGATGAGATTGTCGTGTGGAACAGTGTCAAATGCTTTGCACAAGTCCAGGTAGATGACATCAGTTGCTCTTCCCTCATCCACCAATGTGGTAGTTCCATTGTAGAAGGTCACCAAATTTGTCAGGCACAATTTTCCCTTAGTGAAGCCACGTTAGCTGTCACCAGTTTCCAGGAGAATCTACTCCATGATCTTGCCAGGCACTGAGATGAGAAGGACTGGCCTGTAGTTTCCCTGGTCTTCCTTCTTTCTGTTTTTAAAAATGGAGGTTATGTTTCCCCTTTTCCAGTCACTTCACAACTTCTCAAATATGATGGATAGTGGCTTAGCACTTCATCTGCCAGTTCCCTCAGGGAATTTACCTCATCAGGTGCCATGGACTTGTGCACCTTCAGGTTCCTTAGATGGTCTCAAACCTGATCTCCTACAGTGGGCAGTTCTTCACTCTCCCAGACCCTGCCTTTGCATTCTGTGACTTGGGCGGTATGACTTGAGCACATGCTGGTGAAGAATGAGGCAAAAAAGTCATTAAGTACCTCAGCCTTCTTCATATTTAAGGTAACCAGGTTTCCTGTTTCCTTCCGGAGGGGGCCCACATCCGTAGTCTTCCTTTTATCACCGACATATCCACGGAAGCTTTTCTTGTTGCCCTTGGTGTTCCTGGACAGATTTAATTCTATCAGGGCTTTAGCTTTCCTAACCATGGCTGCATGGACAGTTTCTCTATATTCCTCCCAGGATACCTGTCCTTGCTTCCACCCTCTGTAGGCTTCCTTTTTGTGTCTGAGTTTTTCCAGGAGTTCCCTCTTCATCCATGCAGGCCTCCTGATGGTTTTGCCTAACTTCTTTTTTTTGTGGAGATGCATCACTCGTGAGATTAGAGGAGGTGATCCTTGAATATTAACCTTGAATAGCTTTCTTGGGCCCCTCTTACCACCAGGGCTTTATCCCATGGTACTCTACCAAGCAGATCCCTGAAGAGGCCAAAATCTGCTCTCCTGAAGTCCAGGGTAGTGAGTTTGCTGTGTGCCCTCCTCACTGCCCTAAGGATCTTGAACTCCATCATTTCATGGTCACTGCAGCCAAGGCTGCCCTTGAGCTTCACATTCCCAACCAGCCACTCCTTGTTGGTGAGAACCAGGTCCAGGATAGCACCTCTCCTTGTTGGCTCCTCTGTCACTTGGAGAAGGAAGTTATCATCAACGCATTCTAGGAACCTTTTGGACTCCTTATGCCCTGCTCTGTTGTCCCTTTAAAAGGTAGCGGGGTGGTTGAATGAAGTCAATGAGTACTATGGTGCATCTACTAATCATAAGATGTTTGCCCATGGCAGGGAGTTAGAACTGCTCTTATTTGTCTAGAAGGCACATGACTGTATGTGAAGTTGGCCAAAAATTATGTAGCAACACCTCTTCCTGAGCCTCTTCAGTAAAAGAAGGCTTTCTGCTTTTGTTCAATTTATGCTTAATCCTCCTATGTACCCGTAGAGGCTACTTATGAGTTAAAATTACATATAAAAGGGTGCAAGAGACCAATTTAATGGACTGCCTTCGAAAATTTATTCTGGTGGTGAACATTTTCTTTTTAAAATATCTTATTAAAACTCTGCATTTCTTTAGAGGTAGACTCTGATTTTTTAAAAAATATTAACAATAAAAAGCTGTGAGAATTATTGTATGATTTAAATTATGATTTTTTCATTAAAATAAGTGTTTCTATACAGGTGACTAGATTAATCTGTCTCAGGCTTACAAAACTGTCATAGAGCACATATAGTACAAAAGAATTTGCTCATCACAAGGAAAAAAAATTATATTATTTTTACTCAGAATATGGGACTGAATTTTATCGCAAATAACACAATGCCTCCTACTGGCTCCTTGGCCTGTGACAGAGGAAGGCTTTTACCTTGGGTAAAAATCCAGCACATTCGGAATTATTTGTGGTTTGTTTCTACTTCTTTCCAAAAATATGTGTTGTTTTCCCAAATATATGCTCCTTCTCCACACAACAGCAGATAGTTCTTTCCAACATATAATGGATGTAGTATTGTCCCTGACCCTCGGGTGTTCCAGCTGGATGCACTTGACAAGCTCTGGGAGTAGAATGTATTTGCATGACCTTAGAACTTGATATGTCGAGTGTCTTAACTTCCCATGATGCCAACAATCATGTTTTGATGGATAGGACTAAAGAAACATAATTCTGTAGTTATGAAACCCCCTTGTGCTAATAGTTGGGTTAAATCTCCTTGAAGATGGTAAGCATAGTAACTGCTTCTTAGAATAAATGTAAAGAGATACTGAAGTCTTTAATGGAAACAAATAGCTGAAACAATATGAGCCATGACCAAAATATGGCTACAAGGGAAGACTGCCGTGGAAGCTGTCATCTGTCAAATGGCCAATACATGGGAAAGATGGTTTGGTGGAAAGAAATATAAATTTGTCCAAGGACACTATAACAGGAGCATCCTTGAAGTTATTGTGATTCTCAGGAAAAAACTATGGCAGCTTTGTAGGTTAAGCCCTAACTTTAAAGAAAAACTGAAATGTTAAAAAAAGAGCGTGGAATGGTGGCCACATAAAAGTTTCCTGCTTTTTGTTCCTGAAAAAAAAAATACACAAACAGGGTAATCAAATTGATCTAATTCTAACTAAAAGTTTATCTCAAATGGAAGAAATGACTAAACAAGGATAAAATTTGAAAAACAAAGAAGCTAATATAAGTAGAAGATAAATGACGTGATAGTATTTTATACTTTTCACCTAGAAAATTTCTCTACTGATAGCTAAAAATAAATCCAAAAATATTTTTTGCAATACTGTCAGAATAAAATGAAAAATAACATTACAGATTTTCAGATATAAATAACAACAAATTAACTGATCTACTGTGATGCCAGCTAAGCTTAAAAGCTTGCTTCCATAAAAAAAAAAAGAGATCAGAACCGCTAGTAAAGACAGCTCTTTTACTTTAAATTCTCCCCTAAGTTATTTTTCAGTAACCTTCCAAGATTTCTCTGTTTAAATAAGCACTAAGTATAAAAAGATTCACTTGGGTATAAAGTTACTTCACTAACAATTGACTGAGGCTTTTTTATTCTAATTTACCTAAACTGTTAACCTTTAATTATTGAGTTACTATTCTGAATAAAGATTATAGAGGTTGTTTCCTCTGCAATTGTTTTCAAAATTCTTAAAATATGAAACTAGTAAAGTCCATATTCATCCCTCTGTCACACAAGAATAGCTTAGCCAGAATAAGGCACCACTTACCTCAAGGTCAGATTATGTTTTGGGATTCTTTCTACAAGGATGTGGAGGTATATGTCAGCCACGAATAAGTGAAGAAAAAGAAATATTTTTGAAGATTTTTCAGTATTTCAGCTACAGAGAGTGGCGCTGGCCAGATACGGTTCTGTATTTTCTCTCTCTTTGCTAGTAGAATGTCCACCTGCAAAATATTCACCCTGTAATACTGCTGCTTTAACATTTAGCGATCTGATTTTAAATGCAAAAATGCAGGATTTTTTAATTTTTATTTTTATTGTTATTCATTCCAAGAACTGAATAAAATGGAAGCATAAGCTGAGGACCAGGCAATCAGCTTTGCTGAGGAAACTCAGGCATACTTGTTTCATTAAAAAGAGAGACTTGAGTATGTCCCTACTTTTGCCTGTAGTGATAAAACAAAAATGCTACCACTCATTTACTTCAGTTTTGCACTGAATTTGTCCACAATATTTTATCATTGTGTGTATTTTCCTTGAGTGAGGCTTGACTGAGAGGTGGAGGCTCTGATTTCACAATGACTCATAATAATTTTTTCAGTCTTGATTTTTGCAATGGAGTGAACATGTCCAAACACAGAAATGAAGTTAACATTCCGACCCAACATTGATTCAAATACATGCATCGATTCACTAGGCTTTGAAGCATACCCCAGATAATGAGATCCTGTAAAAGACAGACTGATTTTAATAAAAATTTAATCTAAATTAAAAACTAAATATTAAGGATCTTTGAATTAGTATCTCTGAACATATTGCTATTTCTGTTGAACTAACAGCTCATTTAGGACAGGGGTATATTGTAGATGCAGATGTGCTTCTTGCCCTGATCTAGCCTAGACAGAATGGCCAGGAAGAGGTGGGTGCATGTCATCATCGTGACTGATAGAAAGCTGAGATGCACCTAGCTCTCACAAGCTGAGAAGGGCTTCTACATCCTGCTCTTTAGATGCAAACTTAGATTAATGATAGGCAAAATGATATAAAATGGAAGGGTCCATCAGAGTTAAAAAATACAAGTGAGGATGTATTTCACTCTATGACAACATGAAAAATTCTTAAGTTCCTTTACCATAATCATGTAAAAGTTGAACAGGTCTGATCAGACAGTGAATAAAAGAAACAAAGACATTTTTTATTCTAAAGAGAAGCTGAGGCACTCTGTTGAAATGGAGCAAAGGGAACAAATTTGAACTATCCAACTGTACGCTTCCGAGCTGCAGTTTGTGAAGCCTACAGTAATTTAACACATGTCATGGAGCACTTAGAAATGTAATAAAAATCCTGTTTATTACCAGTGCAGCTCTGGGCCAAAGCACTCATGTGAGACTCATCTGATCCTTATAGTTGATGACCTTAGAATCTATCTCCGTCAGGAAGAACAAGAAGATTTATTGTTCTAGGGATTTTTATACCCTGCAATACTTTCACAGGCAGATTTTATATAAATATGATTGTTTACCAAAGCTTAGATTGCTCTATGTGTCTCAAAATAGCCCTCTGCAGATCTAATGTTCTTTTAGAAAAATAAGATTCCACTGCAAGCACAATTTCCCCCTCCTTTTTCCAGATGGTTACCCTCCTCCTGAGGCGCAGAGACAAAGAATGGATAGGGCTGGGTGCCTTCACTCATAGATTTCAGCACAGAAAATTCATCTGCCAGGTAGCACAGCTCTCGTCCTTTGTTCTGAACCTCTTAATTTGTCTTCACAAGAGGAAGATATCTAGCCAGTATAACATGACTGAACACAAGTGAAAAATCAGACGAACAGAACGGCTGGGACCTTAGCATGATGGAGATGTAGGTACACCTACACTGCAGAATTTGCCAGCTCTCCAAACTCCTTCCACTGTAAGAGTTCCTATGTAGAGATGAGGAATTTAACTACATGAAGTTTCTCTCCTTCAGTATTCCATCTTCCTTCAAACTTTTCCATACAGTATACCAGAACAAATACCCCAGCAGTGAAAAAGCTGTTGCATGAGGAACTTGGGAAATAATTTTTGTAACTTCTTTTACACTTTCTCCAAAGTGTTCTCACAGAAAATTTTTGCCCTTTAGGTACGGTTGTAAAGCACGGGGCTCAGGATAATGACAAGTGGTCCTTCTGATGCACCTGATACCACCTGGTCTTTAAAACAGCTTTTCAGTCTGGATCAGACCACTTAGCTGATTAATGCAGCTTAAGGCTGAAGCTAAGGTGAGGTGGTATGCACGTTCTCTGTCCCTTAACCTCTCACTCTTTATGGACATTAATAACTATGAAAAACAAGTTATTGAAGAAGAAGGCAAAAATTATACCTGAAACACATCTTTGAGCTTTCCATCCATTGCAGCACTCCAGTCATATGAGTTGTCCCTCCACATAATTCGACAATGTCACAGTTCTGCCACTGTGGAGTTCTAGTTCCTCATGCTTGTTTCCCATCTGCCTGTGTTTCTGTATGTACACCTGCATGTTTCAGACAGCGACTTCTTCTTGAGTGTAAAACCGAATATAACCTCATGTAGCACTAAAGGCTGTATCTCGGTATCTTTAGGATAGCATCTTTCCTTAAAAATGCTGCTTTGTTTCTTCTTTGGTATTTTTTTCCTTTTAATACCGATTCTGTTCAGAGTGGTGTGCTAGAAGCACTACTGTTCTTGCAAGCAGTACTTGATTTTTTCTACTTTAGCTGCAGCCCCAAGTGACAAAGCCTATTGAAATCAATTGGTGTTATGGCTACACAGGGAAAAAAATAACCCAGACAAACAAACCTATAACTAATTGATTTATTGACCCTGAAATGTTCCCTACTAGTGGGACTGCTGATTTTTAAAATCCAAAAACTTCTTAATTTCTTGCCTCCCTCTCAGCCTAGCTGTAATATAGGATGAGAATCTGAAAGCTTCACTTCATGGCTCTTCACAGAAGTTGCAGTAAGATCAAACTCAGAGCATACCAATTCTGAATCCTGCCATACTACATTCAGGGAAGGTTTCTGGAACCTCTAAGCCACATTTTGCAGTCCCTTGTGTCCCCTCTATTTTGCTTGCCAGCATAGTTTCCCAAGAGAGACATGGGCATGGTGGAAGCAGGGGACAGCCCCAAAGACGGCACTCTTCATACTAACTTCTCAGCTCTGTAAACATGTCCTCAAGTGTCCTTGGATTTTCTTCTCAGCTGCAGGGGAGCTCTTCACCAGCTGGATGTTGTTGAGAAAGTCATGATCAGAAATCCGGCCTGCCATGTTGGCTGATACGATGGAGGTTGAACGTGATGGTCTTTTGCACAAGCCAGACAATAATGTTCCTGTATCTTCCAGAGAATGGTCAAGAGTGGGCCCTGTGCAGCACAAAAGTGGGTTTTCACTGGACCAGCTGATGAGCATATAGTTAAACCTGAGATACACTCCAGAAAACCTTGTGATCTATTAGGGATCAAAGAAGGAAGACAGAATTGGGACAGGAGGGAAGAATGGCGGAATATTTTGATCTTTATGTTCAAAATGGGTATAGAATAATCAGTCTTTAAAGGCACAAAAATGTGGAGCATTACTTCTCTAGTAAAATGCATTGTATTTCTTAGAAAAGGAGTTAGTACCATCGGCTTTTATTGATAAACCAAAGCCACCTTTCTGGCTGCAGTGTAGGACAATCTCAAGTGAGAGAAACCTATCTTTAAAATCAGAAAAGAATTAGCAGAATTTCACCTTGAAAGGTTATTATAATGGTATATATACTGACTATTTTTTTCCTACATTGAACAATGACAAGAGTGAGATGAGGCCAGTATTTCACAAAGGTCTAAGTACAATACATAGAGTTTCATTTTCTAATAAAAATTTACAACTATAAATACTAAACATTTTGAAAAGCAATAGGTAAGACATTCAGCAGTGTTATATAACTTTTAATAAGTCATCTTGGATTCTGCATTCACTCAGTCTTAGGTTTATAAGCATATATAAACAAAAGGTCAAAACAACAGAAGACAAATTTCTTGAACAGCAGAAGGAAGTACAGTCACCTGTATATTGATGAATGTATCACTTGCAGTGATGAGATAAACGATGCTTGGATGACTGAAAAAAAAATTTCACCCCAGGCAGCGTAATTTGAGATGTTTGTGCACATACACTTTGACCTGTACCTCTCAGTCTCTCCTTGTACTTGTCAGCTGCAGCTTTTTATTTAAATATACCTCACTGGCAGACAGAAGAAAACTGTTAAAGTCTTTTGAGTGAGGCAGAGGAGACTTTTTCTGTAAGTTCATCACACACATGTATTTCTACAGTGGTGCTTCAGGGTTAGAGAAAAACTTTTTTGAAACACCCAAAGAGCTGCATACTTCCTTAAAACAGACTATTTTAGGAAAAGAGTAACAACATTCTTAAGAGATACTTACACACCTCTTTAACATAGACTTGTTCATTAACCTACATTTTTACTTTTTTTTTCAAGAAAGATCAAGACTTGGCACTCTGTCAGAATTCTAGTTCCATTCTATATCTAGAGAGGAAAAAAGTACCCCTTCCTACACCTTCACTATTCAGCTGCTGAGGTTGTTTTTTCAAACTGTGTGTTTAACATTTCTATATTTGGTCACTTCTCTTCCTAAACCTGTATTTTTCAAACCTTAAGTACAGTACTTCTGCAAATGTCTATTTAACCCTTCAAGTTAATTGGTTTCTGTTGGACTTTGCCTATTGTTTTCAGGGAAACAGCTTAGTTTGGAATTTTGGAGTGTTTTTCTAAAGCTAACATTCAGTTCCTAATCTCTCTTGATTGTTAAATATTAATTTATTGACAGACCACACTCAGTGTGTCATAATATATCTGATATTTCCTGTGCCCAGAGGACCAGCAAAAACTCAGGTCTAGGAACCAATGCATGCTGAGCCCTGCAGCAATTCTCTCTCTTCTTATTTTTTTTAAATATGTGTTTATATAACTGTTGTGCCTAGCCAGGTCAAGACCCAATTACATTAAGTGCTGTATAAATATTAGCATCCATTCCATCCTTCACAAAGTTCTTGACCACAACAAAAGGTGTGAAAGATCATAAAAAGGGTAAGATTAATTGAGGACCTTGAAGTGATGTCATCATGGTGGTATGCGTAATTTACTGAGTAAAGGCAGCACAATATAGATGGTCTAAGATCTCTTCTAAGGGTTAGTAACTTCTTTTTTTACTTCCTTTTTTTTTAAACATTGTCCCTCATATTAAGACTTACATACACATCAAGTGCTATAGCATCTTGCCAGATCATTTATTTCCTCTTTGTGCTGTAAATATTTTAGTGGCTTCTACCATGAATTTGATTCATTTATTGCAACAAACTGTTTTTACCACCATCCAATTAAAATCAGCTCTAGTCCGAAAATAATAGTGTTCTTGCCAGGCAAGCATATCTAAGCCTTTGCTAAGTCTTCCAGCTTTACAGGAATTCATAATGCTTAATTAAACTTGAGATGCAAACGTCAGTGATAAAAAAAATCTTGGAGGAAAACTGAAGAGCTACAATCACTTTTTAGTCTGAAAATTAAGGTAAATGCATAAAATGTTTCATATGTGAATAAAATACTTCTGTGCACTGTTTATTCTTATTATCTCACATTCCAGCAATCCTCTTATGTATTAATTGAAAGGTCAGGTAGTTTCACTGCAGCTTTGAAAGTATGTCTGCACTCTGTTGAAACTTTCTATAACAATACTCCCCAGTGAATGACAGTATCTTTCTCAGCTGCAGTAACCCAGGGAAACTACTTTCTTGCTCTTCTTCAGATAGTGGAACAACATTTTCACAGGGAGCCGACTGAAGCTACACCTCACGGGCAATTACCATAGTTAATTATTCCTCGCACAGCGCTTTGAAAACCTCGGGTTGTGCAAAGTTATCCAGAACAGGTAGGTCTCTTTATTGAGGTTTAGCAACAAAAGAGTTATTCTTAAGAGCCTGAACTTTATTTTTATTAGCATGGTTTGGCCTTGTAGCTCTCTCTTATTTTAATTTCAGAATGAAATAAGATTCTACTCCAAGGTTCATTATTCTCTAACATTGAAAATGACAGAATACATCAGTACATCCAAAATGCAGTATTTGAAGAAAGTAAAATATATTTTATTCAGTGTCCAAACAATTTCAGCCAGCCTGAGAAAACAAAGGTTGGAAAATATAAATGTACAAATTCAAACATCTTGTGAACTGTCCTAACTTTTAATCTTGAATTTGATGAACTATTAAAGCTCCCTCAATGAAGTGTTGCCAAAAGTTCCCAGTATAATACTATCAATTTATTTGACCAGAGGGAATTTGCAGAATTTTTGCTAATTTGATATATTTGCTTGATGTTCATTGGATATAGTAAAGGACTTTCAGGTGAGGATGATTTTATTGTATGCTTTAAAAATGAGCTGTCTCCTACCTTAAGTCAGGTCGTATTTGTATTTGTAATGATGGAATTCCTTGAAAATTTTTTAAAAAGATAGGCATTTTTGTTATTCTCCCAATATGCAAATGCAAGTTAGATAATAAGGCATACAAGCCTTGCCCCAGAGGAGTGACATTCATTTATGTTCAGTCAACAGTATAAATGAACTACATAACTATTCTTATAAATTTTAAATCACAGTTTGGATATAAATACAAAACAGAGCAATACTTGTTATGCTGAAGTAGTTACTTCATTTCATTCCAAATCCTGAAAATGTCTACCTCTCTTTTTCAGGATCATTAATCATTTTAGGAATTACAAAATGAAATTATTATATCTAGTAAAAAAATAATCAGAATAATATTTTACCATCCTATAAGAATATGTAAATCATCATTTTTGTTTTATTTGACTTTTGAACCTGAAATTATAAAGTACTTTAATATTCTTGTGCTTTTTAAAGACTTATGCTCTTAAAACACTTCATAGAATCATAGGATAGTTTGGGTTGGAAAGGACCTTTAAAGGTCATCTAGTCCAAACCCCCTGCAATGATCACGGATCTTCAACTAGAGCAGGTTACTCAGAGCCCCGTCCAACCTGACCTTCAATATTTCCAGGGATGGGGCATCTACCACCTCTCTGGGCAACCTCTGTGAGTGTTTCACCACCCTCATTGTGAAATACTTCTTCCTTATATCCAGTTGAAATCTACCCTCTTTTAGTTTAAAACCATTACCCCTTGTCCTGTTGCAACAGACCCTGCTAAGACGTCTGTCCCTGTCTTTCTTATAAGCCCCATGTAAGTACTGGAAGGCTGCAAGAAGGTGTCCCCAGAGCCTTCTCTTCTCCAGGCTGAACAACCCCAACTCCCTCAGCCTGTCCTCAGAGCAGAGGTGTTCCATCCCTCTGATCATTTCTGTGGACCTTCTCTGGACCCACTCCAACAAGTCCTTGTCTTCCCTGTGCCGAGGGCTCCAGAACTGGGTGCAGGACTCCAGGTGGGGTCTCACCAGAGCAGAGTAGATGGACAGAATAACCTCCCTCAACCTGTTGGTCATGCTTCTTTTGATGCGGGACAGGATATGGTCGGCCTTCTGGGCTGTGAGCGCACATTGTCAAACATTGGAACAGGCTGCCCAGGGAGGTGGTGGAGTCACCATCACTGGAATTATTCAAAAAACGTGTAGATGTGGCACTTCAGGACATGGTTTAGTGGGCATGGAGGTGTTGGGTTAGTGGTTGGACTTGATGATCTTAAAGGTCTTTTCCAACCTTAATGATTCTGTGATTCTGTGATTGTCAGCTCATGTCCAGAAAAGGTATGGAAATGTCTGCTGGTGCCAAGCCATGTGAAGTAACTATTAATAATCACTCCCTAGTGCTCCTATTTCTGCGAGGCTGCTGCAATACTGGCTGAAAGCTACCAAAGAAGAGGAGCCCTGCTAGGCTAGTCTTTTCCAGTCATACAGCCTTTTCAAAAGCTCTTTGCTGCTACAAGCTGGCCTCTCCCTAGCACAAAAAGAATTACTCTTACGGCATTAGGATCCAAACTACACAGAAAACCACGGAAAGAATTTTTCAACTGCATCTGCCTGTAGTCCACAGCGAAGTGCTGGTAGGATTATTGGTATCACTGCCCTTCTTGATGATACTCGTCATTCATGAAAAATAATATTTACAAGCCCAATAATGGAGGATGGGAATGGTTGCTATGAAGCACTCTTCACTAGATCATGTATGGAGCAGAGTTGGTGTTGCTTTCTGAGGGAGCTACTTATTCTGCTTGCTTGACTGGTTGCTATGGTTCAGAGAAAACAGCAGCTGCTCAAGGAAAAGGAGGAGGAACCTCTAACAAAAGGACATGAAAACCATTAGTCAAAAAAATTGATTAACTGTTAAGGTGGTGATATCCTGTGTATATTTCTGTTGCAAAGTTGAGAGAGGAAACAGAAAAGATCGGGGAAAATAAAGAACAGAAGCATTATTTCATTCTATTCTGATACTAAAACTTACATTATTGATGTTATACCTCTTTGAATCTTAAATGAATCATCAAAATATGACAGTGGAACAGTTTACCTTTCTAGGTCCATGTCGCTGATCATTAGTAAATAAAGGTATCTGAGACAAAATTGCCATTTCCTGTTCTAGCACTGAGAAAGATATGTGGTATTTTAGATGCTGCTGAATGGTCATTGTAAGGAAATGCCATTTGTTTCACAGGAAAGAAGTCTCTCATAAATAAATTAATACTTTTAATATTTTCTTACTTAAAATAACATGCTTCCAAAATAAAAAGTATTGAAGAATGCTGTGAAAAAAAAGCGTAGCAGAATAACATTTTATTTGGCATGTCCCCTCAACAACAAGTTGAAAAGCAAATTCACAGTGTATAATTTTACCAAGTTCTAATTAGTCAGTTCTACTCCAAACCAAACATGAGGCTGAATTAAGAAAATAATCCAAAATATTTGAAGCTGGGAGAAGCAGACCATTTCTCCATAAGAAAGTGGAGGAATTTAGAAAAACAATGGCTGTAAATACTTTCTCATGTAGAAAGCAGTTAAATTTATTGTAATGAGAAACTCATGAAAAAGGAGACATGGGAAAGAAAAGCTATGAGAGGAATAGTTCATGGTCTGACCTACGATCTTAGAAAAAGTGGATCTTTTGCATAACTATTTTTGCACTAAAATTGCAAAGAAAGCTTTCTAATAGTGTCTCAGGGATTTTAGAAAATGGTTTTCAAAGAAAGGCAATGTGTTCCAAAATCTCTCGAAATTTTTCCCTATAGAAACTATACCCCTATGTTAGTCATTCAGCCAGTTAAAGGCCAGTTATATAGTATTTGATTTTGTAGTTTTGGATGATATTATTGATGGAATTTCTACCACTTCTCTTGGGAAGATATTCCAGACAAACAAATATGTAGAGCTACCTGGAGATCTATATCATTTAAATTCAAAGTAACTGAAAAATAAGTAGATTCTATGACTATCTTTGGAATAAATGCACAGTGTTTGTATTGTACTAAAATTAACATTAAAGATTTAATGGTATTTGTTACAGTTCTATTCACAGAACTGAAATAAACATTTTAGGAGCGGTTTATGAATTAATGGAACAAAAGTTTCACTGAGTTTTTCAGTTGTGTCATGACTAGCAAGAGATATTGTGTACTAATAAGATTGTAAAGGCATAAAGATTGACATATAAAATGAAGCTGAGAATCACCAATGCGAATCATGTCGTATATATTATTTTTTCTTTAATTCTATCCTTAGAGCTTTTAGATGCTTAAAGTTTGTTTTCACTTAATAGTTCTTTAACAACATTAAGGTAACAACAATTCTTCTAAATTAATTTGTATCCATTTTTAAAATCAGTTCAGATTTCTTTGTAACCAGTGTCCACTCTTACACCTGTCTCAGTGCAGTTTATATAAACAGACATAAAAACTTGTGCAATTTTAGAGAATACTTCCCTTCCTTTATCCCTGTTTTTGGTTCTTGTTGTCTATAACACATTCCTATAATGTTTGTGCATTCTTGGGAGGTTTGCAGCTGGGTAAGTGTCCTAGGATCTGGACTGACCCTTTCTTCACCCGTCCTGCAGGTAATGAGGGACTAACTGGATCACCAAACCATGCAGTGGCTTTTAGACACTCAATGACTGGAGATTTTCCCCCTCCCCTTCCCCTCCTCCTTTTCCTCTCCCTTCCCCCTTTCCCCTCCCCTCCCCTCTCCTCCCCTCCCCTCCCTTCCCCTTTTTTTTTGGAATAACAGCTTTAATTTACCTGAATTTTATCCAAACAGAATGAAGTCCAATTTGTCTTAGTTAAACTATTGCTAAGGTATTGGAAATATAAACAATAACTGTGAGTTTCAATATTTTTAAATATTATGTTGCTCAGTATATACTAGTTTTCCCTCTCTGTTTTCCAAAATAATTTATGATCTCTGATGCTCAACTTAAGACATCTTCAGTCACTTTGATTTTCAAAATTTTTTTAATATTCATATCCTATTCACCTTTAAAAGTAACTTGAGTATATTAAAACTCAGATGTCTAAATGTCTTCATCTTGGAAAGGAAAAACAACAAACAAAAAAAATTACAATTATGAAAGTGTTGAGAAAAATTAAGTTGGCATTTTTTCTTAATAATTTTTCTTAACAACTCTTTTAAAAGATTATCTAGTGTTCAAAGTGAAGCGTCCAGTTGTCACTGCCCAGCATAATGCTCAATAGTTTACGAGTATTTTTTACAAACAAGTCTGTAATTCTGTGATCCTGTGTATCATATTAATTCTGCCAAATATGATGATGTAACAGAAGTCTAAAGTGATTTGAAGGCGAGCATACTTGCAGCAATATTAATCAGTAGTTTAATAAAAGCATTGTCTTCTCCAAGAAAAGAAAAATGACACTGAAAATTAAGATCTAGAGTTGGTTTTCTTCCCCTTTTTTTCACTCACTCCTTTGTTTTTTCATGTTTTCTCTATTTTATATGTACTGTTGCTGCATTATTTAGTCAGCAGTTGTGTATTCTTGCACACTTATATCAGCTGATCGAAAAAGTCTGAGCACATTTGAGGAAGATATTTTTCCTAAAGTGTCCGTCAGAAGGGGGTGGAAGGTGGGGGGGTGAGGCTTGTTCCCTTCCGCATACAGATCTGAACAAATGGGTCCAGCTGCAGCCATAACATTTGCAAAGTATCATGAAAATTAGCAAATCTGTTGTAATTTTTCCAAGGACCCTCTCTGTGCCGTTCTTGTTTCAGTGAAGATCGGCTTTCAGTAATAATTTTTCAACATGTATCAGTGTACTAGCCAATGGAGCTATTTTATTAGGTTATCATGACCTCATCCACTCATGTAAAACCTATGACTATTAAAAATTAAGATATTTCTTTTTAAAATGTTTTACTTTAGTTTAAGACCTACATATTATGTGAAAAAAGATGGGATTCAGATAACTTAATAGAGGAAACAAAATGTCAAAGCAAACCTGTCCTTGCCCAAAATTTTCCAATAAGCTTTAGAATTGCCTTGGATTTTTTGCTTTATGTTGATTTTTTGGTTTATGTTATGTTAAATATAATTTTTTTTTAAATTTCTCAATGGGGATCTTGTTCCCCTTGGTGTTGACAGTAAAAATATCATTGATTTTAATGATAATAAAATTAGTTCTTAAAAATTCTTTTGTCCTGGAAATAAGAAACAAGATTTTAAGGAGTCTGACCCCACTGTGATGAAATCGTAGTTTTCATTGCTACTGCTCAGTTATCTCTTTTCATTCTGGTCAGGACAGTTATCTAAAATGTCAAATCAATTGTAAGGAAGCTTTTGGTAATGGAAATTAGCATGCAGAAGGTGACATAGCTGAACGGGAAAGATGCAGAAGAGAAACATTTGTTTTAGCTTCTAAATAAAATAATTTCTCAGGAAATACTTTTCTTGAGCTGCATAATGTTTCACATAGTTTTCATATTCACCCATAGCACTTACTTTGAGGAGAAAACAATGTTAAAATATCTTGAGATACTAAAAATGTTATACTGAGGTAGATACCTTAAATCATCTTTCTCTGTAACAGTGGGTAGTGCGCTGTTACTAAGGTATTAAAAGGGGCTCATAAGAAAGATGGGGACAGACTACTGTCTGTCTACAGACAAACAGCAGGGCCTGTTGCAATAGGACAAGGGGTAATGGTTTTAAACTAAAAGAGGGCAGATATCGACTAGATCTAAGGAAGAAATGTTTCACAATGAGCGTGGTGAAACACTGGCACAAGTTGCCCAAAGAGGTGGTAGATGCCCCATCCCTCAAAACATTGACGGTCAGGTTGGACGGAGCTCTGAGCAACCTGCTCTAGTTGAAGATGTCCCTGCTCATTGCAGGGGGCTTGGACTAGATGATCTTTGAAGGTCCTTTCCAACCCAAACTATTCTATGATGATTCTAGGATTCTAGGATTCTATGATATGCAAGCTACGGTGGCTATCATGAAACTATGGAGAAGGGTTTTGGAGAAACAGACCCTGGGAGGAAAAGAACACAAAGATATGGCTAAAACTTGGGTGGTTTAGCAAAAGATGGTAATCCACAGGTTTGGAAATGCTGAATTCACTTCTCAGCTACAACACCATAAAAACTATGGAAGGACAAGCAACATGGGTCAGAAATATTCATGATGGCAGAAGAGCTAGGTTGAACCTCTTCGAGAGATACATATTCAAATAACTCTCAAAACCAGAACCATAAATCTAACTTTGAAGAGTGCCCTGTTTTTAGTCAAAGACAAGTTACTGAATGCTTCTATTTTTCATTCTATTTCTTTATATCTGATGTAGTGAAAATTGAGAATACAGCATGACCATTTACAATTTTCCCTGGTTAAGAGATGAGAACCTTCTTTTTAACACTAGTGAAGACTTCCAAAATGACTTTAGGAAATATAAAAGGAATCAAAGATTTCAAAAGTTAACTGGAGTCTCTGACTTCAGTGCACTTGAAATTAGGCACTGTTCTTGAAGTTTGCAGAAACTCTGTGTTTATAGGATTTAAATGTTACAGAATGTTTGTGTTTGTTTTGTGATTCTGGATCCTTCAACTGTGCAAGAAGCTTCTGCAAATCTTGCATGGAACAAGGAGAGAACTAAAAGTTTCTTTAACTGAATGATCATATTATTAACAGGTAGCATTAAAAAAGTTATTTATTTATTGATAAAAACATGTTTGATTCCGATAGCCACTATTCTTAGGATAGAGAAAGTGGTGGAATGAGAGGTTACAGTTGATTAAATGTGAGATATCATTTAATAGTTAAGGAGGACCACCCCTATCTTCTCTCACGTGTTAGCATTAGGAAATTACCACTGTTAAAGGAAACTTTGAGAGGCAACAAAATTGGTTATTAACTGCTATTTTATTCAAACCCTGCTGCAGCCACAGAAGTTCCTTAATCTCTTTAGTTTCTCCTATACATTTTTTCACTCTTCAGCAAAAGTATTCCAGCAAAAACAAATTCATCATCATAGATAGTGATTTATCTTCACAAGTAACTCAAATTGGAACTGCTATCTCATATAGAGTAAAACTAGAGATTCTGAACCACTATTAAATGAATACATGTCTTAAAATATTTTGTACAAATGCCAAACCAGTCCTTAATCATCTTTGTATCCGCTCACCATATTTAATAATGTCGCTTCCAAAAGATGTGCCAAAAGACATGTAAAGCTTTAGACAGATTGGCACGCCTGAGAGGCACATAAATTTAAATAATCTCCTTATATCCCAAAATAAGTGGAAGTGGTATTTAGACCAGTCAAGTGCAACTTCACAGAGCAAAGAAATTGCAGTTAACTGCGAGGGAGTCCCAGGGCAGGAAGGATTATTTTGATTAATCTGGCCTATACAATTTTAAAATTCTGAAGAGACATTTTATTAAATTACTAATAATCTGGGAGAGGGAGAGAAAGGAATTTTTCTTGCCAGTCCAGATTTAGGACATTTTTTAGTCCTCTAACAAATGAAAATACACAAGTTTAACCCTTGTGGCCTGAATCTAATCTGCATTTAACTAAATTGGAACAAATATTTTTGAAGTATTAGAAAGATTAAACAACTATGGGTTTAACTTTTCTCTTCTGTCAAAGGAATCCGGGTAGACTTCCTGTGCTAAATAAAGAGCCACTGGCTAAGGTGTTTAAGAATAAAACCCCAAAATAATAACAATAACAAAAACTTTTGCCAAGTTAATTGCAAACATCTGTAGTCTGATTGGTATTTCAACTCTTCAATAAACTTTGACAAGAAAAAATGCCCAAGAATCTAGCACTTCAGGGTATCCATTTATTGCTGAAAATTACATCTTTGAAATGGTCAAAACTATTTGAAGTATGATTTTCACATTTTCAGTAAAGCAAAATATGGAGAAAAATTGTGGTAATATCAAAGCAGTTCTCTTCAGAGTGTTTAATAAAAGTTTCTGAAAAGGCAAGGGGATTCAGGTATTATAGATTTTATATTTTTTAAATATAAAATTGAGTAAAAGCAAAGTAATAGGCAACAGATGGCACTGACTGAAACAGACTGTAATCCAGCTATCTCTCCATCCAGTTGAGCACTCTATCGATTACGCTATGCTATGTCATTTTTATTCTTTTCCTCAATTAATATTTAGTTACATGAAGAAGAATCTCTTCAAAAAGTGATTGATATTTACTCATTCCAGAGTATCCTACAAGCCAAGAGTTATCGTACTCTCTTGAGATGTGGAAGCGCCAAGTTCAAGTCATTGCTCTAAATCAAGTGTAAAGAGTTTTAGTCCCAGTACTCCAGCACAGCAGATAAGTGCTCTAGCAACTTTACAGGCTGTGGGTGGAAGTAGCCGCTGCCGCCTCCAACTTTTTTTGTGAATGATATTGAAATCTGCTGGTGAATCCAGCTGTCTCTTTCCATATTCCTTGATATGAAATTGCTTATGATGCACTTATATTTCACTACATTCTGCTAAGATCTTTATTCACTGGGAAAAAAAATTGTAGATACCATAAAACAATTTTAAAACATATTGCCTCTGCTTATTGCAGAATAAAGTAATTACAAAGAACCATGAATAAGTACCAACACTTTTAAGGAATTACATGGATTGACAGATGAGTGGTGCATGTGTAAGGGGTGGCTATTCCTGAACAAGACTGTAGCTCAAGATCACCATCACAAGGTTAGTAAGTATAATACAGTGTTAAATAAGGAGACTTTCTAACTATAATCAAGCCAAGGTTTGGAGAAATTCAGTTAGCCTACCTTTTATTTTGAATGTATTAACTGTACTAATTAAATGTACTAAGTCCATACACTGCTGTCTGCAGACAAAAATGTGCTTTAGGTGAGGGAACCATAATGAAGTTTACTTTTCTGTGTAAGTAGCATGAGGGGAAAAAAACCTTTTAAAAATACTAAGCAGAGCTAACCAGGATGGGCACAAGAATTAGAAGAGCCCTGGGCACAAAACTGAACAAAAAGTTAAGAATTTATAGATAGATTGAACGACATCTCAAAACTGCTATCACAACTAGCTGGACCTATGGGAAGAACTTGCAGCAGACAAGCCAAAGCGTAAATAAAGAACTGTAACTATCATCTTGAGATGCCAGTTAGGTGCTCCCACAGGTTAGTGTCAGAAAGCTTTGTTGCTGCCTCTCTTCTGCCTGCTTCTATTGCTATTGGTCCAACAACTTTCAGGAGGACTTAAAGTGATGGGCATAAAGGAATTTTTTTTCATTAACCAAGTTCTTCTTTGTTTTCTGTCTTCTCTCTGGGTGTTATTTTATAGATGCAGAATTGTCAATGCCAGACATCTATCTAAATTTGTTTATAAATGTGGTAAACACTTTACAAATTAGTTTCTCCCCTAATTCTCTGAGACAACAAATAAGCCATCCTAGCAGAGAAACATGTTTTTGCTCTCTTATGACTGCTGTTCAGAATTGTTTGAGAGCATAAGAACTGTTCAGCCTTTCACTTACCAAGATTGTGTTTCTTTTTACTGCTAAGACATCATAAATAACTATATGGGGAAAAAAAAAAACACCAAAAAACTTCCTACTGAAGAAGGAAGGTTAGATGAGGCTTTAAAATAAAAATTTAAAAAAGCATTTAACAATGTTAACACAGATTATATAGTTTGAGATGTTGACTTTCTTGGTAACGGTTGCTATGTAAGGTAATCTGACTTGATGCCATCAACTACAATGAGTGAATATTTCAGGATTATGCCACTACATTAACAAAAGAATAATGCAAAGACTCTAAACAAATAAGTACAATGAATTTCAACAGTCAAATGAAACTACATACAATGATGAGTTAAAATCACAAAAAGAGAAGAAAAAGAAAAGAAAGATGGGTGAAAAAGCAAAGATGTTAGCCACTGATTACACTTTGGAATTTATTTAATTAAATTCTACATTGAAACCATTATCAAATGATAGATACCAAACATAAGAAACAAATCATGACTCTGTCTTCAAACATTTTTCCATTAACAAGAAAAAATGATTTAGTGGAAATTCACTTATCCTTTATTCACAGATTTCTTCAACAACATTTCACTGTTCATTAGCCTGTGGATATTAGACTAACATTCTCTGCATGGAAGTTCATTAATAGTCTTTCAATTTTCCAGCAGCTCTTTATGAATGTTCAGCAGGTACTGTCCTGATTTTTACAGCTTGCATTCATTCACCCGTACTGGCCTATCATTTGTATACAGAACTGAGATTTAGCCATACTTGATAAGGAGGCCGTGATTCAACTCTGATTCTTGAAAACATCTTTCATTAAAGACAATTTCTGAAAATCTTTACACATAGTTTGAACATGACCTAAAAGATTCTAGGAATTGGTTTTGAACGTTATTCAAACCCAGTATTGCAAAATTATAGATGAGAAATCTCTCATGAGTAAAATTTCTTACAAGATGTGTGTGTCCTTACTTTGGCTCTAATATAAAAATGATACTCAAGACTGTAATTTGATTCTACAGCTGGTGATCTGGTATTCTGGTCATGCAAAGATGTGAAACTAAAATATTGACTAAAAGAAAAAAAAAAGATAAGCAAAAGCTCT
This sequence comes from Phaethon aethereus, assembly GCF_964289735.1. Taxonomy (NCBI): domain Eukaryota; kingdom Metazoa; phylum Chordata; class Aves; order Phaethontiformes; family Phaethontidae; genus Phaethon; species Phaethon aethereus. Next base: position 66,826,791 of record NC_138578.1, on the reverse strand, counting down.
CAAATTATTTTTAGGCTTGGTTTAAAGTGTTGCTGGTACTTCTTGTCAGCTTTCTTTTTTTAACCATGTCATTCACCTCTGTAGATTTTCAAATTATAATCTTTTAAGCATTTTACAAATTCTCAATACTTCAAATATTTAGTTTTCTGCAGTAATCTTTCAAGGTATCTTAAGTTTAATTTTTCATCACCACTGACCATTCACATACGAATAACTTATCTACATGGCTCCTTTCTTTGAAGTAAACAAATAGAGCTGTGGGTCTGTCTGGCTGTTCAAGCAGTACACATTACAGTGACTCTCAAATTAGCCCCTTTCATGAACACTTCATGGTTTTCATATTTTGAAATGTCAGAGTAATGGGGATCCTTTATTACGGGCATTGTAGCGCTTGTACTTCCTCGTTTAGATTGTCATTCAGACCTACAAAGTCTTCAAAAGTTTTCTGTAATTATTTTCTTGCCATTTTTATCTTTCACTTCAGTCCAAATGGTTTATGTTGGCAGGAAATTTGCAAATGTCATTCCTTTCTTCTGATATTCTTCTTTTATACATATAATACCACATGCTGCAGTGCTCCTGAAGCCCCCTTTTTAATGGGCTTTATATCTATATAATTTAGGTCTGTTTTCAGACTAAGGCAAAAGTCATTTCTATGTAATTCATCATGTTTTGCTTAAAAAAGAGAAGAAAAAATGTTCACTTTATACCACAGTTCAGCTACCGTGCTCTCATTATCCCTTCTGGTATCTGAAAAGAAACAATGTTTCACAATGCTTTGGCTCCTTTTCTTTACCACGTTTTTCTTTCTACTTGTTACTTTTTCCCTTATTCCACAGTTCTGCTTTAACAACACTTACCTGCCATCAATTTCCTTCCGTCTCTTACTTTCTCATTCAGATGCAGCTCTCAGCTTCTACCTAGGACTGGCAGGAAGGCTTGAAGTACAGCTCTGCGCCTTCTTCCCCACAGTCTCAAGAGGAGATGTCTGAACCACGTTTTCAAAAGCTTGAATCTCCACTCTTTGTCATTTATACCCACATATACATTAGCTGCCTTCCCTTGCCATCTAAATTATCTTATCACTGAGCTGTCTAGGACTCTCTTTAGTGTAACAATTTCATTTCACAGCAAGTACTGCACTTTCCCTGTCAGCTCTTTAATTACGACGTCAGGAAAATTGGTGGAGGTTGAGAAGGAAACAACTATTTCTCTTCTGCTTTGAGGGTGGAGGTTGTGTGTGTTGGGAGGGGGGAGAGGAAGATAAAGGCAGTGAGGAAAAAAATAAACCCGCCTAAAAAAGGGGAGAAAACATTTCTTTTTCCTAACAGGATAATCTCAAAAAGAATTTTTTGCTCTTTCCTGCAGTTTGAGACTCTCAGACCCAGGAAAGAGTCTGCATATCTCTAAAACCACCTATAGTATCACTGACTATCCAGGTACTGTCTATAATTTTGTTGGCACTTTTTTACTTGTCCTTGGAAATAAACTTTCCTCTGAATATTTTCATCCAAATGAAAACATCTCATTATTCATCTACGTAAACATATTACAGATTCCATATTTCTCTTCTGTGTACAGATTCTGTATTTCTCTTCTGTGAAGGGCTTTACTATTTTATTTTCAACTGTACAGTCTCTGCTTGTTGAAGTGATTCTAAAATTGATTACCTGCATGAGAAGATACTGCTATTGTCCAGATCCATGATGAGTTTTAAGTACTGTAGCTCCCATCTTCAGTGTAAGTGATGGAGGGATGCCAGTTTGCATTGCTGAGGACTAAAGCAGCAGAGTTACAAACCCAGAAAGATCTGATGGCTTAGTTTTCTGTGTCACTAAGCAGTGAATAAGATAATTTGAGAGTCAGATCTTTTTACCTTCCTTGGTACTTTTCTGATAATCATTCACAGAACATGAATGATTATTTCTGATAATAATTCAGACCCTAATTGCAGATAAGAGACTTTGTCATTTACATTTGAAAGGGAGTTTTGCGCATATGAACCCTGCTCAAGTTACTGGAGAAGGCTAGATCTGTGATTACACCCTGAGCCTTTTGCTATTATTGTTCACTTGGTAGATAAGCAAACAAACAAACAAACAAATGCATGCTTTACCTTGTCCTATGTAAAACATTGCTTCCATTTTTTTCCTAATGAACATCAGAAATTCTCTTTATTTCCTGTCTATCAATAGGGATCATCTCTCTTCTCCTTTTGAACATGATACAGTGAATCGTATTTATTCTGAAGCAGGATAATATTCTACCAATACATGTCTCAAGAAATACAAGTTTATGTGTGTGATGTGTACGTGAGCGTACAGATTTCAAACTATTAATTGTTTACTTACCTTCAGACTGGCAACAGTCCCATGCACATCGTGGCGGGTTGCCCTTGGCTGGGTGCCGGGTGCCAGTTGCCCACCAGCCGCTCTATCACTCCCCTGCCTCGGTCGGGCAGGGGAGAAAAACACAACAAAAGGCTCATGGGTCAAGATAAGGGCAGGGAGACCACTCAGCAATTACCGTCTCAGGCAAAACAGACTCAACTTGGGGAAATTAATTTAATTTATTAGCAATCAAATCAGAGTAGCATAATAAGAAATAAAACTAAATCTTAAAACACCTTCTCCTCACCCCTCCTTTCTTCCTGGGCTCAATTTCACTACAAAGTTTCTCCCCCTCCTCCCCCTGAGTGGCACAGGGGGATGGGGAATGGGGGTTGTGGTCAGTTCATCACATGTTGTCTCTGCTGCTCCTTCCTCCTCAGGGGGAGGACTCCTCATCCTCTGCCCCTGCTCCAGCCTGGGGTCTCTCCCACGGGAGACAGTCCTCCACCAGCTTCTCCATTAGTCCTTCCCACGGGCTGCAGTTCCTCACACACTGCTCCAGCCTGGGCCCCCCCACGGGTGCCATCCTTCAGGAACAGGCTGCTCCAGCCTGGCCCCCGCGGGGTCCCAGGTCCTGCCAGCAAACCTGCTCCAGCCGGGGCTCCTCTCTCTCCCCACGGGGCCACAGGCCCTGCCAGGAGCCGGCCCCAGCGCGGGCTGCCCACGGGGTCACGGCCTCCTTCGGGCATCCCCCTGCTCCGGCGTGGGGCCCTCCCCAGGTGCGGGTGGAGATCTGCTCCCCCGTGGAGCTCCATGGCCACAGGGGCACCGCCGGCCTCCCCGTGGGCTTCCCCGGGGGCTGCCGGGGAACCTCTGCTCCGGTGCCTGGAGCCGCTCCTGCCCCTCCTGCTGCTCTGGCCTGGGGGGCTGCAGTTTTCTCACATGTTCTCACTCCTCTCTCCTCGTTGCAAATTGCCCATATTTTGTTTTTTCCCCTTCTTAAATATGTTACCCCAGAGGGACCATCGCTGATGGGCTCAGCTTTGGCCAGTGGAGGGTCTGTCTGGGCACTGGTTGACATTGCCTTTATCAGACATGGGGGCAGTTTTTGGTATCTTCTCACAGAAGCCACCCCTGCACCACCCCACTACCAAAACCTTGCCATGCAAACCCAATACACACACAGAGCTCATGACCAAGAATATCAGAACTTGCCTCAGTATATTCACACAGATGTGAGAAAGCAGTAGCATATCGATTCTATTACAGGTATATATGCAGCGGCAGATTTAAGGGTCTTGATGAGTTGTCACTATACTATAATGCATTCCTCTACTTTGATATTGAAATGGGCAATAGCAGGCACCCCCCAAATGTTAAGGTTTTAAAATAAATACAGTTTATTAAAAAAATGTTTACCTTATACTAAGGCAAACAGAAACAGAAATTTATGATACGTAGAGCATATAAATCCAGCAGTGCATCGCAGACATCACAGATCACTGAAAAATAGAAACTTAATACTTAAAAGACTGGTTCTGAAGTCCATGTTAGAACTTCAAGAGGCATTTAGATTCCAAAGATCTGCATTCACAAATAGTTTAAAATTATAATTTTCCTATCTAAGCACCTCTTCAAGTTACAGTGATGTGGATGGAGATCATCCAAAAATGAGAAATTCAAAAGCCTGCTACCAGCCCAGCATTTTATTGCTTGCTTTGAGATCTTACAGACCTATGTGACACGTGAAATTTGAACATTTATTACTGAAATGAAACAGTTGCACATTTTAGTATCTTCAAAGTTATAGGGAGCTCGTTTTGAAAGACAAATTCTTTTAACTTCTATTACTAATTATTTAAAATATTTTCCAGTGATAGCGTTCCTTGATTCCTTCATTCTGATTTCTTGCTGTTCTATGATTTTACTCCAGGTACAATTTGCAGTATTATTTTTAAGGTAATATGTATGTTTAAAAAAAAGTGAGACATCTTTAAGATCACAACAGTATCGCAACAACTTATCACAACAATGATAAATTTAATATATTTTAAGGAGAAATTGGATAGGCTAAGATGAATGAATAAAACAACATTTAAAGGAAATAATACTTGACCTTTTAAAGGATGTTTAATAACTTATATGTATAATCTGAAATATGCAAGTTCAGAATCAGAGCTGATATGGTTTATTCACATAGTGTAAATTCTGACAGACTTAAAAGCATATGCCAGCTAGTGTATATGGATGCCTTACTCAGTGTATATTCATCCAGAGGAAGCTGGATTAAGTATTAGGACAATATGAGGTATTTTGGAGGCCTGAATCCCTTTCTGTGTCCAAATAAATGTTGAACTTGAGCAAACTATTTAATACCAGGTATTCATAGGTGAACATTTACTGGCTCTCAGTAAATTAGAAGTTGTTATTTCCCTCTAGAAGTCCAGAAATTACCCTTTTGCTTATTTGCTTGTTGCCTTTTGTTTATTGTCCTTTTTTTTCTTTCACTTTGAGCTACCTAGATGCTTACAATTCTAAGTTTGCACTGGGAAAATTTAAGTCAGAAACTGAGTATTTAAGAAACTAGGTATTTCTCAGGAATGGATCCAGCATGACAAAATGTATGTGCTTGTCTATAGACTATTTTGAGGAACTTCATGCTACCTGTTAAAACTGTGCCATGTTATAAAAGAGAAGCTTCATGGTCAGAGGAATTCTCTGGTCAGAGGAAGCATTAGTCTAGCCTAGTGGTAAGGGTACTTTGGGTAGCACAGAAAGAGGAGAGAACAATTTTCATTCTGATTCATACTGTAAGAATCAATTCTACAATTTTTCCAGCGACTACTGTACATTAAATTCATACCCAGACCTTGAACAGGGTCTGTATCCTGCTGCTTTCCCTTTTTATAGACTGGAAACTGCTCATTCATCCATTATCCAGCTAATCTTTCACTATATATTTTATACTTTTTTTTTTTAGAACACTAAGAAAAACAACGGAATATTCTTCTACAGGCAAAATAAACTCTAATCTGGTGATAAGGCGTTTTCCAAAATTGTAGTATATATAGTTTCAAAACCCTCAAGAGTTGAAACAGGATTGCCAGATGTCAAAACCTGTGTCTATGACAAAAAGAATTGAGCACATAATTTTCCCTGTGCTTTCAAAGCTACAAGGCACTTTTCCAGATGCCCAGTGTCTTAGGATTTTAGTTTCCAGAAAATATTACTCATACAGATAAATTTTCCATGTAAAAAATGACCATGTCACAAGCACAGTGGCATTTCAATTGTGCCAGAGTTTAGCTGCCCAGAACTGCAACAAATTGCAAATTTTAAAGCTTGCAAACTTTAATTAAATTGTACTCATTGATTAAAAACATGTAGTTGCACATCTTGAAAAAGAGACTGGCTCATATAAGAGAGATTTTAAGATACTATCTAGAGAGGGATCAGACTTTCAGGCATAAGTAGACAAGAAAATCTTCACTGTGCTCTAGTCTAAAGATTTAAAATGTATTTCAAGTGTTTACAGTTTGTTATGTCTAGACCTAAGAAGGCTGTGTTGGTTTGTGACCCATTTCCTTTCAAGGAGCTGACTGGTTTGGGTGTCTTTGGAAGCATGCGTCTCTTCTTAGAAACCTTCTCAAAAACTTCAGTCCTATTAAAGTGTATTATTTCCTTTTCCTATTTCTGTAGTGTGTAGAGTACACCAAATTCTATTCCTTTATGCACTGGTAGTGTTGCAAGGACAGCTCTCACAATCAAAGTTAAAGGACACCAGTCTATATGAATTTCCTCATACTCCATGACTGTGGCCCTCAGTGTTTGATGATACAGTGATCAGTGACTGCCTTCCCAGAGATGCGTGACTACTCTCAGCTGATCTGAACGAGTCAGCCTCCTTGGAGTGTATAGCTCTGATTTTTTTCATGTATAAGTCAAACTATGCTATTGAGAAATTAATGTCTTTATTTCTATTTATTTCTATGCAGGCTTTTACTCCATTGTGGTCAACATTTTCAGCAGGGTTAAGCCGTGACTAAAAATATCTTCAGATTCTGTTTAATTGTCCATAATCTGATAGATCTTTATTAATGGCAATTTTGTCTTACTCACTCTGTCATTGTCAGGTTGGTAGGTAAGCTGATTAATCTGAAGAATTTTCTTCATTCTGGAACTCTCCAGTAACTGGTGAGAAGTTTTGAAATGTGGCAACTTGGTGACAAATTCCTATTTTTGTCCCATTGTGTTGCTGTTAAACATGGCATTAAGGTCAGTTGTACTTTTGAAAAGTAAGTCTTAGAAGGACAGAATGCTGCATCAAAGTGAATGGCAATTGGTCTGCCATTTTGACTAGGTGTCTGATATTGACTCTGTTGTTTACCATTCATAAAAATAAGATGGAAACATTTTGGTACTGTATAATTATGGAGCTGCATAACTATTAATTTTGGTAAGCATTGGTAAAATTGTATTAAATTATGCAAATGTGGAAGTTAATATTTTCTTGATTTGCATCTTAAATTAGAATTTTAAAAGCTCCTTAGTATTTTCCTAATTTGATATTATTTAAAAACCACTGTAAAAGCAAAAACCATCAACAAACAACTTTTGGCTAATGTTAATAGCTTTTGGAAATAGTTAGACATGGTTTCCTTCTATCATACCTTTGGTAAAATATTTCTAAATATCAGTACTTCATTAATGCTTATGTCTAGAGATACTTTCAATCTTTGCTCCGTTTCACTTTCTTCAGACTATAGAAGGGACATAATATAGACTATTTTGAAAGCCTAATGCAAGTAGCAAAGCAGTCCATAACTCCTTTGTTTTTCTGAGAAAATGAAGCATACATTTTTCTTTCATCTGTGTTTCTTCCAAAGTTTTGTATAAACAAAGAACAACAGTTTGATTTAGTAACAGCCCAATATCAGATTGTGCCTGGGGATCTGTGGTAAATGCCTATTAAATCTGTAGATCTTGATCCCAAGCCAATGGAAAGACTCCTGCAGACCTGAAAGCAATTAAGACTGGTTCTGTTTTCCTTAAAATTAGGGAGCAGGGAAATTTTTCTTTCGAACTATCCTTAAATCCATATCCTACTCAAAAGCACAAAGTAGGAAAAGAGCACAAATAGCATCTTTGAGCATGAAGAGCAGGGGGTGGCAAATAAGCTGGGCCATCCAGATACTCTGCATTCTTATGGAGCAAAAGCAGTGTTACACCACTCAGTTATTGACAAAATGGGTTTTTTGTACACCTAACTATATATTGACTAAATATGTTGAGTATAGAGTATATTGGTATATGTTAACCTGGTATCCCAAGGTTTAACCAGTTGGTCAGCAGTTTGCCTTCGCAGTGAAGGCAGCCAGCAGCATACTAGACTGCACTGGCAAGAGTGCAGTCAGCACACAGAGGGGAGTGATCCTTTCCCTCTGCTTGTGAGCGAGCACCTGGAGTCCTGTGTTCAGTTCTGGGCTCCCCAGTACCAGCTGGACCATGGCATACTGCAGTCATTGGAGACGAGGGCCCCCAAAGAAGGTGAAGGCACTGGCACACGATGTACAAGGTAGAGGCTGGGAGAACTTAAACCTCCTAATCAGAATGTGCAGGGAAGGCAGAGCCAGTCTCTCCTCAGAGATGTGCAGTGATAGGACATGATGCAGCATCACAAGTCACAAGATGGGAATGATGGTTAAATATAAGGACATACTTTTTCACTCTGCGAGTAATCATACTTTGGGAAAGGTTGTCCATAGAGGTTGTGGAAACTCTGGAGATAGTCAAAGCTTGACTGGATTTGGCCTTGTTCAGGCCCTAAGCAACCTGGTCTATGTAGGTCCTGCTCTGGGTAGGAGGTTGGACTACATGTCCTTCAGAGGATGCTTTTAGTTATTCTATGATTGTAATGAAATCAGTGGAGTAAAGGCTGGACCTGAAGGAAGGAGGAGGTATTTCCTGATCTTACTGAGCCCTTTGCTTCAAGAGAGGGGAAAACGGAATATGAATCTTGTTCAAACATTTATCCATTGTCTCAATAGCACGCTAGGAAGTGAGTCCATCACCTGTGTCTCTTTGTCCATAAAAGACCTATTTCTTTATTTTACAGACCATCCCGTTCTACTGGGGATAGATCCTCTACATATACCAGCCAGATATTAATGCTATAAGTACGTAAGGAAAATATATTCTTGACAGTTTGAGAATTTTTTTTTGAGCTCTACATCAATTAGTCAAATCTGTTTAAGCTTTATCTTAAATATTTATTTGCTTTTAGAAATGTACTTTAGAGTTCTGGTTTAGAGTATGCCCAACTCTGAAGTCCACAGAAAATGATAATAAATTGTTAACTTTTTCCAGTAGGAAATTTTAACAGCATGGTCCTCGGGATTTGCTGTAATACTGTGTCTAAACTACAATACTGCCTAAAGGGAGTGCCACTGGACAGTGTTTTAACTCTCTTCCTCCCCTGCAGTCTTTTATCATTTTTCTATAAAATAAAATATTATGACACCTCTGGTCTGATGCCACAAGAATTTTCTGTTAAAGAGCTAGAGAGTCTTACCTTTTCTATTTCTAGGAAGTTCTTGCTTTTATCTATGTGTGATTTTAAATACCATAATGTGTTATGCCCTTCATACTGTTTTCTCTAGTGTAGCAGAGGTAAGGGAATATTGGTACCGAGTTTCATTTTATAAAGAAATCCTGTCAAATATACATGCTATTTAAAATCCTGAAAACTATCCTGCTGGTGATAGACCAAGATCGAATTGCATAGAAAAAGATTTCTCTGGTCAACCTCAGTACAATGCTTGGGGAAGAGGGAAAGAAATATTAATAGGCCAGTTACTATTTTCATTACAATTCATATTATTGATTCCAGTAGCTTTTTTTAGCATAATAACGAGCCATACAATCTAAACGAAGAAAATCTTTGAAAACAAAAGGCAGAGCTAATGCATATGCAAGTAAATATCTAACACAATATTTTTTTTCCGATCCATGCCCACTGCATTCATGACACAACTAATTTATTTATAATTCAATCCTAATGGACTTTATGGGGTCTTCTTTCACTTTTTCAGTTTTGGGAATCTCTGCATGGAGTGTGACTATAACTGACAGGAGTAGGCAAACTGGGTGCACTGATGTACTGAATGTTAATGTTTATATAAAATGGAATATATGTTGTGTGAGTGTGTGTGGATGTGTAGTTAAAAACTTAAAACAATGCTGCTGTATGCATGAATACCTGATGGGTGGTGGGTTTTGGTCAAAAAAGTTTATTTAAGAACCAAAATAAGCTAAACAGGAATGCCAAAAACATGTTAAATAGGAACATCCCATAATGTATTCCATATATACCATGTGCATTCTAGAAAAATGACATCCTAGAATGTTTTATAAGGTTTCTAAAATGCTAAAAGAAAGAAAAGACTAAAAGTCCTGCCTGTAAATCCCAATATTATAATTGTTAAAATGAATCCAAATTTTACAGGGCACAAAGGGCACATAAAACTTCTTTAAATGATCTAAAGTAGCTACTTTCTTTGTCAGCTTAAATTCAAAATTTAAAAAGCTGATCAGACTGGAAGCTAGTTTATGGAATCTCCTGTGTCTCACTGAATTAAGTTTCATTTTCAAACCCAGCATGGGCAACTAGGACTTTAAAATGATACAGCCATAACGTCCAAAAAAGCTCCCATTGGCCCAGATCTGTACCTAATGGGGCATCAAGGAGATGTGAGGCTCTGTGGCACACTGATTATTTTTTAAAAGAAAAGTGCTTGAAGCTCTTGGAGATTTGGACAGTTAGAAAACATGTTCTGATAAGGAAATTTATATTCACAGAGCAGATGAAGCAGAGAAAGTCCATATATGTGAACAGGACAGTAATGCAGTAAGTTGAGCTGTATAGACATTGTGAATTATAAGACACTTATTAATTTAAGAGATGTGCACAATATTTGCTGACCCCATGAACATGACAAGCTTATTAATATTTAAATGCCACAGAGCATGAACAAACCAGTATAATCCTCCCTCTTTGACTCAACAAGGAAAATGGTTTCATTTGGCTCCTTTATCAATAAAATCAATGACTGTGGCCATTCACTGGACAGGCTTGGAAACTTCAAGAGTTAAATGATTCACCTTAGAATTTGCTTTCCAGCATTATCACTGTCAGATTTGCACATTTGCTTTTTCTTTGGCATTTTGTTGACTTATTTTTCTGTGCTACTCAAGTTATTATGCATATGAACATGGTATAAGAATGTTTTCCAGCAGCACAAATTAAAACATTCTATTTATCTGTCAAATGCAGTTCTTTCTTTTCTTTCTATCTCTACAGAGAAGAAATCAGATGTGAAAATATACTGTCCCAAGACAGGGGGGCATGGAGGATGGAAGGTCAAAGCAGTACTCCCTTTAGAGTGGCAATGGATGAAACATATGGTAGAAACTATTTCCATAATCCTTTGTGGGATCTCAACAAAATATCTTTGGGTACATAGACAACTTCATTGTGATAAGAGACCTGAGTTGGCATCCACCATTCTTCTATTGCTTCTCTTTGGCCTTTCCTGTGTATATTTTAGATGGTTTTATAATCTCTGGAGCTGGACCATAAAGCAAGCCTCAAGATTATGAACATGATACTGTAACAGCCAGTACAACAAGCAGAAAATAAAGAGGTTGTTTTCATGGCAATCAATATTAATGAGGATCATAACATTCTAACACAGCTTTAATTTGCTATCAGGCAATGCTGTGGAATGGATAAATACTTCTCATCAGCTTACATGGTCAAGCTGAGGACTGTGAAATTCAGCTATTTTTGTAAAAATTAAATACATTACATGATGGCCTCAAGTTTTTGTAAAATCAGCAGTTTCTATGCAACCTGTTCCTTTTCTTTTCTTAAATAAGGGATTTAAAAGACTTGGCAAAATAAATTTGTAATGTTTTTAATATATATTAAAATTTTGATTACAGTCCAAATTGTTGTTCAATACAAGTATCTGATTCTTGATAAGAAAAATCCTACAGGCCTTATCTTATCACCCCATGCAACGCTACAGGCTTGGGGAGGAGTGTCTGGAGAGCTGCCTGGCAGAAAGGGACCTGGGGGTGCTGGTTGAGAGCCGGCTGAACATGAGCCAGCAGTGTGCCCAGGTGGCCAAGAAGGCCAACAGCGTCCTGGCCTGTATCAGAAATAGTGTGGCCAGCAGGAGTAGGGAAGTGATTGTGCCCCTGTACTCGGCACTGGTGAGGCCGCATCTCGAATCCTGTGTTCAGTTTTGGGCCCCTCACTACAAGAAGGATGCTGAGGTGCTGGAGCGTGTCCAGAGAAGGGCAACGAAGCTGGTGAGGGGTCTGGAGCACAAGTCTGATGAGGAGCGGCTGAGGGAACTGGGGGTGTTCAGTCTGGAGAAGAGGAGACTGAGGGGAGACCTTATCGCTCTCTACAACTACCTGAAAGGGGGTTGTGGTGACGAGGGTGTTGGTCTCTTCTCCCAAGGAACCAGCGATAGGACGAGACGAAATGGCCTCAAGTTGCACCAGGGGAGGTTTAAATTGGGTATTAGGAAAAATTTCTTCACTGAGAGGGTGGTCAGGCATTGGAACAGGCTGCCCAGGGAGGTGGTGGAGTCGCCATCTCTGGAAGTGTTCAAAAAACGTGTGGATGTGGCGCTTCAAGACATGGTTTAGGGAACATGGTGGCGCTGGATTAATGGTTGGACTTGATCTTGAAGGTCCTTTCCAACCTAGTGATTCTGTGATTCTGTGTGATTCTGCTCTGATATATAACATGTTTTCAAAACAACCTCCTGTCTTGGACAGAAGACTTGAGGTGATGGAGAATCCAATACTCCGCATCTAAATTTAGTCCAAAGGGCAGTATCTTTAACTGCTAAGAAAGAAAGAAAGAGAGAAAGAAAGAGAGTGAGGGAGGAAGGGAGGAAGGGAGGAAGGGAGGGAGGGAGGGAGGGAGGGAGGAAGGGAGGGAGGGAGGGAGGGAGGAAGGAAGGGAGGGAGGGAGGGAGGGAGGGAGGGAGGGAGGAAGGAAGGAAGGAAGGAAGGGAGGAAGGAAGGAAGGAAGGAAGGAAGGAAGGAAGGAAGGAAGGAAGGAAGGAAGGAAGGAAGGAAGGAAGGAAGGAAGGAAGGAAGGAAGGAAGGAAGGAAGGAAGGAAGGAAGGAAGGAAGGAAGGAAGGAAGGAAACCCCACCTAAAGAACTTAGTCACAGTTTGTCTTCAATTTCTGTCTCAAGTTAGTTGGAAATTTTCCAGAGGAATATTTTTTTTTTTAATTGGAACTGGCAGTTTGTCAAAGACAGAACATTTATTAGACCTATTGCTTTTCTTAGGAAAGATTTTCAGGTGCAGGATGGGGAGACCTTAGAATAATCAAAACCCTGATGATTCAGAAATTTTCACTAATGGGCACACCAGTTTAATCTCTTCATGATTTGCAACAGGGATATAAACCATAGTATGCCATATTCCACACAGATGCATGAGATATACTGATATGCAAACGTTCATAATTTTTCTGAACAATGTAAGAACATCCTTTTTGTAAATACAAATCCAAATGAAAATATCAAAACAATGAAATTTACTGAAATTACCCTTGCACTACTCCTGACCGTTGCTTTTGTGCACACCTTTCCACCAAAGTGTGCCATCGAGTCTTTGCTCCACAAAGGATCTGTAAATAAACGACTCTCTAACTGAGCAGGAAGCTGTACAATGAATGCCAAGCAACCCTTAGGTTATTTCATGGATATTCAGTCCCAGATTGAAAACACTGGTTTAGAGTCAACTTTCTTCCCTCCATCATTCAATCTGCCCCAAAGACAGAATTTCATGCATCAGAAAATGTACATTGTACAGGCAGAGGATACGATAGAGGTGGACAATGTAAACTGTTGTTGCCTTAAAGCTCCACTTGTCCCATCCCCCAAAGCGAATGACTAGGATTTAGACAGCTGTGCTAACAAATAGCCAACTTCCATTTGCAATAGTTACTCAATATCATCCTGAAGAATGTGCTACATAACTCAGAGTGGTGTCTGTGAGTAAACTTGCTGTGGGAATTACTGCTACCTGTGAGATAGCTGAGCTGTGAGCTGTGAAGAGAGCCGCTGTACTCTGTGGTACCATCCAAATAAAAATATCCGCTCTCTGTGAATACATCATTTTCTTCACTTAGTGCTGAATTGGTTTTGACTCTTGTGGACTGAAATGAGAAGATGGCACGACATGCTTTTCTGGCATATGTATGCATCACTAACTTCCTGAAATAACAAGTACACTGCATGTCTGCAGAGGGGCAATAGATGGTTCTTAAAATGCATATACATATTTTATAGCCTCATTATAGCACACTGGATTTATATTTCTCTTCTGAAGTCTTGTATATTTAGTAAGGTATTTTCAGTATGGTATTTTCCCATTGTGACACTCAATCTAACAAAATTATGATAATTGGATTTATCAACATATCATTTGTTGCCCTCTGGGTGAAATTCACATACTCTCTAATGAACTGATGAGATTTGAATGAATCACATATTTCTTATATGGGAAAGAATCAGATATTTTCCAGCGGCATAAGTATATACAGTTATAATTATTATGCTTGATTTTATCTGAAATGTGGGAAGAGTTTAGGTAGAGAAAGAAATTAACTTCACATACTATTGCATTTTAAAATGTATAATTGCCAGTATAAGAAAATCAGACTTATTAAGTTCTAGCAACCTAAAGAGTGGGGTTTATGAATCCAAGGACATGGGCAAAAAGGTTTTCCTGGAAAATTTGTATCTGAGTGCACTCTCATAAGCTTGGCTGTGCCTTGAGTGCCTTAAATCATGTGCTAAACGTATAGTTCACAAGAATTAGCTTGCTGTTGGGAAATTTACCTTCTAAATCACAGCGGCTGTAATGCTTCTCCTTGGAGCAGGACCCAATTCATCAGGCACAGAGAATCACTATATTTGCAGACTTGCTATCAGTTTTATTTCAAATGTGAAAAGTAGTAGCTCTGCACTGCATCTGCCTGTGATGAAATTAAAACATCAGGTGAGCCAAAGGAGAGAGTTTCATCCACAGAGCTAGCAATTTTGCTAAACAAAGTGAAAAGTGAATGAAAACAAGCCTGTTGTGATGAAAGCCTATCACAATATTGGCTCACTAACCACTGTAGTAAATATTTATGTATTGACAGCACAAAATTGAAAACAGTGAGCCAGGCTTCAAAAATCATTGCATCCACAGATCACAGATTTTAACAATCAAGAGGATTATGAATTGGTCTGTTTTCTAATTTCTCAGGAGATGACCTCTTCATATCTCCTAATACAACACATATATATGAATCATGCCAGTTCTTACTCATATGTATCTTGTACGCTGTGTAGACTACATAATGTATAGTACATTGTGTCTCTCTGCTTCAGCGTTTCTTTTTTTGATGATCAAACTAAAATAGCTGACTTTTTTTTTTCTGTTAATAAATTTACACAGACACCTTTTAGGTAATAAGAAATTATAAACCACCAGTGTTCCAGTTTGAGTTTCTTGCCCTAGTACCAGCAAAAAGACTATATATAGTTATATGTATACATGCCTCAGCAGCAGGACTAGTGAAGCCTGATTTCTAATATATCTGTGTCCTTTTTCCCCTGAAATACACCTCTTCCTTTGCCTATTACAGTAAGCACATCTTGCCACCCTATCACCTAGGAAACTTTCACAGAGCAAAGAACAGCAGTATTGGTCTGGAACGATGTGCATGTTAACTTGACTGGACGCTACGAAGATGCAGGCTAATTTGGGCATGTTTTCCTTACCCAGCTGAGGATAAATATCCCACAGAATGGTTCAGTAACCACATATGCTAATATGCTTCCTAAGTAAAACATGTTGCATGTGGCAAAGCAACTGAAATATTGTTCTGCTATACTAGTGGACTGACTTCTGTGTTTTAACTCAGATAACTTTGTCCAAGCTGTATGTGTCATAACTGATGAGCGATGATGAGAGAAGAGGGATAAAAGCTGATGTCTATGTTGGTGATTTACAGCACCTCTTCTAATTCATAAGGCAGTAAGAATGATGTAGACCTCTAATAGGTTTTCTAAGTATAGATTTTCCAAGTATAACTTCAGACTTTTATCATAAGTCAAGCCAGAAGATATCAGGGAAACAGAAACAAGAGAAATGTTGGTATGAAAAATGGCATAGCAGTGGTAAATCCTTTGTCCATATCAAATCTTCTTTAATCATAAGGAGCTAACTGAGACTAACTGCACCCAATTTTAACCATGAAGTAAGTAATGAAACTGGTACATCTACCCAATATATTTGTACTGGTATAGTTTCATTTTAATGACAAAAGATAAAACAATGTTTCTATATTGAAACTGTGTTTCTCTGGCAGTGATAGCCTTTGCTTGCAGAATTTCCCATCTGCAGGTATCATGAAATGTTTCATTTGATAGGACTCTGAAGCTTGTCTTTTCTTAGCTAGCTGACAATCTGAATGTTATGAAACATTAGGACTTAGATATTTTAGATTTTAAGGTTTGTTTCTCCATGTTACCTTCGTGATTCTTGTGCTGCATGTAATTTTTAAACATTATTTGTATTTTATTGCTCCTTGTTCAAGATTTTAGCAAATTTCTTTTAAGCTAACTAATTTTTAATAGAATGTATTTTTTGAACTTCCCTTGTCCACCCCAGGGTCAACAGAAGTAGATTTCCTTCTCACGATTCTCCAAATTCTGTCAGGGCTTAATTTCTGTATTTCAGGCATCTGACTGTAATGATCAAAAATGCCCTTCATGAAAAACTTGATAGCAGGGCTGATTGCCAGACGCAAGATAGCTGTGAAGTTGCAGGTAGCCACATAGGGTCTTAAGGACATCTGAAATGATAAATCGCAGCTACGGCCCCAGAGCTGCCATTCTAACTGCATTAGAGGAGCAGACAAGCACCTACTGTTCTGCCTGGTAAAGCTGAGCTGACATAAGGCAGGTCTTGTAACATATGCCCTGTAAATGACTATGGTACCTGACATTCCCTCACACCTACTTTTAAAAAGAATAACACAGAGCCCTTCTTGAGAAGCTACTTCCCACTGCTGTTCTAATGTTGCAAAGCTCAAAAAGGGGCACTCAATGTAGCTATCTGGGACAAATTCTGCCCCTGGATATGTGTATCTGATTCAGACTGAGGTCAGCATTTTTCAAGTCTTAAAAGTAGATGGTGAAGGAATGTCTTATGTACCCTGAACTGAATCATCTCATAAAAAATAAATGAACAAAATCATCATCCAGGAGCATTAAAATCTGCTTCTTGACAAGCTGAAGTCCAGCTTGCCAGGAAGTAATTGATCAGGAAAGCTTTGTTGTTGATTTTTTTTTCATTTGGTATCAGCACATAACTATCAAATGAACATTTTCCCAATGTTAAGTGCCAATTCATGGTACTAAAAAACATTGTATAAAGTATATTATTTTGTATTTTAATAAATAGGTGGGACACTCAATGCAGTGCTGCTCAGTCTTAAATACTCCAAGCAGTAAAAGTTAGTTTAAAATCTGCAATCTTTATTCACTCCTTAGGAAAAAAAAAATCTGCTCCTGTAAAAACTTGGTCTTTAACTGCTTCACAGGAAGAATAACGGGATTTTTTTCTAGCAAATCCATACAGGGCAGACAGAATTTTGGTTTCGAAACCATATTTGTGGCAATAAAAATAATTTTTCTTAAAAGCAAATAGACAACACAAGTCATTAGGCACTTTTCTTATGCCTAAGTTTCACACACAGATAAAGCTGTATGTGCACAGGTTAATAAAGGCTATGATTTTGAACTTTTAACTTAGTAATCTGCATAACTCAAGGGATGTATGTGGAAGGAAGGTATTCTTATCTCTATGGTTCTTCACATATTGCAGGATGTTTCTCGTATATCCAAATAAAAGTCTTTTATTAAATAAAGTATTCCTTCATTTTATAAATGTGGCAAATGTTTTCATATCTAGGTAAGTTTATTTGTTGAAATAGCTCACATATACAGATGAATGATTTGAAAGGAAATAGGAATGCTTGCATGATGGGAAACGGCTGCTGAATGATGTCTGTGGGGACTGCTTAGTGTTGATAAATAACTAAGGAATTTGTCTGTCAACATTTTGCATAAATGTCAGTCACAGAACTTGTAGTTGGGTTGAGGCAGCCCTGAATGACAATGTATTTCTCATTTACGTACAAGCTTTAAAGAGAAAGAATAGGGACACAGAGAACTTATCTCAGAGCAGCATACATTTTTTGAATGTGGGTGTCCTCCAGCAGAGTGTTCTCCTGTTGCTTCCTGTGAGACTTTGCAGAATCCAAATAAAACCCATACCAACTCATGTCATTGGCAGGTTAGTGAAGTAATATGAATTTGCTCTATGCCTAAAATATTACATTTCAGCATCCTTTACATTAAGTCCAGTATCAGATTTATCAAGTGTATAGGCTCTTAAAAAGGAGGCTGTCATTTCAGATGTGAGAGGGAGTTAGACAGAAAATGCACTAATAGCTTTTTTAAACTTTACACTTACTCCGACAACTAACAAATTTTATGTAAGAATCTGAAATTCCCACATATATCCACAGGGCTGGAATAGTAACAAGAACTAAATACTATAAGGATGGAACAGATACGTTGACAGACCATGTTTCTTCTTGTATTTTTATAAAAATAGATGTTTTCATATTAGAGGAATCTGAGTCACTCACACAAAAATCACATAGTGTAGCTCTGTTACCCTCCCAGTACACTGAGTCCAATCTGTGTCAGCTCTGCCTCCAAAGTATTCAGGAGCATGTATATGATGTTCACAAACAGGCCCCAGTGAGCTGATAAAGCACAGCCTGATACTATTCCAGATTAGGAGGGTGCAGAGAATTTCTTTAGTATTCACTTTTTCCCTAATTAGTCAACTTAAAATAGCCTGAGATTGGTATGCATAGTAGCTATCACATCTTCATAGCACCAAATGATCTCTTTGCTTTTAAGATCCCTGGTAAATGATGTATACCACCTTATCTCTTCTCTTTGAAAATGCTGTAAAGCAGGGATAACTTGAGGTCGCTCTTGGTTTACACAAATACAAATGAGAGCAGAACGAGGACCAAAGGTCTTACAAGTATTGTCTACCAGACTGCAAAGCTACAAAATGCAGCATCAGAGAAACTGGCCACTGCTGGGCCAGAGAAGTTTCAGGAACTTGGACTAAATTACTTCTTTCATAATTTCCTATTATGAAGAAGGATTTAAACTCTACATGCCCCAAGAGTCATCTTTTCTAGGTGAGCCTCAGCATTTGCAAATCCACAGAAAATCAGCTATCTGTGACAGTTTGAATCTAATACTCTTGCTACTATATAAAAATGCACAAACTGCAAAAATAGTTGATAACTTTTGTTAGCTTAGAGATGCCACTTTGGTTACATTAATATATCCTAAAATCCCAATACAAACAGAGTAAGTTAAAGCTATCTTGTACGTTAAACAGGGATGGAGGATAATAGCAGAATGACTACAGCAAAACTAAATACTGCAAGAAATGGTAGTGATCTTCTATCACAGGGCATCTTACCTGTTGAGACAGCCAGTACTTAATGCCCTACTCAATGTGGGGTAGGATGAGCTTTGCTTTATTGACTTCAGTAGAACTTCAGGGAACTCTGACACTGATGAATTTACCATATTTATGGGGAAGGATTCCTGAAAAATCACAATTAAAGAATTTCATATATTACTTTATTGCAGACATCTTAAAAAATA
This sequence comes from Phaethon aethereus, assembly GCF_964289735.1. Lineage (NCBI taxonomy): Eukaryota > Metazoa > Chordata > Aves > Phaethontiformes > Phaethontidae > Phaethon > Phaethon aethereus. The sequence goes on along the minus strand of NC_138578.1, from coordinate 66,807,605 downwards.
CTCTTCTTTTTTAATGCAAAACTTCAAACTGGAATTAAGCCTTCAGAACCGTATTTTTTATTAAATGTAGAGCTACAGTGGGATCGATGGAGGCAATAGTACTCATAACATGGACTCAGATACACTAACTCAATATAGAGAACAAAATGATGCTTGGTTGCTTTTCCCTGAATTTCTACAAGTGTTTTATTTTTATTTTTTATCCCAACTTCAGTAATTCTCAGCATCTCTAAACCACTGTTGTTTCATTGATTGTGATGGAACTATTGAATTTAACAGGACGATGATACCTACTGAAAGCTTTTACTTTCATATGCATTAACTGAAGAAAGATCTCAGATAAGATAAACAGTGTTCGGTAATAGTAACAACTTCTTGTGCTCTCTTCGATTCTTACCCTAATGTCAAACACCTAAAAACAGTCAACACGTGCACAAACACGTACCCTTTGGTTTGGTGTGCACATTTTAGTTTGGGGAAATAGTTTGTGGAGTAATCTGAACCTTTAGGGAAAAAAGCAAAAATACAGAATTACTCAATTACAATGGCAAGGAGAATAGTTCCTTAGGGTCAGATGAAAAAAAAAAAAGTTTAATCTGGCTTCAATACCATGGAAAATAAGACAATAGCTTTAGGAAGTGTGTCTAGGACTAAGCATGTACTGGAACTGAGGATTTTACTGACATACCTTTCAAGAATAAGTGACAATGCTCTTCTTACCACATATTTTAATATCTCTAGTAATTTTAGTTGATTCAGATAAGCCGTGAGCCTGAAAATACTGAAAACACTTCACTTACTCTGTTCCCTACTTAACACTGTTAACATACTCAGTACTTTTCTATATTCCTGTCTCTCCTGAAACTCAAACAAACATCAAAGATGAAACAGGAAACTTGTGGAAAAGAAACTTACACCTCTTTTTAATGAAGTTTACTTTCAGATTTGTCACTTTTTAAAATACTGAGTCCTTCAGCTGCAGCCAAAAAAACCTTCTAGGGAAATGACAAATCACATGTCTACGGAATATGATTTCTGATATTAGAATAGTTCAGCTTAAAAGCAACTTTGATATGTGTGACAGACTAATTATACATATATAAATTATACTATTTCATGTCATATACAATTTCACTCTTTCCCATTCTCTATGTATCTATCAGTATAAGTTTGATTCTAGGTGCATTCTCCACTTTTATGTGATTAAGAATTCACATCTGCAATTCCACATCAGTGGAAAATTGGTGAGTAAAAAGAATTATAATTTTCTTAAAACATTCCACCAGTGATTAAACATGTCAGCTAAGATACTTAATTATAAACAGGTACTATTTTAATTTTGTTTGCTTACCTTCAGTTATTAAAAAAAAAAACAGATATTTTTAATTTTTTTAATATTTGTCCCTAGACACTGTATATTGTACAAATCTGTATTAACTCTAGTTTGTATCCATTTTAGCTTTTTGGAAAAAAGCCATTCTAAACTAAGAAAAAAAAAATTATGTTCTGATCCAAAACTACAAAATGTTGTTACTCTAGTGGGCATATTCAATATCAAGAATCAAAAAGCCAATGGAATGTAACTGGCAACAGCCAGTTAACAAATATAATTCTGCTGAATTATTACATTTAGAGAGCTCTTATTGTATTACTTAACTTTGCAGTGAACTAGAAAATGAATGTGGTCATTCTAAACTGGTTAAACCGGAAAATATGTTTTGTACAGATGTCTCTAATGTAGTTTTCTGACAGAGGAATTGGGTAAAAATCTTAACAATTATACAAATGCAGTTTTAAATTAGACTACTACTTTTAAATCTGTTTTTTCTTTCTGCCTTTTGTTTTTCATTTTTGGTTATACTTATCATCTTTTATTCATGATTTTAAAAGCTTTTATTGAAATGTTTCCTTTTTTTCCCCTCAAAAGTCTTATTGTAGTATTAAAAAGAGAATTTTATTCAGAATTGGAGAATATTTTTCTAATCTTCTCTGTACTGATTCATTCTGAACACTTTTTTTTCCATAAAGCCCTGAGTGTTAACTAAGGATTTTCTCCTTTTCTCATTGAAATCAGACAGAAAATGCCTTTGATTTCCACATGCCAATACCCAGCACTCGAGCTGTGTCGATCTGCTCCCTCAGAAGTTGTCGCTGTGAAGTGTCCCAGGCTGAACTGCCCCAGCTGCGTCCCCGCTTCAAAACCTGGGCACACCGCTGGAGCCCTTCGCTTGCGGTTGTTGTCCAGCAGAAACGAGGCTTCTCTGAGCCCTTATGAGCTAGCCCGCAAATCTCACATGAATTTTCCCCTGATACGGCCTTTAACACTGGCACCACGTGGGGCTTGTCTGTACCTCACACTACTTGTGACCCTGCGTAAAGACCAGTGAGGAGAGGATGTTTCGTGAGGTGCAGCTGGGCTCCCCTGCGGGCCTAGGCAGCACCTCTGCAGCAGCGGTAATTATTAATATTACTCTACTGAGTAAGAATATGTGGACACTCATTTAAATCACTACTATTTATAAATTTCGATTAAGACTAATTATCATCCTCAAACATTCCTTTACCTGATGCTTTACCTTTACTTCTGTCAATCCAGCGGTGCATTCCAGACCTCCAGGTACTCTGTCACGTGGTGTCCTCCATGGCGGTCTGAGCAGGGTGTCTGTGGTACGGTGATGGCAGCGGCGGGGCTGCGTGGGCGGCCTCTGCGAGGAGACACCAGGAGCTGCCCCGTGCCAGACAGAGCCGGTTCTGGCAAGATCCACAATGGATCCACTGCATATTTAAGAAAGGGCAAAACACTTAAGAAACGGCAAAAATTACTGAATGCACAGAGGAGGAGGAGGGAAGAAAGAGTGAGAAACAACAGCACGAACCCCAAGATGAGAGGAGGGGAGGAGGCACTCCAGCAGATATTTCCCTGCAGCCCATGGAGAGGACGACTCCAGAGCAGATATCCACACCGTGGCCCACAGAGGACCCCACACCAGAGTGGGTGGAAGTTTCCTGAAGGAACTGCAGCCTGTGGAGAGCCCACACCAGAGCAGGTTAAAAGCGTGAGGAAGAAGGAGCTGCAGAGAGGAACTGATGTGTAGTGACCATAGCCCCCCACATCACCTGCACCGCTCAGAGGTGGGTTGAGAAGCCTGGAGTGAAGCCGAGTCTGGGAGAGAGGGGAGGAAAATTCTTCTTTTAATGTTTGTCTCCATTTCTCCCTACACAAATCTATGTTAAGTGGCAATAAGTTGAATTAATTTTTTGGAAGTTGAGTCTCTTTTGCCCACAATAGTAACTTGTAAGCAATCTCCTTGTCTTTACCTCAATCCATGAGCTTTCTCACCCTATTTTCTGCCCCTCCCCACTTAAAAGGAAGATCGAGTGAGTGGCTGGGTGGGAATCTGGCTGTTTGCCAAGGCTAACTCACTACACAATACCAAGTTTAAATTAGCTGTCTAGACTACTTGGGAACTTGGAATAGGGGCAATCCTCATTTGTGGGTTTTTTGATTGTTTGTTTGGGTTTTTTGTTTGTTTGGGGGTTTTTTTGATTAGGCTTTTGATGACTTTCTGAGAAGATGCCATGAAGCAATTCATGCAATCATGCCAGCAGATGAGACTGGTTGACAATCTTCATTCAAGCCAGAGCCAGGTTGTTTACGGGGGCAATTCTAGTGACTGCAGGTGAGTATAGGAGTTTGCCCAAGATTCAGGATGCTTCTAGGCATCCTAGGTAAATACTAGCATAGACGGACTGCCAGCACTGGCCATGGAGATGGACCAAAGCAGACATGGAGAGATGCTGACTCCAAGAAAGGAGTCTAGGGATTGTAGAGACCAAAAGCAAAGTAGCTCCCACAGTATTGTCTGAAGTTTTCTGAAGGCTGGCTGAAGCAATGTTTTCCTCATTTCATTTTAGGTGCCAATTCACAAATTTTTTGGCTCTCCTGTATTGACTATCTGACCACGATGACTAGACAAATGTGGTAAGGTAGACTTTCAGGAGACATAACTGCTGGCTTGTAGTCAGCAATATTCAATATGCATTTTTGCTAATAGCTCAAGTTGTTCATGACAAGAGGTTGGGAGAAAGAAATAAAAGTGAGAAGAGCTCAGTTGTGGACAGATTAAACCTGGAACTAACCTTAGCAAGCCCCTGAGGAATAAGCCAGTACTTTATGTAATGTTATTTTTTGAGGGATTTTTTGACCCATTTGGCTTGGAGATGTGCTGCTGAGACAATGTGCTAATCTGAAAGCAGTCTGAGATGAAAGATGGCCTAGCTCACCATGAGGTACACAGTGAACAAATATGTTTGTGAAGCTTATGCTAGAAATGCTTTCCCTTCTATCTGGCTAATCTCTGAAGGTATGACAGAGAGAGCCTGTGACAGAGCTAAACTTCTGCGTAGGCTTACCTGCTGCTTGGGGATATTATTAATAAACCCGTCCAGAGGTAATGAAAGGTTTGTTTCATCAGGTTCATTAGACACACTTCTGACAGTGGTAACAAATGTTGTCATACAACAGTGACTATGAGTAGAAAGAGGCATTCTCAATGTAGACAATACCAAGTTTATCAAATTGCAGCTTGGCCAGCTTCCCAGAAGATTTCCAACAGCTCTGACAGAGTCCCTGAGAAGTCCATTTTCTCAGGATCAGGAATGGAATATGACTGGACTGACAAAAATGGCTGAAATCAGGCTGGACCTGAAGAGAGGAACAGCGAGAGACATGTGACTCAGAAGCTTGTTGAGCCAGAAAGATATTAAGGTCCCTAGGTGACCCTGCTTGAGCAAGGGGGTTGAACAAGGTGACCTCCAGAGTACTTTCCAACCTCAGCCAGTCTGTGATTCTGTGATTCTGTGAGATTACAAGTGTTTTATCTTACCTGGAAAAATTACCATACCAACTTAGGAAGACTGAGATTGCTTTGAATTTATGTTTCTAATGTAAGACAGAGACCAGGCCAGTTGGTAACTGTGAAGTTCTCTAAACTGCATGGAAATATGACCACCATCTTGCTTCTTTCCAGGCCACACCATTTCAAACTGGATGAAAAAGCTGGAAGAAATAAACCATGATAAAGCCTGGTAGGACAGACTGAAATGCTGTGGCAGCAGAGCGACCAACTAAATCAATGTCAATTTTTTTTCTGCCTTCTCTCTTAGTGTTCCTTTACGCTTTTGCATGCTGGATAAGGCAAAGCCAGTAAGTTTTCAAAGTGATGTCAGTGACTGGGCTTATCCAGGTCAAAAAGTGGGAGAGAGGAACAAGCTGGCGTAGGTAACAACTGTTATCATTTATAGAACAGGCTAGGGGGGGGCAAAGACAACAAAAGCTGGTAGGAATATTGGACAGAAGGAATTGCTGTGATTGACTGGTGTCATCTTATGTTCACACGCAAGTAATTGCTCAGCATATTTTGATCCCTGACAGTTCTGCTGGAGCTTATTGTGATTTTGGGGCAGGGGCCCCAACAGAGGAGCATGCTATCAGATACGTGCTAAGAGGAGGCCAGATGCTGTGGCTGTGCTGATCCTTCTGGATGATTCTCCATTTGTCACTGCATTGGTAAATTGGGACCTGGCTGCTGTCAGGGATGTACCCCCTCGACTGTGTAGCACAGGGCATTCCTCTGAGGTATGGTGGTAAGGTGTCCCCACCTGGGAGGGTTGCCAGCGAAGAATTAGTGTACTGATGGTATTACAGAGTTTCTGAAGAGGTTTCTTGGGTATGAAGGTAAGCTGGTGGCAGGATATAGAGGTGCAGGCTGTGCTGGGAGCCTCTGAGATAGGTTGTGGCAGATTCCAGGCACATCAAACAGAGGCATTGTGAAATCAAGCGTTTGTGTCATTCGCTTGTGCCACCACGGGCTCATCAAGGATTGGGTGCATTCAGGGTTTCTTCCCTTCCTAATTAAAATCATCCAGGGCTCTTTCCTGATGCCCTAGAAGAATTATACTACTGCACATCACCCCACTGATGATGTGGATGGGGCAACAATGGAAAAGAGGTGCCAAGAGTGATCTTACAGCACCTGCTTGCAGTCCAGGCCAGATTCTCTTGAAATCAAATGGAGCAATTCCAGGAATTTTAGATGTAAAGCATCAAGCACTAATTTAGGTTTTGTTACTCAAGACAGCTAAACAAATATACATTATGCTGTTCTGACAGTTTAGATATTGCTGACAGAGGACAACCTATAAGTAAACATTGGGATTTGGGGATCCTGTTTCTTGAAAAGGAATGAGTAATAGCCCCAGTGGTTGCATTTAAATGACTTCAAGAGTGGGAGTGTTCGTTAGCTCAGCCATAGATCTGATATTTGTCTACCTACAGACTGCTGCCAAATTATGTACCTTATGAACATGAAGTGGAAAGAAGGACTTTATGACTTCCTTTTTCTATTTACTCTCCTGATGTCTTGGAATCCCATCTATGCCCGTCCTGCCCTGCAGACAATTTTCCCATGCATTTATTACATTAATTTCTTTAAATATTTTAAATACTTTTATATTTCCTTTTTGAAAAACGATTTGAATTTTCTGATGCATTTTTGTTGATGTTGCCTAGAATATTCAACCCTTGAATTCATACTGAACTCATATCAATCCCCAAGACTCTTAGAATGATAGTGAATGCACTTGTAACTTTCTTTTCAATTATCTTTTAGCTATATCAATTATCTTTTGGTGCATTTTCCTTACTTTTCAGGTGCTATAGCATCAGTCTACCTAGTTAAATATGAGGAATATTCTATACTGGTTAATAACAGTGTGCCCTTAGGATATATTTGGATATCAAAGTCAATACCTGAGGCATGCTCACTTGCTTTTGGTGAGGGAGTTATAGTTACACCCCAAAAATGTATTAATGTGTTCTTGAACTAGTAATAAAATATATGATTATAGCTACTATTTGCTATGAAGATGTCTTATAGTGCCCCAAATCCTACAGCAATAAATGAATTAGCAGTTAGTTTGTTTCCATAACTAAGAAACCACACCAAAGGCTCTGATGACACTGTAAAGGAGATGAGTTCCATTACAGTTCATACAGTTACAGTGAAATATTTAGGCCCAACTCAATGTTTTAGATCGAAGGTATCAGCCTATAGATACAAAACAAGCAACTGAAGTTAGAAAACAAATTTGTAGGAGGCCTAACATTGCGGTTGACTGGAGGACATGTTTACTAGCAGATACATGTACTTGGATAGAATTACATGCAGTGAGGGGACAGGAGAAGAGACTTGGTGTAAAATGTCAGAGGAAATAACAAGGAATGAGGCTTGGGTTTTACAGACAGATGTTGTATTCAGCCAGGCTATGAAGTTAACAGAAAGGCTTACTCCAATGCTGATTAATACCTGAATTGAAATACTCTCATATGGCTTTAAAATGGGATGTACAACAGGCAACTAGGTGGAAGAAATTTTTGCTGAAAGAAAACTGAAGCAATTTCAAATTCTGAAAATGGACTGAGGGTGAAACTGCAAAACTGCAATTGTAAAACTTTCACATATGGATATTACTGGTTCTTGCTTAATAACTGCGGCCACTAGCTTGATGTTCTGCCTCTATACAGAGAAAAAACAGGAGCCAAGAAGCACCAGTAATCTCTTAATCTCATCAGTAGAATACCGCTCTTGGATTTTTCCCAACCACTTGGACATTTTTTCCTAACCTGTTTCCACTGATGACTAGCCTTCTGTTATCATCACAGGCCTTCTTCTTCCTCTTCTTTTCTCAGTTTCTTATGCCTTTCCCAACCCCCTCCTCATGCTCTTAATCCTTCCTTCCCCTTCTCACTTCATTTCTGCTCACTTCTTTAACATTCATCTTCTTTTCCCTCCCTAAAAACTATAATCAAAACATTCAACTTGTAGAATTTCACATTATCACTGCCATTGGCTTGCCATAATCCCAGACATTTTGTTGGTTTTATCCATTTGTTTTGTTGGTTTTATCCCTTGTTCTTGTGTCATTCTTTGCACATATTTTCTTTTTTTCCCAACATAATGCTTTTTTTTTTTTTTTAGGAATTTGTATAAAGCTTCACCTGAAGATAACACTTGAACAATAGTGAATGTGATGTGAAAATATAAGTTCCAGACTATTTAGATCAAAAAATCAACAGTAAATTTAATTTTTTCTAAATTCTGTAATTTGGAAAGAGATGAGTAGAGGAGGACTTGTATGAAGTAAAATCAGGTTCAAATTTTCTCACAGATTCCAAGACTTGAAAAAAAACTTTGTTATCATCCAGTCTGACATCATCTTTGATTGCTTGACAAGAGCTGGAAGATTTTTTTGAAATTAATTGATGTTTTAATGGTATGCTTTTTAGAAGGAAAAGCTTCAATCTGTTTTTTAAAATGTGTGGCAGAGATGCAAATATATAAGTTGCTCCAATTCTTAATTACTCACAGTGCTCTAAAAAATACAGTGGTTTTTTTCTAGTCTAAACTTGTCTAAGTCTGAACTAAAATTTTAAGCTATTAGGCATAGGAATTTTTTTGTATTTATCTGATTAAGAACAGTCTAATCAAATTCCCTTCCCCATTAAATATTTTTACATGGCTATCAGCCCACCTTATAAACTTCTCATAGATAAACTGAAGCTCTTTTACTGCTCTTTTGTAAAGAAAGGATTCTCCAGTCTCCTTTCCTCCTATTTTTTTCTCTGCAAACCCCCTCATTTTTCCCTTAGCACTTTAGCCACCCATATTAATATTTAAGCTTTTAAATAAATTACTTGATTTTTCAGTATCTTTCAGACAGAAGATTTGGGTCTTTTCCAAATCAGACCAGGCATTATCACTAAATTTGGGCTTATGAATTTAACCCAATTCACCCATTTTGGAGAGAGAGGTTCTAGCTATGTGTTACACCTGCAGAGAGCCATGTTCTCTACTGAAAGCAAACACTTGCCATTGATCAAATCGCATTATAATGTTAATATTTAGTTCACACAGACTCTTATCTCCTCTGTTTTACTGGTCTTGCTGCATTACTTTCAGTATTTCTAATGAGGAAATAACAGATCCTAAATTACTTCTACAAAGTAGAAGGAAAATGGATATTAAATGCTTTTTTCCCCAAGGTTGCTATTTCACATATAACTCACACACAGTGCAACATTCCTAGCAGTGTCCTCTGTGTCTGATTTGTTGATTATGTTACTTCATTGACCAAAGATAAATACATAACTCTAAATCACTAAATGCATAGGATTAGGCCAAGTTTATTTTCTTTTGGTGTCAGTTTGTATTTAGAAGCCAATCCTTGCGTCATCAGGTTGATCTTGAAAAACACGAAAAACAACAAAAATGTAATAGCTCTTCTCAGTGAGCCTGGACGGTTGTGATGAATATGATAAATTTTAGTTTTTTCCATTCAGGTCTATAATGGTAGCTATTATCTAATCTATCTATTACCTATGCAGTTCTTAAAATCTTACAATAAATGTTAGAAAAATTGTAGGTGTAAGTAAAGAGAGAGGAGAGATACAGACATAGCAACAAAATCAAGAACTAATTAGAGCACGATTGCAACAGCTCACTAATAGATTATGGAAGAATGAATGTTAATGTTCTCTTATACATCATTACAATTGTTTTTATGGAGTACTTCTCATTGAGTCAGTTATTAATTCAGGGCAAATGGTCCAAATGTAATTTCTCTCTACATGTACATATTCAGAGAAGGAATGGCTGGATATAAGGTACTGTGGTTGGATTGCTGTGTTACATTGACCCAAGATGACAAAATAGTGCCTCAGAGAGTATTAAAAGTCAACATAACTTAAAGTAGTTTCCAGGCTGCTCTGGTTCAGACTGGGGAGATTAAATGATTCCAGGGCCTCTGGAATCAAGAAGGCAAAAGTAATTTACAGCCATTTCTACCCCTGATCCTCAAGTTCTGCATCTGGCAGGGACTGATCTGACTTGGAAATGGTAACCTTGCCCTGAAGGCTCCAAGCTCATCAGATGGCTATTCATGTCTGCATACAGCTGGATATCTCAGACACTGAGTGCTGTGTAGGAGAACCACCAGTTCAGAAATACCTTTGTATCTTCTCTTCCTTGTGTGAGCTCTCCTCTCATACTAATATTCATAGATATCTTCCTTTCTTTTAATGCACTCAGTTACAAAATTCTTTTTAAAAATGCCTTTAACATAAAAGGAGAAAGAAAAAGATTCTGGAATGCAAGTCATCTTCACTCACATATTCATACCTCATCTAGCTTTTGTTGTTGTTGTTGTTTGTTTTTAAGGCCATTGGTTTAGTTCTACTGTTAATGTTCCTTAATCAAATACATAGAAGAATAATCTATATATAGATATAAAAGTTTCTCCGACACATTATAGTGCACCATAGGGTCACTTTGGTAATGAACAGCATAAGCAATTTCTGATTATTTTGTGGGTTGAAGTGTGGCAAAAATTTCTTTCTTCTGTGTATTGTACATCACTAATGACTGACATTTCTTTATGTATGTGTATTTCTGTAAAAGTTTCTAGAAAAAAGAGAGATGATGAGAAATATGCACTCATATTTTCTAGTCTTCCAAAATTTGATCAACCAAATTGAATCACAGGAGGGGATCCTTGTTGTCTTTGAACTGACTCTTTAAAGCTTAAGCAAATTACGTCATTAATGAACAGCATTTCTACTAAATTATTCAAAGCATGATTTCACAATAGCTGGTCAAAAATTAGAATGGGTGCAGGGGACAAAATTTGCTTAACCATTTCTATTTATCCCAAAGCAAAGGTTTTAAATACCATATCTCTGTTCCTAAACCAAAGCAAGCTGCAAGAAATCACATATCATTTAGGAAAATTAAGTGCAACATACCATAAATGTGAAAACTAAGATAAAGCTAGGCAACGTTTACCATGTCCAACATTGTCCAGAGGAGACTACTTAATTCCGCACAGCAAATTCATGCTATATATCCTAAATATATATGAAACCAGAATATGCTTCATATCAGGAATGAAGAATGGATTCTTGGAGAATTCTTCTGTCTCTGAGGAAGGTGTTCCTAGAAGTTGGTCATGGTAATGTAAGACATGTTGAGAAACTTCTAATTCAGAAGGGTGATGAAGACCAAAAATGTAATAAGGGTAAGATATTAAATAAAGATTCCTAAATTCATACCTCTCTTTCATGTATCTTATATGGAATCCTATAGATAATAATAATAATTCTTTCTATTTCAACAAATGCTAGACTGCTTTCAGGGTCGGTCTGCTTCCTATAATATGGATACTGCCATACCATAACTTTCTGGCAGAGTTCATTGAGTCTACCATCTCTTGTTTTAGGCTTTAGCAGGTGAGTGAAGTGACTGTCTAGATGACAAAATTATTTCATACTTTGTACCATGGAACCATATCTGTATCATACTGTATATACAAATAAGTACTAATAAATTATGAATCAGACTTGTAATTCATGGACTATCTCCAAAATTAGATAAATATCATGAGAATATCCTATAAAAACTGTTAGAGAGTGAGGTTATTTTTTATTGCTCTATTACTAACATTTCTTTGTTTTTCTTTGTATTCAAATATAGTAGAATCTGTTGGTTTTTCTAACAATGTATATATATTATAAATCTTTCTTTTTGGACTTTCTTGAAGTATTCATCCAGTATCTTTCTCATGAACTTTACATGGACTTGCCTTTTTCTTTGCTTTATCCATGCTGTTAAAATTGTAGAAAATTCCTGAGAGAAAGGAGGTAGTATAAAGAAAATGCCATCTCTTGAAATACACTAATGTATTATTCCATAATAATAACAGGTGTATCATCCTTTCCAAAGCTTTATTTTCAAATATAATCATGCATTTAAATAGCGAAGCACAAATTAAATTCCCTTTTTATTCTTTCTACTTTTTATTTTCATCTGTCTTTAAGAGTAAAAATTTCAAAATTCTTCTTTTAACAGATCAGAATCTCATTGCAATAGATTGCTGAGATAATGACACCTATCAAGAACATATTTCGGGGACACAAAGGTCATAGGTCTTACAATACCAGTGAAATACATTCTTATATCATGTATGCTATACCATCTATGTACACCAAAAAGACTTTAAGAAATCAATTTTATAATTTAGGATTCTGAAGGAATTACTATTAAAAGTGGTTGTGATAATTGCATTGGGACTCTGGCCAGCACTGACTAAATTCACTGCACATTCTGTAGCATTTTCCCTGTCGCTAGAGCTCCCAATTTCCCTTTTACTAAATCCTCAGCTCTTTTGCCTGGTCTTCCTAGAAGCTTGTTTCCTCTGTTTCCCTCTGCCAGTTTTCATCGGTCACGTTCTCCCTCACATCCCTGTTCCATCACTGCATCCTACAAATGCCTATGCATTGTGCTTTACTTATCGACATATATCTTACACATCTGGATTCCCTACACTCCTCCCTTTTCACTTGTATCTCCATTCCTTGCTTTCTTTTGACATCTTCCTCTCACTGTTTTCTCCTGGAAATAAATAATTCAGGGACTGAAGATCTGTAAAGTGTTTGGGATAATCAACTGCAGTAGCAGGTACAAAGCTGTTAAGCAACTGGACATTTACAATTAACAATTGATTAACTGACAATTATGCAGATAAGTGAAACAGATGGTTGTGGTAATCATGTGCAAGAGCTGCCTACATTCCTCTTTTTCTTTTCCATTTCTGTTTACACCAAAATTGACTAGATTTTTACCCCACTGTCTAGAACACCCCCTGCAGATTTAACATTGATTAGATACAAAATGCACCATGTAACTTCAAGAAAAAACAGAAATAATACCAAGCCAAGCCTCACCTCACTTTGCTCTATCAGACTATACAGGTAATAAAACTAAGGGTGAAAAGCCATACGTAAATGTTCTGATAACATTCTGCCCTAAAACTTGAGAAGAGTTAGGCAGGTGCTGCACCTCAAAGCAATGAGCATTGCACGTGTCCTTATGAAAGATTAAATTAAGGTATGTAGCAACCCTAGCATCTGTCCTTGCTTCTGCTGAAGTCAGTGGAGAAACTGCTGCCAAGTTCTGGGGAAGTAGGCTTAAGACCTTAATATTATCCATCATAGTCATTGTTATTCATGGTGCTGTATTGATTAACCTGTCTCTAAAAAAAGGAAGGACAGGACAAAGCACAGAAAGAATTATTTTAAATGGCAAGTTGCTGATCCTGGATTCTGAAATGTGCATATACTGTTGGCTAAATCCTGCCGATAGCTTACACTAAGAAGTTGCAAATCAAAATTACAGCCTAAATATTTTTTTAAGAACACATAGTTAATTTAATTACATCTAAACCTTACAGGTAGAACACTTGAAAAAAACAGCAATCTGACCACTGTTGCTATATTAGCATTATTCATATAGTTGTTAATCTAAGAAAGAGGTTTAATAATGTCTGCTTTTGTAACAATGTTGCTGTACCATTTGAATGAGTCTTTCAAGGAAACCTTTTCTCACTGAGCCAAGCCAGTAACTTTGATACACTCTGTGATAGGTCAGATTGGCTTATTGAGTTCTTTTCTATTGTGCAACTAGCAAGGGAAGCAGGTGATGAAAAAAAATCCTTTGAAAAATAATGGAAGAATGAAATCACTATGTTAGATTACTCAATTCCAGGTCATCTTTTTTTCAAATAATTTCTTGTAACAAAGGGTCCTAGTCCTGGCTGTGAAACAGCAGCATGCAACATCTACTTTTCTTTTTAAATCAGCTTTTATAGAAAAAAACGCAATAAAGCAAATATTCCTTATGTCTGTTTAATGACCTATAACTCAAAAAGCTGTTGAAACTATTACGCTGAAAACTCTTTTCAGGAAGATTTCCTTCCAGACTTGCAAAACTACATTTTAGATGTGAATTTTTTCAGTACCTTAAAAACCTGAGTTTTAAATGGAAGTGATTATGTAACTCTATTTTTCTGGTGAATATAATAGGAAGATGTCTCTGGAATGAAGAAAACAACAACAGCACAGAAACTACTTCAATAATGCCCTAACTTTTAAATGGAATGATTTATAAGAATAATTCCATTCAGATATTAGCCAAAAGTTAAATTCTTTTGTTTTTCTGCAATAAACATTAGTTTTTCATGAGCTACTTAAAATTGCTCTATAAAGTTTATATCTGTGATTTCTGTGCTTTAGAGAGGAAAATCTTGGGTCAAACTAGGTACCTTATCTAGAAAGCCTAGTTGCCATTACTGAAATCTAGTGGGATGAATCCCATGACTGGAGTGTGGCTATTGACAGCTACAGGCTCTTCAGAAAAGGTCAGGTGAGGAAGGAGGGGCAGAGGTGTTGCCCTTTACATCAAGAAATGGATAGAGTGTGAAGAGCTGTCCCTGAAGAATAGCCACGAGCAGGTTGAAAGCTTATGGGTAAGAATCAGAGACCTCAGCAACAAAGGGAACCTTGTGGTTGGTGTCTACTACAGACCACCTGATCAAGGGGAGCCTGTTGACAAAGGCTTCTTACTCCAGCTACAGAAGGCATCTCACTCACAGAATCACAGAATCACAGAATCATTGAGGCTGGAAAAGACCTTTAAGATCATCAAGTCCACCCATCAACCCAACGCCACCATACCCACTAAACCATGTCCTGAAGTGACACGTCTACGTGTTTTTTGAACACTTCCAGTGATGGTGACTCCACCACCTCCCTGGGCAGCCTGATCCAATGTTTGACAACTCTCTCAGTAACTTGCAGGCTCTCGTCCTGCCAGACAACTTCAACCGCCACCCACTGGAAAAGTAGCACGGTGAGCTGTAGGCAATCCAAGAGACTCCTGTGATGCATTAAAGATAACTTCTTAAACCAGGTAATAGACAGCCCTACCAGAGGGGATGCAATACTGGACCTGTTGGTCACCAATGCAAGTGAGCTAATCAGTGACATCAAGATTGGAGGCAGCCTGGGCTGCAGTGATCATGCACTGTTGGAGTTCACAGTCCTGAGGGATATGGGGCAGGCAAAGAGTAAAGTCAGGACCCTGAATTTTAGGAAAGTAAACTTCCAGCTGTTCAAGGAGTTAGTCAATAAGACCCGCTGGGAAACTGTCCTCAGGGACAAGGGAACAGAACAGAGCTGGCAGATCTTTAAGGACACTTTCTGCAAGAGCTCTCAATCCCCAGGTGTAAGAAATCAGGAAAGGCAGGCAAGAGACCCGCATGGCTGAGTGGAGACCTGCTGGGCAAACTAAAGAGCAAGAAGGAACTGCACAGGCAGTGGAAGCAGGGACAGGTATCCTGGGATGAGTAGAGATGCTGACCAGTTGTGTGAGGATGGGGTTAGGAAGGTCAAGGTGCAGCTGAAGCTGAATTTGGCAAAGGATGCAAAGAATAATAAGGGCTTCTACGTGTAAGTCAGGCACAAAAAGAAGGTCAAAGATAGCATACCCCCCAACAAGCAAGAATGGCAAAATGGTAACAAGAGATGAGGAGAAGGCTGAGGTGCTCAACAACTTTTTTGCCTCAGTCTTCACTGGCAGTGTCTCTTCTCACACCTCTCAAGTGGATGGCCTGCAAGTTGGGGACAGGAGAAGCAAAGTCCCTCTCACTGTAAGAGAAGATCAGGTTTGAGACCACCTGAGCAACCTGAACATGCACAAGTCGAGTGCTTATGGGTAAGGAGGAGGGGGAAGGCCAACGAGGCAGATATTCTGCTGGGATTCTGTTATAGACCACTCAACCACGATGGAGAGGCAGAAGAAACATTCTGTAAGCGACTGGCAGAAGTTTCACAATTGCTAGCCATTGTTCTTGTAGGGGGCTTCAATTCCAGGCATCTGCTGGAAGTATAACACAGCAGAGACAAAACTGTCTAGGAGGTTCCTGGAGTGTGTAGAAGATAACTTCCTAACACAGCTGGTAAGTGAGCTCACCAAGTGCAGGTGCCTTGCTTGACCTGCTGTTTGCAAACAGAGAAGGACTGGTGAGAGATGTGGTGGTCAGAGATCGTCTTGGGCTTAGCGACCATGATGTGACAGAATTCTTGATTCTGAGTGAAGTAAGGAGGGGGGTCAGCAAAACTGTTACCATGAACTTCCGGAGGGCAGACTTCAGCCTGTTCAGGTCATTGGTTGAGAGAGTCCCTTGGGAGACCGTCCTGAAGGACAAAAGGGTCCAGGAAGGCTGGGCAGTCTTCAAGAAGGAAATCTTAAAGGTGCAGAAGCAGGAAGTCCCCATGAGCCGCAAGACAAGCTGGTGGGGAAGACGACCGGCCTGGCTGAACAGGGAGATTTTGCTGGGACTCAGAGAAAAGAGGAGAGTTTATCACCTCTGGAAGAAGGGGCAGGCAACTCACGAAGAGCACAAGGATTTTGTTACTTCAAGCAGAGAAAAAATTAGAAAAGCAAAAACCCAGCTAGAACTCAATCTGGCCACTGCTATTAGAGATAACAAAAAATATTTTTATAACTATATTAACAACAAAAAGAGAGCCAAGGAGAGTCTCCATCCTTTATTGGATATGGAGGGGAACATTGTCACCAAGGATGAGGATAAGGCTGAGGTACTTAATGTCTTCTTTGCCCAAGTCTTTAATAGTCAGACCAGGTATCTGCAGGGTATTCAGCCCCTTGAGCTGGAAGACGGGGATGGAGACCACAGTAAACTCCTCATAATCCATCAGGAAACAGTTAAGGACCTGTTAAGCCACCTGGACACCCACAAGTCTATGGGGCCTGATGGGATCCACCCAAGAGTACTGAGGGAACTGGTGAAAGAGCTTGCCAAGCCACTCTCCATCATTTATCAGCAGTCCTGGGTAACAGGGGAGGTCCCAGAAGACTGGAGGCTTGCCAACGTGACGCCCATCTACAAGAAAGGCTGGAAGGAGGATCCTGGGAACTACAGGCCTGTCAGCCTGACCTCGGTACCGGGGAAGATTATGGAGCGGTTCGTCTTGAGGGCACTCACAGGGCATGTGCAGGACAACCAAGGGATCAGGCCCAGCGAGCATGGGTTCCTGAAAGGCAGGTCCTGCTTGACCAACCTGATCTCCTTCTATGACCAGGTGACCCGCCTAGTGGATGAGGGAAAGGCTGTGGATGTTGTCTACCTGGACTTTAGTAAAGCCTTTGACCGTGTCCTCCACAGCATTCTCCTGGACAAAGTGGCAGCTCGTGGCTTAGACGGGTATACTCTTTGCTGGGTAAAGAACTGGCTGGATGACTGAGAGCAGAGAGTTGTAGTGAATGGTGTTAAATCCAGTCTGGTGGCCGGTCACAAGCGGTGTTCCCCAGGGCTCGGTTCTGGGGCCAGTCTTGTCCAACATCTTTATAGATGATCTGGATAAGGGGACCGAGTGCTCCCTCAGTAAGTTTGCAGATGACACCAAGTTAGGTGGGAGTGTTGATCTGCTGGAGGGTAGGAGGGCTCTGCAGAGGGATCTGGACAGGCTGGAACGATGGGCTGAGATCAACTGTACAAGATTTAATAAAGCCGAGTGCTGGGTCTTGCACCTGGGTCACAACAACCCCATGCAGCACTACAGGCTTGGGGAGGAGTGGCTGGAGAGCTGCCCAACAGAAAAGGACCTGGGGGTGCTGGTTGAGAGCCAGCTGAATAGGAGCCGTCAGTGTGTCCAGGTGGCCAAGAGGGCCAACAGCATCCTGGCCTGTATCAGAAATAGTGTGGCCAGCACTAGTAGGGAAGTGATTGTGCCCCTGTACTCGGCACTGGTGAGGCCACACCTCGAATCCTGTGTTCAGTTTTGGGCCCCTCACTACAAGAAGGACATTGAGGTGCTGGAGTGTGTCCAGAGAAGGGCAACAAAGCTGGTGAGGGGTCTGGAGAACAAGTCTTATGAGGAGCGGCTGAGGGAACTGGGGTTGTTCAATCTGGAGAAGAGGAGGCTGAAAGGAGAACTTATCGCTCTCTACAACTACCTAAAAGGGGGTTGTGGCGATGTGGGTGTTGGTTTCTTCTCCCAAGTAACTAGTGTTAGAATGAGAGGAAATGGCCTCAGATTGCACCAGGGGAGGTTTAGACTATATATCAGGAAAAAATTCTTTACTGAGAGAGTGGTCAAACATTGGAACAGGCTGCCCAGCGAGGTGGTGGAGTCACCATCACTGGAGGTGTTCAAAAAAAGTGTGGACTTGGCACTTTGGGACATGGTTTAGTGGGCATGGTGGTTGGACTTGATGATCTTAAAGGTCTTTTCCAGCCTTAATGATTCTATCCTAGGTCTATGGGACCTGATGAGATGCATCCCAGAGTCCTGAGGGAATTGGCTGATGTAGTTGCCAAGCCACTCTCTGTGGTATTTGAGAAGTCATGGCAGTCAGGTAAAGTCTCTGGTGACTGAAAAAAAGGGAAACATTGCATCCTTTTTTAAAAAGGGTAGGAAGGAGGACCCTGGGAAGTACTGACCTGTCAGCCTCACTTCTGTGGCTGGGAAGATCAAGGAACAGATCCTCCTTGAAGCTATGCTAAGGCTCATGGAAGAGAGGGACGTGATTTGAGACAGCCAGCATGGCTTCACCAACGGCAAATCCTGCCTGACCAACCTAGTGGCCTTTTAGGATGGAGTGACTGCATCAGTGGACAAGGAAAGAGCTACCAATGTTGTCTATCTGGACTACTGTAAGGCTTTTAACATGGTCCCCTACAACACCCTTCTCTCTAAATTGGAGAGATATGTATTTGATGGGTAGACTGTTGGGTTGAGGAATAGGTTGGGTGGTGTCATCCAGAGAGTAGTAGTCAATGGCTCAATGTCCAGATGAATATTGATGATGAGTCGTGTCCCTTACGGGTTTGTATTCGGACCAATACTGTTTAATATCTTCATCGGTGACATAGACAATGGGATAGAGTGCACCGTCAGCAAGTTTGAAAAAATCACCAAGCTGAGTGGTGCAGTTGACACAGCTGAGGGACAGGATGCCATCCAGAGAGACCTGGACAAGCTTGAGAAGTGGGCCCGTGTGAACCTCATAAGGTTCAACAAGGCCATGTGCAAGGTCCTGCATCTGGGTCAGGGCAACCCCCGGTATCAGTACAGATTGGGGGATGAAGGGATTGAGAGCAGCCCTGTCAAGAAGGACTTGGGGGTACTGGTGGATGAAAAGCTGAACATGAGATGGCAATGTGCACTCGCAGCCCAGAAGGCCAACCGTATCCTCAGCTGCATCCAAAGAAGCACAACCAGCAGGTTGAGGGAGGTGATTCTGCACCTCTACTCTGCTCTGGTGAGACCCCACCTGCAGTGCTGCATCCAGCTCTGGAGCCCTCAGCACAGGAAAGACAGGGACATGTTGCAGTGGGTCCAGAGGAGGCCACAAAAATGATCACAGGGATGGAACACCTCTCCTATGAAGAAAGGCTGAGAGAGTTGGGGTTGTTCAGCCTGGAGAAGAGAAGGCTCCGGGGACACCTTCTTGCAGCCTTCCAGTACTTACAGGGGGCTTAGAAGAAAGATGGGCACAGACTTCTTAGCAGGGTCTGTAGCAATAGGACAAGGGGTAATGGTTTTAAACTGAAAGAGGAGAGATTTTGACTGGATATAAGGAAGAAATGTTTTACAACAAAGGTAGTGAAACACAGGCACAGGTTGCCCAGAGAGGTGGTAGATGCCCCATCCCTGTAAACATTCAAGGTCAGGTTGGATGGGGCTCTGAGTAACCTGCTCTAAAGATGTCCATGATCATTGCAGGGGGGTTGGACTAGATGACCTTTAAAGGTCCCTTCCAACCTGAACTATTACATGATTCTGTGATTCTCTTGCTCAGTCTATATCCTCATGTAAGTGACCTGCACCTCCATACATGCCCTCTTCAAATAAATATAAAATTTCTTCTTGAATTCCATTTTCTGACAGATCAGACATTGGGAGGCCAGTTGAAATTCATGGAGCTATGCATGTTTATGCCAGCTGAGCAGCTGACCCTAATCCCCCATTCCTCAGTTTATCTGAAAGTAAAAGGCTTCTTTTCACACACCGGTTAAGTCTGCTAAGTGACAACAGTGTATTTATTCAGCACGTCATTTACAAAACCCAAGTGCTTAAAATTGAGGAAATGAAATGTTAAGGATGTCATAAATCTCAATGTTCAGAAGGAGTCTGAACCAACTCTTACTGAAGTCCACATGAATCTTTCCACATATTTCAGTCAGAGCTGGATTGGGTCCATAATAAACAAGTATTTTATCTTATGTATGGCCAGATATGCTACTAAGGGATGCTGATCTCTGAATATGAACGGCTTAATACGGCAGAAGCAGTAGCAAGAGGGTGTGGTGTTCTTGAGATTTGGCAAAAATACAAACTCTATGGAGAGCTCAGTAAAACTTGGTGTAGTTAAAAAGCACCATTTCCCAAGCGTGGGTATCAGCCCTTTTTCCTCTCTGAATTATAGTTTTGCACGACTTACCCAGATCAAAGAATCTGAAAGACAAGGGGAAATGGCTGGCACTTGTTTCTTCTCACTTACCTAGAGTCTTTGTTATCAAAGGTAACAACTGACTATCACTTTTCACTACCTGTGCATTCTATGTACTTCAAGGAAATAAGGCTCTTTTTCAAACATTTGAATAAATGCACACTACATAGTAGGAAATTGTAGCATGGTATGTACAAAAGTAGTTCATCTTTATCATTTATTGACTACTTAATTCACATATTAAGACCACAGAACTATAGCATTTTTGTAATAGCTTTATGTGAAGCTTGCTTATTCAAAATTAGCAATAATGAAGCATATGTACTCTCTACACACCTTGCTAGCACACACTAACTTTAAGCATCTTACAGTAACTAACCTTAACATTTTCAACGTTGGCAGAAGCCTTTCATCCTTATTCATTCTATTGCATGACAAACCTCCATTAACAACATGATTAAGGAAAAAGGATTTGAAGGAGTCTGAGCTTATATCTTCTGAGGGAGAGTAATTAACTTTTTTTTCCTTAAGGATTGTTTTTTAAGATGTCATTGACCTATCTAAAGTCAAACATTAAAGATGTGAATACAAATACGCAAGCAGGACTCATTTACACTGTTAAAATTTATTCTGTACACGTAGACTGGATTGCTTGTGGCACAAAGCTCCTGAATGAAAAAAAGCAATGTGAGAAGCACCCATAGAAACACCATTAAAATGCAGCTCGTCCAAACCTGTGGACCTGTCAAAAAGTAGATAAAAGAAACTTCTATCAAACTTTGATGAAGTTATTCCACCATAACTCAAATTACACAGACCTAAAGGCTCTATTTTTCTAATGTAATCTTGCAAAATATGACAGTCTGTATCAAACTCATGTTGCTAAAATATTTTTTTCTTCTTCTTCTAGGCAAACTGCTAAGTGGTTCAGAAAATTTTCAGTTTTCATGATTTCTCTTGGAGGAAATGTTAATGTTTAGGAAGGAAACTTACAGAATAAGATGTTCTCCAGAAGTGTTTGCATAATTTGCAAATCAAATGATAATAGAACTGATATTTTACAGTAGCACTCCAACTGGTTATAGTTATCCAGACAACAGAGGTATCTTAAGGCTATGATCTTCAACACTGAAAGAGGTATATCCAGGAGAATAACAGATACTATCACAATATGCTGAAGAATTCTTTTTTCTCTCATGCAAATGATGAAGGTGTTAGATACAGCTGATAACACAGGGAATCCAGTAATTTTCTTAAGAAATAAAATAAGTTCAGCCCCTGGAACTACTTATAACTGATTATAGCTTTGATACAACTAGTGAGACAAGAACAGAAGGTGAAACAACATACATGTTCATTATATTCCCAATTTACTTACCTCCCACCCAGTTCCTGGTTTTATGTATTCAACATATTAGCACTGGCTCAGTACTAGACCTGTCAGACTATAATTGGCTCCTTAAATCCATACACAATGTATATGATATTGTACATTAAGCCTGATTCAGGGCATACTATGTTTTTAGCTATCTGAACGCAAACAGCATTCTTGAAGCGCTCATTGGACATAGAGCCAGACCTTGGTGCATGGGGTTGGCTTGTTTTATCATGACTTTTAACAGTGAGAAAATTGCATCTGTTCCTAACTGTCTTTCAGCTGTTAGTCGCTGCTGCATAGCTGATACCAAAAACAGATGGGGAAGAGAAGAGTTCCTCTTTCTGTAATCAGGTATTGAACTCAGCTGGGACACCAGTGTGTGGAATTAATAGCAATGCTTTAGTATGCTTGACCTCAATCCCAAACTCAACATCCAGTGAAGAGTGTCTGAGATGGCTCTGGTTTTTTGCAGAGTGCTGTGCCTGAGCTAGTAAGCCTCAGTGGAGATGGCATGGTTTTGCATGGAGTTAGTCCTTTTGTAGCAATTTCTGTACAAATGGAGCAATTAATCTGCAATCCAGACAAACTATCCATACTGACTTGTACATGTACATACCTGTGAGTGTCTAGATACATTCATTCCCATGAGTACCTATGTACAATAGGCAAGATTCTCAGCAATATTTATATTTATGTTTTCTGAATTTTTACCAGATAAGATTTAAGTCTGTCTCCATCTTTCTTACAAGCCCCTTTAAGTACTGGGAGGCTGCAACAAGGTCTCCCCAGAGCCTTCTCTTCTCCAGGCTGAACAACCCCAACTCTCATACCAATTCTCTCATACTAAGCCTAGCTTTACAGTTTTTGTATATTTTTTGTAAAGAGAAAGTTTTAGGTATCCTCTTCTGAAAGCACCGCTTGATCTGAATTAGTGCTCAGCTGTGTCAGTCAGGGGGGATGCGTACTTGTAAGCAGCCCTAAGCCTGAGATCAGAATCTAGTTTTACTACAGGCAAGTAAATTTCCACTACCTGGAAAACTAGAGCTGAGACAAAAAAGAAAGTTCTCATCAGAAAAGAACTTAAACGTCTTCGGTAAATAGATCTAAGTCTTCCAGTTAGGTAGCTACAGGATGGGAAGCACCAGGTTGTCAAAGTAATCTCTGAAAAATCTCTCTAGGAGAAAGCTTTTGCCATAAGGGTTAAATATATTTCATTGATGTCTCAAACACTAAATTATAGCTTGAAGAAAAGATTAGTTTCAGTTATTGTTTTCTTTGGTAACTCTTTCCCATTTTCAAATCAAGAATTTAGCTCTATTGCTTTTCTGGTGCTGTACTAACCTTCTAAAGAAAACTATTTCATAATATCTGATCTGAATTTCCAAGGTTCAATAAGTGAGTTTAGCCCAATATCAAAACTTTATTACATGTTAATATAAAGAGCTTGACTCCCTCATGTGAGTAACAGCCCTTTAAGTAGTTCTAGGCAGCCACTAGGTCACCCTTACTCCTCTTCTAAGCAAGCCCAGCTTCCACAACCTCTCCTTTTAGCCCATGTAGTCTAAGACCCTAACCATCTCTGTAGGCATCTGCTGGACCCTCTCCAGTTTCCAGAAGCCCTCCAGAGCAGGAGACTGGGGGGAAACTAGGCACATTTTTCCAGATGGAGCTTCACCAGTGCCAAGGCAATGTGACCGTAACCTTCCTCAATCTGCTGGCCGTGTGCCTCCTAACATAGCCCAGTATGTGATTGGCCTCACTTGCAATGAGAGCGCATCCTTACCTTATGATACTCAACCAGGAGGCCAGCTTATCCTCCAGGCCCTTTTCAGCCAACTCCTTTTCAGCCAGTCACTTCTGAAACATGCACAGATACATGGAACTTGTTCTGTGCTAAATGCAAGACCTCGAAAATGTTGTTAAACTTCAGGAGTATTCCATAGGTGCAGACGTCAGATTTCTGAAGGTAACTCTGGACTGAGAATCTCATAATTGTCATGTTAGTTGCTGCCTTAAATGAAAATCATTCATAGGATGCATTCTGTGTGATCATCCAGGTAATTGATGAAAATGGAAAAAAAATGTGGCCTGGTATCAATACTAAAGTACCCTGCTGACAGTCCATCTGTGTTCATATCATTTTGCTTGACATAGGCATTACATTTGATAACATTATTAGTGGTTTGCCTTTGAGGATTTCAATTATATTTTTGTACACATGTTATTATTAGGTTGTGGATTTTGGTTTGTTTTTTGGTGGATTTTTTTTGAATGAATTTATTTTTCATCTAGCCAAAGATGTTTTATTGCCAAAGGTATTTTATTGTCTTCTCTTTCAGCTGGAAAGTTATTTTCTCTACCATCACAACCCCTCCTTTGTACAAGCTTTCTTCACTCCTTGACTTGAGCAATATGTTCAACTGTCTGTGTCATCTTTAGGGTTCAGACAGCCTTGGGATGAACAGCTTCAGCTTCTGTGTTACTCACTGTTATTCTGTTCTATCTAAACTTAAACTACATTTTTGAGAAGAATGATTGGTCATTTGGTCTGAGGGTCCCTTTCACAGGAGGTATATCGTGAACTTAAAAATGGTATTGTGTGGTTTAGTATTTATTAGAGTTTGCTACTTCCTTGTAACATAACTGAAATTTTCATGAAAAACAAGAAATTCCCTAATTGGTACCTCAGGGCAAATCAAGGCAGGCTGGAAAAGTCAGACTGGATTCTTCGCTTTTCATCCATCACTATTACCTGTGAAGTCTTTGACACTTAGACAAGACCTCCTTCAATGTGTTTGCTCGTTTTTAATTCAATGGGTTTAGCAATTACACTATTTATCCATTTCCAAGTAGCATTGGCTTTGCTGCCCTAAAATGTGCTTAAGTTTGAACAATGTATGCACATATTGGGAATTATAAACTGATTTCTTAAAATCTCTTTTCAGAATACAATAACATTTCAATGTATGCCTGAATTTGCCCTGTGGCCTATTCCTAAAAATAAAACTTTGGATTAACGTTAAGCTTCTTTCCTCCAAATGGCATGCTGTATTGGCCTTTGTTCAAAGGGTTTGTATTTGAGTTGTATATTATGTTATTATAAAGTACTTTGGGAATTTTTAGATGGGAATTACTGTTTACTAGCTCTACTTTTAGATAATTGGTCATGTTACCCATTACTGGCCTTTGCTGCAAGTTCACAATATACTATGTTCTGGTACATTTGCCTGATTGTTTTATACAAACTTTTTTAAGACTTAACTTAAACTAACAGTTTGTCTAAACATTGAATAGATTTTGGTGGCTTCAACTGTATCACATTTATATATATGGTATTCATATATACTGTGAAAGCAGTGCAATTCCCTCAGATTGCCAACTTCTGTGCTGGTTCTTTCCAAAGAGCAGGATTTGGGTAAACTAAAGTTACGTAGACTATAAGCAGTTTTCCCCATTTTGTGCAATGATTTATGCATAAATTTTGTATAAGATGAGGAAGAGAGGACTTAATCTACAGTATGGTTCTTAGATGCAGAGAAATATAAAATATTTTTTCTGTAAGATTTAGTGAGTTAGCCCCTTGACCTCAGGAAAACTTTTTATTATTTTAATTTGATTTCTGCTACTTTATATTTTCAATTCTGAGCTAATTTTTTATTTCAAGTCTTCAGAGGTTTGCAGGAGCAATCACTCATTTACTCTATTACTTGGGAATTTTTCCCTTTGTGACAGAATAATTATGTTCTTTGAATGGTACACCATCTGCCTGCCTAACTCAAATTCCCTATCTTTTACTTGGCACTTGTTTACTGTGGGGCAAATTCTTTCTTTGGTAATATCTTCAAATTTGCATTGAAGTCCCTCAGAATCAAAACTGTATAAAAGCACATGAGACTGTATACGGTCCATAGTATACATTTTTTTAAGACTGTCATTGTCATGCAGTTGTACTGAAGAAACACAATGAAATGTTCTACTTTTGTATTCGTTCCTCTGTCTGGTGATAACAACAAGAAAATCTCCTGTTGTTTCACAAAGATCTGCCACTTCTGCCTATTGCCATGAATATTACTCACCACCAAGGAAAAAAATCAACCATAAGGAATAACTGGATTAATACTGATTCTTGTTTCATGTGTTCCCATAGTAGAAACCTTTGTTTTGATACACAGCACGGTGTGAGATTAGCAGACAGAAAGAGACCTGAAGTTCCACTACTTGAGTTAAGCTTTGAAAATAAGAATTCCTGAAAAATTAACATGGTTGCTTTCTATTTGTACTACACAGCAAAACAATGTATTTTCAATAAATCTGACAGAATATCATTGACTTTTGAAGAAATGTTTACATCCAGAAGACATGACTTCTTCCTTGAGTGTACAACACGATAGTTTGATTAAAATGCAGATATGTGATTTTATGTTTAATTTAAAAGTAATTCCTGTGAAGATACTTCCAGCACTTTTATATCCTTTAACTCCTATGCCTTTGAGAAACTGAAAGAAGAAAAAACAAAACAAACCACAATTGTTACATGCTATACCTGAGTGAGATTACGTGCTTTAGGCTTTTGGAACACAAAAGAAAATGAGACTGTGGATCAAACAATAGTTCACTATCAATGCATTGCAATGCATTGGAATTTCAAGGTCCTCTAAGAAACGGTAGTCCACCTTTAGCAGGATGTCAGAAGAGAATGGTAAACAGTGTCAAAATAAAACTCTACTCAATACAATGTTTATGTGCTGTGCTTGGATATACATGGCTTCCGATTACATATTTTTAAAAAAGAATTACAAATAGTTTGGATATTATCTAGGTTTTTCTCTTACTATTCACATTTTTATGGCCTAGGAGGGGCAGAAAATATGCAATGGTGATAGAATTGCAGACCTCTCTAAAATTACAATGTGTTTTGGGAAGAGAAGCTACTTGTTACTAAGAACCTAATTAACATTTTTAGTTCCACATGTGCAATCTTCCACTCATTTGCTTCAGGCTTTAAAACATTAAATGAATATAGTCTTACAGCAGTGGTGGTAGAGCAGCACACCATTTTGACAGAACTGAGAATCCATTGCATGGATAACAGAAGTTGTGCCTATTTCTTCCAGTGTAAGTTCTAGCCTATAAATTTATGTGGGAGGATGTTGGTGGCTGGTTAGTTAATTAGTCTGGCTGTTTGACTGGAACTTCTCTGAGACTCCGGCTCCATCTGCATATCTGAAGATGTTCTTGCTCATTGCAGGGGTGTTGAACTAGATGACATTTAGAGGTCCCTTCCAACCCAAAGTATTCTATGGTTCTATGATTCTGTGATCTGTAACTACAGAATAGATCAGTGTCCTGGTAGCAAGTGTGACAGCACAGCTCTGGGAGTGAGGGCCAAGGATAAGAGAGCTCAGATGTTCTTCACCTCATTCCTGCCAGTGAAGAGGAATGGCTTAAGGAAGAATGGATGGATCTTGTGGGTCAAGTAACTCATGTCAACAGTAGGAATTTATTTTTCACATCTGTCAGCATCAAGGACTGCTACGAAGAGAAGGGATCTATCTTATCAAGTGAGGGGAAATCATCTTTGCCAATAGGCTGGCCCACCTGGTGAGGAGAGCTTTAAATAAGGAATGGAGGGAGAGAGAGATGATGATGCCCAGTACAGTAAGGAAGTGGTGGACAGTGTTGGTAAGCAAAGGGTGCAAGGCTGGACAAGAGAGACCTCGTAATTGAGAAAACAGCACTGAAAAGTGGGACATCCCAAGTGTTGCACACAAATAAGGAAATGTGGTGGGATAGCTCACATGTGCTGCCATGGCTGGATACAGGCTCTTTAGGAAGGGCAGGCCAGGATGGCATGAGGGAGGAGTCACCCTTCACGTGAGCGAGCAGGAGCAGCAGGAACGCATGGACCTCTGCATGGGGAAGGGTGATCAGCCAGCTGAGAGCTTATGGGTCAGGATTAGCAAGTAGGATTGCTTGATCAGGAAGAAGTAGGTGAGGTCTCTGTAGACAACTGAAAGAAGCCTCACATTCACAGACCCTGGTCTTCACGGGAACCTTTAAACACCCTGAGATCTACTGAAGCAACAATACAACAGAACATAGGCAATTCAGGAGTTCTGCACCAGTACATGCTGGGGACCAACTGGCCAAAAGCAGCTTTGCAGAAAAGGATCTGGGGGCTCTGGAGAACAAATTGATCATGAGCCAGCAATGTGTCCTTGTGCCGAAGACGACTAACAGCATCCTGGTCTCCATGAGCAAGAGAATTGCCAGCAGACTGAGGGAGAAGATCCTTCCCCTCTACTCACATCTGAAGTGCTGGGCCCAGTGCTGGGCTCCCCACGATGGGAGAGACATCGACATGTTGGAGCGAGTCCAGAGAAGAGCCATGGATATGATTAACAGCTTGGAGCTTGGAGCGTCTGCCACATGAGGAGAGGCTAAGAGGGCTGTGACTGCACAGTCTGGATACGAACAAGCTCAGGGGAATCTTAGGAGTGTGCATAAATACTTCATGGGGTGAAAAAAGAATATGGAGCCAGATGCTTCTCAGTGGTGGCCAGTGAATGGACAAAAGGCAATGGGCACAAACTGAAGCACAAGAAATTACCTTTAAATGGAAGAAAATGCATTTTTTCACTATAGGGGACATGAATTACTGGAGCATGGAGTGGAGTTTCTGTCCTTGGAGATATTCAAAACCTGACTGGGCACATTCCCAGGTTAACTGCTCTAGGTGACCCTGCTTGAGCAGAGGGACTAGACTATGTCCAGAGGTTTCTTTCACCATCAGCCATTTGGTGACTTTGTGAAACCAATTCTTTGCAGAAAATGGGAAAACATGTCTTAACATTCAGTTTATTTTCCAAGATCATGATCTGTGATAAATTTGCTAAAACTTATATTTGATTTCCCAGAAAAGCATCTATTGTAAACAAAAATAACTAAACAAAATATAAAAACTTTATTGAAAAATTTGTGAAACCATAAACTAAACTAAAATGTGTCAGTTGCAGCCATATAGTAAATATTAGCAGGCTGTAGTGTATTTTCACCAAAGCATTATACGGGTTACCATGAATGACTTGAGGCTGTGTCTCAAGATGTAAATAAAGCGAGTATCTAGCTTTGTTTCACAACCAAAACATTTCTCATTCATAGGAGACTGTGTGCAGAGATTAAGCACCTGCATAATTTAAAGGAGAATAAGTAGTTCCATTGGCTCATATTGGTCTACTTAATTAAAGTCACATCGAGGCATGTTTATAAACTGAAATTTGTTCAAAATCACAAACATACCATCTTCAACTTTATGTCTTGCTGTATACAATTAATATTTCTTTTTCTCCTATCAAAACAATATCTTTCTGCTAATAATTTAAAAAGTAAATTCTAGATTTTTAAATAAATCATTCCAAACAGCTTTTCTTCAAATATACATGCCAATTTTAAATACAATAAATTTGATTTCAAAAAGGTAGGCTTTTAATAAAAAACCTGTCTCCATTATTTAAGATTTTGTTGTTGCAGCTGATTATTTCTCTTGCCTCCTTGTTCTCCATATGTAATGTGCTCTAAAATAAAATACTGTGTAAAGCGTCTAGTTCTATAGAATAGTAGAGTTCCAAATTACAGTAAGGAGTGTTATTCTTTACATGTAAAAGCACGTCACAGACTAATGGTGCAAACTTACACAATTTTAATATGCTCCATTGACAACAAAATGTTTTTGCCCTATAAGTTAATTTAAATTTCTACAAGCACGATATACAGTTTTAGAGCCTTTTTCAGTCAGGTCTAGCAGCTAATTAAGCTTAGTAGCTAATTTTAACTTAAGTAGTAGATTGTAATCTATTAATAACACCCTAAATAATGTAAAAAAAACATATAAAGTATAGAAAAATATTAATAAAATATAGACAATTTAAGCCATCTTGGGTTGGATAAATAAAAACCAAAAAGGAAATAAAATTAATAGAAAATATTATGGGTGACAAATTTCTGTACTGACTTTTGTCGCTAAACCTGTTGACTGAGAACTACAGATATATGTATATTTGTATGTATCTGTTTATATGTGTATTTATTTGCTTTAAATCAGTCAAAACAACTTTGTCTGAAGAAAGGATGGGAGAAAAGTTCCCCTTTCTATGTTTCTCTTGCACTGAAGTCACATTTATGCAGAATTTCTGTCCTGAAAACTACCCGAGACCAGCTTTGAAACTTAATCTCTGACCTGAACTAAATAACAGTACATTTCTTCTCAAGTAAACTCACCACCTGTTAGTGGCCTTCAAGGTAAAATTTAGCCATTCTGAATGCGGATACATAGATAATAAGTGGAAATAGATCTCACTTCATTGCTATGTATGAACTTTGTCATATCTGTATTTCACTGATCTATACTTCAAAATAATGTATATTGAGTAAAGTTTGTTTTGTTTACTGCTGACTTTCCTCAGAGCCAGCAGTTGTGAAACTCTGCTTTGCTCTTTACAATGACTCTTGCCAAAAATGTTAGTCTGCAATAGTGCCAGGAGAGTGGGCTTTCAGAGCGGATGAACTGAAAATCTGTTTTACTATTAAAACAGAAATAATCATAAATGCTGAATTCGAGGTTTTAAAACTGTTATCGTGAGAGCATTACAAGGATCAAAGCAGCACTGGTTTTGTAAACATAATTAAGTTCCATTGCACAGGAAACATTTGTAAATAAAATATTCTTCAAGAAGAAAAATATGGGTGAAATAGTAATTTTAAGCCTTTTCTTCCAACTCTTCATGCAGGGATTGGGATAAAGAGAAGGGAATGGGGTTCCCAGCCACTTAAGCCCACTGCCCAACAAAGATTTGTGGGTGACAACAGGATGCACAACAGGAAAGGTATAAAGATAGTTTGCTTCGTGCCAGATAAGTGTTGAACCAACAAACATTGAACTCCATGTGCTTCTAGCATCCTTACTGAGCTAGATGAGATTCCTAGAAACCTTATGTCTAGCAGTAGGTATTACCATATGGCTCAGAGTGAGGTGCAAGAATTCAGTAATGCAGTGATGGAATAATCTGCTCGTGTAAGAAGCTTCCTCTGAGCATTTACAAGAGGATGTTCTTGGTACCAATGAATGAATTCTGTTAAATAATTTATTTTGGTGACATCATCTGGGAAAGGTTTCACAAGTTACATGAAGTGGAAAAAAACTATAAGAACAAAAATCCTTTACAGAAAGTTGTTACATCAGTAAATGACTGTACCTAAGAAAGAAGTGAGGCTTCCTGAAGGGAGAAATGATGCTTTTATATGTAGCAGAGGAAATGAAAAGAGAGGTGCTGTGTAAAAGCTACAAACAATAAAGTAGGGAAGTATTCTTTTGTCTGTTGTAGGTCTGAAAGAGGAAAAATTTATGGACTACATACTACTACAAACATACTACAGTGACCATGTCATTATTCTATGTATGACTATTAAAACATTTATATAAGCTATAATTAGATATGAGCATATTTTTAAAGAAATGCATTTGGACTTGGAGCATCTGAACAAAGCTGAAGAGTTCATTTGTTATAATAAACATTCATGTAGGAAGACTGCAAAAGACCTTAAGACAACAGTTACTTGATGGTTTAACTCATTGCTCTCTTAAATGTCTCTTGCTTGATTTGTCTGTTTTGGTACAGTTTTTTGAATTTTATCAGACCTGTTATTTTTAAAATTCTGGAAAATGAAGATGAAAACATCTTGGAGCAATTAGATTTTCTGCATGGAATGTTAAAATAACCTTTCATAAGAAGCCTTTTTAATTCAACTGTACTCCAGCTCTTCAATTAGCAAATTGCTATAAACATAAGGACAATAGAAAAAAAAATCATCTAATTTTCTGGATCAACAAGAGAATTTGGAAATGGTTTGCTTTGCTGTTGCACCCTGAAATGATATAACATTTTGATTTTTAGCTACCCAGCCCCAATTCAAATAGAAAATAGCAGGACTAATTTGTTACTGTTATAAGCTACCTTAATTTACATCAATGGGGAAAATTAAATAGGAGAAATTAATTCTGTCATATACTCTCGTTCTCTTTGTGAGCAAAAAGTCAGAAAGGATCGCAATGTGGAAGATACTGTAACCTGGAGGAGAAAAAGGTACTCCAGCAAAGTACTCGGGATGCTGCCAAATGTCACACAAACCTTAATTAATCTCACATAACCTAAACATTTAAATAAAACACCTGAAGAAAAGGTGATTCCAGCGTAGGAGTACTCCTACACTTCTTCTGTAGTCAATGAAGAGCGAAAGGTACCGCTGAAGCATGACTCAGGTTTCAGATGGGATGACTCACTCTCAAGGGATGTCTTTCACTTTTTATTAACTGTTTAGAAACACCAGGCTTGTAAACTGGCTGTCTAAATTTAGATGAGAGAAATCCCTTACTTAAGTATCTAGTCAGTCAGTGAAAAGAACTGAGCATCTCCACAGAGTGATTCCTCCTATCCTAAGAGAGATCTCTAAGACACCTAGGATGTTTCATGTTGTAGAGGTGCTTATCTCTCTGTAGTAGTGCAGTGAAAGCCTAGATGACTAGCTCAGGCTTTAGTAATACTATACTTTAAATAGCTAAGGTTAAGTGAGACTAATCTTTTCCT
Organism: Phaethon aethereus; assembly: GCF_964289735.1. Taxonomy (NCBI): domain Eukaryota; kingdom Metazoa; phylum Chordata; class Aves; order Phaethontiformes; family Phaethontidae; genus Phaethon; species Phaethon aethereus. Next base: position 66,775,158 of record NC_138578.1, on the reverse strand, counting down.
TAGACTAGTTCTTTACTTAATTATTTCCTTGAGAAAGCTAAAGCTAAGGGGAATGAACCTCAAATACAATATGAGTGCTAAAGTGCAATTATTTTGTTGGAATAGGTTTGCCTTAGTCTTAAGATGGTTGTCCCCAACAACTGTTGAGTTTCTGAGGTTGTGCATATTCTTGCATTTTTTGGAATACTCAAATATGTCCATAAAACTCACCAGAAAACTGAAAGGCTAAAAGCTAGACTATTTAAAGTGTTTAGGGCTCTAAAAATGTAGATATTTTTAAGACATAGCCTTAGTCACCTCTCTGCTTCCTTAAAAGCTTCATTATCTTTTAACATCTTGTTCCATGTGTCTGGTTAATGCCCTTATACTTCTTCCTCTACTAACTTCTTTAACTTTATAACCTTTGAATCAAAATTGAGCTTTTGCTGAGTCATGCAGACACAAATAAAACAGACAGTTGAGAAAGAAAATCTGCCCTGTACAAAATTATAAAATATCTTGTCATTGTTTCTTCTCTGAAGCCAATCCTCTCTCTTCTCCCCTTCTCAGCAAAACAGCGTACGTATCCTCCTAACGCAGCACTTGTGACAGGTGTAGGGCTTCAATGTTGTCAGTTATAATCCTTTATATGTCACACCTTCAATCATGCAATGGGCCATGCATTTTAAACAGAAGTCTGTTTTCTAGTCTGTGGCAACAGAGTGCCAGGACATACACTGTACAACCATATGGGTGTCTCTTTGCAGGACATATGTTGTACATCCTTAGGCACTAAAGCAATTAACAAGCAACTGTAAAGTAAATGTGATCTCCTCTGAAAAGCTCCAGAGCAGCTTTCAGTTTTTAAAATTATATTGCTAATTTATGCCATGAAGAGATTCAGAATGTCAGAGGCATGTACAGTGATCATAAATAAAAGCAGCATTAAGAGGTAAATACAGGTTTCTTTTCAGAAACAATTATAGTATTTTTCATGTTAGTAGAGGATTATGAAAGTAAAGATGTTATAAAAAGTAGTAACATCCAAAGGCTAATTCAGCATAAGAATATCAAGATACATAGCTGAAAAAGACAGTAAAAGGCGAATGCAGTCATTATGGTGAACAGCATGTTTTACTTGTTGGTCAGTGTTTATAATTCTATCCAGAACACCATGGGAGAAAACTATTTTTATTTTGGATTTTCTACTGCCCTTGCAAAGTCTTGTTGAACCTGCTAGTGGTCACTAAATGCCACAGCTCAGCAGAGGCAAGGTTGCTACGGCTCCACGTGCCCAGCTCCAGTCAGTAGTAAGCTGCTTCGCAGTTCCCTCACAAGCACAGAGATGCAAATGGGTCTTCCTGGTCTGGAAGCTGACCCCAAGACAGTCTCCCTAGTAACTGACTTGGACCTGCTAGTAGTAGACAACTCTCAGACCCTCCTGTCCCTCCAGTATCCACCTCAGACTTGTGGCCACTCCAATACCAGTCTCCCAAGCCTCTTATCCTATCCACTGTTGAGTCCAGCTTGATATTCACTAGCAATCACACAGTGAGATACATACCCACACAACGCATATGCACTCCAACCTCTCCACTTGTGCACGGACACTGTGACCCATAGTTCCCAGTCCAGGTGCTGGCACTTAGACCTCCCCAGACACACATGCACAGAAGATAAGCAGCTCCTCACTCAGGAGAATAGTTAGAGTTTAATGAGAAGACATGACCAGACTGCAATGATCAGGCACAGGGTACAGCCACACAAATGTACTGACTAGCAGCTTGTTTGTACATATCTTTTATCCTATTTTTCCTCTCTTTTTCCATGCTTTTTCATTCCTAAAGTGGTCCTTCCTTTTTCCCATCTTTGATCCTTCCCCTAAACATTCTATTGTACCCACTCCCCTAAGTGTCCCATTGCACATTGCCTGGTACAATCCCCAAATGCCCTTTCCTGCATCCCGTAATGAGTCCCATAGAGAGTAATCCCCGCTCAGTCCAAAAGTACTCAGGTGACCTTTTCCACTGAATTATCCCAATGGGTGTCACCGCCACCCAGGGGCTGACACTCTCCTGGGACAGCCCTGGTGGGACTGGGGTTTAGGTTATTGTGGTCCGCCCCAACCCTGCTGTGGTGACTCTGCTCTTCTTCAGCTTTCTGTCACATAACTTAACATGCTGGCATCATATCTATTGACAACTGGTGGCTCAAAAAGAAAAAGCCATGCTGGATTTTGACCAATGGAGAGTTTAGACCACGGTTTTGTCTTCATCACTGCCCTGTTGTATTTACTGACAACAATGTTCAACAAAATTATGCTGAAGGCCAATGTAAGCGAACCCTCCTTATGAAATAGATGTGATCTATAGTTAGAGATATTAAGCTAGTAATCTGAAATGTTTTCTAAAATTATGATGTTAAATTTTATTCTGGACAATCTTGAAATACATATGTAAATATGTGAAGAGTGTTCAATCTTGAATGTCCTTGGAACTCGCTATGACTAACAGTGCTGGTGAATAATTATGTACTATACAAAAATATTTTGCATTGATTTTTAATCTGACAACTTTAACTTCAGTTGAATATGCTGTTTTCTTATACTAGAAAAGAAGCTCCCAGTATGCCTTTCTTCATACTACTCATTATTTTTTCTACTTTAGTATAGCTTTTTTATGCACTATATTCTATGTAGGCAATCTTTTCAACCATTCTTCGTGTACATTTTTTTGTACTCTTAATCACTACTGTTAGCTTTCTCTGAATCTTTTCTGGCATATAGTTGGGAAACTTTTGACCAAACATTCTTACCACATAAACCACCACAGCACCCCACATGCAGCTGAGCAGAGAAAACACATGAAATAAGCAGCACATCATTTTGCCTCTAGGAGAAGCATGGTATAGAAATCAGATCATTTGAAAGATGAAAAATAAGATTCCGCAACTGATATTGCTACTTGGTGATAAAATTGATATTAACTGATTTGCTCTACTTGTTGCATGGATAGAAAATGCCAGTTTTCAGGGTTGTGAGAAGACAAAGAGATGCCTTTCATACCTACAAAAGGTTAATGACAGAAAGGATATGTGAAATAGGTTCTGTTCTTTTATGTGTTTGAAACTACAAAACTAGATGAGAAGAGACTATTACCCACTAGCTTTTCTTGTTCTGGTGCTGAATTTTATTTCTGGAAACTAACTTTTGTCTTTAGGACTTCTAATTTGCCCTTCTCAACCCCAGAGTACACACAAAGTGCTGAAAGCCGATCCTAACGTTTGCTACAGCTGCAGCAGGACAACATAGATTAGGAACAGCTTATAACTTTCAATTAAAATAACTGTTCTTCTAAAAATACTTCTGTAGTTTGAGAGAGACCTCCTTTGTCGTTCTCTGAGGCTTTGCTCCCAGTGACATCCCTGATGACACAGAACACTGATAAGTCTCCTCCACCTTTTATTGTCTGTGAGTTTGTAATTACGGAATCTGAAGGTCCACAGTCAGGTGACCAAATATACAGTGATCAGATGAATGGTACTGGAAAACTAAACCCCCTTTATTAAGAGATTTCTGAGGCCACACTTTATAAGTTTCACTCTCTGAAATGTTTATTTTTCTAAACTTTTAAGATGTAGCATAGAAATAACTTTGATTTTAGCTATGTATAATTCATTTTTAATTGCACAACAAAAATGTTTCACTTCCTCCCTATTTTGGGCTGTCTTATATTATTTAAAGAAAAGACTTTTGTGTATGAGGAAATAATATTTACTCCAAAATTAAAAACATGTTTCCACATGGGTGTTCCAGGGTTCTTGTGGGCTGCCAGTTTTAGAAATATTTTGGCTGAAAATTATTCTGTGGCATCCATGAGGTTTTGAAATTATTAGAATGTTTTAGCATTTTTCCATCTCTTAATATTTCTTTTTATGCATAATTTTTCATTTAATTTTATTTTACTTTATGGCATTAATGTAGCTTTTTTTAGAAAGTTTCCATTTAAAATAAAGATTGAGAGTGTGAAAAATTTACTACTACAGATTTTTTTCATAGGAAATTTCTATACTAGTGAAATGTCTCAAATGCACATGAATGTAAACAACAGCTAGAAATTAAGCTAAGTACTCTGATGAAATCCTATTCCCATGAAAGACAACAGGAATTTTACCACTGGCTTCAGTGAGGCCAAGAATTGCCTCTATCATGATTTTACATCCTTCTGTGTTACAACCCTGAAACACTCCTGTTAAGCCAAGCAGATAAGGACTACATTTAAGTATGAGGAATAGAAGTATATTGCATAATATTTATTCAATGTTGTGTAATCCCTATTAAATGAAGAATCAAAATGAACTTAAGCACTTGCTTACATGGTTTGCTGACTTTGGTTTGTTTGAAATGGGCAGTATGAAGTGTCACTGGAACAGGCCAAAAGAGAGCTAATGGTCGAGAGCAGCCTGTTCAGCGTGCCTCCTACAGCCACAGGACACTTGGCTCAGCTCTTTTCTTCCTTCATGCTAGTCAGTTCCTCAGCTGAGCAATGACTTCCTATGCTTTTTTTCTGCTGGAAAGCCTGATTAAAAAAAGAAAATGCCCATCTCTTCTTCCAGCTACCTCTTCGGTCTCTCTTCCTTATCTTCTTCCAGTTATTTAGTTCTCATTTTTGTTCTCCTGTCCTTCTAATGTCACTCCTCTCTTATCAGTCATGACAGCTGAGGAGTTAATGTCATTGTTTCTGAAGCTACAGGGAAAACGGGTAATTTATATTTATAAGCAAAAGCAATGATCTGTTTTGCACTATATATCCTCTTTCATCTGAAGTCTGATTACTTCTGTTCAGCAATTTGATGCCCTTTTGCCCTCTCAGCTGTAACCACAGCCCTTTGGCAGGACAGCTTGTAAAAGGAAAACGGGAGTGGATGAGGAGAGAAAGAGGTAGGTCATTTCTCCATAGGAATGAGATTTAGATGGGTACCATGATTAGTTGAGGAATAGCACGTTGAAGTTTCTGGAAAAGGAAAAGAGATGCTTTTTTAAGGAAAAGTGAACACTGACTATATTTTTTATATTACGGGCAGGGCTAGTAGTACCGTCCATCATTACAAGGTCTTCCTTACGCTGCCTTATAAACTTAGCGATACTCAAGCCACCAAACAGAAACTCTATGGGGCTACTTCATTTTTAGGAGCAGTTTCAAAGTGGTTCAGGATTTTGGTTGGTAGCTTTTTCTTTCCTTTTTTTCCTTTTTCTTTTTTTCCCCCAGTTGTTTCTTTGATGGGGGGTGCAGTAAGACTTGATTTCTTTTGAAAAACTTTGTCATCCATGATTTGAAGAGTCGTCTTGAATTTCAGACATGGTGGGAGTAGTCCTTGTCAGAGGCAAGCCAAGAATATATATCTTCTGTCTGAATCTGGATGGGAATCAGACATGATAAATCATTGAAAAATTGCTTTTTTATCCCTCAGACAGCACTGGATTGCCGCAAAACTTGTCCACTCATATTCTGAACCTCTAAATGGAAAGAGGGGCTGATATCTTGTGTGGGACTGCAACCAAGTACAGACAATGTGGAGCAGAAGTTGTATAATACTAACAACTAAAGCTTCAGGTCATAGGCATCTCAGGTTGGGCAGCTAGATGTTAATTTCTTTGTGCATATAGAATGGTGACTAAATAACAGCTTCTCATATAATTGTAAATATTTATGAAGTGCATCACATGCTAGAGCGAGAAGCAACGTGCAAAAACTCCAGACAAAATGCACCATTTTGTTTTCAGCATAGGACATGATTTGTGTACATACAAAAACAACATGGGGGATGAGAAATACCACTGACCACACAACAAAAAATACGGGAAAAACAAAATACTGTTTATCAACTAAACACCACTTATTTTGTGTACTGAAAGAAGTGGAGCCCTGTGGAGAATGTCTTTGCTTTTATTATCACAATACATATACCCCAAGAGCTGAAGTAACAGAGGCACTGGAGATTTTGCCTATGCTTTGAACAAAAAAAATATGTGATGATTCAGACACTACTGATTGCAAGTATGTGTCTTTTTCCAGCTGTTAACCTCTGTACTGGTAATCCATAATTCATGGGTCCCACTGAGGTTTTCTGGGCTAGATAGAATATCAGAGTATTGCATCAAATTGACTACAAAGTGTTGAATATTTTCTTCTGCCTTCTGCTGGCTACTGACAGTGAATTCGTGTGTTCAGAAAGGTTTGTCTTTAAATCAACACTCCTGTACAATAATATTACCCCAATGAGAGACTTTAATAATATAAGAAACCAGCACGTTTAAATACATAAAACCCACAGCAGGATAGAGAAACCACAACAACTCAGCAGGCCCCGGCAAGAGCAGCAGTTACCATACTGAGAGGAGGATCAAGGTGAAGACTGCCATATAAATTCAGCATTTATTAGTTTGAGGAAATTATTTATTGTGGCCGAGGTTGCAAAATGAGAGTGAGAAAGGTGGTAAAATGGAGTTTCCAGGCTGAAATAATCCAGGACTCTTAGCAGTTTGAAAATAATTTTTCAGCTCTGTCTCACTCTTGTTCTAATAAGCTAAGTTCTGATCATCAAAGGAATTATTCGTTTTGTAGACGTTGAAAGACTGGTTCTGGGGAATTCAGCATTCACAGAAACAGTTAAAAATGGTATTAGGGGAGCAAATATTTTGCAGTGTTTATTTTGCTGTTTATATGCAGTAAAAATATCTTGCGTTTCATATAACTTTCTTCCTGTTTCAAATGTAGATGTGAAGTTCTTTCCATTCCTCATCACAGTGTTAATAAAGAGCTAAACATTTCTCTGATGTGGCAAAGAAGTATGCTGCACTGATGCCATGGACAATGTGAATTTCTTTGCAAACTATGGTTAAGCTTACTTGCTTTCGATTGTACAATCTTTATGCTCTTATCAAGGGAAACCTGAAGTATTTCTTTCCAAGTTGTTAAACTCCTGTTTTGTACATTAGATGAAGTTATGTTCATATTTGTTAGAAAGACAATTGCAGAATACTTATGTTTCTGTGGATGTTAGCAGGAGAGCCAGAAAAGGAGCCACTTACTCAGAACTGAATTAATATTCTGCCTTAGTATCAGGCCCACTGGGCTGGTGAAAGTGATATATTTCAGATGAGACACATTGTTTTGCATAACTGAATTCTGGTGAATAGTACCCATGTTAACAGGACAATGGAGTATTTCAAATGATGGGTGAAATTATTCCATGATCTCTAATCCTACATGAGAGGAATCAGATTTGTCTATATTTTCAGCAAAAAAAGGTAGAATCTCTGTAGATTTCAACAAAAGTATTCAATGTTTTGAGCTATACAAGTATCTTAGTCTTTGAAACACTGAAAAAAGTCTGTTTAAACCCTCTGTTTTTACCTAAAAAGCACAAATAAAAAGTTGTGATTTCAAGTGGATGAAATAATCTTAATTTTGTTATTCCGAATGGCCAAAACTGCTTGTAATCTGCTTTGGCAAAAATTAAGTATTCTTTAGGTACATCTGCAAGTTATCTTTAGACTTAAGCTAACATACAGAAATAGCCTGATAAACTTGTTCAGCCAAGGAGCGTTAAGAATTTTTTCAAATGACCTTTTCCAATGTATCTTTGAATCTTATCTGCTTTTTTCTTCACAGTGCATTGCGGTTCCATAATCATGCTGGTTCTTTTTTAAGAAAAAAACTAAATTAACCTAAATTCTTATGTGTACCTAAATGTCTAGTTTCACACCTGTGTCAACCTTTTCTCTATGGTCAAGCTTGTACATGCATAGACAATAATATCTTTTTTCAAATATACCTAGAATATATTCAGTTTCATCTCACTCTCAGTGGAACCCCACTCCTTTCTCTGTTCTTTATTTTTATTGATATAAACACTTTGCTCTTAGTTGAGAATTATAAAACATATTAAATTCTGACATCTCTGCTTTCATCTCATGTTTTTCAAGGTGCTTATTCATAAGTTTGGATTTGAAACCATTGTCCTCACTCATTGTTACATCTTTGGAATATAGATCAAAATTAAGCTGTTCATGTAAAGCAATTTCAAGCCTTCTTCTCTTTAAGATCTCAGAGTTCTCAGATCAGCCAGGTTCATAAACTAGTTTCCTGAATATATCAGGTGATAATAGAATCACAGAATAGTTTGCATTAGAAGGGACCTTTAAAGGTCATCTAGTCCAACCCCCCTGCAATGAGCAGGGACATCTTTAGAGCAGGTTACTCAGAGCCCCATCCAACCTGACCTTGAATGTTTCCAGTGATGGGGCATCTACCACCTCTCTGGGCAACCTGTGCCTGTGTTTCACTACCTTTGTTGTGAAACATTTCTTCCTTATATCCAGTCGAAATCTACCCTCTTTTTAGAGAGTTATTACCCCTTGTCCTATTGCTACAGACCCTGCTAAGAAGTCTGTGCCCATCTTTCTTCTAAGCCCCCTGTAAGTACTGAAAGGCTGCAAGAAGGTGTCCCCAGAGCCTTCTCTTCTCCAGGCTGAACAACCCCAACTCTCTCAGCCTTTCTTCATAGGAGAGGTGTTCCATCCCTCTGATCGTTTTTGTGGCCTCCTCTGGACCCACTCCAACAGGTTCCTGTCTTTCCTGTGCTGAGGGCTCCAGAGTTGGACACAGCACTGCAGGTGGTGTCTCACTTCGGATGCAGCCGAGGATACGGTTGGCCTTCTGGGCTTTAATGCATTTGGATTTGCTTATCTTCATTTAAGTTTAAAAGAATCGATCACTCAATCTGGTGTTATATTCCATGACCATTTTTTCTAGAAATATTTCATAAAATAACAAACAAATCTAAACCAGTAGAATCACCACTTGGTGATTTATCAATATTTGATGATTAAATCTGCTGCCTATTGCATTCAGGAATATCCAGTTCTTCCCAATAGTAGTGAAAAACTATACTAGAATCACACACTTCTTAGTAGTAATCTTTCCAGCAATGCTGAAGATTGTTACCAATTTCTGACTTCCACCCTAGGTGACTGTAACAAGCTCCCTCCATCAGCATCGTAAAAACTTCCTTCTTTACATGCTTATCCCAGGTATTGTCCAAAGGTTCTACTTACAGGTGCCTCAGGAAACTGGAGACTGGATTTATGTGACTAATTAATTTTAAGTTCAGTGAGTGTATCAAAACTGGGGAAGATATTTCACATGAAAATTTTGGTCAGTGTGAAGATTTTGCTTCAGGCAAATTAGGCAGCCAATCACCATTTCAAATGAAAAATCAAGATAAATATTTAAGTTTGAGCATGTCAAAATAAAATTATTAACTAAAATAAAGCATCACTTGTTTTTTCAGGCAACTGTTTATAAAATCATCTTGAATTCCCAAATACTGCTTGTTGGTCAGAAACTGCATTTTTCAGTGAGAGAACTGTTCATCTGAAAAAATTTCCTTGTCTCTTTTCATCTTCACACCACTCTGTTTTCTTAGAATTAGCTTCACAATTCTTGCTACAGCTCTGGAAAAATGTTGATATGCAATATGGACAAACTAAATATCTTTAATTACATATTATTCTAAAGGTTTGCAGTGAAACTTGTACTCCATACCCTTAACATATGCTGTTAGCAATAGAGATTTGGGTAGTGAAAAATTTTACAACTCAGAGATACAAATCACAATTTCTACCCTTTCCGTTGAGAAATGAGGGTATTTATTTCTGCCTTTCTTCTCTCCTGTAGTCTTGGTTTTCTAGTGTCTTTACTTCTACGCAGCAGGTATAGCAGAGGGGGAACAGTAGAAAAAAAAGGGCCTTGATTCTTTCTCTCATAGTCACGCAATTTTTTCAAAAGAGCTGAATGCCAGACTGGCCGTTCTTGAGCATCTTGCCGTTCTTGCAGGACATTTGAGTCTGTTTCACTCCTCTTGAATACAAACTGTTCAATAATCCAAGATGCAAGTGTTAAAGATCATGCATCCTTAATGTTACTTGTTTTAAAATAAGTATTTGCAGGTCACCCTTTTGCTCTGTTTAGAGAATCTTCTCCTTTCCAGGACCCTTGCCTAGTGGAACTGCTTCTACAATAAAACCTTCCCTGTTGCTTGTGTGTTGTGTTTTCAGACAACAGAGCAAAGTTCCAGGTACACAAAAACAATGGGAGGGTGAGAGGCAAAAATATTTTGGTGAAAACACTGAGTCACCAACATGACTAGGAGGAATATATTTCATGTTCCTATTAAACCATTGTTCTTCAAAGGTTGTGGTTAATGAGTCAAAATTTGTTTATGAATAGAATATACCCAGATGAAAATACCTACCAGCTTTTATAGCTAAATATTATTTCTCTAGAAAATGTCTTTTAAGTTGTCTACAGAAAGAAACCACTTCCTTTCAGGAAAAATACGCTCTCACATACTAATTTTTAAGCAGTAAGTGGAAAACAAAGATTCAGCAATGTTCTCTCTAGGACTGATATAGTTTCAGTCCTAATCGGGTACAATTGAAATTATCCCATCCTATGTGGTGATGAAGAAACAAAAATAAAGAATGCATGAATAATAAAAATAATATATGCTACAAAGTTTTTGTATGCTTAGACAAAAGCGGGTTATAGCACTTCTTTCTTCCAGGAAAACTGCCAGAAAACTTTGAGAGATCTCAGCAGTCAAAGTATCCTTATCAACTCAGGCTTTTTACAAGCAGCCTCTCCTCCCTTTCTCAAAAAAATACCCCTCCCCAAACCAAACCTTTTTCTCTCCTCTCACAAGATAGATACTGTACAAACCCCAAACAAATACAGAAATGTCCAGTGCATGTTAAGTTATGGCAAGACCAGTGGGTAGAGTTATTTCAACTGAAATATGTACTGGAAGATTTCAAACCAGATTTTGGTTTTGGTTTTGTTTTTGTAGAACAAAGTCTTCAGAGAGAGGACAGAAAGCACTGCAGCTCTGGTTTCCTCGGTATGGCCAACACAAGAGTTAACAGTGAACTGACTCCATTTTCCCTCACAGAGAGGCAAAGGGGAATGACACAAAGACCGTCCATGCTTGTTCACAGTATTTTCCACTTTTTTTTAAAAAGAGAACCAGCCATATCCATTTAAAATTGCAGGAAAAGTACCCTTTGTACTATCATTAAATTCATCCATTTGATATGCACCCTGAAAGGGAAGGAAAAAATATATAAAAGCTAAAATCTACTGTTTTCTAAGTCTTCAGTGATATTAAAAACCATGAGGTGAACCTGGAGGAATCCTCTCCAATTACATTGGGACAGATATGTTTCTATGAAAGTCCAAGGAGAAGCTGAGAAGGACTTGGAAAGGTCATTATGAAAAGATTTAAAAAATCAGTTGTAGCTTATTCCCTTGTGCCAGCAGTAAGTATTCTACCTCTGCTGCTAGATGACAGTGAAAGCAAGTTGTGAGTTGCACTGATGGAACAGGTAACGGTTAATGTCAAGAAGTAATGCCATTTTATCCTCAGATTCAGTTACAACAGAGGAAGCCTGACAAAATGAAAGTTGCGAGCAAGGATATGTTTATATCCTATATATTTATATCTCTGTTTACAACTACATCAGGGCAGCAATACCTGGGGAAGGAAAATAGCAATTTAGCTTAAAGGTCAGACGTTAACGCTTAAACAAATGGGTATAAGTTAGCATGACTTACAGTTGCTGTGAAAATTAAGTTTCTGCTTGCAAATAGCCAAAATAAAACCAAACGCAAATTGTATAAAGATTGAATTTTCCTGGTTACTTTTGATGGTAAGAGACTAGGTCATCCACCCTGCAAGGGTATGATTAGCTTAGCACAAATTATCAGCCTTCATGCAGAAATATCAGCTTCAGTGATCTGTCTCATGCAAAATGTCAGACTCAATTTGAATAATCCCTTTTACACTAAAGTGTAATAAATTCCTAAGAATTCACACACACTGAATTAGGAGTTAGGATTCTCAAACACAAATTCCTCATAAATTGCAAAAGTGTTTTATTGATTGAAATTATAAAGTTCTTAAACTGCATGAGGTGGATGAGGTTCCTTGTGCCATCCCATGAAAGATAAGTAATATAGTGTGTTCATTAATCTATGTCACAGGATTATTGAACATAAAACAGCTATCAGATTTTCTACATTTAATAGCACCTGAGAGGTCACTGGTAAGGGTTAAAGACTTTACTAGCACAAATTATGAGACTTTTACTGGTAGGTGAAGATACACCACAATAAATACTGACTATAAAACACTTAAATCTGGGCGTCAGGTAAATAGTGAAATGAACTGATTTATCTTTTGTGTAAGAACTTGGTGAAAAGATTGGCAATGTTAGACCAATTTATCTTCTGTTGATCTTCTCTGATGAAGCACTTCTTGATTTCTCTCTTTAAGTTTCAGTATCTCAATTGTTTATTCTTTGGAAATTGATCTTCTTAAATACAGATTAGGTAAATTTATCAACGTATGTAGAGTCACATGACTTGCTGGTTGGACAGCCTTTCATATAGCTCCTTTGTTTACTAGGAAGCATAAACAAAATTTAGCTCAGCTATCTTGAAAAAACCCTGTGTTGCCATGTGAAATCTAAGCATAAATGAAGCAAATAGAACCCAAATAAAGCAGTGTGCATACTCTGGGTCTTGTGATATGAGTGTGTTCACTCAGCTCTTACACTTCCATTTCCTTCCTCCTCAGATTTTTCTAGACCTAGACATGAGGTGTTGTAAATATTTTTCACAAAAGGGTAAGTTCTAAGGAGAGTCTTTCTATACAATAGATCTGTACGGAGTAGGTGAAGTTCTACTTATTTGAGAAAATGGAATAAATTCACTCTATTCCATTAGAATGATAACGGAGTGATTCAAGGTTTCCATTTTAAACTCCTAAAAACCAGGAAAATTTTCAAATAAATTTCCAATCATACTTTATGGTAAAGCATTGTGAGACTCTAGATAGCTTCATGGGAGCCTAAAGGTTTTACATATGTGAAATCCGTGCCCTTAAAAATTTGATAGTGTGCCTTTGATATTGGATAAACCTCAGGTCACTCAGCTTTAGATTAAGGATACATTTCTGAAATATTTACTACCAGTTGTAATATTTATTATGGGTGTTGTTTCAGAGAAGTCAAGAAGTTTGATCCTTAACTCCCTTGGAGAAGTTGTACAAACACAGACATGGTCCTATACCCCCGTCCTGCCAGGTAGAGTTTGCTTTAATGTTGTATTTAATTTGGAGGCATTTCAGACCAGTTCTAAACTTGGATAGCTAACAACTAGAGAAGATAGCTAGCAACTAAATAAAATCTTCCTTGAGCTAAAACATTGTGTGAATACACTTATGATTTCCAAGTTGCTCTTTAGGCTGTAGTC